>NC_081288.1:8189299-8802652 GCF_030490865.1 Poecile atricapillus
TGAGTGACCCTCTCATTCACAACCAGAGACTGCACACTGCTGAGCTCTCTGCTGGGGCATTCCTCTGCCCTAGAACCTGCACACTCCTGCCTTTGAGGTGTTGCTTGTTTGCTTTGGCCCAGGCAGAATAAGGAGGATTTAGCTTTTACACGATACATATACATGACTGAGAGGCATAGCTCGTGTTCTGACCTGTCTGGAGATGAATCAGCTTTGGAACAGGAGCACAGCATTTGATTGAACATTGAGAGCCTTCAAAATGTCAATAAGGACATTGCACTGTATCTGGATAAGAGCAAAGGGATTTTTCTCTTTGAGGTTATTTAGTTTGACAGTTCTAACATTAGAAGGATGATGTTTCAGCAGTGTCAGTTTATTTATTTGTTAAAAACACCTTAGATAATTCAATATTGGGTGAAAACTACGAAAGGGAATCTTATATCTCACAATGTGAAGTTACTAAACTTAAACCAGTGAAGATCAGGCAAGTCAGAAAGAAATGATCAGGTAACTTTTCTGACCCTAAAACAGCGAAGATTTTTATGTGTCATATTAATTCATAGTTTTGTTTGGTATTGTACTAAAGGGACACAAGTTAATCTCCAGGTCTGCATAAAAATAGAGCTTCTATTTGTCAATGTTTACTTACGTAGTCCAGCTGGAGGAAAAAGCATAATCTCAGAAATCTTTGACTTAAATTACATGAACTTTATACCCAACCCTTCCCTGAAGAGATGGAGCACTGTAGTATCTCCATGAAATCTGACAGAATATATGAATTTTGGTTAAATTTATAAAAAGCAAACCAACATTAAACAGATAGATATTTACAGTTTGAGCTCACTAACAGACCATTACCTATGAATCAAGAATACATACTGCCTGCTTGCCAGCTGCCTGCTTGTGGGGGGTTATCTTCAGTCTTATGAAAATGTTGTAGCCTCAGTGTGACAAAGGTCTTTGAAGTTTAACTGAGCACAGATTGTTTTTCCTTAGGCTTTAATTGAAACAGTGACAATCAAACTCTTTCTACAGTGTGACCCATGTTTTAAAAGAGATTTCTACTAATAGGGTAGGACTGAATTCTAAACTTGTTTTCTGTTCCAAAACTCTATCCCTAACAGGTTCAAAGAGAAGGAAATTAATATAACACATTAACATAAGACACAAGCATATATCAGATAATATATGAAGAGGAAGAATTCAAGAAATACAGAATATTTCATTTTTCAATCTTTTTCTTACCCTGAGCATTTGAACAAGATATCTTTCAGCAACAATGAAACTGATTTAATTTGGATTTCATTAAGTTTTTAATGTGGAGTTTATTTTGCTTAATTTTAAGCCAGATGCAGTGTCCACTGTCTAATGTAATGAGTTAATGAAATTCTTAACTCTGGAAAATTTGAAGACAACATATTTGGCAAGATTTCTCTCCTTTTTTTCCTTTTTTTTTTTTTTTTTAATTAAATTGATTTTTCTAAATCTTGGTTGATAACCATGAAAAAGGTAATGAACTAGGTTAAAATAATTGTATGCACAAGTCTGGCAGACCCTTATTCTCAAATTGTCCCACTGATTACAGCTTCACTGGGTCAACATTTGAAACACAGTACAGAGACTGTCTGATACAGTGCAAAGAAAGTAAATATGCTGAGGAAAGGTTGGAAGTGGTTCTGTAAGAAAGGAGTCAATGGCATAATCTTGGTTTAGCTGTGTACTGTAGAAGTAATTTTCAGAAAAAGACTTAAAGGTACTTATTTTCTGCCCTTGGAGAATGTCACTGCAATAAGCAATAGCTATGTGAAACAAAATGACAAGATGTGTGCTTCCATGTGGACTAAAGAGGCTCCTCACAGGGTTTGGGAACTCATGAGAGGCTCTGGAGTCAGAAACTCGGTAGGAAGCCCTGCTGGAAAGGTCTCCTGGCACAGCTGGTGGTACCAGCTAAACCCACACCACTGATTCCACACTCCTGCCTAATCTGGCTTTACAAATCCCTAACGATGGAGCTGGCTCAGCTTCTCAGGCAACCTCTTCTGATGTTTGACTGACTCTTCTTATCCCAGCTAAGCCAAGCTTGCTGAGACCAGAAACACAAGACCGTGTGATGGTCACAGAAGCGCAGGAGTGGCCTGCAAGCTTCTCTGATGCTCACAGCCCCATGTACAGCAAAGATGTTCCCCTGTCTGTTGTTGGTCCTCTCTGAGCCTCAGTGCGGCTGTGGCACTGGTGAGGAAGGCTGGTGAGTCATTCAGCCACCTACAATCCAGCAGAGCTGTGAGTCTATTTCTGCACACAGTCAACAGATGGGGACAATTCACAAAAGCTAAATTTGGCAGACATTACTGGAAGTCTCAACATGGCCCTCAGTCAATGCAGCTCAGTCTTATGAACAGAAGTGACTAAGGGCCATTAGCTTATGAGAACCAAAGAAAGTCAGCTTCTCAACCCCAGAGGCACAACAACTCTATATAGGTTTTCAAATTGGTTTGTCTGAAGCAAGTAATCAAGAAAAGAAAGAAGTGTTTTACTGAGAGGTTTAAAATAGAGCAGGTTGGCCAACAACAATAGCTTAGCTCTCCAGAGCACCTTGTGCCCACATTGTACCTAAAACAAGCTTTGCATAATAGAGGAGAATTCACTTCCACTTGATTACAGGTATAGGGTCCCCTGCGGGGGAAAAGAACAAGCAAAGAGAGCAGGCTTTTCATCATCATCATTTATAAAGACTTTAGGGGTCTGTTTAAAATGGTGAAATGGTGCTTGCCTCCTTTTTACAACACTTTGAGGTACAGACATTTGCAGAACACACTATTTAACTGTTTGGGATTATTACTGGTTAGGGTCTTTCTTTTAGCAACCCGTCTCATTTCAAAACCCTTCCTATTTTCCCATGACTATGCTAACTGCATTTTGTTGTTTTTTTTAATTAACTTTGCCTAATTAATGTAACAAAAAGCCCTGAATGCAAACATATTTAAAATCAAAAATAATTTTGCAAGTAAATCTGAAAAGTACAGTGCTGGTCCTCTATTTAAATGGTAAATTGAAAATTAATACTTATGCAGACTAAATCAACTCATTTAATCATGTAATAAAGGTAATTAAGTGGACCTGTCAAATGAGAGGTTAGAGCTAAATACAGCAACTCTTGATCCTGCAGAGTAAATCTTGACTTGTGTGATTACTTGCTCTGCTTTACTTGGGGAATTGACTTGTGACATCACACCCACAAATTACTGCTTGATCCTGGAACTTGGACTGAGTCTGTGCATCTCTGCAGCTCTCTGATAGATGTAGAAATGCATATGTAAGGTATCTCTTGAATCAGGCAGAATCCAAAATTAAGTCATATATTCTATTCAGTGTCCAAATGAAAATCTCTGATTATTTGAATATGATATTACTTGCCTCTGGCACGAACAATGACACATTGGATTTCAACATGGAAATTCTATTCTTTTGCATTTTCCATTATTTGCTCATTCTATTTTTGCTTCAGATACATCAGCTGTACAGCAGAGAGTTGCACTTTCTGGACTGGGTACTGTACTTTTAGAGACCATTGCCAGTTACAAGGGGCTTGGAAACAAGAATTGCATTCCAGTTTGGGTCACCGACCTCAAAGAGATCTGTGTGTGATTGTGGCTGGGTAAATCCACTTGGATTTCACACAGGTCAAGTCAGCTGATCTAGGGTTATGAATGTGAAGGAATCCTGCAAGGTGTGGAATCTGTTTCTCCTGCCACCTTGAAGAATCCACACTGCACTGTCTAGGGGCAAATGCTGATAAGGTTACACAGGCTCCAAAGCTCATTTGGCTTCAATAATTTAGACATCCAGCCTAACTAATCCTCTAGGAGCTCTCAAAAGGCAACAAAGATGAAAAGCACATAGAAGTTATTTTCATGTTACCTCTCTTTATCTCTCAGTTTGGGGCAACAAGAAGCATTTCTCTCCTGAGGCCATGTGGAGCCCTTAGGCTGAACCTTAGCATAATCTTCCAGTGAATTTCCAGTGGTTTGATGGTTAAAATCAGGTACTATCATTACTCTAGATAGGAACACTATTCAGTTCCCCTCATAAAGATGTAACAGAATATTCAAACTGTACAAAATTTTGGATTAATATTTAAAAGGACACCTTATGATCTCTCCTGGTAGAGACAGGAAACTGGAGAAACACACTGCAGATAGGGAAAAGGTTGAAGAGGTCAATCATCTTCTCTATTTACATCATAGAGTCCACATCCAGTGCATGAATTTTTCCTTCCACTTCCCTGAAATGCAATAATGCAACAAATTATTGTGTAGCAGAATTATGCATTTAAAATTAACCTCCCATCAATTTTTTATTTTTTATTTTTCCAAGAAGGGCAATTTTGCTGAAGGTTTTATTTACTGGTATTCACACACTTGAGTTCAAATATCTGTCTTGACAACAGAAGGGAAGATACAAGTTTCCCTGGACACTTTAATTCTCTTCCAGTGCCTCTGTGGACTTCAAGGGGTCTATGTTCCTAGAAATATATAGAAAATGTATAGGAAAATGACCCTTCTGGGTACTTCACTTGAACTATGATTCTCTATTAGAAAATGTGGTTTGTGTATTCACAGATGTGCAAAGCAGTACATTTTGCTGATCTCTAAAGTTAGTGGTTAGACATAAAACCAGCATTCTCCCCATTTCCTTAAATTCTCTGTAAGAAAAAGGGACACTGTATGGTGTGTGAGCCCCTTTATGAGTTTAATTTATCTTTTGTGTGTATTCATAGTAGAAATATAAAATAATTTTACACTTACCTTTTTCCTAAACTTTTGCTATTTTCATTTTTTTCTACTAAAGGCTTTTTAAATTTATATTTTTTCTATTTTTATGAAGATGATGGGGCTAATGGGGCTTTGAAAGGGAAGTGTTTTTTTCCCTTTGAAATTTTTTAATGAAAATTTTAGGTTCCAGACACAGGCTGGACCAAACAACCCTCAGACATTCTTCCATCTTTATTTTTTATGTGACTCCATGATTTAAGATGTTAAAAAACAGAACACCAAGTATAACCAAGTTGATTTGCTTAAGTCAGTATAAGAAAGATTTACCTGAACTCAAAGAAAATTAGATCTCACTCACAATGGGTTCATATAAGCACCTCTACTTCTGAAGTAGAAAGTGAAGGAAAAAACAGTGTGCAACCCAGCAGCTCCAGTTTAATTCTTTGCTTCCCTTTTCACTTTCTTCTATGATCTCAAATATCTTTCTCTGTGTTTCAGATTTCTGTAAATAAAATAGCAAAAACTGTTACTTTCCCCCATGTTGATGTGAGGGGAAACCCATAAAAGTTTCTTAGATACCACACTTATGCAAACCATGTATTTTTGCCACAGATAAAAGCCAAGTTACATTGGTATATCTCTCTAGATAAACACATACTTTTACTTCCAGGGCTGTAAAATATTGCATGTGGTTGAAAGCTGGAAAGGGACTGCTTCCCAACAGGGCAAAAAAAGGCAATAATAGAACTTACAAACAAAATGTTCCTTTCTGGAGAATATGACATTATTTTCTGCAAATTATACCTGTGAGAACCTGAGAGACAACAGGTTTGTGGCAGCAGGAGATGCCTTCAGCTGGCTCCACTTTGTGCCTAAATTGCAATGAGGTTCTAACCTGGCATGCTGAAATGAGCAGCATTCAAAGAGTACAATATATTTCTGACACAGCTCTGCCTCCCAAAATTTTAAAGGTCAGTCTGAAGTCTGAGGCAGACACATTCTACACACAGAAAAAGGCCTGACTCAGACTGGGAAGAATAACTTTGCTCTAAGAAATCAGATCAGCTAAAAAAATTGCATTTCCATGGCTTCTTAGTACCTCTGCTTTGAAGCATGAGTTACCTGAAAGATTTATTGGTGTGATAAGTACAGATCTTTACTAGCCAGCCAATAATTTGAAACTTGCAGACTCAACTGCAGAGAACGTGAAATGCATAAAATAGCAAACCAGGTAAGTTTCCAGCTGTATTCTGAATCATAGATGCAAAATAGCCTTTAAAAAGTTGTGTCAGTCTATTTCCGCCTGAGCTCTTGCTACCTGCATGAGCATCTCCCTACACAGGCATAAAAGTTTCTGTTTCAAATTAATTTTTCATTTTCAAAAGTGCTGAGACCACAGCTCTCACTTCTTTTGGTAGGAGGTGTCGGTGTTATGTCTCTTTGAAAATTGGGCCACTTATTTTAGACTCATAAATGTATTGGCCCAGGTTTCTCTGTGCCACTCGGTAGATGCAGAGCAGCCACACACCTGTCTTGGGTGGTCAATTAGGATGAGAAGGAGGCTTGAAGCAAAACAACACTTGTGAAATTAACCTGCTATATTTTTTTTTCTCTTCTGATGTGCTATATAAATGTTTACTAGGTGTGTTAGATTTATCACTGAAATGTCTGGAGTTGGGGAAATGATCCAAAAATCTTAATAAAACTCTGGACTGAGATAAGTAGCCTGTCATAACAGATTTAGCAAGTGATCATGCAAACCATAGGAAAAATACTCAGTGGCATAGAAGGAACGTCCTATTTACAGAAATGCTGTGTTGCTGGCTTTCGGTGGAAATCAGAAGATTCAATGCCTTCGGGGTCTCTTAAGCAAAGCCTTTAAGCACAGCTGCATTGCCAGCTCTCACTGCTTTACTAACATTGTAAGGACAATTGTTGCTTTGTAGAAGCACCTGGGGTAGTTTGAGTACTGGGAAAATTTTGCAAGAAAAGGGCAAACTTCTCACCAGCACTGTCACAGAAGGAAACTTGAAACATTGGCCTAAGTCAAATATAATTGATCCAAAAGATGTGTGCCAAAAGATGTGTGCATGTATACTGTACACATGCATATATACTTATTTATTTACTTTTTTACACACATGGACAGGCTAGTGATATCAGGAGAATCGTGATTAAGATTTGTTTGAACAGGATTGTTTCACTGAATCCAGACTGAAGAGCCAAAATTGGCAGATATACTCACTATCTTAGACACTTGAACTTCCCCTTCATTAGGTCAGCAAAAAGAGGGTGTTTTATAAAATTGGCTTTTTTTTTTTTTTTTTTTTTTTTTTTTTTCCTCTTTTTAGGTCTAGGAAGACATTCACAGGTGGATGCTATACTTTTCTGCCTTCTAATGAGCACAAAAAGGTTTTTAGAACAGGTAGATGTAGTGGTGAGATGTGTTCTTACAGAGAGCATTTCCTGCCATTTCTCTTGAAAGCAAGACCAAGACTCGGTAGAAAAATCTTCATCTCATTTGGCCACAATATAGATATCCATAGTAGGATCTCTGTTTCACTAGAAATAGACATGAATGATGAAATGACATTTTGTGCTTAAGGAGATGTATTTATATTTATTTTTTTTTTGCCTGAAATACATTAAATCTGGCTACAGAACCTATAACTACAGCTCCTGCTATTATACAGTTATAATTATTGAGGGATTTTGCCATATGTCATGTAGCCTCAGAAACATGAAAACCTTGGCATAAAAATATAATGTATAAGATCATTTAAGGTATTTAAAGGTTTCTGATTATAGGTGCTTCTGGTATTTTTCTGGAGACCAAAAGCAGAGTTCAGTGCCATTTCAGCTATTAATGTTGTGTATTGTTTCCATGGAAACTTCTCAACATAATTCTCACTGTGGGGATCATCAACCCATTGTTTAAATAATGCTTTTGTAATAGGAAGCTATCAAGTAATAATGAAGCAATGAAAATATTCTTGTTATAAGGCACACTGTCTAAGAAAAGCAGAAATCAAAAGGCAGGCTGCTTCTTCCACTAAAACACTTGGATAATGTGTGTTTTGTAACATGTTATAATGTAGACAGGAATAAAATAAAAGGATCGCTTAAAAATGCTTTTTCTTTTTATGAGGTTTTGTTCTTAAAGAAGGTGAAGATCATTCCAGAATTATACTGGCTATATAATATAATAGATACCAAATAGCTACAGGAAGGCTGTACACAGATTTCATAAACTGGCATAGAAATCCAGGGTGTTACAGGACAGGCTCTTACATAACAAAAGAATCCCTACATTTCTTAGGTAAAAATGGAATCAGTACCCAGGCAGGAGTCACTCTTTGAAGAAAAGAACTGTGTTTTACAGATATTCTTCCTCTCTCTGATGTCAAAAAAATGCCTCTGCTCCACTGGGCCATGGGATGGCTTCATCAGTGACAGGTGAATTTTCTACAGGTCACAGATCCCTTTCAATTCTTTTTGTCTTTCTTCACAAGGTCAATGTCAGAGACACTCTGAACTGATGGTTACACCTTTTTATGTTCTCCTTTTCTTTGTCAAGAACTTGCTTTGCATGTTCAGAGCATTTTGGGTTTTTTTTTCAGGTTTAAAGTTAATGAAAGTGAAGGAAGAAACATGATTTTAAAAGAAAAGGTGAATCTAAGGAAAAGTAGGGCTCCAAATCGATAATGGTAGTGACTGTAACTCAAGACAAGGTTGGGAATTTCAGGAGGGAGTGAATTTACAGCAGTGCTAGTTTTTCTTAATAAGAAATCAATATTGCTGTTTCTAATGAGGTGTCACTAAATCATTTATATTTGTAAACTGCATGGTCTGGAGTAATTTTTTTTTTTTAATTATAAGAAACTTAGTGAAAATATATTTCTAATTTTGAGTTTCACTGTGTTCATATTCCTGTAAAATGTTGTTGCACTTATGTGCAATACAGATTTTTTTTAATTGGATAGGATATATATGTGTTTCATTTTATTAAATTTTCAATAGCTTTGCTATTCAAGACATTGGAGACTAGTTTTGGTTTTCTAAATGATGATTTTAGGAGGTAATAAAGAGTGTCAGGATAGCACATAAATTAGTTAAAAATCAGATGGGTAACTACAACAAACACTTAAGGGTTTATCATTAGTATGCAGCTCTGTAAAGTTTCTTCTGTCAGTCACTGCAAAAGACCAGCAACTTTTCACTTGATGGAGACTGTACTTTTAAAAAAATTATCATCAACATGCACCATTCACTTTTCTGGCTTCTATTTTTGGCACAAAGTAAGCCTAAACAACATCACTGCTAGATTGAATTCACTGGGTTCAGTGTAGAACTCTCCTAAATTTTTCCTTGGTTTGTTTTTTCGAGGGAAGTTTTCTGTTGGTTTTGTTTTGGGATGTATTTTCATAATTCTTTTAAACCAGAGATAGTTAATTTCCTAGGATCACTCTTTGCTCTTAATTATGATGGCACAGTCTGGCAAATGAGCCAGTTTTGTAGTAGAGGTGGATATGCCCTGCCTTGGTAAAATGTGCATTAATAATTGTAACTGTGTCTATGCCATTTCAGTCTGTGCATTAGCTCTGAAAATTCACATTCACCTTTCATATGAGCCTATCTTCTTTCCTTCTCTTGGACTGAAATGGGTTAAAGTTAAAACAAAACTGACCCTTTCTCTGTAGTTCATTTTTATGCTTTTTTTTCATTCAGCTTCCAAAACTCCTACACTTGTATTCAATTAGGAAATTGCAAATTAATAGCTGAGAAATTAACATTGACAATTCACAGGAAGGAAGAAGTTGAACTGTGCTCATCCCTTCTGTTTCTGGCATAACACAATATCATTCTGGAGCTCACAAATCTGGGCAAGGATAAAAAATTGTCTGACTCCAATCAGATCAGACCCTTCCTCTCTAATGAGTGCATGGAAAGCACTTTTAGCACCACTGACTCATACATCGGTGCTTTCTCATTTTTCAGCTTTATTGGACACTCCTTGGATTCACCTGGAATGTACTTTTGACATTTACACTGGAATGAGATGATTAATTTCATAGAGATGCCTGATTTTGCTGTGATAATCATTTGCCTTACTATAACACTTTTAAGCATGGATAAATGTTGCTATTTTGTAGAGATAAGAGGCCTCCATTTCTGCATCAGAGGCTGTGGTTTAACCTCATGTGTTGAATGCCAGAAAACAATTTCCAGAATGAATTCTGCTCCCTACAACAAACAATTTTCCCCTAACAAATTGCAGGAAGAATGAAAACACCAAACAGGGTATCACAGCAACTTGATTTGCTGCAACAATCCTTTCTAAGCCTTCTTTTTAATTGCTTTTGTGTCCCTCTCCCTTCATCATCCCCTAGTTAAAGAAGTATAAATGAGAGGTTAGACTCTTTTGTGCTTCTCTGTTTAAAGACAGTCAATAATATGCCCTCCCCTTCCTTAACAGCTCTTGAATGCAAATTTTTTTTCAGTAAGACTGACTCAGAGTTACCTCTGGAGATGTGGACTCCGTGATTGCCAGAAGATAATTGCTATGGTAAGCAAGAAGTTGTTTATTTATTTTGATTGTTCTGTTCTGATCAACAGAAAAATAATAATAATAGAAAAAAAAATTGTTGATTTGGGGGGTTTACTAAATATTATTAGAGGATTATTTAACCAAAACAAAATCAGCAGCCTGGTTTAAATAGTACTCAAATCCAACAGAATCAAGGATGGGAATTTTTAAACAAGTATTCATTTGCCAAAAATTCTCATAATTCTCTTGAAAAAATGAGGTGTTATGTCCTCAAAATGCCCTGTATATGACACCCTACTATGATACTTAAGAAAAGCTGATCTTAAATAGTATAAGCATTTTCCAAAAGAGCACAAAGTCTTTGAATGTTAACTGATTGAACAATTTAAAAGAGGAGATGGGGAAAAAAAAAAAAAACAAAAAACAACAAAAACCAAACTTTTAAACAAAAATTTGGATTGTGGAAGAGATTTTCTGGCCAAATACAGGAAGACAGCAATATCACCAAATGTGTTAATGGAGATTTTTGTGAGGAGACAATCCAAGAGCTAAAACTTCTGAGCAGAGGTACGAAAACTCACTGCTGCTTTGTGAATATTCTGCCTGGTTAGGTCTGGAGTGTGCTGAGGTACAGGATGGGAACGTGGGCAGTCCCTCACAAGCACAGTCCAGACTGCCATGGTCTCTCTCCTGGTGTACCAAGAAAAGTAAGGACTTGACAGAGTAAGAAATTCCTCTGAAGATGTCACCCCACCGACTGTCTCTTCTAACAGCTGCTGTGGCCAGCAAAACAGCTCGTGAACTGCCACAAAACCAGTGTTCCCTTAGGGGTCATATCAAAAGCTTAAATCCATGCTAACTTTTTGTGTCTGCGCTCTAAATTCCCACAGCTTCACAGGGCAGCTCATCCTTTTGTGATATGCCATGTTGGAACCGACACTACATCCAGGCCATGGCTTTCAACATCTTTTATAGTCAAATGAAACTAAGCAGCATGGGTTACAGGTGATCAGCAGCTCTAAACTGATATAACTCTTGCTTCCTGCTGCCAAATAATTCCCTGTTAGTGGTGATTTTTACAGACTAGCTCCTCAAATGCGATCTGTTCTAAGAAGAAAGGCTTTTTAATCCTTCATAACCTTCCTTGGAGTAATGCTTTTTCTCAATAGTGGGCTCTGGCCTTGTCAGTCATCTTAGTGCCTGGAATAACAATGAATGGTGAAGTATCTTCTCATCTCAAGAGCAGGCACTTACCTGCATAAATCTCTCATGTAGAGATAAGCAATAGCTATAAACCCAAATGGGCTTTCCTTCTAAAAGGTCAGCTTTTGAAAGGATTTTCCTCAGTCCCCTGTATCCTCAGCAGAAGATAACATTTCAGAACTTGTCTTTTGCTTTCTACTCTATTTAATGAAAGCACACTGTTCACTTTGAAGAAAACAAATTCCCCTCATGATTAAAAAGCTCTTTTGATTAGAAAATTTTGCATGGACAAGTGGCTAATAATAATAATAATAGTAATAATAATAATATACAATATTTTTGAAACAACTTTCTCTTCTGTTAATAAATTGTAATTCAAATTCTACATGGGACTTGACAGGTCCATAGAAAACCTCACTCACCAGTTGAATGTATTACTGTCACTGGTGCACTAGGAGTCCTCTGGGTGGATTACAATCTTGATCTTATGCTATAGAGAAAGAAAAATGGGAAAATACCAGTCTGAATTGGTGCTAGGAGAGCTTACATATTTCAGTTAATCTTTTAGGTCTGAAATGCAGGAAAGTGCAGTGCAAAGAGCTGAACTGGCTTGATGGGAGTCTCTTCTACTTTAAAAGCTCAAGTAACCTACATAGAGCATTAATGCTGGAAGAATAAATCTTTCAGTATGATTTCTAACTACACCTGGTCCCTGGTGCAATTTCCTCATTTGTGTTGTTCTGAGATGACAAAGAGCAGAACAAGCTTAGGTGTCTTCTTATTAATCTGTGATAGACATATTCCAAGGTAGAAAGAGCACCTTTGGTCTCCTTAAATGATACATGAGAAACTTGTGGAAAAACTGGCAATAAAATGTATCTTTCTCTAGTTTGATTAGACTCTCCTTTCTTCTGTTTTACTTAGGAAGAAGGAGAATATTTACACAATAAAAATGTAAGGATGTTTAATCTGCAATAGACTGGAGACACTGATGCTTTAACATCTGGGCTGTTTTGTATCACAATAGTCCTTGGGGATGGAAATATTTACTTTCTTACCAAAATTAGGATCAAATATCATTTCACAGTAAAGAGAAATTGCACCTTTTATTCCTTCTGTAGTATCATAGAGAAGATTATATACTCACAAAAAAACCAAAAAAACCCAACCACTTCTGTGACTAAAGATTACAGTATTTGGCCTCAAAATCTTTTTTTTTGTTTTTTGCACTAAATTTCACATTTTAAAAGTTTATATAAATGTTCATTGATATTTTTGAGAAAAAACACAAATTTTTTTTTTTTTTTTTTTTCTCGTGCTGGCCAGTAAAAGATTATGGTAAGGAGCTCATTTATTATGTTAAACCCAAGCTCTCATCCCAATTTCCTCAGCTCATCTGGAAATTAATTCCTTCCTTAAACTTGTTTGATCCTGGTGTTTTTGAAGCAAAGGCCAGAGTATATATGAGTGACAGGCCTTTATCCCTGTGAGGCTTAGCTGAAGTGACCACGCTGTGACCTGTGCTGGATGAGAGTTTGGTCCTTCAGAGGTAACAGATAATGAAACACCAGCAGCTGACTCCCCTGCTCACCAGCCCCAGCTAAAGGTCAGATGACATATCTCGGGTGACAGAAAAGAAATAAACTCAATACATCATTTTCCTTGATCACTTCAAATGTGAAAGTAAACAAGGTAAATATTTTGGTGCAAGTTGTTATCTACTGTTGCTGGATACAGTTCTTTTTTTTTTTTTTTAATATTTAGATTATCAAGTAATTGCTGAATCTGCACTTTATGCATATGTATTTTTGATATCTAATTGCAACAGGGTAATATATCAAAGTGCTCCTTGAGCAAGAGCATATTCATAAAACCTCTTCTAGGACTGATGGCACTGAAAAAAGCAGATAGGATTCCAGCAAAATCCTCAGGTCACAAATAACAGTGACATGAATCAGAAAGACTCTTTTATGAGAGAAAAGCATGCTAAGGGAGTTTTAAATTACAGGCACTTCCAAGGAAAGGATTATTTAGAAATCTCAATCTCTCTGAATTGGTTCTGGAAACTCAGTCTTAAACATGATACCGAGCCACTTCAGTGCATCCCATGCCAAAAGTGGTGAAAACTGAGAAACCTCAGCACTTTGGCAGCTGTGCTGTGTGTGCAGCAGTGGGGAGCAGAGGCTTCAGAGTAACTGAGTGTTCTCCTGAGACTTAGGGGAGTCAAGTTTTCATCCTGGATCTGCCACTAATCTGCTCTGAGCAACCTACACCCACCCCTTCTGGTTATCTAAATGACAGATACTGTCACAACAGAAGGGATCTGCACACACTTCCCAGGACAATGAGGCTTTCAGGGAACCTGACACAATTCCCTGTCCTGGACCTGGCAGAGGGGGCTCTGGGAGGTGCAGGCTGAGCCTTTGAGCAGGGTCCCTGCACTGCTGCTCACAGCTGATCCTCCTCTTACGTGCACAGTTTCTTTATATTACTTGCAGGTGGCTCACACACACACAGCTGACATTTTCCTTCCCTTCACTTATTTCAACACATGCAGGGAGGCATATTTTGTCCCCTTAAATTAAGAAAATATGTATTTCTTGCATTGAGAGGAATATGCTGGCAGCTGAATATAGTGGAACAGATTACTGATCTTAAAATGGCACACTTTAAAAATCTTGTTGATATTTAATATGCAATTAACAAGATATTGGTCTATAAGACATTTCTATATGTTGCTGTATGCCATGCAGATCTAATATTATCAAAGACATATTCTTTAAAACTCCTAATAAATATAAAATCTATTATTTTTTTTTCCCCTATACAAAAGCAGAGTTTGTATGTTAGCTTTAGTAACTACATTTGTATGGAAGTGCTCTGACTTCAGTACATGGATATCTCCTCTCTATTCCTTCCCTTTGCTGCTTGTCATAGCAGAGAAGTAAAATATTGTCTCTGACCATGGGAGCAAAAATAAATGTTGATTAGGATATTGATTTAAGGCTAAGAAAATTCCAAATTTCACTCTAATGTATTAAAAATGTGCAGTTTGAAAAAAAGCATTACAGCCTACAGAATGTTCTGATACAAAAATGTCACCTATACTCAAGTTAGAGGAATCTTTTAGGTATTAAACACCTAAAAGATAGAATAATTTCCCTTTCAGAAGAAAATGTGGTTTCCATGAAAATTGCACTGGATCAGAGATTTAATTTCTCTTGAAATATCATACATTGCAGAGACAAAGTATATCTTCCATACTTGTAACAACACACAGTATGCCTGTTAACAAAACATTATTTAAAATAACCTATGGATTCTTTGTTTTCCCATTCTTTTCACTAAGGAACTTATTAAAAACATTGCCATAGTGCAAGCTCTTTAAAAAATTACATGATTCAACAATATTATGAGATAGGAAAACCCTTTTGTTCCAATAGTTTCCCAAGAAAAAATAGATAAAATAATTAAGAACTTATGGAATTTTATTTCAGGAGATTTCTGTTAAGAGGGGAGTATCAGAGAGAAAGAAACCTAACCAGCAATGTTCCCTTTGTTCCATCTCTGCCCCCCTTGAAAGATTCCTCATTTTACTGACACACAGAGCAGTCTGACACCCTGTCCAAAATAAAAGAAAGCATTGACAACAAAAGAAAAACTGGAAACTATCTATTATGCTTTACTGGAACACAATGCTTCTGAGTACTTAGGAAACCTGTAAATAGCCAGGGATATAGAAGTGTTGTGACATTAGCCTGTCAAATATTTCTGTGTTAAAGCTCTTGTTAGAGACTCATCAAAAGTGGACACTCCTCTCTGTGGAGCTGTTTATCATTTTCTGAAAATTTTATTTATCTGTGAAGCATTTTCAGATCCTGAACATTTTATCACCTTGTAATATAAAAATCTGGAATGAAGAGAAAAAGCCATATTTCTGCAGGGACAGCACCCAAGGGCTTGGAGAGCACTGCTGGACAAAGGCTGTTTGCAAATAAACCCACAGGGGCCAACTGCAACCTTCGATCTTCCCACTTGAATAATTCTGGTTTCTTACAAAACTGCTTTTTGCTGCACCATTTCTGGATAATGAGAAAGCTTTTAGGCATACAAATACTCCAAAAATTATTTTTGTAACTATTTTTATTTATAAAATGCCACCATCATCTAATACATCTCAAGGTACAATTGCATATGCTTTAACACAGTGAAAAAAGAACTTGATGGACATACAGCATTTTGTGGGCATCCTGTATAGTGTAGCTCATTTGCAAAACATATTTGATTGATATATGCAAAAGATAATTAGATGCCTTTACTATGACCAGAAGTAAAACCAGGCTAAGAGCAGAATAGTTTTCACAGCAAATCAACAGGTTGCTGGAAGATAATTTCCCTCTTTTCCAAAAATACCTTATATTTTGTCCTTTAAGGAAAAGATCAAATCCTATAGAAAGTGATGACCTGGAAAGGAGTCAAAGATCACGCTTGTGAAATTACACTACATTCCTTGGGAGATGGAAGGAAACAATGCAAGGGCAAGTGTATATGAGGAGTGTCCAAGAAGGAAAATCTTGAAATATTTTACTTTTGCTTTTAGCTGCCAATGGAATTCGTTACTGACTTAAAAAAAAACCAATCTATAACAATATGTCTTATAATATGCACCTCCAGTCCATAGAGCACTAAGAGTAGTGGTTTTGTGCTAACCAGGAATGTGCTAATAATACAATTTTTTGTTTAAAAACAAGGACTCTTATGAAGGCAGGTGTTCACCACAGCAGATACTCTAAAAATGAGAATGTTTCAGTCTAGAACCACCATGAAGGGAAGAGAGACTCCTATAAAGAGTCTGGCTTTGTGTGCTGAGAGGAATAGGAACTGATGGAATGTATACAAAAGGCTGCTACAAGTTGTAAATGTTTGTCTGAAGACAGTTTCAGGTGGAGACATTTTAAATTGATAGTAGATGTGTTTATTTTGTTGGCTTGTGGCTAGTGGAGGTGAGAGATCTGAAAGTGAGCTGGAAGATGTTGAAAGCAAACTTCTCATTTCAAATAGACTCAGTCTTTGGAGGCTAAGTCCTGTATTTTTAGAAGCCTCCATTTTCTCTTTATGCCTATAACTGAGAGTCATTTGACATAAAATTACATTATGGTTGCTTTTATTTCTCCAGTTAATTGGTATACTAACACTTTGAAAAATGTCATGCACTGTCTGTCACATCAGTTTGCATTGCTCTTCCTTCTTTACCTTAATACCTGCCTGCTTCCTTTCATTCAGATAGCTGGTGTTTTGTCTTAACCATAAAATATTTGTGTGAGAACAATTCACAGGGGTGTGAAATAAAGTTGTTTCTAATGGCACGAGTTCTGAGGAACACAGGTCTCTCACAGCTCTGAGGATTACATGAGTTTGAGCAGCCCTCTGACCTTCAAAGCTCCTCAGGCAACCATTAGCTCCAGAGGAGGCCAAGCCCTGAATATTTTGGAACGGGGGCTTGACAGACTTACCTGAGTTCAAAGAGATGTTACACAGCACAGCAAAGACTTGATCACGAATTTTGGAAGGATTGTTGAACAAGAAAATAATCTCTCTTTATGTAGATGGGTGGAAAAGGCAGAGGACAAGGCTGGGTGGTTGGTATTTGAGGTTATGCAGTGTCAAGGACTGTTGTACTGCTGCACTGCTGTGCATAGGCAGTTTGGAGATTAGGTTTTAGGTTAAGTGAGATATTGTCCCTAATTGTGTTACTGCCAGGGGACTCTCGGGGATGGCTTAATGATGGTGCTGGCATGGTCAGAGCAAGCTTGTAAATGAAAAAACACCAAGGTTCCCCTGCCATCCTAGATCATGAGCCCTGACAACACCAATAGCCAGTTTACCTAATTTTAGACATATATATGATAAGCATTTATGTATCAGAGTTAATTATTCCTAATATTTTTATAGGCAAGGGAAAGCAAAAAAAGCCTTTAAAGAATGACACAGCTAATGGTTTTAGACATCTGCCTTGAAGCAAGAGGTAATCTATTTCTCTGCACTAGCTGTGGAGAATCTAGACAACCAGCTTATGTTTTGTTCCACTAGGTTTCCTCTGGTGAATATTTGCCTGGATGAATACTAGAGATAAAATGCTCAGCCTCCAGACTGTGAGGAGCCTGAATTTCACCCTCTGTGTGGCAGTTCCTTCTAGGAGGGAAGTTGCATGATTGCAACTTGAGGCTTATCCTCAGAGGGGTTTCAATATCCAGGATAAACAGATAGACCTAAGGTCTGCAGATGGTCCTGGTGCTGCCCATCTTTTATATTGAAGATAAAGTATCTTAGATATTAGAATGAACCTTGGGACCTCATTACAATGGACCATGCACAGCTCATTTGCACAGAAACCAGACAAGGGTGTTAAAGTTTTAATCTACTTTCAAGTTTTCTCATGTTTTAGGATTATTTATATGCCCTGCACAAGCACTTGTTGGCTGGTGGACAACAGGATGTCTACCAGGACATCATGTACAAATTCTTGTGAGGAAAGTAATGGAGAAGCCACCACATGCAACAGACACAAATTAGATTAATGAATTTTGGGAAATTGCAGAATTTGTGGTGGGTTTTTTGGAGGCCACAGGGACAACAGGCAGCCTGTAATACCAAGATCTGGCAAGCACTGAATATCTTCTACAATTTAAGCTACTTTGCATCTGTGTGGGTCAAATTTTTTAGTTATTTATATGTTTATTTATTTAGGTTATCAAAAGCATGCTACTGGCAAGTAAATTTATTGCTAGAAGATTATTTTAACTTAGAAGAGCTTTTTCTTTGCTTCAGCAGGAATGCTTTAATTTACTGACACAAATTCTCTGTCCTAGGATTTCCCATGTGAGAAGGACAAATGTGTTTCTTCATTTACAAACTTGGTTGGACAGATGAGACTAGGTCAGCAAGAGATGACACAAGAGCAAAAGCTCAAAGCCCATTCCAGACAGGAAGAATATTAGGTAGCTTTTGCAACACCAAAGACTTCTGCTCTTAGACAATGCTCATGTCTTATAATTTTCTCTTCCCAAGAGACCTAAAGCCCATTAGCCAGATTTCTTCCAGCTAAGACTGAGTGTGTTAATCCAAGTGGTAACATTTCTAGCAGCTATATTGTCTTTTTTCTTCAGATGGCTTTGTTAGAGATTGCTCTACTGAACTCCAGCAGCTGTGCTTAAAGAGAAATGAGCTGCACAAAAAAAAAAATTATCCCAATTCAGAATGACAGTTCCCTCTGAGCTACCTAATTTATTAGTCTAAAAGCAAAAGGGAAGTTTTCACCAGTGATAAAAAAGTAACCTGAAATACACATTTGAACAATCCAAAGGGAGACAACATTCACAGTTCTTAAAGAGAAGAAGGGTGCCGACATCAATTAAAACTTGAAAAATTTGGCTTCTCAGCATCTCTCCTGTTTTAGCCATTAAAACTTTCATTAAAGAGGCATATAATAATAATTTGATGTTAAAAAAAAAACCTGTTGTTGTGGTTCTGTGTCGGATTTTGGGCCAAAGTTTCTACAAAAAAAGTCCAAAGTTGTGTTTGACAACTAAGAATAAAGAACAGTATAATAGCCATATATTGTCTCAGAGCTTGCACAGTCAATAGATAGAAAAGAAAAATAGTTTTTATTTAGATACCATGCTCAAGGTATTCAACTCAGAGTTTCTGAATTTTGACAGATATTTGGTTCTGATGAAGGGGGATAAGGCATTCATTGCCAATGAAATTCATATTTAGAATTAATTTCTGTACAGCGTAGATTGACAGCATCAGGATCTTAGCCTTTTTTAAGGTCAATGTAAGTCAAATGCTTATGAAAGAAACACCTCAACCTTTAACTTTGCTTGTGGCCTGACTACAAGAAGACACAGAGATTTCACAGTGGGAGCTGAGACAAAGACTAGCTTTCTGTATATTTTCTCCCGTGTTGGAATCAACATTCTCAGTTTCCTAGAATTTTCTCTAAATGGAGTAACTTTTCTACCTGGCCATTTCAGCAGGTCATTGTTCCTATTTACACTGCTGACTGTGATCAATGAAGCATCAGAACTGTTTTGTTTCCCTACAAAACAATATTTTTTTTTATTTTTTCTGCTTCTGTTCTTTGCTTTTTTCACAATAGGCTTTTTATTTTGGGGGCTTATAGTGCCAACAGGAATGTGTAAAAAGAAAAGACTTGTTCTGGCTGTGTATTAACGCTTGGCACAAAGAGATCTCTCCTCAGAGGGACTGTATGTGTAATTTTAAAATTATTTTTTTCCCCAAGCTTCTCATCTGAAAACTGTCATTGTCTGGCAGTTCTGCCTTGCCTAGAGCCAAGGTGAAACTGAGCTCTGTGCCAGCTACCTACTACCAAAGGAGATAAGCAACAAGGAAGTGAGCATTTTCCAGGTGCTGTTTTTCAAGGAATTATTCCCTCAGAGTGCCCTGGAATGCCTGTCCATCCTGTGTTTGCTGACCTGTGCCTGGGGACAGTTGCCAGAACCAATTCATCTCTAAAATGGATTAACTTTCATGGCTTCCTCATATCATGAGTGCAGGACAGATTGAATGAGCAACGCTGTGAAAGATCAAACACACAAAAGAAGCTTCAAAATGGAGCAGTTACCCTTCGTTTTACCCTTCCCATGAAATGGGGCTGAGTTTGCTTTAGGATTCAAAGTCCTTTCCAGCTCTCTCCAAGGGCTCTGTCCTACGTGTGCAGGAAGGAAACACAAGGTCAAGTACTCTGTGTGTAACCTCATCAAGGGGATCAAAATACAGCCAGACAGTGAAGTGCTAAAAAGTGCTAAAAAGCCAAAATCAAACCAGATATGCACCAGAAAAAGACAAATGCTAGTATGCCTCCTCCACTCCAGTATGCAAAGGTACTTTTTGAAAAAGCAGAATATCAGAGCAGGTCTTCAGTAAATGTGTTTCAGGACACTTAGAGACTGGCTAGTATCTGCTAAGATCTGATTGTGTGTTTTGCTGCACCAGTAAACCCACTGCTGCTCTCCACCCAGTCCAAGGGCATTAGCTCTTCTCCATTAGTGCCTCAGTTCAGCTCCACAGTGCACTTCTCCAGAGCATCTCCTTATCACCACCCTGCAGATACAGATTCAGATTGCAGATGGGGCTCCTAACACACAAACTGCAGTCCTTTAGGAAATCATTTCACCAGAATAATATGTCAGCACTTAATTTGTCCTAATTGCTATCAGACATCCAACCCTCAGCACCAGAGCTAGCCTGAGGCAGGTGTGCAGCGTAGATGCCAAGTGCTAAGCATTGCTCTGCCTTCACACTGGGCTCATAGCTTGATAATGTAGACCCAGCCATTTTTCTGAAAATAAAATTTCTTCAAAATCTTGTTTCAGCAGCTTTCTCCTCTTCTCCATGTTGGTGCCTTGCCCTCCGTGCATGGTACATTAGTTTTGCACTTTATATCCTTGCTCTTTTTTAAATACCTGTCATCAAGAGTAGCCAAAATCATATAAAGATAAAAAAAAATAAAAATGATGCCTCTAAACTGTGCAATATAATAAGTAAACAGCAAGTGGGAAAGATCAGCAGGAATGCATACTGGGGTGTGACAAAGCCAGGAAACACAGGGACTGAGCTTCCTGGGACTTGGAAGCTGCTAAGAGAGCAGTTTTATGCTCCAGCCCCAAAGCAAGTACTGTAAAATTCCATTTGAATTTTTTTTTTATTTTTTTTTTTAGCTGGAAGCTTAAACACTGCCACATGCTGATAGTGATAAATCCAAAGAGGCACAACCTTTGCAAAGCAATTTTTATCAACACTAAGAGGATGCTGTCTCAGCAGCCTGGAAAAGCAGAAAACGTTGGGCTTCCTCTCACACATATGGTAATTTTTGCTAAATTTTTGAATGAATGGTGAATTTAGTGCTGTATGGGGGAGCTTTACAGATAGTTTTGTTCACTTCTAATTAATGCAAAGTTAAAAAGGTAAAAAAAGATTAATGAATGTTGATAAAACTGTTCGTGCCCTTGGGCAGGGTGTTACACTTCTGAAAGGCCTTTCACATGAGTTTTGTGCAGTGAGGGCTCTGCCATGCAAAATCACTTTATCAGCTGAGGGAACAGTATTGGAGAGGTCAGCTTGCTGTAATGCAATGAAACCAATATTTTAAACATCTTTGCTGTTCATTCAACACTGATCTCCATCATTGGGTGTCTAAAAAAGCAGTTTTTCTGACATAGTGATCAACTCCTGATGAAGCCAATGGAAGCCATGGCTTCTCAAAGGAGATCACTTTGTATCTGCATCTGGGGGTGGATTTGGATTCCATCCCCAGAGGTCTGACCCTGCTGGTCTGTGAACTGCTGCAACTGTTCATACTTTGAAGAAAAGCACAGAAAATCAAGAAACTATTTGTATGATCAGACACACACAAAAATATTGAAAAAATCCAAACCAGCTGAGATGTTGGCTATAATGTGGTCAAATTCAATCTCAGGATTATAACTACACTTATGTCAACTGGAGATCAAGCTAGAATTCTGCTTCCATGTTTATCTCACAGGATTCAGGCTACATAAGTCAGGGCTTAATCCTGTGTGTGGTTGAGATCCAGATGTTCCTCCATTCTTTTATGATTTTCCATCTCACAAGAGCATACTTATTTATACCTACAGAGCAGTTCCTACAGAGGATGTGATGCTGCAGGTATTGTTGGGACTGCCTCTCTTTTACCCACCACCCTTCTACTTGAAACACTTTCTAGGTTGTTGAATTTTTACCCTGATATTCCCTTATACCAAAAGAACTTGTAAATTGCCTTGCATCCTTCACAAGACTCTCTTCCCCAGGATAAGGATTCAATTTCCTGACCTTACTGCTCAAATAGCAACTCTTTCATATGTTTGATACCCAAGTTTTCTTGCTTTCTCCTCCACTCTTTGGTGTCCTTTTTGCATCTCCCCATACTAGGAAGTGAAGTAGATCCTGACTACCTTCAAACTTCTCCCACTTCCCAGATCTTTAAATCAGGACATGAACTCATGCCCTCCATTTCACACTTCTCTCTTACGATCCAACCTTGCACAGGCAGACTAAGACCTCAATCCTACAACCTCTCACATCTTTCCTATTCCTGGTGTCCATCCCAGTTTATGAGCTCCCTAACATTGCTTTCCGCAACCCCAGTCACGAATTCAAGTCCCCAGATGGCAAAGCTGCTGCAGACCGAGCACCAATTAGTTGCAACTTTGCTGTTCATTAAATATTATTGCTTTGGGGTTTTTTTTGCAGATGGAGACACTGAGGTCAAGGATAAATCATCTGTTAATTTCTATTACACTTGAAATGTGTCTCACAGGTCAAATTCAGTCCCTTCAAACAACTAATTGGGTTGCCTGGGTCATATGAAGGACACTTGAGAAAGAAGGTGACAAAGAATGAGTTGGAAGATAGAAGAATTATTCCAGGAAACTGGTCTCTACTGTTCTCCTTACCAGAACTTTCTGCTCTACATCCCTTTTTTATCTGAATAAAAATGCATTGCTAACTGGACCGGAATGTTGACCTCCCGCAAGAGATTAGTGTCACTCATTCCATGCCAGTCCTTAGGTCTGGTCCCTGACACTTGTTTACACATTTGCTGACACAATGGGCCAGAAAGTCACAGTGCCTGCACCTTGAACACAAACATCTTGTTACTATTGGTTGAGGACATCAGCATGAAGGCTGAGAACATATTTAGGAATATCTTGACTCAATATTTCTCCCAAGGGGTGTGTTTTCTTTTCTTATTTTCTTTCTTTTACTTTTCAGCCTCCCCCTTTAAGGTATTAATAAATACTTAACTAATAAATATTAAGAAAATATTTGTAATATTTTTCTTGAGTTAACAAAGAGATGAGGAGAGCATTATTATGGTTACCACCTCAAAATTGATTTTGGAGGAGAAAACTTACAGGCAAAATTAAGAAATCCTCACTTGAGGGTAATGCTGATCCTTTATAATGTTTCTGCCACAGTGTCACCATGGACACACTATCATCTTGTGGGGAAGCTGGAGCTGTAGGCAGCTGACATTCCAACTGAATCAGCTCTACATGTCACTGTAGGTAACACAAAATAATGGTTAGCAAGAAAGTGGAATTCAACAAGGAAAAGATTTTTTTATTTTTTCAAGTGACCATCAGGAAAGAAGGAAAACCTATGAGCACAATAAGTTTGGAAATTATCAAAATAGTGAATTGTTGCTAAAGGACACGAAATTATTCACACTTTTCAGGGTTAGAACAGGAAAGAACTAACCTTTATTCTCTGACTCCAGCATTTATAGATTCTCAACAATGACCAGGGGTTGGATAATTAAGTTACTATCCCAAGCACACTGGTCATGAGAAAGGTTCATCAAAAGATGTTTCTTAGAAGGAATGTGATAAACAACTTATGTTTATAGGACTTTCATGGGAAAGTAACTGAAACTATGAAAACATTATCAGAAGGCTTTACTTTTCAGGGTGACAGTGATTAAGAAGGACAAATGTGTAAAATATCCTGTTTCCCCAGCTGCAAGCTGTTTTTTTCTTTTTGCAGCATGGGCAGTGGTATCTATGTTAGTCTGTTGTGCTCTTGAATCCCAACTAGAGTTGTGCTCTTGAATCCCAGCTAGAATTGTGCTCTATTTTTAATGAGGTTTAGTTACTGACATGACTTAGCACTCTATCTCTGTGATAAAATTGATGAATTTAACATCCAAATTTATCAAATCCTGAAATACAGGAGATTACTGCTATGAGAGTAGAGCTTGGTGCAAACCACAGAGCAGCCACTAGTAATGCATCCAAAATTGCCTTGGACCCACTATCTTTAGGTAAGTCCAGATGAATCCCAGAAAATTCTCAGGAGGGACCTGGCCTTCTCTTGTGTGGCCTACAGATTGGAGGCCAGGAAAGGTTTCACCAAGTCTAGTCAGCTTAAATCCTTCTTCCCTCAATGCACACAGATATATCACATGCACAAAGTGACCCAGGGGCTGTGATGTCCTTACTAGTCATGGAAGGAAGACTAATTTGAACACCTTAGGAGAATTCCTACAGTTAGGCAAAGGGAACCCAGCTTTTACTAAATAAAAAGATAATATGCTTTTAATAAATAAAATACTAAAAATAAAGCTAAGAAAGCAAGTGAACAAATCAAAAGACCCTAAGCTTTCAGAAAACTTCTACTGAAGAACTGAAATGCAAACCAGATCTGGGAATTTGAAGCTCTAACAACAACAGCAAAAACAAAAGGTACTGAAGAAGCTTTAATTCTGGACCAATCTCCTGGGGAAAAAAAGTATTAATGTGCAACCCAGGTATGGGGAAACTAAAGTTACATCTACCAGGACTGAGAACTCATATTTTCTTTGTATCTACAGACATAAATTTAGATGAATGTTTTAGTTCTGCAAACTCTCAAGAAGCTTAAAAACATGATGGCAGGTATGACCCACACAAAAAAATAGTTCAGAAAGAAGTAAGGAACATCTAAACTGTCTTTTATACTCTTCCTAGTAGTCAAGATAGTTTCTCTCCCTTTCCCTCAAGGAATATCACCCTCAACTTTAGATACCTGAAAGTGATTTCTATCAAAGCCAGGTTCTTACAACCTTTTCACAGGCAATGAACAAGAACTGGTGCTGCCAAGGCACACTTTTTAAGATTTATTCTAAAGCTGTATTGGAATTAAAGTCCTCTCCAATCACAACAATTTTATGAGTGTGGGATATATTAAGTGAATCTGAAGGCACATGCAAATGACAGGTGAGAGTACAGATACCTAAATTCTAGGTGTCTTAAGGTAGTTGAATCCCCTGAAACATAACATTTCCTTGAGGAATAGGTTATGGACTATCCATTATCAGTAAAAATACCAGGTTGCTTTAGGTATCAGCAGATATGTGTATACTTGCATATTTAAATCCCACATGGCTTTCTTTGTCTTTTTAAAGCATTCACTGTTTCAAAGGGTTAAAATACAGGACTGATGGGACTCTGAATCAATTCAAGCCATCAAAGATCCTTGATGCAATATCTCACTTTTACCCCCACGTAGCCTGGCTGTATTTGGTGACCTTTCTGCATAGATGTTTTGTCTCAGCACTACACAAGAAGAATGTTCATGAGGACAGGGAATAGTGTTGCCAGTGAGGAGGTTCAACCCTATGACCAGAAGAGAAACAAAGATCAGGCCATCCAAGGGATGCAGGGGAGAGGGAGGGTCATCCCACCACTGTCAGAAAGCAGGACCAGTGGACTGGGGTGGGGAGAACTTGTCAGTCCTAACTTTGCCCTGATCCCAGAGGTCCATCTGACAGGGATGACAATCCATGATGGCTCACTGTTTTCTGCTGTGGCTTCTTTATGATTCCTTTTCAGCTCTCATCCCTTGCAAAACATTGTCATGCCAGCTGTCTCTGTTTGAATTCATCCTCATTTCCCACCCTTGTTTGAGAACAAATTAAAGAAAGCCATGAATTTACTAAAAAAAGTGTAAAATTTCTCCTCTGGCTGGCAATACATCTGATAGGGCCTGTATTTTTGTTTTTTTAGTATTAAAAGACTGCTGTCATCTCCTGCAATTTGTGAACCCCATCTGAGCAATGATTAGCTTGGACTTCCCCGAACTTACATTAGTTATTATTAAAAAGATCTTCGTAATGGCTGAGAGTAACTGCTGACTCTGACTTGGGTTTGTGATTTTATTTACTTACTTGATTCATATTTATGATGGCTTGGCCACAGAGTGAAGCTTCTCTCAGTACTGAGATAAAGAATCATTAGAATCAAGCAAGGAAGCAAAGTGAAATAAAGGTGATATGAATGCTGTTTGCTTGTTTATTAATTTCAGTCGATTTTTTGTAACTGGCTGAGAGCATCTATCAAAAAAGCAAAGCCAAAAATAAAATAGAAAAGTCTTTGGAAGCAAATTTCGAGCAAACTATTAAGAATTACGTGATCTAAAATATCAATGTCTCCATCAATGGTAATGGCAATTTTTTTGCTTTGGATTTCAGAAGAGAATGGCAACCATGAGGAATCAGACCAATACAACAAATTGTCAGTAGTTAATGCTTGCCAGCCCTCATAATTTCACCCAAGTGCAGAAATCAGTCATATGCTTAAGGCTCCTGGAATTCCATCATTATGAATAATTTATTTTCAATAAATTATACTCTGCATGACTGCAGAAGAAGTCTTGTAACTATGAATCCCAAATGGTAAAGGAATAAGCATACACATCTGCAACATGTTAATTCTGCACTGATCTCATGAGTTGGTTGTGCATTGTGTACTGAAATAATTAACAATCTCTTTTGGCACAGCAGGGGCCAGATCTTCAGGTGATAGAAATTGATCAAATACCATTGATTGCAGAACAGCAGCTGCATTTGCCAAGCAGCTGAAATTATAAAGTTAATTTAGAAAAGTTAAAAATATCCCTCATCATTATGAATTTTGACAATAATATATAACAGGATAGATATTCTTGTGATTCACTTGTGGCTTTGCTCTTCATCACATCTTTTTGTCTGATTTCTAATTTTCTATAATTTAAACAAATATTCTCTTCATATATTTTTTGCTGCCCTTCTCTTGTACAGACAGGTTTGTTTCCTTTATTTTGTTGGTGCCTTTTTCCCACTGAGAACTCAATGCTCCTTGTGGTTCTCGTCCACCTCGGGGTATTCTAAGAACACGTATTACTCATTCTTGGAAAATGGGTCAAAAACCTGCAAGCAGTGAAGTTATCACCTCTCAGGGACCTGCAGTCTTTAGGCTGAGGGATCTGGGAAGTTTTTCCTGACCTACTCTGGCAGTGTCAGATATTCTGTGCCTTGCCTGCCTGCTGTAACCTGTTCCTGCCACTCGCAAGCGAAGCAGAGAAATGTGTTACCATGCCTTGAGCAGGCCAGTTTGCAGTTCAGTTTATCAGCTTAAGCAATTAATGAACCCTAATTTGCGCTCCTGTTCTGTGCTGTAAATGCTGCTGCTTTAGATGGAGACATGTCCTTGTGGATGTGGTAATGACTTCAGCAAGACAGAGGAGCCTTCCCTGTTTGTCAGTAGTGTCTGTACAGGTGGGACCACACCAGGAACACACACGTCTGCTGGTGGAACTTAACCTGACCAACCAACCAGTTTTGACTAATTAATGAGGATTTGTGGAGGGAGAATGAAAACCTCTTCATGACCTGAGCTGGTTCGTAATTCTTCACTTAAACCAAGCATTAAAATGGTCTCTTTTGGAGATGAGGGAATGTCTCAGTTGACAGCTATATCCTTGGTTTATAAGTGGTTTTTAACTCACTAACTTGAACTTTTAAAATTGTGCAAAGACACTTGCATATTATTTCCTTCTGATAAGGCTTCTTTCTCCTACTTGCTCTTGCATTAAAGATTTATTTTCCTGTTTCTTGTGGGGTTTTTTTGTACCTTGTTTAATTTTCATCCATTATTTTATTTCTTCAGTTCTGTGCTTTTTCTTCCTCTGACTTCTCCCTCAGAATGTGCATTACCTGTGTTGTATGCATACCTGTATTGTATGCATTGTGGCACACTAATGTGACACTGGAGCAAAGAAGTGAAACATGAGTTCACTAGATATCACTTTTCCCTAAGATTGCCATAGGTAATTTGCTTTAATTTTGGAAATGCCAGTTGGTTGTTTCCTATGTAAATCTACCATTACTCCTGACTGAGGCAAAATCTCCTACACAGAAGGAGCATAAGTAAGTAAGTATTATTACATGAATGGTGAATCACAGATTAGATTTGATGTTTCTTTTCCCATTTCACCTACATTCCTTCCCACAAGAAGCCCCTTCTGGGCTGGAATTAATATCCTCTTTGCACAAATGAAAACCACTAAATGATCCAGTCTCATTTGGTTTTATGTATGTCAGTTCTTGGCTACCCATGGACCCTGACATGGAAGGTGACTGGTTTTTCCTTTTAACAACCCTTAGTGCTAAAACGAGTTTTAGAGTCCCGAAGAGCACAATGCAAGCAGTTGCTTTCCCTACCTGTCAGATCCTTCAGTCACACTTGTCTCCTGTGCACTGAAGCACAGATTGTGACACTGTGTTTGTCTTTATTCCCACTTGAAGAAAACGTTGTGTGCAGAAGAACTGATGGCAGAAAGGATATTTCTTGGCATACAAAGGCTTGTTAAAACTTTTTCATGTGCAGATGCAATGTACAAAGATTGAACTTCCAGAGTGATGGTGAACTTTTGTTCAGTAGCTGTGGCTTCTGCCTGGTTTTCCTTAAAACACTACAGAAAATATTGTTAAAACTTAATTTATTGTAATTTGTTTTTAAATTTAATGGGTTTATAAATGCATGCACCCACACATGTGGGTATCAGTCTCTTCTCTCAGGCAGCAAGTGACAGGATGAGGGAAAACGGCCTCGAGTTGTGCCAGAGGAAATTTAGATTGGATGTTGGGAAGATTTTTTTACTGAAAGGTTGTAAAGCATTGGAACAGCTGTCCAGGGAAGTGGCAGAGTCACCATCCCTGGAAGTATTCAAAAAATGTGTGGGTTTGGCACTGGAGGAGACAGTTTGATAATGAACATGGTGGTGCTGGGTTGATGCTTGGACTTGAGTACCTTGAAGGTCTTTTCCAATCTTAACAATTCTATGATTCTATGATTTTGAGATTTTAAAAGCTTTCTATAATGTCAGAACAAAAAATTGTGCCAAGATGTTGAAAAAATAATCCAGCTGGGGTGGTATGTAAAAGTATAGATTTTCAAATCACATAGTGCAACAATACAGCACAGAAACAATATTATAATTTTAATATATTCTTCTGGAGTTTTCTTTATGTCCAGAGTCCAGAAATGACACCAGATTTATTTTTTTCCTGATTGTGCCAGATTATTCTCATTAACATCACTTAGAAATCTATAAAAATGAAAAGACTGCTGCTCTATAGACAGTCATAGAGCTTGGAAAGTGACAAACAAAGCAGCATTTGCCGAAGAGCAGACTGTCAAGCAGAAGTGACAGACAAGGCCAATTATCATATGCAAATAAGCCAGCATTCATTATATAATTTGGAAAAAGAAAAAAAAAAAAGCTATATTTGTCAAAAGTACTGCTATTCAGAACTGATTCTCTGGCAGGATGAACCCTGCGGAGTTTTAGGTTTTATGAGCTTCTGCATCGTGTTTTTTTTAGAATGGTAAAATGTATTTTTTGCTCAACTCAATTTTTCCCAGGGTTTTGCATACTTTTCCCTCTTTCTCCACAGGAAAATGTTAAGTGCATTTAAAACAGATAGTTTATTGCCATTTTGAATCCAGACTGGTCCATCTACTCTGTTATTCTTTCCCAGAAAACTGCAGCTGCTTCAGGGAAGACACAGATAACTCTGCAATGAAATGGTTAGTCTCACTTTTTTTCTACTGTTCTTGGGAGGAGCCTTTTTCTGGATGAATTCGAAAGCAATATCCTAGCTGACTTAAATATGGCCATGACTTTCTTCCCTGCCTTCAAAATACTGGCCTAGGCATTGTGAATGATCATGGCATGTTACTGGTGAGAACACAGGAAAACTTATTGAAATACACCTGGAATTTGGGAGCAGCTGCTCCAGTGATGTCCATTTACTGAGTGGTTAATCTACTCTACCCTTCCCTACAGTCATTTGAATCCAAGTGAATTCATGGAAGAATACGAATACACAGTCCGCACAGGCTTGCCTAGCTGTGGAAGTAATTAGGAATTAAATGAGAAGAGTTTGAAGTCTTGCAGCTATTTCACATTGTATCTGATATAGAAGCAAATATTCTGCACTTTGGAGGGGTATTGAGTTATCTCCAGAGCAGCACTGGGTACCCCCCACACTTCTGGATATTCTGATCTGCTGTTATATTCCTGGCATCACCCTTGGGATGGCCTAGCAATGAGCCAGTTTGGAGAACTTCCTTCCAGAAAGCTTCTCTAAACAAACAAGAGTTCCCTTCCAGCCAAGGCTATTATCTTAAGCTGCTCTTTGAGAGTAAAAACACCAGGACCCATTGAAAAAGTGGGGAGGGAAGTGACAGGCCAAACACAGCAGTGAGGTGGTACAACTGATTCCTGTGGCACTGCCTTCAGCTGAGGATGGCTGTGGAAGCCAGAGGAAATGTGGAAGAAGGGCAGTTTTGTCTACAAAGACATTTTCCACGTCATCTATTCTGTACATGCAGCTTTAGGGGTGTGACCTGGAGACCCACTGACAGTGGCAGCTCCTCCACAGGAGCATGCAGGCCTTGGGCCTGTGATCTGAATGGCCTCTCAGAGACCCTACTGCTGTCCACTGACTACAAACAGCTTCAGGAGATGAGACTAATGTAGATGTTCAGAGAAACTGGGGGTTTAGTGCTGCTTCCTTCAATACAGAGTACCAATAGCTCTTGTTTAAAAGCTTCTTTTGCCAGTTTGGCTAACATAATTAGCTAATTATCACAGTAATTGCCATTCACCATGGCAGTCAAGAGTAAGTCTCTGTTCTAAACCCTGTGGAGCGGATTAGGATGAGCACTGACCCAGAGAGTTCATGGACTTAAGAAAGTCAGTGAATGGTTTCCCCAGAGAGAATAAAGGCAGATTTCTGGGAATAAGAACCACTGCTTGGATTCCTGTGAGAAAAGTGCTAACATATTCACTTCCTGCTCACAATCTCCAGCATTCTTCCAAGCTTTTAGTCTCCAGAGCAGAATTATGAAAGTTATACATTCTTGTTTGCAAAGCTGCTGTCAGTGCTCTACCAGCAGTGCCCCAGTTGAGCATATTTCACTGTGTGCAATGGCTGTATTTAGTGAAAGCAATCACGCTGACAGTCTGCATGATGGAAACCCTAATCTGTGCAGTGTCATGCACTGTGCATCACCACGAGGGAATCTCTAGTGACGCGCTATTAATGAGAGGGAAGCAGTGGCACTGTTATTATTATTTATGACTTATCCTGCTCCACAGATGTGTAAGGCACTTTAAAAAACAAATAAAGGAGGTATCCCTGCTGATAACCATGCAGAGCAGCAAGGCACAGTTGGCATCCTCATGATTCCTGCTGCAGAGGGTGTAAAGAAAGGCTGGGAAACAGTGAGGACAACACCATCTTCTAGTGCTGTCAGAGATCTGGGTAAGTGGATAGTAGCCAGCATTTTAGACCCCTGAACAGTGTTATAAAAACATGCAGATGTGGTTTAGGGGTGGACTTGGCAGTGCTGGGTTAACAGCTGGTCTCAAAGACCTTAGAGGTCTTTTCCAACCTTAAAGATTCTATGATTCTATTAATTCTGCTTGTTATTTCCATTACATTTTGTTCTAGTGTCTCCTTCTCTCATCTCAGATTAGGGTATCATGCACAAATGATATGAAGAATTAACTCTCAGGCCCAGTTTTCCCACTGACACAAAACTATTCCCCTAAAACACAGAACATAGGAAAGCAAAAAATGTGTTCACTTTCTCTCTCATGTAGGGAATATTTCTATGCAGACACTATTCTCACAACTATCAGTGAAATAAAATATTGTTATTAGTAAATATCACCTCTTGACTTCTGGGTATTGCTTTATTTTCCTCTTTTGTAACTCTGGTTTGTCTGAAGACCCTGATCTGCATCACAGGCAGTGACAAAGGGATATGAAATATATTCAGGGGACCTAAGTAATTCACCTCCTGCTAAATTTTAATTTTAATTTTAAATTTAATTTTAATTTTAATTTTAATTTTAATAATAATAATAATAATAATAATAATAATAATAATAATAATAATAATAATAATAATAATAATAATAATAATAATAATAAATCCAGTCTACATTCCAAAACTGTTGATTTCTCTGGTAACAGGTAATTTTTTTCACTTTCCTCTCTGTTTAACCACTGGTTTTTGGTGCCAGCTTCTGTGGTTTTCAGCTACCAATGTCTATTGAAACTGGACTGTTATGTCCCAAAGTAAAAAGTACTATGAAACAGCAACTCAGGAGTTGCCTATACTTGTTTAATTTTCTCAAGACCTTCATGATCAAAACCTGTTCTTTCCATCTGGCTAATGTACTAACCTCTGAAAAAATGTGCACATTCAGTCACCATGAACAAAAGGTGCCCAAAATTACTTGGGCAGGGGTACACACAGCAAAAGAAACCTGATGAGATGAAGAAGACCATTGTCAGTACTGATAGTGGTTTGGCACATCTCATGTGAGTTGTCTAACCACAAATCCATCTGTGGTATCAGAAAGATCCTTGGCTGGGAGAAAGACTTAACCTCAAAATGGGGTTTTCAAGTCCTAAACTTATTTTCTTAGTTGAATCAACAGGGAGGAAAGTTTGATGGTGTTCATGGTGCATTGCAAAATATAAAAATTTATTCAATAATTTCTTAACTGAATGTTCTGCTTTAATCTTTAAAAAAATCACTCAGAATTGGCTTGTGTCTACTCAGTTTCCAAGAACACCTTGATTTCTTCACATTACTGTAAATTTTACAAAGCTAACACCCCTCTCTATCCTGATTTTATCTCCTTATCATATATATTGCTATTGCTCTGTCTTTACTTCATTGCTTTTTATGTGATGTTACAGAGCAGCTTGCAAAACATCTGGCAGTAAATGGCTTATATTTTGAGGCTATAATTTTGCATGAAGAACTTTTAGAGTAACTTTTGGATAAAAGTCATTGTCAGAATATAGTACTTTTCACTATAATAAGAAGATCAGAGAAATTTCTTCATTAACCCAAAATCTTGAAAAAGTTAGGGATTTTTTTTTTTCACCTTCCTAGCACAAATGATGTTTTAAGAGAAAGTATTGGTTCTAAACTTCTAATAAAGTCACAGCTGTAAATTTGCAAAAACTTGTTCTGCTTTTGGAGGAAAGAAGAATGCTGTTTTCAACAGCACACACCCACATCACATCAGATGGTTCAAGGGAGTAAAGTTGTGCTGAGCATGATGAAGCTATGCTGATCTCTTGCTATAGCCTAACAATCCTTTCTGGGCACTTTAGTAAAACTGAATATTGTTAAATGATATGTAGGTAGTGAAAGCAGTGTCACACATTCATAAAACCCATGAAAATGTGATGGATAAGTATGCCCTGATGCTACTGCTCAAACACAAAAATACAGGAAAAAGCATGATATTTTATGTCATAAAGTATTTTATGACAATAATAAGGATAAATGTGTGGGAAAGTTATTGGAATTAAAATGATGGAATAAAAAGTTTACACTTATATCATACATTTATTTAATAAATGAAACGGAACCTTTATATAAATGTCTGAGAATTTACAGACTAGCTTCTGCTAAAAGAAAGATACAACCAGCTTTCCAGTCTTTTTTCTACCCAGAAGTGATCCCTCTTGCAGTATACGAGACAAGAAAACTTTTATCTAACATTTTTGAGTATGAAAAGTAATTTCAATAGTTCTAGACCTTGTACCTCAAATATGGGTACTGTGGCAAATTATACATTAAATTATGTGCCTTTCCTCAAAATTAACAGATAATAACCTGGGCTGTTATATTTGGTTTTTAAAACCAAAGTAACCAAACAGAGCCCATCAAAGTCACTGGGCTCATGGCTTTGTGAGGATTCATGACAGCAATCATAGGAAAGGTTAATGAGCAGCACAGACATGGCACGTCAAGCACAATAAGTCACCATCTAATCCAAAGCATAATGAGGCAGTTCCAGTTCAGAATTAAGTATAGTTACAATATAAGAAAGGAAAATCTTTTGTTGAGTCTTTCCCTTTACTTCTCTTTCAAAGTAACTACAGGATATGCTAAATGCAGGATGAGACAGAAAATCTTTGTATGGAAAGGGCAGAAAATGAGAAAAAAATAATCTTTTAAGCTCAATGATATATAGTTTTACTTTTTTTCTCTTCCCTTTTCTTTTGACCAGCCTTAGGCTGTTGCTTTGATCTCTATTTCAGTCACCAAGGTCCCTTATCAGAGAAAACACAAAAAAAGGACAGTGAAAGATACAGATAGAATGACAAATAGATGCACCTTGATTCACTACAGAGTGACTTTTCTGCTCTTCAGACTGAATTCTATCTGGAAACCATATCTGCAATGGGAATGGACCAGAGCTTTGCCCTGAGGGCCTAAACCATCTCCTGCTGATTGCAAAAAAGCACTTTTTGATACGTAGGCTGATCAGTCTAAGATTCCAGAGGATAAAACAATAGCATACAATGTTCTGACATTCCTTGGATGCTCCTTTTTGTGCTGCCCCCTCTTACTGCACGGTGGGCAGCTCCTCTGTCCCTCCATATGCCTGTTTTCATGTGTGTGTACACCTCTTTTCCTAGGAGTAACTTTTACATGCACAGTGTAAGGTATATCGACCAAAACTACGCCTAGCCCAATAGTCTGTCTCTGACAGACCAGAGCAGATGCCCAAGGTAAAAGAAGAGCCAGAAAGCCCTTCACTGCTTATGTTTTACAAGCCAGAAACAGGGGTGGTAGCTCTATTACGTCACTCTCAGTATATTCTCCTTTCAGACATAAGAGGCACATTTACCACAGCAGCAATTTTTAGCATCAGTAGTTTTCATATGTGTGTAAGGAATTGCTCCAGTTTGCCTGCTTTGAACGGTGTGGCAGAATATACTCATGACTTTAAGCTCATGTATCAGAAGTTGATTCCTCTTCACCTCCTTGTTGCCCCTGCTCTGCACCACTTCTCCCCAGGAGTCCTGGTGTACCTCATTGTTTCCTGCACAGATGGCACCCACCCCTTTGAGTGGCCATCCTGCCCTTTTCCATGCCTTTCCCACTCCTGGCTGAAACAGAAAGACCTGAAATGCACAAAGCACTGAAGGTGTAAGCATATCACAGATTTATACACTGCCATAATAACATTACCTTTTTGTTCTCTGTTTATTCACTGATATTTCCTAAGGTTTGATTTGCTTTTTGACTTCTACTGAATACTGAGTTTATGTTTCTACAGAACTAGCTATAATATTCCCAATATCTCTCTCTTGAATGATAATAGTCAGCCCAGAGCCCATAATTTTGTAACTAAAGCTTTATTGCTTTTAACTGTGTAAATTACATTTATCCATATTGAATTTCATTTTCCATTTTATCTCTCACCCATTTAGTCTTTTGCAGTCTTTTTGCAAATCTTTGCAGTCAGCTCTCAGTTTTACTAAGCCAAGCAAGTTCATGCCATCAACAAAGTTCATGTCCTCATTCTCTTCACCTTAGAGACTTGTGCACATTCCCTGTGTTTTCCAGCAGCTGATTCAGGACCATACTACCAAGCAAAATGAGACAAACTAGTTTTCCTCAGCCTTGCTACTAGAATTATTTGTACTTTATGCTTCCAAAATTTTGCACAGCTACTATGGGCCATCATATTCCCATCTATTTTTATCTACTTCTTCACTTCTTTCTGTCATATTCGTCCTCCTTATCGAGCAACTGCATTATTCATCTCTTTGAACATGCATAGGATTTTTAGATGGAGTTTGGAATAGATCTGTTTCATAGAGAAAACAAAGCTTTCTCCAAAATGATGTTCAGCTTGAGGGCGGCTATAGAACTTGTGTAATGTCAGGCTAAGAAGACAGAGAAATGGTGATGTATGCTTAGCTGACACACTGGATAATGGAGATTAGGGCACATTAATTTTTGTAGCTAGTAATACACACTGAGCGCTAGGACCAGCAGCACATCAAGCCTGCTACGACCTAATGGTCTGGCACACTTCCACCTGAGTCAAGAGTGGAAAGTACAGAAAGCAGCTCTTGCTTTTGCTTCACAACCCATAATAAAAAATACCTTAACTTCCTTCACACAAGATTTAATTTGGTCATAGTCATTCTTAAGTATAATTTCTTTGGAAATTTGATCTTGTTTCTTTTCTTGATTTTTTTTTTTCTCTGCAAATATTCTTCTAACCTAGAGGCTCAAGAAAATGACATAAAATGCTATCTAATGAACACACATACCACCCTCCCAAAGTAATTTGGGAGGTAGGAAATCTGAACAGATAGTTCAGTGATACCATTGATAGAGTGATTTGGTGAGTAGAACATCACTGCCCTTACAAGTTCATGGAGATGATTTTAGGTTCTTCATGGTTATCTCGACTCTTAACTAAATCCACCTGATTTGCATGTCCAACTCATGTGGTTCATTTACTGAGCTTTTCCCCTTTCAGACTGTCTATAAATATGCCATCATGTCCTCTAAACCTTATTTAAACTTCCTGAAGCACAGTAACAACAAACTTCCCACCACAGTCAGCAGCAGATTTCAATGGAGCTGCTCATGAGTATGGACTCTGCGATTTGGCACAGACAAAAAACACTGGTGTGGAGGCTACTGCACCTCTAACCTCTTTTATAGTAAGAATAGAATCTTATTCCTTCTCCTTTCTCCCTATCTCCTAGTGAGGTCCTAATCCATGTGAAGTTTTAACTCTCACTCCATGGTTACCAAGTTCCCCTAACAGTCTCTTCTAAGGGTCTTTACTAAAGGTCTTTTGAAATCCTGAATAAATTTTATCCACCATTTCTCCCTTATTCACTATTTTGTTAATTCTGAATGAGTGTTGGCAACTTAGAGAGCCATTATTTGGCCTCGAGAAGACTGAGGCTTTAGTCCTAGCAGGCTGTATACATTAAATTAATATATAACTCTATCTTTCATAATTTTCTTGACTATTTTTCCTGCTGCTGAGGTATGTCTTGTGTATCTATAAAAGACAATTGCCTCTGGCACTTTATGAAAGATTAAGGCAGTCTTGGATACAACCCAGTTGGCTGTGGAAGCAGGGTTTTATTTCAGATTTTTAACAATAAAGTGTGTATCTTTAAACAGCAATTCAGCTGCTTCATTATTTAGTCCTTCCTAGACAGCTAAGACACAGCAGTGATGATTAATTACTATGTAATATGTTGTGTTATTCCCGTACCTTTTTTCCTTTTTTGTATTGTGTTCTCAGAGAACATCTCACCCTTGTTACATGTTGATAATAGCACCTATTTAAGTTATTTTTATAAACAAGAGCTTAAGCTCAGTAGCGTAAGTCAATGAGGAGAGGAGAGGTTCGGAGAGGAGAGGAGAGGTTCGGAGAGGAGAGGTTCGGAGAGGAGAGGAGAGGTTCGGAGAGGAGAGGTTCGGAGAGGAGAGGAGAGGAGAGGAGAGGAGAGGAGAGGAGAGGAGAGGAGAGGAGAGGAGAGGAGAGGAGAGGAGAGGAGAGGAGAGGAGAGGAGAGGAGAGGAGAGGAGAGGAGAGGAGAGGAGAGGAGAGGAGAGGAGAGGAGAGGAGAGGTTCGGAGAGGAGAGGTTCGGAGAGGAGAGGTTCGGAGAGGAGAGGAGAGGAGAGGAGAGGAGAGGAGAGGAGAGGAGAGGAGAGGAGAGGAGAGGAGAGGAGAGGAGGAGAGGAGAGGAGAGGAGAGGAGAGGAGAGGAGAGGAGAGGTTCGGAGAGGAGAGGTTCGGAGAGGTTCGGAGAGGAGAGGAGAGGTTCGGAGAGGAGAGGAGAGGAGAGGAGAGGAGAGGAGAGGAGAGGAGAGGAGAGGAGAGGAGAGGAGAGGAGAGGAGAGGAGAGGAGAGGAGAGGAGAGGAGAGGAGAGGAGAGGAGAGGAGAGGAGAGGAGAGGAGAGGAGAGGAGAGGAGAGGAGAGGAGAGGAGAGGAGAGGAGAGGAGAGGTTCGGAGAGGAGAGGTTCGGAGAGGTTCGGAGAGGTTCGGAGAGGAGAGGTTCGGAGAGGAGAGGAGAGGAGAGGAGAGGAGAGGTTCGGAGAGGAGAGGAGAGGAGAGGAGAGGAGAGGAGAGGAGAGGAGAGGAGAGGAGAGGAGAGGAGAGGAGAGGAGAGGAGAGGAGAGGAGAGGAGAGGAGAGGAGAGGAGAGGAGAGGAGAGGAGAGGAGAGGAGAGGAGAGGAGAGGAGAGGAGAGGTTCGGAGAGGAGAGGTTCGGAGAGGAGAGGTTCGGAGAGGAGAGGAGAGGAGAGGAGAGGAGAGGAGAGGAGAGGAGAGGAGAGGAGAGGAGAGGAGAGGAGAGGAGAGGAGAGGAGAGGAGAGGAGAGGAGAGGAGAGGAGAGGAGAGGAGAGGAGAGGTTCGGAGAGGAGAGGTTCGGAGAGGTTCGGAGAGGTTCGGAGAGGAGAGGTTCGGAGAGGAGAGGTTCGGAGAGGTTCGGAGAGGTTCGGAGAGGAGAGGAGAGGAGAGGAGAGGAGATAAAGCTCTCCACATGCAGAGAAAATAGTTTTTGTTATTTATTTTACCAACAGGTGGAAATTTACTTAAACTTCTTACTCCTGTTGTGCCAGGCACCATAGCAACTTAAGTGGGTAGAGGCTTTTGAGGCAATAATTTGTTTGCTCTTTTACACTCCCCTCTCCCCTGCCCCCCAGCTAAACTGAGTTTTGAACAGCCAGCCAGCCAATTTAGGCTCCTGGGCTGATCTGGCTGGGAAGCAGCATACTCCAGCCTAATTCTTTGTACCCACTTCGGTGTTGCTATCATTTCTTTGTGCCAAATCCAGCAGAATGCAGCACAAAGATAAAGAGAGAGACAATACCCTGCTCAAAGAGCTTCCAGCAGAAGCAGGCACCTTCCAAAGAGGGAAATGGAGAGGCAGTCTGCCTGAGCTCTCACCAGAACAGAAAACTAGAAATAGAAAGTCAATCAGCAGTTCTTAAGACCCATGTGCCCTGTACATACAATGCACTTTTTTTTTAGACAAAACATGTCAGGTAACAATAACTTTCTTAGTTGGGTGCTGGAATTTTTGAGTACTGCTGCCCCAGGATTAATTGCTGTCTTTGGAAATGCTTTGTGTTATCTCTCTGTTAAAACTGATGATGATTTGTTTCTGCTTTGCAAGTTTGAGTTGGTTTATTGGAAATTTTATGAGGGTAAAAGAGGTTTATGTGGGTAAAGAGGAAGAATTATCACTGCATGTTAAAGGAAGAGTTATTACCACTACTCATAACAGCAGTGGGAAGGATTATCACTAGCAAAAGCTCAAGAGGATTATTTGGGATTCAGCAATGTACAGTAAACAATCTTTATCTCTTGCAGAATGTCAGTGCATATTTTACAATATAGTTGGCGTTGGTGATCCATGACAAAAAATCTGCTGCAATTTAAGTTTAATCATTCTGAATCTTAGAATTAAATTAATATTCAGTTGTCACAAAACCAGTGGCAAAAAAAAAAAAGCTGCTTAAGAATGGAACAGGGAAAAGCACTGTAATTTCATTTCAGTCTAATTCCAATTTAAAATCTTTGTATCAGCATCCCCTTGGCAAGTTTTCAGTAGACTCATAAGACTCAGCAGAGCAGTATGAGCATGCAGATAACAGACAGGAGATCACCAAGCAAACTAGTTTCAATGCTACTGGTTTATGTTAAATACTTTTTTAAAAGCACACAAAACATTCCTGACTTTCCTATGTCACAGTCATAAATACCAACTGATTAAATATTGTTCTTATTTAACAAAAGTACAGATTCTTTAAACACACTCACAGACATACACACAAGTTCATCATGTCTGCAGAGATTAAACTCAGCACAGCCAGGATTAAAAAAAAGGGTAATGAAGACAGTATAAATGAAATTTATGTGAGGATTTCTTCTGGTAAGAAAAAACAAAGTAACCACAATGAAGTTAAGTGGGACAAAAACATTTCATATTCTACTGGAAATTACTTGGATAATGTGAAGATAGGCAACATATAATATAGTGAAAAGATGTAAAAGACCATGTAAAGAAAACGAGCCTCTCTAGGATGCGATGGAATTACATGAACTAATATTAGTTTTGCCCTTGGAAATTTATATTCACATTTATAGTTATAAATATAAAATCAGATTTATAAATCAAAAATACCCTGAGATGAATTCTGCACCAAGTCTTGTCTTGCTATTCACTTCTCAAAACGAGGTTTCAAATCAGCCTCTGCTGGAACTTAGAAATGTGACACCCCATTTTGTTTTACACCTTTTATGTAGCTTTATTCAGTAACTGTATGGAGTCATAGCATATGTATATATATTATGACATATATATATATATATTTATAAATAAAAGTATGCATACAACAATACAAGATTGTCAATTCTCTGATCAAGGTGCCTCCTTTTGGAAAAAATTCTTGGTTATTATTAGAAAAAAAGACTCCCCAAGACAATATGACATGCTAGTTATACATTCCTCTTCATTTTCAAGACAACACTTGTACTATGAGTTTGTTTTGAAGTCAGTTTTTACAATACAGTTATGTTAATGGAAATTAGGGCTGGAATTACAAAGATGGAAAACCATGAAAAATAAAGTTCGGGATGCTCTGGATCATTAAAAAGGGTAATTAACATTGTTTTGTAAAAATTATGGAAAGCTCATGCAAATTACATCTTATTTTAAATAAACTTACTATGCATATATACATACTAATTTGAATGATGAGTTTCTAATTTTTAGGAAATAAATAAGATGGAAAATGAATGCTCTGGTATTGATGTATGTATTAAGTTTAGGAATTTACTGTGTTTATGAAACAGATTCTCCTGTTCAAGGTACAGATCAATCATGGACAAAGACATCTTTCCTAAATGTGCACAGCAATGGACCTCAGGTCTCACCTGGAGGATTATCTCAGGGATATACAGTGCAGCCAAATTAATTATAGTGCTTGTTCAACCTCCAAAGTTGGCCAAGTTAACAAAACAAGTTAACAAGTGATTACAAAAAAAATTTTGTATGAGGGCAATCCTAGCAAACAGAAGCAGTCACTGACCTACTCTTGGAAGCAGAAACATCTAATTTTCCCCTCACACATTGCATCTGCAACAAAAAAGAAACAACAAAAAAATAAGGGAATACACCAAACCAATGGAAGGTAGTTCATGCTGACAGCATTGCATCCACACAGATGTTCCAGTGGCTCCATAAGAAAATGTTCTTCTTAAAAGACATCTATAGCAATGCATACTGACAGCCCCTAACACAAGTTCCTGTGAAATTTTTTCAGTGGCAGTACCCTGGCATATTCTGTTTTCATTTATAAGTGGCCCAGCATTACTTTCCTGAGCTGTAGAAAACTTGCTTTACATAGAATTAATACTTTCAGTGACAAAACACCTCTTTATTTTTCTCCTTTTGGTACATGATTCAGGATGAACCAAGTTCTTCCACCTTTCACATAGTACATTTCCAGGTTTCAAAGCAACTCTTTGGAAAAAGTCCATTTTCTGGTGGGTTTTGGGGTGTGACCTCAGCAGGCAGCAGTGGAAGGTGAGCCCTCAGTGAGGTACAGCAGAGAGCACAGAGGGAATGAGATCACTCACAGGTAGCGCCTGACAAAGACCATGTTAGCAGGAATGTTTCTCCTTTCTGCTGGGAACTTTACTGAAATATTTTGGTTTTAACAGCACATAATTTGCTAGCACTGTTCCATCTCTTTGAAACTGCACTCATGATTCTCCCACGGCATCTTGACTGTAAGGAGTCATCCTCCAACAGCTTCCAAGCCTCCACTGAGGTGAGAACTACACTCAACTTCCACCATATTGTTCTTTAAATCTTGTTTTACCATGTACCCTCTTTACTCTGACCTTCAAGCCAACCAGGATCATGTGTCCTGACCTAACCATGTGGCAAACTTGAATTTACTTAGTCTGGGATATTCAAGGTAATGGGATGAGCTCTTGTGTCAAGCAGGGTCTCCTGTGCCTGCGGGCACTGCTAAGTCTGCTCTGCTAAGTGGTGTGAAGATATGATTGTGATAATAATAGCACTGCTGATTCTCTATTGAACCAAGGTGTTCTGCTACACTTGTGACCCCTGCACATACATACACCTCGTCCTGGCTCCTGAAATGTTTTCAGAAAGGTTGTTTGTTGCTGCAGTGTCCTTGATGTGCACTTCTGGAGGCTGAGCCAGCGGGTGCTGCAGTGCTTGACAATCTTTAAATGCTTCAATGCTCTTGAATACCTGATATATTTTGTAGCCTTCCTTCTTTGAAGCAGCTTTGAAAATGGTAAGACATACCCAACAGCAGTTCTTGGGCACTTAATGGCCACTGCTTCACATCAAGTTGGCAGCATCTGTTTCCCAAACGACAAACACAGCCTGGGTCAGGTAAGCTCTGGGTCTCCACATAACAAATCTGGAGATGAGCAGAGCTGGTTTTTTTCTCTCTCTCATAAAGCTGCTGTTGTCATTGCTATGGAAAGAAACAATGTTATTCCAGGGTACAGCTTTGTCTTGTCAAGAATGGCAAAGGTGTTTCCACCTATTGTATGTCAAGATGTCTGAGACCTGCTCACTGCTTGGCCTACATCTTTTCAAAGAGTCTTCCTAGAATAAAGAATTCTCTCTCATCTTTTTGATCGCTACTTTGATCACTTCTTTCATCTCTTAAACAAAGTGACCCATACTTTCTGATGTTCAGCTGGACTAACAAAGCATTTTTAATGATTGATATTGTCATTACACATCTCAGGATCATTGACAGCACTGTCACACAATATTTCTTCTTCACCTTGACTTCTATAATGTCTATGCTCTTTACAGATACCTTTAACTTTTGCTCTAGTATCTAGGATTAAGAGGTTCATGGTGTAGGTAGTGATCAGTAGACAGATGAAACACCATTTTGGAGTACTGTGTGGTGCTCTCATTTTATTCACAACATGTTTGTTGCCCATAAATTCTGTATGATGTTTTTATTGAGAAATAGATTCAGAGTTGATTGGTCAGGGCAAAGAGGGAATTCTAGGCAATATGAATAACAGACAAATGTAAACTACACTATGCTTTCCACTCTATACCAAGTAATCATCACTATTTTCTCTCTCCTTTTTATTGCTTTTAAAGTGGAAACTGTGACTTTGTAATAATATTTAGAATGTTGCTGCTTGTGAAGGCACTGGGGCCACAGAGACCCATTCTGCTGGATTCTGTGTGCACACAGAGGATTTTTTCTGGTGTAAATGTTTATTTAATGTAAATGTTTATTTAATCTTTGGTGATGGAAAGCGATGCACCAGCAACAGCTACAATATACAACACAAATACAGGTAAAAATGCAGAAGTTATATTATGCATATCATATAGAATCAAGCCATATCATATGAAAGGCAATTCTTTTCATGACTGAAAGGGTGATTCATAAGCACTGCCTTGATGATCCTGTGCTAAGGCACACAGAGTAAGCACTTATGTGTCTTCAGTGACAATATATAGAAGCATTATAAAAATAAAAGCCTCAGCCTTCTGTGTTTGAAACATTTAATTCAACAGTTGCCAATGCTAACCTCATTAATTCCAAAACATTACTTAAAGCATTCATGTTAAACACATTCAGTTAACTTCATTGGAATAATCTAGAAATATGGACATAGTCAATTATTTCAGCTCAGTTAATCAGAAATACCTTTTAAAGTCAGTAGCTTATATTTTATAGAAATTTGCTTCCTATATATATTTTCATAAATTCACTTTCCATATTCCCACTTTTGTTTTTTTAACAGAGCCATTCAGTAGTTTTTCTGTTTATAAAATGAATTCTGTTTTTAGTAAGCAATCTTATATATTCAAAATTCACTAAAGAACATGTCAAAGGATAGTGCTATAAAGGAAAAATTAGTTGAATTTGCAGGAAGAAATATTTCCCATTTGAAAATATAATGTCATTGAAATCAAGGAATCATTATTAAGGTTATATTAAATATAAAATTACAGTTCTGAAAGTGTAAAATAATGCTCCTTTAACATATTAGCTATATCACACATATCACCTTTTTATCTAATATTCAATGTCATTGAAATCAGAACAGAATCACACTTTTGAAATGACATCTTGAAATTACAGTTTTCCTTTTTTTCTGACTTCAAAATTTTAAAGAGAAAAGAAATTTATGTGGCTTCTAATGTATAGCTTTTGGGATTTTTATTTTTTTTTCATTGTAGACGTAGACTAAAAAAGAATTTCCAAGTTTTATCATACTCCGAGTGATAAAGCAGCAATATCAGTGAGTGATCATGTACAAAATTTCTCTACAAAGCAGTCATATAATTGCACAGAAAGAGGTTCCCAACTGGTGCCTCTTTAATGAGTTAAGCCAACATTGAAAAGAAAGCACAGCCATGGTGAGGTTAACAAACCTTGGTGGAAGATTGAAGTGCAACCAAGGAGGCTCTGGAGGTGCAGCTCTACAACCCTGGGATGGTTTCTGGGAAACATGGGAATGAGATGTTAAAGGATCAGGAGGTGTGTGGGGCAGGAATAGTAGCTGTGGGTAGAATGAAAAGGGTAGAAAAACCCAAAAGCACAGAAACGCCCCCTAATCTGTTTTAGTGAAGACTGAGGGTCATGGCTCACTGAAGAGTAAACCAATTTAGGTAAAGGTCATATCTGCTGCATTGGGATATACATTTTTAATGAAAATAGCAGGGATCGGTGGATGCTTATGAATGAAGCTACATATGAACACCATCAGTATTGCTGTAACAAACAGATAATACCCATTGTTCACCTTTCAAAGCTGTTAATCTTCTAATTGGTGTTGTCTGGTATCAATACCGTTCCTAACTATGTAATCAACCATGTATTGTCTTAAAAAACACATGGTCATAAGAGATTTTCATGCTAGTGCACCTTTAATTTAGGAAGAATGTTTTTCTCTATCAGTAATCCTTTTAGTCACAGATGTTTAGCTTGGTGAAATGAAATAGTTCCCAGTATGCTGAAAGTCTGACTATGATTAAATGTAATCACTTTTTAATTAACTGGAATTTTCAATATCCTGAAAGTGCTCTTTATGAAGTTTTATTCAAATGAGGGGATGGTTTACTTTAGTTTTTAAAGTTTGGAGCTCAGAGAAAAGGCAATAGAAGAGACAATACAGGTAAAATGAAGCTTGGCACAAAAAGAACGATGCATAAAATCGCTTACAAGACTGCGCAGGGCGTGTGCCCAGACATAGACCTTGAGCAAGACCTTAACTGTGTATTAGTCTGATATAAACCTGATAAAGTCTGATAAACCTGCTGTACAGGTGCTCATATGTAGCATTATCTTAACCACTGTGTTATTAATTGTTGTGGTTAAAACTGTAATTGAGTGAATGTGTTTCAGTTTCAGCCTGCTTGGCAGTGGCACAGAGAGGTCCATGTGTGACAAATCCCCAGGTGGACTGGCTGCTGTCCCCCAGAAAGTATCACAGGTGCTGAGCTTCAGCAATGCACTACAGAACTCTCCAGGGCATCATGAGCCAGATAAAAACTTTCAAAGCCTCATGAAGCACAAAACTGCATCATTACAAATTTACCTTCCTGGATCAACAGGCAGACAAACAGAGGAACATTATAAACCAGAACAGAAAACCTACAAGTGTTTCTTTGGAGAAGATCAAAGCTGAATGTTTTCCATCCAAAAATACATAAAATTTTCTGTTAATAATGACCAAGGATTTTATTCTACCAAACTGAAAAATCTCAATTATATAAAGGACAAACCTTTCATTTCACTAAGTATGTACTATAAAGTAAAGTTTTAATATAAAATAAACATTATAAATACTATATAAAAAGAAATATTGTAAAATCATATTGAACATAATATTAAATGGAAACTAAAATTAAAAATGCATTTTATCTAATTTAAAAAGTGAATTTAAGATACATTTTAGGAAATTAAAGAAAAATTTTAACACTGTTTTGGAATTTTTGATACAAAACAATTAAAATCAACAGGGATCTTTTAAATATTTTGTTTTCAATTGAATTTATCTGTCTTCTGAATAATCATCTCTATGTAGCTCTCCTCTTTCAAACAAACACCGTGTTGAACATGCATGAAATCAATTTAAATATATTCCTATTTTTTTGCTCTACTGGTTGTTAATGCTATTCTGCTGGTGACTGAGTGGCCATTTAAAATGCTACCCAACCACCATTCCCTCTGAGAAGAATTCTCAATCTATTGTACAATCAAATGGAGCAGGAAAGTCTCAGTCTAATTCTTGATGCAGATAAGATGAGACAGATGTATTTCAAGGGTTGGAAATGTATCTGAGAGAGGAATCTAAACAATAAAAACCAATTTACTTGATTCAGGCTCAGGCCAAACTTCTCTGATTGCACAGGTCCAGAAGGATGAGGCAATCCCTGCAGTCAGCTTTTTGGGTTAGACTAAAAGAAAAGCACAGCTTGGGAAGTAAAGATTACACGGTCCTTTTAACTCCCCCGATTTGTTTGAAATGGGTATCAGCCCTCTAATCACAGGGTGGGTGTTTTGTCAGGCAGGAGCAATCCTCCTTGCCCTCAAAAGTGAGGGTGAAAGGAGGTAAATTTTGCTGGTTTTCTCAAGGGAGGTGCTTCTGCAAACCAGCGGTGGCACTGCCTGCACCTATGCTGGAATGGCACAGCTCAGGGGAGTTTGAGATAGCAGATGCGTAATCATTAAGGGTGGAAATACCTCTGCCTCTGAGAATTCATCTTAGCAAACTAAAGGATGTCCAAATTGTCTCTCTGCCCCCCATCTACATGGTGACTTTCTGAGGAAAGTTGTTTCTCTGCACCCAGCACGGTGAAAGAAGCAGCCATGGTGAGTAGGAAGCTCTTCCTATCCTTCCCACAGAATGGCAGCAACATGGATTTTTGTGTTGGCAGCGTGAGACTGTGTGATGGTCACCAAACAGGACTGCAACCATCAGGAGTCTGCTGGCAGGGGCTGGGAAGGGGCGGCATTGGAAAAAGTAAAAAGCAAAGGAGTTTCCTTCCTTAGGAAGAGAAGCGAACAATTGGCTTGATTTAAAAAGGCTTAGCTTCTAAGCTCTAATTAAACTTCAAATGGAGGGGAAGGGAAGGATGAAGGGAATGTGATTGTAGCACTTTCTTCTGCAAAAACTGCACAGTCCGGGGGTCCCATTCATCTCCAGGAGGACATTCCGCCCTCACAAAACCAGCCCGGCCTGGCACCAGCCTGCACAGCCCCGGCTGCTCGTCAGAGCCAGGCACCAGTGCTCAAAAGACGTGTGAGCTGGGTGAAAGGGATGTTGGCAGAGCTGACAGGAAGTAGCTGGCACTCGTGGCTGTACCAGCGCAGGGCTTTCATGAACAGCAAAGCTGCTTCGCATCTCTTGGATGCTCTCTAAGGCCTCATTCCCAAGATCACCACTAACACTGTTCACTGAACTGGAGGAGTGGGTTTTCTTCCAAAAAATGGTCAAGCTGGGAAGCTGCAAGACTGAAATCTATCTTCAAAATGTGTGAGAGATCTGCTTCACAGTATAGACACTGTCACTAAGCCTGGCAACCTGTGGCATGGAGCGTGGACCAGGTTTGAATGCACACATGTGCATTCACACAGCCTGGGTGAAGCAAAGATAGTTATTTACTGCTGGTGAATCTATAGAAAAAGCAGTGCTCAGAAAGCACCAAGGCCAAGTGAGGCATAGGGTGGGCTGCCAGCCATGCACTTAGAGAAAGCTGACAGAGAAAATATGTGGGAAATGACAGCAAATGCTGTGGCATGTGAAGAAGGCGTGTTAAATTTGCAGGGGTTATAGGTTAATGCAGAGGATTCCCAAATGCATGCTAGATATACATTTCCATTTTACCCATAATAACCTTTTCCCTTCCCATTTAGGCCTGAAGGCATAAGCTGTGGGTCACCTCCAGTCAGATTGTGTCCAAAACCCATCTCTGTATGTAAGGATATTCTCCATTGTGTAATAGCAATCTGACCCGTGCTACCTTTGCAGCAGGTGTGAGCCTGTCTCCACTCCGGGCAAAGCTGCTGCTTGCCAGTGATACAGGCAATTAAGGGTTTGGATGGGAGTACAAACTCAAGCCTGCAGCTCCCTGGCAGCACAGACATAGTCTGAATTTCCTTTCCTCAGGGAGGTTATGTCCTCCCCTGCATAAATATATAGCTATTCTTGCTGTGTACATCTCCCCAATGCCACTGAGAGTATCTATACATCAATAGGGTTCTATACTTTCAAATGAATGCATCATTATGTACTGTCACAGCTCTGGTAACACAGACTTTTCTCCATCAACATATTTTTCAAAAAGTTTTTATGCTGCTAAAAGAAAAACTGCCTTGAATAGTGTTTTTTTTTCCCTCCAAATATTTCAGTTTAAAATGTTGCCATTAATATTAATAATAATATTTTAAGAAGTATTCACGCTTTTTCTAAAGTGGCAATTGAAAGCAGTGCTGAGAGATTTTTACTTTCTTTCAGTGTTGTCTTGCTCAGATCATGTATCTGGCAGAAGAGTGTGCCTGTGGGGAAAGGAGGAGAGAAAAGACTACAGTCACTAATATAGAGTATTTTAATACAGAATCCAAATGAGTGCTGCAGCCTTTGTTTGGGTAACAAAGGAACAACTGATGTAGTGATAACATACTGTAAAAAATAGCCAATGTTTTGATACAATAATGCTCCCACTGCTATAGGGATTTTTCTGCAGTTATTTAGTTGTGTAAATCATGTGTGTGTATATATATATATAAATAAAACCAAGCTTTATGCCAAATCTTCAGGCAATTTTTACAGCCATTAGCAAGGCAAACATCAAGTACAAGAAGTTTCTTAACAGAAAAATAAAAGAAAGTCAGGAAAAAAAAGTTCTTTTACAAGCTTAAACTACCCAGACAATGTGTCTTCTATCTGCAGGCACACAAACATCCTGGAAGACAAAGCCTGTCCTGAATAGCTAACAATAAATGTAGAATCATAGAAAAGCTGGGCTTTAAGGGATCCTCTTACAACCTTCACTGAAGCAGCACCAAAATATACATAGTACTCTGCATCTTAAATGTCCTTGAAAACCTTCAGTGAAGCAGCTCCTCAAGCCTGTTTCAGTATTTCATACATATTGTGTTATCAGATAACAATGATTTTAACTTGGAACATTTTTCATAAAACCTCTTAGTCTATCCCAAGGACTGTGGAAAATAATGAACCACTGAGTTTTTTTAGTACAAATTGTGTGTACTGCAAGACTGATAACTGTGTTTGTCAGTCTTGTCTTTTTCAGATTGAGACCAGCTCGTTCAGCTTAATCTTGTTATTCTTGTAAGGTTCCTTGTTTGACTTAAACCAACACTAAAGCTGATATACAGTCTAGATAAAGCCTTGTGATGGTCAAACAACATTGAACTGTGAAAGAGAAAAAAAATAAAGAAAAGCTTGCTCTGTCAAGCTCACCATGCATACAACCAGCTGAGAGCTGGTTTGCCTTTCTATTCATCAAAGACTTTTATAGAGATCAGGGCAGTTCCTGCTCTCCACGGTGTTAGCACCACTGAGGACACAGACACTGCTACCCTCCTTTACACAATGTGAGAATCTGCCCAGAAAATCTCTTCTGAGTTGTTTGAGATTCCTATTCTCTAGAAGAAAGAGTATTATAGATCTTGCAGTAATTAAGCTCTGCATACTGCATCTTCCAGCCAAATGTTTTTGCTTTTAATAACTCTTAATTTCTTCTTTTTATATTTTTTTTTATTTTGCTGCTGCTGCAGAGTGCAGGAGGCTTTGTAAACTGAATCAATAATGCTTAAAATTTAATTAAGCTGTTGCATCTGAAGAACTGACTCCCAAGAGTATATGTGATCCATCATGATACAGCCAGTGCTGTTTAAACTACAGCAATATAAAAGTGCCCATTTTTTCATTGGAAGCTTTTGGCAACATGATATTTTTCTGCAAAGAGACAGAAGAGCAAAATCCAGTCAGGAACTCCCTGCAGTTTACTTTGAGGGGTTCACCACACTTTGACCTTCATAGCTAAGCATCCCCTCAAGCCCTACAAAACATGCATAGACTTCTGATCCCTAAATGTTTGATTTTCCCAAGGTGTTTGGCTGTCCTTCCAGAGAATTATCACTGGAAAGGAGGGCAGGAAGAACGTGAGTCAGGGCAATCCCAAGCACAAATACAGGCTGGGAAAATGGAATGAGATTTGGGGATGTTTGTTGATGAGCTCAGCATGGCAATGCCTGCTTGTGACCCTGAAAGCCAACTCTGTCCTGGGCTGCACACAAGAAGGGCGGCCAGAAGGTCGAGGGAGGGAGGGGATTCTCCCCCTGCACTCTGTTCTTGTGACCCTACCTGGACTGCTGTGTCCAGCTCTGGAACCCTCACCATAAGAAGGATATGGATCTTCTGGACTGAGTCCAGAGGAGGAATGTAAAGATGCTCAGAAGGGCTTTAGGCTGAAAGAGGGTAGGTTTAGAATAGGTATTAGGGAGAAATTATTTCCTATGAGGGTGGTGAAGCACAGGAACAGGTTGCCCATATGGGGATGTCCATCCCTGGAAGTGTGCAAGGCTGCTTTGGATGAGGCTTTGTGCAAGTTGATCAAGTGTGTGGCATCCCTGCCCATGGTGGAGGGTTGAACTAAAAGATCTTACAGGTCCCTTCCAACCCACACTGTTCTGTGATTCTCTGAATTGTTTAGGATATAATTTTTATACCTCACTTGTAAAGGGAAAAGAAATATTCCAGCTCATAAACCCTGAGCAAAGGCTGCTTCTTGAGAAATTGCAAATGCCTCTAACACTTTGGGGGTGTGCTTGGAGCTGGGAAGGTACCAGGACTCCCCTGACACTTCACAAAATACTCACAATTAGCTCTTCAGGTTTTGCAAGCAGATCCTTCAGAGCCTGACACAGCTATTAAACTAGAAATTGTAAGGAGGCAGCCCAAGCTTTTAAGTTAATTTTATTTTATTTTAAAATATATTTCCTAAATTACCACACAGCCGTACATTTTACCTATCTGGCTTTTCATTCTGAACTTCTTTCATGATTCTTATTCCAACTAAATATAACAAAGAAAAAAAAAGAAAAAAAGGAAAAGGGAAAAAAGAAGGCTGTCATGCTTTTGTACATAATGCATGAACAGAACTTTTATACAATTCTGAAATATTAAAATGGAATTTTATTATGTTTATAATGATTATAATAATATTATATGAATGTATGAGAAATTTCCTAGAGAGATATTTGAAAAGCACTCAGAACATGACTTTGTCACAGCTCTTTCAATGCTCTATTTTTATATGTTCCAAAATTATTCTTTTTTTAACATGTTCTGCATTTCTCTACATTGTGCTTACTCTGCCTCACCCTGTGTTAGCACCACTGCATTTTATAAGAGCTCAAGGAGAAGAGACAGCTGATTATGGCAGAGTCAGCTGGTGATGCTGACAAGCTCCTTGATACACAAAAAAGCCAGGGGAAAAACGGGTCATACTGTAAACATCAAAGTTAATTCTCACCAGAGGCTTGTGGGAATATGCAGGTCACATCACAAAATGTTTATACAAAATATCATACAGCAGTAATATCTCCTCCACCTGGGCACAATTGCTGCTTTTGACATGGAATGGTGACAAAGATCCATCCCATCACCTCCCAGCCACTCCCTGATGCAGGAATGCTACCTGAAATGTTTACAGAAGGACCATAATATACACTCCTTCCTTAAGCTTCTACAAAAATAAAGAAAATATCAGAAGTTTTTACTGAAGTCCACAGAAATATAGCCACAATTGCAGAAGTTGACATGGCACCTTAAAAGCTGGATAGGGGCCTTACCAAGCTGCATTACTAAGAAATTACTGACTAGATTCAAGAAAAGGCAGTATTTTTCAATTTATAGACACATAAATTTCATAAAACAGAGTTGTGTTCCAAAAGTATTTCTTCTTTGGATCTGTTTTTCCAATATTACTCATTTTTAAAGGAGTAATTCAAGATTTTTTTGGTCATATTTTCAAGATTTGAACATTTTTCCAATCCCCAGAGCATAAATACTACCACTGCTTCAAAAGTTGCTCAGAAACTCATATTTTTAAAAAACACAGGTTATAATGCTGCAATAAAAGGTACTTTTTAATATATTTTTGAAGTATTTTTCCATTGACTTTTAGAAAGATAAAATTTCTACATAAGCAGTTAGAAATGAAAAGTAGTTATCTTGTCAGTTTTTGTAAGGTGCTCTGGGAAGGACTATCTCTTAGAAGATATGTGATTTTTAGTGCAGAGGGAAAAATCTCAGAAAATTCCCCTACTAATACTTCTGAGATAATTTCTTTTCTGAAGTATATGTGTAAAAGATACTGCAGAATGGGTTGGAACATGGAACTAATTGGACTGGGGTTTGATCTATGCTTTATCTATTTCACTTTCCAGCAATTTCTCTGCATAGAAGACCCTAATCAGACATTGCCTGCATTCCTAACACCCTGCAAAAAAGAGGAATGTGCTTACCTAGGAGTAAAACATATGGAGTATAGGACAGGAAGAAATAGGGTCATAACTCTGGCTCTTAACACATGTTGGCTCCCCAGTAGCCATCAGTATACCGACATGGGTTTCTTTTGTGAAAGCAACAGCATCAGAAAATTAGTAGTTGTTTGGGACATAAACTGGGCCACTGTTTCCAAATTTTGCAGCTTTTGGAAAATCTAATTCAGGGTCTAAATTTACAGTGTTTTCCTACTGTACAGCATTTTCTGATCTGGCTTTTACAGTTTGTTTCACAGATCTGCATACTCAGCTCAAATTATTTAGCTATATGTACAAGCAATTTGAACAAGTATTTTGTTTCTTTTACTTCATACAATATCCATCAAGTTTAGACATGCACTCCTGATCATTTTTCCCACTGAGGTTTTTTTTTCAGATTTACTCTGTAGTCTCATTCCTGTTCATAGTCTCTTATTCCCACTCTCCCTATTGTTTCCAGCTGACACATTATCCATTTCAGAAGCCATGAACTGTAGAATAACATCAGTTAGCCCTGGATTTCCCAAGCTGCCACATCCAGTGACTCCAACACATTGCTTTGGCTTTCTCCTACTTGCTTTTGCCACCTCTCTATTCAAAGACTTTCCCTCCAGCATCTGCCTTATCAGGCTGAGGGACAAAACCCACAGTAATGGACTTGGGCCTCTGAGGAATGTAAAATCCTCAGCATGCCCGCTTGAGTTAGTCAGAGACGAGTGGGGGCTGCTGGATACCAATTCTGTATATTAGCAGAAACACACAGAACCCTCAGAAATACTCTCAGTTCTTCAGAAGACTTTATATGATAGATAACAATGCAAAACAGACTTATTATAGTATGTTATTAGGATATAGATGCTGGGCACTTGCTCTGGGAAGATAAAGAGCTGGGCTACCTTGCACTTCTGCAGTCATCTGCTTTCAAACCACATCATATTTGATAAGTTCAATAAGAATTCATAAGGAATTTGAGGCTTCAATCAGATCATCTAGAAGAAATAAAAAGAATCAATCACAAAAAACTTATAACTAAGTACTTTTTTTAAAAATTCTAAACAATAATTTGTCTGATACTTGCTCCTTATTAAAAATTGCCTTGAGAAACTGATCTTCAGGTAAAGAACAGTGTAAGCTTCAAAATCACAAGACAGCCATTTTAGGGACATATCTTGACTAGAAGTACATATAAGGAACAAAATAATTACATATAAATTTAATCTAGGGTGGTTTATGTCCATGACACAACAGATGAGGCAGTGTGAAACTATATTGGTGGGGTAGAAATCTTATTTAAATACATTTGAATAACTTATTTCCTGAAGTCTGGGTAAAAATAGGACAGAGTGTGTGTGGGCTATATTACCGAGATAAGTTCCCATTCAAAACAGACATATTTCATCAGTTTTTCCTTTCAATAATCCAATTGTCAGTTTTATAGTCCATAAAAAAATGTGCAGAAGGGATAGGAAATGACTTTCATACATATCCTGACTGCTGAGTTGCTCTGTTTCATTACATTGCCCTGCACATGACTGACAGCTCTGTAATCAACTTCAGACTGGATTCAGTGGCTCCACATCCCATTCTCTCATTAATTATTGAAGGCATTTTTCTCTGTTGCACGCCGGGTCACTGTATCCACTGTTCTTATATTTGCATCTCCTGAGCAGCAGAGGAGCTGTTGTTGAACTGGGAATCAGTCATCACATGTACACACACATGAAAAGATGAAGAAAAGTAACATAAAAGAGCCATGGAAGTGTTGCAAGAGGCCTGGAGCAACTCCACTGCTACCTCTGAGATCTCATGTTCAGAAACAAAACAGTCACTTACAAGAGAGGTTCTTGTTTTGCACATGCTTTTGGTTTTTATTCTAAACAGAGAATAGTTTTTGGGTTTTGGTTTTGTTTTTGGTTTGTTTTTCTTTTTACTGTTGATGGTGCTATTCACCCATTTCTTGCTGTTTGCTTAATTGGAGAGTGCAGAAGAAAAAGAAATACTCCTGAGAACTCTGCAAGTACAAGTAGCATAAGAGTAAAATTAGTGCCCTCTAAATGCCATATATACTTAAAGATTTTATTTTTTTCTGGAACATTCAGTGACTGCTAAAAAATGCCCTGGTCAGAGTCCTCTCTTGGAAGACTGGGTGACTGATCAATTAAATATGCCTATAGAAATAGGTCAGGCACACATCATCTCATCCAGTCTTCTCTGAGGCAGCTCTGGTTTGGTGTTAACTAAAACCTGGTGCCAAGGTAATATACAGCTTTTGCTAGGCTATAGGTACCCTGCTAATATATAGTTAATATAATGGGTCATAGCATCACAAAATCGTAAATGACCCTCTCCAGCTCTCTTGTAGCCCCTTTAGGTACTGCAAGGTGCTCTAAGGTCTCCCTGCAGCCTCCCTGAAGTTCTCCAGGCTGAACAACCCCAGCTCTCTCAGCTGTCTCCATAGGAGAGGTGCTCCAGCCCTCTGATCATCCTCACATCCCCTGTCTGCTCCAACAGGTCCATCTGCTTCTTTTGCTGGGGCCCCAGAGATGGAAGCAGCAGCTGCCTTCTTCTTAATTCACAGTATCATAAAATGCCATGTTTGGGCTGGATGATGCATGATAGGTAAACCATAAACTGAAAATCTCATATCTGCTTACAATTAGTTTTTTAAATAGTAGGCTAACTATCCTACTCACCCATCTCCCAATTCCTGCTCCTAATGTCTCTGACTGTATCCTTTGTAAGTATCCACTTGCCTGCGTTGATGTGAGAATAATTTCATGGTGCACCAATATCCTGCCTATGAAATGGAAAAAAACCACCAATTTCTGACTTCATGAGCATGTTCCATGAGCAAATGTCCATGCCTGGGAGAAGACAGAAATTTCATTTAAAAGATAATGCTGAGGTTTCAAAATTGACCTGCTTCTAAAAGAGAATAAAGTTTAAAAAACACTGATGAAACAAAAGTCAGGGAAAATGTCTGTCGAAATGTTAGAAAGTTTGATTTTTTCTTTTGAATAAAAGAATTACTTTAGAAAATGAAACAGAAGAAAGAATTGAAACATAAACTTTCAACCTGGAAATTTTGCAGCTATTAAGGGTGCATCTCAAAAGTGGAGATTGTTGATACAAACCTTCAGGGGCAGGTCTGATGTCAAAACAACTGAACTGAACACACTAGAATGAACAATACTTGAAAATACTTGGAAAGATAAATTATTCATCTCTAGAGGATGAACAAACTGAATACTTTTTAGAAATTGGATTTTTTTCATGATGCATGAAAATGGCTGAATTTGTATATAAGCAAATACTGAGGCCTTTGAAGAAACTGCAGAATTTGATCTATGATTAATAAGTTGAATCAGTTGAAAAATGCTTGCAGCAGGCTTTTGAACATAATAAAATAGTGTTGGAAAGGTACTATGTAGTGGGACTAAACGTGTGAACATAAAATTTATTCATGAGTTCAGCTGAAGTAAGAAATACCACAATTTCACTAACACTGGGAAGATGAAGAGGCTTTCTTAATGTTACAAACTGTGGAAAGCCAGCTATTATATGTGAAATAATTTCAATGCATCTTGCAGCAAGACAATACTGCTGCTAAAAGAAGGGATTGTTTTACATGTAAATAAGTTTTTAAGCACTTACAGGAGCAGACTCACAAACACAGGTCTCTATAATACTTATTCCAGGTGACATTTTTAGCCATTAAAATTGTTTCTCTTGAAATAGGTATGAAATATCTTCTCATCCTAGAAGCACAAATACTGAAGTTAATATCAAGAACAATTTTTAGAAGTTTCTTCATATTCAGTAAAATGTCAATAACTGTTCAAAAATGAGGTTAAGAGGGAATAAAATATCCATTTTATTTCCCTCTCTAAAAGAAAAATTCTTACAAGGATGTTATACTAGTGCTTTTGTGTTTCTTCACCACTTGACTTATAATTAACTAAAAGATTAACTTAGATATAATTACATGATGGTGCAGAATGAACATAATAAATGAGAAAGCTTTGTTAATCTTACTCCCTCTTACTGCTATTTCAACGACGACACTAAACAAAAAAAGCACCTAAAAAGTTCTCAGTTACATTTACTGGATCTTAGGCTAATTAGCACATGGAATACCTTCATGTCAAAATCATATTCCCTTCATGAAAATCTTTACTAATTACTTTCTTAATAGATTTCATATGCATTTAAGAAACAGCAGCCTGTAGACAAAGGAATGTGGATTCTAACTGAACAGATCCATGAAGGAAGTCATGAGGATAAAGCTGGTGTTTGAAGACTAGGTAAGATTTGGCTTTTAAAAATAGAGGAAAGAGAAAAGAAAGGATTTTCAGAGTAATGCCTAGTAGAAGACATTATTTGGTGTGGATTTTTTTGCTCAGTAATAGTCAGAAATTTTCACTGAAGATTTCTGTGACAGCAAGTGGAATCCAGAAGTCTCTGTGATATCACCAGTACTTTGTAATCTCCAAAATGAAAAACTCCTTCAGCAAAAGATAAAAAATTATCATCCATATCATCATATCACATCACTGACAAAACATAATCTTCCCCATCATAAAGATAATTATCTGCCAGACCTTTTACTAATATTGAGAAACTCATCAAAAGTAGTAATATTTCTCCTAAATTCCTATTTAAATGTAATTAAGGTCAGATTATACATAATAGCTCCTGTGCTAATATAATACTTTCAGTTTAAATAATCTTTTATTTTTTTCTTCAGAATTGAGCATGTTTTCAATGAATACTCTCTAGGAAGGCTGGAATTATCTCATCCCAATTGTCTCAGGATCACATCTGTCATATTTAAGGATGCACCATGCTGGTGGCCCATAGAAACAGGCTCAACCTGTTTCCAGCTGATCCACTGATTACTTTCCCCCTGTCTGTTATTTCCAGCTTATAAGCACATACCTGGAATCAGCTTTTTCTGTAAGCCTAAATGCATAACCTTGCATTTCACTTTGTTACAGCTCATCCCCATCCCACTGTTCAGCTTTCAATGTCATTTCAGCCTCCTTATACAATATTCTAACACCTGACTGGTGCCAAGGCTGAGTACTAAAATGTCACTAATAATGTTGTTATAAAGATTATTTTTATGGACAAGTGCTGAAAATCCTCAGACCTGACAGACTGATTTTCACTTCTTTGAACATGCAGAATAGTAGAGGGTCCATGAGCAGGACCTTCATCCAAATCCTGCCAAAAACAACACCCTCTTTTTCTCTTTGAAATGGGACTGAACTTCTGCGAATGCTGCTTTCCACACAGATTTCCAACACACAGTTATGTGTGAAGCATATATGCACATAGCTGTGTCTGTTCTTTCTGGTAAGCTCACAGCAGCCCGTATGTGTCTATTTCAGGGTGCCCAGGTTTTGACACCCTGTGGGTCTTTCAGCCCCATGTTTCATTTCTGCATTTCTAAATATAAACCAGAGAAAATTTTAAGTGGCTGAACATAATTCAGTATTTCTTTACTGGAACTAAAACTTGTTTTTTTCTATTCTGTTCTAATTCAAAGCTCTTTTCCATAAGGCTGGCACTCCTACAGCTCCAGTTAGAGGAGAAAGAGGGAGAAGAGGGAGAACCACCATCCCTTTTCCTTACGAGTAGAGGTTAATTTCTACATGCTGCCATAAGTAGAAGCACTGGGCTCAATTATATTCCACTTTTTTCAACTCTATGTTCAGAGCATATAAGAAAGTTGCCTTTAGAGAGAGGTTGTGGATCTGTTTCATCATCTGGAAAACTTTTAAGGTTTAACCTCATTTCTGCATCTTTAATCTCAGTTCTGCATCTTCTTCAGGTAATATTAAGAATGCACAAAAGAAAAGCAATGATGTCTTTGTGTAGCAGCATACAGATGAATAACCTGGTCCTCCAGGTGAATAGGATGTGAGACTGGGAATTTATCAACAGCAGTACTAGGAAAATGGCATCTTTTTATTTAAGGCAAATTTCTGCTTATAAAGATGAACTGTAAAAAGTAAATGGCAATGAAACTGTTGCTGTCAGGAAACTGAAATGGGTGCAAGAAAATTGCACAGATGAAACAACAAATGGAACAAAACTAGTTTGCATGACGAGCACAAGTATCAATTCATCTGCCTGTGCAGGCAGCATTTTCTTGGTCTCCCAGTGTGAAAAACAATTTTTATCAGAAAACATCAAACTATTACCCAGATAATAATCAGTTAAGGTATTTGACACATCTGGGGAGCATAATGATTGTTATTTTCTGTATATGGCAACTTGTGTAGAGAGACCTGTAACGAACAAGGAAGTTACAGGTTCTTTAGACTTCAGTCATTAGTCCAGTTTTTGGGTCACTTTTTCTCATACTGAAGGCTAAAATAAAGGATGGGGAATTTTTTCATTCAGAATAAGTCTGGAATTGTGACAGGTCAGTGATGAAAGTCTGTTCCATGGTCAGCTTCCTGTTTGTTTCTGAAGGAGGATGATATGTGAGATGGTGGGTACCGACCAGAGGTGGTAGGTAGAATTAAGTCTAGACTTTTCTTAATAGCCTGTGGAGGAAAACAGACATTTACACACACACAGTGTGCACAGCACACCTAATCTCATTCTAAAGCAGGTTTCTAAATTGATCAGATGAATCATGTATTATTTTGCATATTTCCTTTTATGGACTATAAAAAGTAGCTGTGGTAATAAACTCAGATATAAATATTGAAGTTGCTGCAGGCTAAAATTAGTGAGCTGAAACACACCCAGGAAGATATATGTGCTCTTAAAGACCTAGAAATGTCCTATTTAAAACAAAACCAAAATAAAATCAGTGTTTATTTCCACTCAGAGTTTATAGTTATAGTACAAAAGAAGGGTACCCATATCCTTTCAGTATCCTTGAAGCATTTTAAAAATACATTATGTGAATATTTTAATGTATTCATCTTCAATGGAATAGTGAATTCAGATTTCTTTTTCAAGTTTCAATGTTTTCCTCACCCTTATCACCCCTACGACTTTTCTAGTTATTTTCAAATACCATTGCTTCTATCTTCAAATATATGAAAACCATGGAAACATAAATCTTGACAGGATCTCAAGAGTGCATGTATTAATCTGTCCCCTAGATATGAGATAAGATGGATATATCTTAACCATTTCTGTCAGATCCTTTTCTTTTGTTAAAAATATTCAGTGGGGTAGATTTTACAGCTTCCTTGGGTAACCTGTTCCAGTGCTTTACTCCCTGGTAATCTCAACGTGTTTCTTATTATACTTTTACCAGTTAAACTAATTTGTTTTACCCTTATCCCCTGTGGATGTAGAAAGCAAATAATCTTCACTTTTTTAATAATACAATTTAATATATTAAAGATAGAAAACCTGTCTCCGTCTCTGTCTTTCCTTCTGTAGACAAAAGGAGTCAAATAAACTTTTTTCTCCTATTTCTCCTCCTTCAAACTTTCTGGGCTCAGTCTTTGATGACAGTGAAACTCAAAACTTTACAATGTAACAATGGTAGGTGAACTTTAATCATTTTTTCCCATATCTTACCTCTCACATGGTGTTAATGAATCCCAGAAAGAGATTCACCAGTTTGGAATTATCATCTCTCTGTTGACTTTCTCTCTCCTCAGAATGTACTATCATTCCCAGTTCCCACATGGCACACTGCTGCCTTGTGAGTTACCCCTCATTTTGTAGTTACACATATGATTTCTTCTTCAGGGTGCAGTGCCTTTTACTTCTCATTATTGAATTTCATCTTGTTAGATTTCATCTTATTTCCCCAGTTTCCCAAGATCATTTTGAATTTTAATGTTGCCTTGTAGGTTGCTTGTGACCTCCCTCCTGGCCCTGCTTGAATTCATCAGTGCCTCACGGACTAGAAAGGAAACTGACAATATTACTAAGCTAATCAGTGTGTGAAATGGAAAGTTTAAAGCAATAGTAGAGAGCAAAAAACATGGCTGGAATTAGTTGGGAATAAATGCCTTGCGGGCAGCTGCCAGTTAAGAGATATCGAATCTTACATGATGCCTCTCCTGATACCGCATCATTTTGAGAATATTTAGTATCTGCTTAAGAAATTGAAGATTTGCAAACAAAGCATAATTTTAAATTCTCTAGTTCCTTAATCTTATGTGTGTGTGCTGAGGACCTGTGCCAGCCTTCTGTGTCCAAAGTGATGGATCTGTCTTGACTGGCTGATGATGCTGCGATGGGAGACCACTTGGGATGTGTGAAGATGTGTGTTGGTGTCACACCAATGGACATAAACACCAGTAACACAAAGCTGTGCAGGTCAGAAAGTGATAAAGGTTGACTATTTCAGCAGGACAACTGCTGCATCTGAGACTTGGATAACATCTGTGGGAGGCACATTCACAACATACCAGTGTCTGCAGACAGAGATTGGCACAATGCATCTCCCATATTTTATATCAAGGATTATACCCAGACTGCAAGTTTTCCAATTTTAAGAACCTGAACTGCAATGCAGCTAGGAACAAAGTTTTCATACAAGTTTAACATAAAGTAATCAACTAAAAATTGCATGTTGCCTGACTGAAGGAGATAACCAAAAAGAAAAAGGGTATTAAAAGGGATAAAGAATGCATTAATTATATGTAAATCTGTAGATTACATCTTTTAATTTGGAAATTGCCTTTTGTATTGGGAACAGTGGGTCAGGGATTCTGGAACTTCTGAGAGCCTGTAGTCAGACAACAGGTGTAAGACAGTAAACATAAACAGATAGGAGATGCAGACCATGGAAGGTGCTTCCAAAAATATTAAAAAAACCCTAAAAATCAATAAATCTATTTTGTATTCCTTTATCTAACTCATTAAAGGAAATACAGAACTGATCAGGAACCACCTTATAGGTATATAGGAAATATACATATACCTGAAATATCTTCATAGCCCAGTAATGTATCACCAAGTCTGGCATGAGGATGTTTTTTACTCAGCTGATAGTGACTCTACCTCATACTTTCATACCAAATACTTAAGCAGCTCTTCTCTGACTGTCAGAATTAAATCCAGAATGGTTCTTCAATAACTTATCTTCTAAAGAAAAGGATGGTCTTAATAAAATTTTAATGACATATTTCTGTTCTATTATTTTTCAAAAAATATCTGTAATACAGGTACTTCATTACCACCCTGCACAGCTTATTTTGATAATTGTTTAAAGCCTTTCAATATTTCCCTCTTACTAGGCAGTCTGCAGCACAGTCCCTACATCTGTTTTTCTCCTTTTACATTAATTTATAAATACTACGTCTTTTACCTTTTGCTATCACTTCTTCATGAATGAGAGCAAAAATAAACTCTTAATATGTCGAAAAAATACATCTTAAATTTCCCTCAGATATTAATTATTTTTGTGTAAACATTGTAGTTCAATGACTCACTCTAATGTGTCTCTTCAATGATAAGACACAATTTTTATGACGTTTCAAGATTTCAGATTTTTCCAATTTCCTCCTGTTATCTGAATATTCCTGTATAGATATCTCAACTTCTCATCAGGCAACTCTAATTTCCCTCCATCAGTTTTCAGCCAGCTTCCATGTTTCCAGCACCCTCATCAAATGTTCTGAAACAAACATTACCAGGATGATTAATGGTGATTCTCTTAGGTACTCCTCCCTTGTTTTGTCAGCTGGACATCCCATGCTCTTCACAGACCTTCCTTAATGAGAACTGGCAGGTAAGGTGTCCTGGGGTGAACATAAGGTCTGAATCAGAAACTTTCTTGTTATTCTGATGTCTTCACCTTTGTTCTCAGAATTTTGTAGCCATTTCTAATTGTCTTAGGGTCACTTTTGTAGATAATTTTACAATTATGGATAAGCAGCTTTGAATGGCACTGATATTTTCAAGGTCTGTGCAATATCTTGAAGGTCATCAAATTCAGATGCTTGGGCATGTCACAGCAGATTCTATTTGCAATTAAAATAGTGAGAATAACAAGAAGATTAATTGCTTTCTGTGGAGGTATTACAGATTCATATCAATGTAATTGAGCTCATAATCTGGCCCGTTGACAGGTGAGTTCATTTATAAGGAGTGATTTCATTGTTATTGTTCTTGCCACAGTGCTTTCAAAAAGATTCAGTCCTTGATCTACTTTCACATTTCAAGTACACTAAAAATATGCATAAAATAATATAATTCCTCCTATAAGATATGCTTAGTTAATTTTTCTTCATCTCAAATAAAAAGATTGCTTCTCTCTCCTTAATCTTCCTGTCAATAAGCAATTAATAGGTGGAAATAAATGTATTGTCACAGATGTCAGTGCTGATACTGGTAAGTATGGATGAGTGTCCTAGCACAGTGGTGAACCTGGGCAAATGGCTTGATTTCTGCAGCCAGGCTACATCTGGTACTGGAAGCAGTTAGCTGTCAATATCGTGTACCATGGAGCCATGCTGTGGAGGAAAAAGTTAAGTCATACAGTGCCAAGATTTTCAGCCTCTGTGACCTTTCTGCTTGCACTGTTCAATGTCAGAGGGCAGCATCGTGAGCACTCCTTGATATCCCAGTGGGAACCTCCACAGTCACATATGGATCCAATGTTACACTGGGAAATCCCTGGGATTTGCAGTTATTGGATCAGCTCTGGCAGCAAGAGAGGTAAACACAAGAGTTAAAGCCCGAGTTAAACTTTACATGTATGAGCAATATCATAACTACAGACAAAACTGTAATCTTACAAAATGACAGTATTCAAAATCAAAATTGCTGACCCACAGTCGAGTCCTCTTATATGAGGGGTTCTTACCTGTGCCCATTCCCAGTCATTAGGGTCTTCACTGCTGTGAACTGTGCATGGAGTAAGTCCAAGTGTCCTGGTATGGACTTGGTAGGTAAAATTATATCACCTTGAATTGAGCCACCACTGAAGAAATCATCTCACTTTCACATCAAGGTTGCAGCAAACCACACAAATGTTATTGTTGGTACAGAACAATAACATATAATATCAAACCCAAAAGAAGGTTGTTCCCAGGTGCTGGAAAATATTTGCCTTAATTACTGTCTTTTATGAAACCCCTTAAAAACTGATTGCTTTAATTCAAATTTGTGGAAACAACATACATTTGGCAGGGAAAAAAGATTGTTTACCACCTCTGTTGTGTCTAAAATAACCACAGTTACACAATATATTGGTGAATGAATGATTCTTTTGGTGAGCACTAAAGAACAGAGGGTATGCAGTTAAAACAAAACCAAATGTAAAAGCACTCTTTACTATGCCTAAAGGTTTTCAAAAACTAAAATATATTTCTCTTATCCTGCCCCAAAAGCACACTGCTAGCAAGTTCACTTTATAGCAAAGTACATCAGAGATAAAGTCATTACGTAAAGAAGCAAATCTCTAACTATAAAGACTTTAGATGATAGTGGTATCAAGACTAAACTATTTGCATAAGCTTGAATCTTGGCCAGCAGATGAAAAATCCAACTCCAAGGTCACAAACCTTTCCAATGTGCCCAAGGGGAAAAAGGGAGCTTCAAGTCTTTCATAAATGAAGTAGTAAATCTCTTTAGAGCAGAAACTCTGAGGAGGTTCTTTCTCCTGGATTTTTGCACTTAGAAAGTTCATCCTTTGATTTCCAGTATTCCCAATTTAGAAAAACATTCCTTTATTCACTGTACTGGGAAAATTTTCAAATATGGCTAAGTAAATGATGCATCCTTTGATTTATCCCAGCAAACTGACTTTATCCAGCATGTTCCAAATTTCTGTTTAAATCTTTTAAAATATCCAAGTTAGAATAATTTCATCAAGATACAAATTTTAATACAGGAAGATGGAACACTCAGTCCCACAATTAACTGCAGGAAACTGTAGGTATGGGCAAGCTTCTGCATTAATACAATGTAAGGTGGTAAACTCCACATGATGAAATTTCTCATTTATGTCTGTCATTGCTCTACATAAACTTCATGCTATTGAAGGTTCCTAGGCTTTACTGCAATTACAATATTCATATAATATTATTTGGAAAATATTTGTAAAATATACTTCTTTCAAAAATCCTGTTTTGTACATCTGCATATTCTCTTGGTCTCAGTTAGCTCCTAACTGAATGCTTACATAAAAATTTAGGAGTCCAGAAAAAGATTAGGAGCACAGGTATTAATTGCATTTGATCTTTTATGCTATTGATGTACTGTCTCAAATAGCAAACATAGAATTTTGTGATATTTGAAGTGTCCTAGGGTATTTCCTACAGCTGCTGCTCTAAAAGGTGTTGTTATCCATAGGTCCCTGTAACATTTTCAAAGACTGCAAAAGTATTTCAGATACCATGATACTATAAGGGGATTTTGCAGAATATACCTTAGGTGGATGGCTGATTTTGAAGCCTTACTTTAAAAAGTCAAGAAGGTTAAAAGAACGACTCTATTTTCTCTAAACTAGATATATCTGGCCAGTTACATTTCTTGACAGGCTCCACTCATCGAAGTAAGAGACCTTCATCTATAACGAGATCCTAAGCACTTAAATCACACTTGGACAGCTACAGAGAGACACTTAAATGTGTGTGACTTAATCTGAGTGTCACTCTAACTGTCAGATGCTGAGTTCAGTAAGGCTCCTGATTCTTTCTCCCCCTAGTCTCAAAAGCCAGCTAATAAAATTTGATCAGTTTAAATTTACTCTATTTTAGTTTGGGACTAAAACCGACTGCATGGCTCAGTTTTAAGTGTGATGATCCCCTATGATTAAACATTGCGTTTAGATGTTCATTACTAAAGTGTTTTTAGGAACAGAATTGCTAGAAATGTAACAGAAATAGTGGTGTTGTAGCTGTGACATTGTAGAACCACGTTTTCCAGGGAGAGGTAACATTCTGCTTTAGACCTAAATGTCTTTCATGGCTAGAAAAATGGAAGTCCTGGGAAGACCTGTTTTATTGTGTTTCTAGATGAAAAGCATTGTGACAACAATTTGTAAGATGATGTGGTTTGGGAGTTTTTGTTAATTTTGGCTTTGTTAATTTTTTTACAAAATTCTGACTAAAGAACTACTTGTGGTGCCTCCAAGAACCATTTCTTCAAAACTTGTAATATAAATCTAGAGATCTTGGTAACTAAGAAAAATGTTTTGTTTGTTTTATAATCAAACTGTGTTTTTATATAGATTGCTTGAGGTAATTTAACAATGCATGCTTTAGGAATTTAATTTCTGCCCAGGCTTCACTGAGAGCATGTAAATACTGTTTTTGAACTTGCCTATAGCTCATTATGCATTTCAATGAAAATTTGCAATGGAGAAGGTTTTGTTTTTTCTTAATTAGGTTTATAGAACTTCAGTCTGATTCAAACCTATCTTAAAATAAATGACATAGCACCCAAGTGATTTAAACCAATCACTTAGTTCACTGTATAAAAGCTGTACTTAAGAGGAGCTACTCACAGAAATTCTTGCATAAGAAGGAGCAGCTCATGAAGTTGAAGAAATGGAAAAGCTGAGCTTGAGAGGCTTTAATGCATTCCTATTTATAAGTGCTATTTACATTATTATGGAGTCAGCTTTTCCAGTTTGTATAGTGTGATCCACTGCAGCCTAGGAAACTGCAAAGGCAGGATCTGACCTGAAGCCTGTATGTCCAAAGCTCTTGCTTTTCTCTGCAGCATGGCTAAAGAAACTTCAGCTCTCTCCTCCCTAACTTCCACCCTCTCAGTAGAGCAGAAGATTTTCACTTCCTTTGTCCTCTCTTTAGACAGAACCACATTTATCCTCCCCTACAGACATGTGCCCAGCAGTTAAATGAGGCGCCAGTTATTGAAATTTCCCAGCACATCACATTCACTCCCTCACAGCAGCGGCATGTCTTCCTCTTCTGCCTTTCTTGCGACCATCCTCTTCATGAATCTTCTCATTATTCTCTTGTATTAGGAGCAACACTTTCTTTTGTGCCCTTAAATGCCAGGAAGGACGTACTTCAGTCAAATATGGTTCTACAAGGGAAGCAGATGAGGAGGAAGGGAACAGGGGATATGACAGATGCCAGCCCAGTAGGGGTGACCACAGCAGCCACTGCTGATAACAAGGTCACTGCCCACCAGCAGAAGCTGTCATCTCTCATTCTCCTGAGATTAGCTCAGCTGGTCAGAGCATGGTGCTAACAACATAAGGTTGTGGGTCCAATCCAGGTATGGGCCATTCCACTAAAAACTGGACTTGATGATCTTTGTGGGTTTCTTCCAACTCAGAATCTTCTATTATCACAAACAGCAGTAGTCAGCTGTTTCTGGACAGATGAAAAAGATACAGGAGATTAATTTCTGTCCTATTTTGACAGGATTTTTTGTTGCAATATTTATCATCCTATGCTTATGAAGAAAGCTTTGGGTTCTCCAGAAACATTTTGCAGGCCGAGTCTACCTGTACAGTGGTACTTGGATTGCACTTTCTTTCTGTATAACTTGCCCCAGAGAGCTGTTTGAGTTGCTTGCTCTCATTTTCTGTCTTGATTAATATCCAAATAAAACATATATGTATAGACAGAGATGGCTGAGTTAATGACAACTACTCCCTGATTTCATGGTCAGGGGCTTCAGAAGGAATGACACAGCTGACAAAAGCACAAGAATGAACTGGTCCTTGGTAAAGAAGTGGTCGGTTACTGAATACCTTAGGGAAGAAATAATTTCTTTGGTTTTCCCCTTAAGAAAACATTCTGTTAGCAGATAACAAATGCTCTTTTCACACTTAAGTGGGTGTATGGCAAGCCTCAGGGTGCCAAAGAATGGGATACATTCACAGAAGGAGTGTGTCCTGCTCTTAGTCCTGCATTCTACCAGGTGTCCACTGAAATCATTCTGCCTGCTTAGATATTTGTGTTTTATTGAATTTTTACTGACTTGAATTATTATGGTGCTGGCTTTGTCTGTGGCAGAACTGGTAGAGAGATGTTTGTGCCCTGACTCTCAGCTGCAGCTGCCACAATTTCTTCCATTTGTGAAGTGTTGAAGTGATACAGGACTGTTTGCTGTGATGAACACTGTCCACTTGACACTATGAATTATCATTATCCATAGAAGCAAGAGATTGTATTGATCAAACACGGCTTCTGTGCCTCAAGTTGTAAAATCTGATTCATCACCTCACCTGTGACAATATCTTACTTAAAATCCCTTTCCAGTCTGACATTTAATATCCTTTAAATGAAAGAGTGTTTAACCTGAAGAAGATGCATTGAACCACAAATTTATGAAAGAGACAAAAGTGGAAATTGCAAGTTGTGTGCTTGCTGACTGATTTCTTACCAGTGTCTGGAGAAGTCAGTACTAAATGGCCTCCACATGCAAATATTTCTGCCTCATTTTCTTCTGTTTGGGAAAAACATATGAGTTCACAGGGCATGCTAAGGGGCTGTTTAATTTCTCATCAAGGAATGATTTTGGGGCAACCCAGCCTTTGGGTGAGAAGTCATGAGCATGTTTTCTTCCTTCACTAATGTATGCTCTCAGCTTCCTATTCTATCAATTACCACATCAGTTCTGGGACATCAAGCAGAAAAGGCTTTCCTGAGAGGGTTTGGTTCAATCCATCAGTGTTCAGGATTTTGTGATAACATTTATTATAGTGTGTTTTCTGAGGCTACTATGTCTGTGAAGCCTTTCAAAATATCAGAAGGATTGATCTGGGAGAAGTGCAGTAGCCCAAACACTTTTGCTACAAAATACTCTCTACATTTGTGATTTCATCAGGATTATGCCCCAAACCAGAAAAAAGATCCTCACTTTTAGAGAGTGAAAAGGTGAATTTTACTGAGGGCAAATGCCAATACAAATTTTATATGCTTGAGTACTTCATGGCTCCTAAAATACATCTGTTTCTATTTTTGTGGGACAGACCTTTCTTTTTATCTTGAACAAACTTTGAACCAAGCAAAATAAGCTGCAAAGCAAAACAATTAGTTTGAGATCCTCTCCTCTAGTGATAATAAAATAATTTGGAGTTTGCTCAGCACTTCAGGAACATTCATTTCTTTGTCTCTGCAGCTGTGCCCAAGCAGGACAGCAGCCCTGTTACCCTCTGAGGATAGCAAGTGTTTATTGCAGTCATTCAGAGAGTACAGGTGTAGCTGTTGCTTCCTAACTTGTAATATGCAGTTTTTCTACTGCAGCCAGCCATCCTGTTAGGAGTACTGCAAGTGTTATTTGTAGTTGAGAGGGATGTTTATCTTTCAGTAAAAGTGAATGTTTTATAGATAAGTTTCCCCTGCCCTGAAGACAGGTTTCTTACTTCCTATACAAATTAGTTATGCACAATCTTCCAGACCTTTCTTGAAATGGATCAGAGGCCTTTGGGGGGTCTTTGGTGTTTTGTTTTCCCCTACAGTCCATGCCCACTTCTTGGCCTCATTCCTGCACTTGTGCTGTACTGTGTTGTGCTTATCTCCAGGAACTAGAACAGGGATGTTTGTCTCAGAAAAGTGCTACCCTATCTCCACATGGCCCTCTTCTCCAGCAACACCTTGATGCTTCCTACAGCATGCTATAACCAGCAATCCTTCGTTATTACCAATAACCCTTGTTCATTATTACCTGCAATCCTTGGCTGGCTCCACAGCCATCCAGACATCAGTGTTTGAGACATACACATTAACCCCTTATCTTTTGGGATTCTACATCCCTACAACCGAAACTGCTGCAAGAGTTCTGCTGGAACAGACAGACCTCACTCCAAACCAGAGCTCCCCTGATGAGGAGAGAGGTTTGAACTGGTCTGCTCTTATTTCCCATGGAAATGCAAGACAGCCTGCAGAGAAGAGCCTGGCTGAAGAGCAAAGAAGATTTCTAGCTTTTGAAGGCTATGTTAAAAGCAATCAGCTCCTCAAAGTGAAATGATTCAGTTATTCAGGTAGTGCTGTTCTCCTGGGTAACAAGATGAACGAGCCTGTTACCTGGTGGGCAGCACCAATTCACACACTGAGACAAGACATTTCTATTTTTTATTCTAGATTGCACAAAGTAGGGAGCCAGGTTACCCACAAAATACTGGCTCCCCAGTCACCAAAATTTTACACTATTTATACACTTTATCAAACAAAGGCATTAGCACTCACTGGTTACATGTTGCATAACTTTTTCATTACTTAATACTCAAACCCCTGTTTGCTAGTTATATCTTCTGCTAATCCACATGTGCAGTTCTTGCTTCTATTTGAGTCTGGGGTGTGGGTTAAAGAGGTGGCCAAAGAGTTGGTGGTCGTGGTCTCCCACTGCTGGAATCACCTTTCCCCCTGTTCCTGTTCAGTTCTGCTGACTGCACTCCACTTGGCTATTGTCCAGACAACTCATTCATCTTGAGATTGTCTTCTTTTTTCCTTTCCTTTTAAAACAAAACATTAGCCAAGGTTACAATGTGCACAGTGCAATTGCTTAATCCTAAGAAATCTAAAACGAAATTGCAATGTTTGATTCCAATCTTGAGAGGCTCAAATGTTAAGGGCTTGATATCAGTGTCACTGAGATGCAGAGAGCACAGGGAACTTGAAATCCTTTACAAACATGTTAGTTGTCTCTTTTCCTTGAAGGTAGATCAAGACTGTAAAAAGCTTAAGCAACTTTTTCACCAGTTTTGGTTATACACTTTAACTAAATACAATTTACTCCTGATTTCTACCATTTTGTTTTTAAAGCATACAAAGCAGTACCTATAAATACCTGACTATGGAATATTTCATAGGCAATTCAGGCTGGTTAGAATGCACTCTTAGGTCATGTATATTTTGTGCTGAGTGCCGTTTTTGATGCATTTTTGTCATCAAAATGGCGAGTGCTCTCCCTGTGATCATTATCACAATCTAAGCAAAGCAGTCTCTATGTTAATCTTTCTAAGATAACTCTCCAGATAAGAAAAATCAAAATCAAGGAGGGAGAGAAAGATAAATAGCCCACCAAACCACAAGCTGATGCAAAAGGTTTATTACTTTCCCAGGGCTGCAGGTGCCTCAGGGACTGTGTCTCAGCCACAGCCTCCTAGAGAAGGCTTATGCTGAGCCCCTCTTTAGCTGTGGGGACACAGCTAAAGGAACAGGTGGTGGCACTGGCAGGGGACCCAGCTGGCTGTGCTGGGTGACCCCCACTATGATCCCAGCTGCTTCCTCACATGCAGCAACACAACAGACTGCAGCTGCAGGCACTTACCCTAAATACTCATTTTCCCTCTTTTTTTCCTCCAGAGGATACCGTTCTTTGCTGCTTTCACACAGAGACTGGGCTTTCCCAGCTTCCCCCAACTGTTCCAAAAAGCTTCTGGCTGTCACCAGTTCTGCTCCTTCCAGATGCTGCAGAACTGTGCCCCCTCAATCATGGTTTCCTGACTTATCTCTTCTTAGAGAAGCCTTCTTCCTGCTTTTCCTGACACCTGACATGATGGTACGCCAGCCCTAATGAGACTTTTTAAATTACTGTATTCTTCAGTTAGGGACCCTTTAGCTGCCTAGAGTAAGATTAATCTTCTTCATTCAACATCTGAACGATTCTGCCTCAAACATGCTTCAGCAGCCTGGCTCTGGCAGGCATTTCTTTTGTTCAGACCCTTTCAGTTAGCAAAAACCCATCAAACAAATAGACAACTAAACCAAAACTCTTTAATGTTACTTAGTATGAATCAAAGCAATATATTATTATTATCATTGTTATTATTATTATTATTAGACATGCATTACTCAGATTCACAAAGAATAAAGCACAAACAGAAAAACATTTATTTAATGAGGGAATGAAAGCTGACAGAGCTCTTTAAATGCCACAAACGTCAACAACCTTAAATTGCTAAACTGAAGGGAAAACACATTTGATGGATGATCCCAGCTAAGAATTTACTTTCACAGAATTCTGAAGGCACAGTCCCATAGGAGACAGGTCATCCTTAAAACTCACACAATACAAGCCACATAGTTTCTGCTAAAGGCAACGAGCCCAGGTGTACCTTCCTGGAAGCCCTAGAAAAGAGTAATTATAATGAGAAAAGATGAAAGGCAGTTGAAGTATTTTATTCTGGAAAGAGGGACAGAGTATGAGAGTGACTATGGAACCATGAATGGGATGGAATGATGCATAGGGAATGCTGAGTGATTGTCTGTTTCTGCATAGCTCATAAAATGAGACATCCATTAAAACAACCAGGTAGATTTGTGGAATGCATTAGATCCAGAATAGGTGAGGTGCCACTTTTAAGTTTTGCAGACTTTACTGGTGGGTTTCACTGAGGCAAGACACCACTGCATTTGCAGTAATTTTAGAATCATAGAATATCCTAAGTTGGAAAGAACCTACCAGGATCATCAAATCTGTCTCATGGTCCTGCACAGGACAGCCTCAAAATTCATTCCATAGTTCTGAGATAATTGTCCAAATGCTCCCTGGACTCTGTCAGGCTTGATGCCATGACTGTTTCCCTGGGAACCCTCTTCCCATTTCCAAACACCCTCTGCATGAAGAGCCTTTTCCTAATATCCAACCTAAACCTCCCCTGACACAACTTCATGCTGTTTCCTCAGGTCCTGTCACTGCTCACCATAGTTTTTCCTTAAGTTTGTCATATTGTTCACTCCTGAGACAAATACTGTGCTGGGGAATTCCTGACTAGGAAACCCTTTCATCTACTCTGCAAGAGGCAGAGAATAACATGTAAATTAAATATGGAAGATATATGAGATGAACAGAGAAAATCCTTCAGTAATTACTGCATCAGAATCAGGGAATTAACAGATAGCTAAAGGTAATGAAATAAACATGTGGATATTTAAATATTAAGTCACAGAGAAATTTAAATACATAGCAAAGAAAGAAAAATGAATATTTTTTTTTTTTAAAAAAAACCATCAGAAATGATAGGAGGATCAAATCTTCATTTGCTACGTTAAATACAACTCCATTCCACCTGTAGTTTTCAGCCCATTATTAACTATTACTATTCAAGAAGCAGGAAACTTCAAATTACAGACAGTGGAACTCTAAATGTTCTAAGCATGTTTATATTTTTCTCACAGGCAACAACAATCCATGAAAATCACTGTCCTAAATAGCAGAGTTCAAACAAGTTCTGGACAATAATGTGGATAATGAGACCACTGATGGAAAATGTTATCAAGGAGTTTTCCTCATGGGCTGCCTTTTATCTCTCTTTGAAACACATGAAAAGTGCTACTGGCTGAGGAAAAATATTCACCTGGCCCAGTATGACAATTCCTAAGTTCCTAGTAGTCATAAAGATAACACTTTATGAGAGTTTTATTGACCCAATGTGTGGCTTGTTTTTCAAATCTTCCCTTACTTTTATTGTCCCTGACAATGTAGTTTTTTTTTTTTTTATAAAATCCAAGTGGAAGATGAGAAATTCACACATCTGACATGCTCTTCACATTCTTTCAACTTCATAGTTTGTTGTTTTTTTTTCTGAAGAATGTCAGTATGAACATCTTTACATTGAAGACTTCATGTTCTGACTTCAGTCACTCAGGGAGAATACAAAAACTTCTATATGAATGTGAGTATAATTAATAGGACAACAGGATATTTAAACCTAGGGCTCCATTCCTCATATTTTCTTTCTTTTCTGTCAGCTCCAGAGCATTATTTTTTTCATTTTCTTCCCTTATTCTACTCAGTGCAATATACGTATATGCTCATATGAGTATTTAATCCTTATTCTCAATTAATTAGGTTTACCTTTTGTAAACTTTGCTTTAATGATAGTAGCAGTGACCAACTACTCATTCTGTACATAGGGCTTGCAGAGCTATAGTGAAGCTTTTTCCACTCTGTCCTTTCCGCGCACTTCTGTGTTGCGGCGTGCAACGACATGGCCTTGAGAGTAACCTGCTCTTCTGGGGCCCGGAGCACACTGATAAAATGACTGACGACCTGATGAAAGGATGGGTCTTCATATGGAAATCCATACTAAGCTTTATTAAGCTTCAAAAGGGGTCCAGGGACAAAAGATGAAGTTGGGTTGAGGGCCCAGGGTAAAATAACAGGAAACAGGGGTGGATCAAATGGTAAGGGTCCAATGGGAAGAGGGAAAAGTGTTGCAAAGGTGGGGCAGCCAACTTGAAAGACCAATAGGGTAACAGGGGTGGGACACTGCAGCAAATTAGGGCCAAGAGGGACCAGGAATAGGGAGAACATTCTAGGAAACCTACAAATAAGGTGAATGGGGGCTGAGCAGGTGTGGTCTATAACTGCATGAACCAATAGAATTTAAAATATTAACATGTACCTGCAGAGGCCTATGGGAGGGAGGCTCTTCTCACCCTGATCACAGAGAGGTATATCTCTCCATTTCTTTCTACCCTTCCAGGGTTGAGGTGTCATAGCCCCAGTGGCAGGTATTTGAGCCTCCACACTTTTGCTTGTAGACCCAGTTTATAAGAATTGGCTTTGTTAGTCATCTGTTTGGTCACTCAGGTTTGAACTCCTTTCATGAGCTCAAAATGTGTTCTACAGGGAATCATTAATTGTGCATCAAAGACATCCATTTCTGGCTTCCTTAAACCTTTGTTCCTTACTAGATGTAATTAAATTCCTTGAAAAATAGCAAAGTCAAAGAGAATTAGAAATAGTTCAAAACAGGCAAGTCTCTGATTTTACAGATGCAAACCACCCTGGTGGTTTGCTCAGATAGGAGAAGGAAAGGAGGGACTGCAGTTCACACAGAGACAACAGATGAAATAAGCAAGGAACAGGAAGAGTAGGACCACATCTATTAGTTGGCATAGAGTTGGCATCTCTTATTTTTCCAACCCACTACAAGGCTTTTAATTTTGAAAATGTTTATAATTTTTCATTATCATGAAATTTTTTATATCATATGCATATTAGAACAGCACAGCCTGAATTAAACTTCTGATGTATGCCTACCTCCCAGCAGAGAGATAAGCAGAGTATTTCTGCTCCTTGATAAGTAGATTGTGAGTCAACACAAGGTGATGCCAATATGAACTCAAAAGTCAGACCGAGGCCAGACATTGCCGTATGTTATAGACCTACAGAATGCCATAGCTGAAAGAATTGTCAGAAAAGTAATTGCTAAAAATTATTAATGAATAACTGCTGGGTTATACCCATTTCTAATGCAGCTGCTGTTTGCAGTGGAAGATAGCCAGGGACTGAAAACCAAATTCAAAGGGGAGTATAAATACGTCTTCTTTGATGTGCTACACCTGCACAGCCCCTATAATGAAAAGATTCATTGCAATTTAAAGATTGATTCTTAGGAAAATGTAAATAAGCAGTAAAGGTCTTTTCCCTTAGCTTTCCAATCTCAATGATTTATTGCTGAAAGCTCTTCCATTTCTCAGAGTGATTTAATTGTTCTCTTTTTGATACAGACTTGGAAACATATCTTTAAAAGAAACTTTAAACTTTCAAGAAACCTTCTCTTTCAAATTAAATAAGAAGTAGAAACTACAGTGAATAAATAAAAGGAAGCAAATAAATATTTTAAATGGTGTTGCTCAACACAAGTGATGATTTCCTGGGGATGGGAATACAGCTTTTGTCTTGAAGGCACAAATTTTGAGTTATTTTTTGACAGTTGTGGGCTGGTTTGTGACTGGAGGAATTCATGTCTATGTGAGAAATAGGGAAAGTATGATTGCCTTAAATATGCAGACATTCAGGTCCTGAAGAAGGTCCTTGAATCATCAGTCCAAAGGTCTGCAGTGAGGATGAAGTTTGTAGCTGATGTTTCGGGCTTGTCTTGAGATGTCACAGCATGTGTTGTCAGGTGGTTTTGGTATTGAAACCACACCATGTCCCCAAGAAGAAAAAGAAACTGGATGAATCAGATTTAAAATTACATTAGGTTCTGGACTTTCCTTAGCTGGTAGAAACTTTAAAATTTTTCTCTACAGTGGGCTTTCATTCCCAGACCTCATTTGTCTCATAATAGCACAATCTCTGTAATGCAAAATAGTGTGGGGATTCTCTGGATTTGTTAGTTTGTTTGTGGTTTTGGTTTATTTGTTTGATTGTACTTGGAATGCATCTGAAGCATTAACATTTTCCTCTATCAGTCTTTTCTCCTGGTGATCAATTTTTCCCATTAATTGTGATAATTTTGTTAGCTAGTACTTCTTCTCTTACTATCTCTATACGCAGCTCTTTTCTAACTGCCTCTAATGTTATTAATTTCATTTCTTGTCTTGATAGGAAAAATTGATCTTATAAACAATGCAAGCTGTTTCTAAAAACTTGAAGTAATTACATTTGTGTCCGTGGATAACAGTCCCATTTAACAAAATGTCTTGATGTGGATGTTAGCAATTGAACAGAGAACTTCAAGGAGCATAATGCAAGTAGTACTGGGAATTATACTTTATAAATAATTATTTTTAAAATTTTAAATCTCCTTTAAAAAACCACTGAGCCTCTTTTATGGTTATGATTATTATTTTTTATATTAACTCATAAATAGCAGGAAAAGGAACATATTTTATTACATTCTATACAGCAATGTCCTTTGCTGATAGCCTGTAAAGGTTGATTTTGTGTAGTAATCACAGTGAGAAACCCCATTTATGCATATTTCATGCTGCCTAATTCATGTGGGTGCAGCTTTAAAACAATAAACTCTTCACACCACCTGCATCAGGAACACAGAGTGAAACATAAAAGAAACCCAGCTTTTAGCATCTCCCAAGGTAGAAGGCAACTACCACTTTACCTGTGCTTTGCAGTCGTTGATGTTAACACCTGACAGGTTTTCAAATTACTTAATATTTTAGTGGTGTTTGTGGCAGAGTTTCAAATACACAGAATCCTAAACTTAGTTGTGGTATAAACAGATGCAATTCAATTATTCACCTGCACAGTGTATAAACTCTGTCTGGAAATGGGATTGTTTCCTTGCCCAAACTCACACACAAAAGGAAGCATACAAGGGTAGAAGCAAGGATGAAGTTAGCAAAGTTAAAGCCCAAACCAAGTTAATCTGGCCAGGGATATAAGAGACAACAAGAATGGCTTCCATAAATGCATAGACAACAAAAAGAAAGCTGATTTAAGGTGTCGAACATCTCACCTGTAAGGAAAGGCTGAGAGAGCTGGACTGTTTAGCTGAGAGAAGAGAAGCCTCAGGTGAGGATCCTATAATGTATATAAATGACAAATGCGAGGGTGGAGCCAGGCTTTTTGATACTGCCCAGTGACAGGACCGGTCACTGTAAGGGTGACTGAGGCAGAATTCTGACCCCACTGAAATCAACAGAACCTTGATTTATGTTTAGTCAGATTAAAATTTGGCCCTTAAAAATTCTGATTTAAAGCCCCTTTAAATCAATGGGCAGAGTCTTATTGACTTCAACAGATCCATAACAAATCTGTAGACAAACAGCTGTGTTTAATCTTCAAATAATTTAATCAGAGAAAAGTGGGAACTTGATTAGGTGACCTGAAAGAAAAGGTCTCCCTCAAGTAAAAGGAGCTTTCATAATTTCTCTAGCTCCTTGTACTTGAGAATTTTATGGGGACAAAAATCTCTCTTCCTGACACACTACAGATGGGCATAAAGATGTGGATTAGAATGGAGTTACATTTGTGCAGTTCTGTAAAGCAGGCTCTGCATGAGAAATGGTTTCAGTGTAGTGATTTAGGTGCAATCCCTTTTTAATTGTATAGCCTTTTAATTACCTCTGTGCTACACCTTGGGGAAATGCACTGGGGACTGATAAGGGATCTTGTTTCCAAAGTCAGAGGAGGATTAAAAAAAGAAAAAAAAGTCATTTGCATCAAGGGAAGAGCTCTGCAGATGCAATTAATTGGTAGATAAGAAACCCGTGGCTGTTCCCTCCTTAAGCTAAATAATACTGGGTTTTCAGAAGTTTCTTCTTTGTGTGAACACTGTATCCCTTATAAATCTCATGGCCACCTCAATACCCACAAATATTTATTCTCAGCTTTGATTATTTGTTCTTGATGTCAATGATGTAGAAATATTTTTTCTCATTATTACATCAATAAAATATTTAGAGATACAGATAAATGCCATTTTCTTATGTGTTTGGAGGTCTTTACTGGTGTTTCCAGATGCAGATTTAGCACAATCTTCTGTTAGTTCCCATCTTTCAAGTTATCTCGGTTTGTAACTAATGATTTTTATAAATTGTACCAGAGTCCAAGATGGAGTTTTTCTTCTTTCCCACATACAAGCTCATCTGTTTCTTCTGTGGATTTTTTGTTGTAGGTTTGGGGGTCTTTTTTTCTCTTTCATTATCTTAAAAATATCCTTTCAGACTGATGCCAAGTTTCATTTATATTCTGTTTCATTGCAAGAGATAAATGGAGGCCTCTGTTCCTGTTTGGTTGCCTCTGATCCACCTCTTCTGTACCTGGTATGGATGCACACAGTTGTTGGCTTTTATCTTTGAGTCTGTTTCTGCTTCTTGTGGACACCTTTCAGAATCATTCCTTTCAAAATTTAATGCTGTAGGGAAAGTGCTTTTTCCTTTCTTCATATTTGCTTTTACAACACATGAATATTTGGGGATGGATGGTATATTCCAGTTTTCTATCAGATCAGAAGCAATGGACTGGACTCTAATTTATGACAAATTCAACTGAAAATTGTTATTCCTTTGAAATACATCTGTATTTAATGTTACATGTGGAAAGAGATTTGTTATATACCTGAAAAAATACCCAGGGGAGACTGGAAGTAAAGGAGCTAAGGGAGATTTTGCAATGCCTGTTATCTGAAGTTCATCTCACAAACTGAAGCTGTTTCTCCTACTTTTAAATGACCCTGGAAGTATGGAATGACCACAGCAGCCATAAGCAAGATTTACAGATCATTTACAAAATCTCCCCAGTACTTGTTTCAATTTTCTTTCCTTTAAGAAGCTTTACTTTTCATACTATCACACAAAGGAGGTCAGACAAGAATCATAAAGCTATTTTCAATAGACCACACTATGAAGTCCCTGGAGCAACACAAAATCTTCCTCTGGCTCTGCCAGTGCCTCAGTAGCTATTAGAGTGGTTTGGAAAAGTCAAATGGCCTTAATTTGCCTCATGAGTTTTCTGGCTTAAATATTTTGTCACATTCCATTAGCATTTCACCAAAGACGTTTCCCTGGAACAGATGAATGAAAGACTGGGTGAATGTTTCAGCTTAATATTTGCGTACAATTTCAGTGAGCATCAAATGACATTTCAGAGACTGTTATTAATATTGTCAGGAGATACAGTTTAGCTCAGAATATCACTCTCAAGGGTCTGTGCTTTTGTCTTCAGATAAACAAAAGGAGAAAGCACCATTGAAAAGTTGACCTTGTACATTGGTGCTCAAGCACACCAAATCAAAAGAGCCCGGGTTTGAAGGAGAATGACGGTACTTCCGAGTAGTTTGTACTTAGTTTTTATCAGTTCTGAGTATGAGACTGCAATGACTGCTGGCCCTGTTTACTGCATCCTTTCCAGCCTTCAGCAGTGCTTGCGGTGGGAGGGAGCCTTGCATCCCAGCTGCTCATATTAACCAGCTTTCCATTAGGGAAGCATGAAATATGCACATACCAAAGTGTCATTCTGCAGTGTCTAATGGATAATGATTTTCCCTTGTTTGATTTTTGTTTATTCATCTATCTCACATTCATTATTGGCACATATGATGACATTTCTTCCATAAGGAATTAAAATTCTTTTCTTAAATATGAATTTGAAGATCAGAGATTCATAGAATATCCTGAGTTGGAAGGGACCCATAAAGATTATCAAGTCCTACTCCTATCCCTGTACAGGACAACCTCAAGTATCACACTACATGCCCAAGAGCTCTGTCCAAACACTTCTTGAACTCTGTCAAGCCAGTGCTGTGAGCACATCCCTGGGGACTCTATTCCAGTACCCAACCACCCTCTGGGTGAAGAATCTTTTCCTGATATTCAGCCTAAACATCCCCTGACACAGCTTCAGGCCATTTCCTCAAGTCCTGTCAGTGGTCACCAGAGAGAAGAGATCAGTGCCTGCCCCTCTCCTTCTCTCCGTAAGATTCAGACCACAGTGAGGTCTCCCCTCGGTCGCCTCTTCTCCTGGACAAACAAACCAAGTGAGCTCGTATGGCTTCTGTTTTAGACCCCTCATCATCTTTGTAGATCTCTTTTGGATGAGCTCTGTAATGGTTTTATAGGGCTCTTACATTAAGATGTTTAAAACTGCACAGAGGGTTAGAGGAGAAGCTGTGCAGAGCAGAAATGGACAATCAGGTCCTTTGACCAACTGGCATCCCTGGTGCCTGAGGCACCCCAGGATTTTGATTCAAAAAACATCCAAACAGAGTATAGCGATGGTAGGGATTTTTGGTTCAGTTTCTAATGATTTCATTTATTTAAATTAAACTCCCTTAGAGGTTTTCCAGGGACATTTCCACAGCTTGTCCTGGCGTGAGGGCAGAGTGCAGCTGGCAGCAGGCTTTGCCGAAACAGCCTGGCACACGGAAGGGAGCAGCCGTGTGGGGCTGTGGCAGGGCAGGGACAGTGCCTGGGGTATCCCCCGGGGTTCCCGTGTGCCCGGGGTGTCCCTCAGGGTCCCCAGGGTATCCCTCAGGATCCCCAGGGTGTTCCCCGGGGTTCCCGTGTGCCCGGGGTGTCCCTCAGGGTCCTCGTGTGCCCGGGGTGTCCCTCAGGGTCCCCAGGGTGTCCCTCAGGATCCCCAGGGTGTTCCCCGGGGTTCCCGTGTGCCCGGGGTGTCCCTCAGGGTCCTCGTGTTCCCAGGGTGTCCCTCAGGGTCCCCAGGGCGTTCCTCAGGATCCCCAGGGTGTTTCTCAGGGTCCCCAGGGTGTCCCCCACGATTCCCGTGTCCCCAGGCCGTCCCCCGGCCCGTCGGTGTGTCCGGCGGGCCGGGCCGGGAGCGCCCCGCCATGCCGAGGGCCGCGGGCGCCCCCTGGCGGCGGCGGGAGCGGCAGTGCGCTGCGGTGTTCCCGGCGGGAACGCGGAGCGGGAAACGGCGTCCCCTCAGCCGCTCCGAGCGCCTGTCCTGCCCCCCTGCGCCCGCGGCTCGCTATGCACACACGGGATGCCCCATCCTGGAAGTATTCAAGGACAGGTTGGGTGCTGCTCTGAGCCCTTCTGGAAGGTATTTCTGTCCACGTCAGGCAGGTTGGATTAGGTGATCTTTAAGGTCCTTCCAAACCCAAACCATTCTATGATTCTATGATCTGGAGCTCTCAGCTGTATTTGTTTTTATATCCTGGATGCTAATTACTGCCGTTTGTCCTGTTAAGGAACTTGGAGGGTCAGTCGAGCAGTATTCCACTTCTGGATGCTGTACAAAGCCAGCCTGTGTCTCTCCCAGCCTGAAAGCACCTGCCCTCCAGGCTGAAAATGGCCATGTGGTTTTAGGAAAAACAGCTTTAGGATCCTTAGTGGTGAGGTATGGAGTTGTAGAATACAGTGTGGGCTGTCCACTCTGCATTTTCTCAACAGGTTTGAGAGACTTCTAGGCTTCCTTCTGCTCTGGGCTTAAAGAAATAAAGAAAAAAAAAAAAAAAAGTGAAGAAATATTATTGTGTAGAGGAGAGACTGTAGCGAGACCTATTAGAGCTTGCCCAGACTCACGAGGGAGATCTGTTCTAACAGCAGGAATTGAACAACTGTGTATCAGTTGAATTTAGTGCAGTAAACACAGAAGTGTTTGCCCTTCACTGACGTAAGTTCTCAGGACTTGAGTCTGCTCTGGGTTAGAAAAGTGGAGTTAAGAGCAGGACTTGCTCAATAGCCAGTTATTACAGCCATTCTTCACTTCCCTGAGAACTATCACCATTCAGCCTTTTGAGGATATTCTTAAAGAGGGGACTGAAGAGCAAAGATATCATCACGTGTGTTGTTGTATGGCTAACCCTTAGCACGACAGAGGTGAACAAATGTTTGATCTGCCATCCATGATAAAATACTTCAGGTTCACTGACTGACAGCTTTTCTTTGGGGAGTGAAGGACTGTAGGAATAAATATCTCAAGAGAGAAATTCTGTTCTTGCTGGATGTGTCTGAAAAGTCTTTTATATGTGATTAACCATTTCCAAACAGTATAATGCATAGACACCCTTAGTTTGCAACTAGACTGCTGCTTTGTTTTGGTAAAATTCTCTTCAGAGTTCTTAATTTTGACTTTAAACTTTATGTTAACACCAAAGTCACTTCAAGATGTATTCAAGCCTTGACACTGATCATAATCCAGAGTTGATGAAGAATGTTACTGTTCAATTAATCATGAGATTTGCACACAAAACTTTAAATTCAGACTGTGTTTTTTAGAATAACAAAGCTATAGAAAATAATTTTCTGTGTGGACTGTTTCACTGAAGAGCATGTGGGAAGTAATCTGTTAGTGTCAAGACAAAATTAGACAAGATTTTTTAACACTGAGTAAATTGGGATATATTAAGTACTTTGAATAAAGTTAAGATGACAGCAAAAGCCATAATAATTTCACTGTCAGTTAAAGGTGCAATTGCCAGAAAATTGAAAAATGTAGGGAAATTCTCTGCAGTGCTTGAAGAATCAATGTTGGCCATATGTGGCAGTACGAAGCTGCCGTGGAGAAGATAGAATTGACTGATCTTTTCAGTGTAGTCTCTGATGCATGAAAGTCATTCTGAAGTTTAATTGAAGATGGGAGAAGTCAGTTTCTGAAAGAAGATATTTGTTTTAACTGTTTTGTGGGAAATGAATGAAATCTTTAATTTTCAGCATTCAAAACACTCAGACATTCATTGATAAAGGTGGATATTAAACTTACCAGCTTCTTAGATTTTGGGGTCAGCAATCATTCAAACAAGGTAATATTTCAAGCTGTAAATATTATTTCATTTTTTTACTCAGGAAGCAGCAATGACTTCTCATAAATAAAATTGAAGAAGGAAATTCTAGCATGACCTCTGTCATCATGCCTTTCAAAAAAGATGCTTAAAATTGACTTGAATATGACTGCACTATGGTTAGTGTTCAAATCAGTTATTGCAAGCTCAATAATGCTTTGCTACTGCCTCATTCTGTGCACTCAAAGTACAAGATCTTCTGGTCAGGGGTCTCCCTTTCATGATGTGTGTGGATAATCTTCCTGGCTGGACACATGAATGGAGTTTGCAGCAGCTGCAGTAGCACTAGTAAGTAAAACATTTCTGTTGTGTGACATCTTAAAATCTCTGCAATGCCACTTGTGCCATTCATTAATTTTCCAGCATAATCTTGGTTGCACCTAACTTCTATGGAACTGGACAAAGGGAAGCTATGTTTTCCAGTAACCGAAATCCCGAGTGGGATTCAGTGACTGAATTTTGTTTGTCTGGCAGGAAGCCATCATCAAGGGCCCCAATTTCCTCCTCCATAAACAGGGACAATGCTATTTATTGATCCTGGGTGGTATCTGCTCTGAGTTCTGCAGTTACAAAGTGTTGAGCATATATCATTATATATGATATCACTTTTAAGGGATCAGACCTTACCAGGGCTGTTTTCATATTCTCATTCGTTATTCTCAAGACAACCAATTTGCATGCCCAGTCTAGGCACCAACATGGATTTGTTTTTTTCTGTTCTATAATTGATATATACATAAAATTAATAATAAGCTTATAAAAGGAATATAATTTTAGGACACACAGTTGTGTAAAGATCCTTTATCATTTTTTCAGTGTAGGGATCAATTTTTGTTTTAAAAGCATATTTTTGTCTTTGCAAATGCTTCTTTTCTGCAGTATTATAGAGAAAAAACTTAAGCTAACCATTTCAGAGTAAATAAGTGACTGGTTTACAAGGATAAATTCTTATTTTATTATATATAAATCAAACTTTTCCTTAATATTAAATTAAAGTTTATTAATTCTGTGATATTATTAAAAGATGAATGTGATAGCATTAAAAGATGAAAATACCTAAATTTGAGACAGGTTTAAAGAATATGGACATTTAAAAACCATAGTATTAAAATGCACAGTCTGAGCTCTACTGAAACATGCCTTTTACCAGGAAATTCAGCTGTTAACAAAATGTCACCTTATCTATTCAGTGATTGTAGAAATGGGAAAAAAAATAATTAATTTTAAAAGGTTATTTGAGGATTCGAATAAAATAATCAGTGAGCAAAAAGTAGTGACAAGATAGTAATCACAGCCTTATCCTGTTTTGAACTGCTGAATGACACTGAACAGGCTCTTAATAGCACTTATGTGTTTGGAGCTATATAGTGCATTCAAGAAAGAAGTCTAGAACAAATTGAAATTCAGAAAAAAGAGTACATATGTGCTTGTTTAGCTAGATTTTAATTGCTAAAGAGAATGTTATTTAAATAAATATGTTTATACTTTTCAAAATATAGGTGTATTTATAGAAATACATACACAGAACATCATCAGAATGCCCAAAATAACTTTTGTGCCATAATGGAAAATTAAAGCCAAGTAATGCTGTTTTCAGTTCTTACACCTTGAATTTCACAGAAGAGTTTATCTACATTGTGCAGGTCAGTCTTGCCTACTGGTATTTTAGAATCTGATGATTCCTCATCTCATGATTTGAGGACTTGCAGGCCCAGTTATTCTTAAATTTCTTCCTGCTGCCAGTAATTGTTATTTCAACTACAGCTCTGAATTTCTGCAGTAATTAACTAATAACAGCAACTACATGAGAAGCCACTGAACCCATGTTTTACAAATATCCTTTGCTTTTTTTCTGCAAAGGCTTTCATAGATACAATTCCCTATCATGGTACATTTTCTGTTTCATTAAATCTCCTTTCAGGCATTTGCAGTACCTTTGTTGTGAGCTTTGGGTTGATACGAACAAGGCTGTTTCTAAGCTTTGTATTGAACAATATTTTAGAAGTTAAACAGTTTAAAGTTAGTTTCAAAATTGCTACTCTAGTTTTGTTTGTTCCATCATTTTGATGGAATTGAGGACATCTTCCTCAGAGGAACCAAGAGAAGTTTGTGACACAACATGGAAGTGCCTGATCAGATTTAAGGTGCCTGCTTTTCATAGCTCACTTCTGCTGCTAACCCATAAATTTGCCCTGTTGATCATGTTTAATCTATCAGCCCCACAAAAATGTCTAGGAACATGGGTACACTTAAGTGGTCTTCAGTGCTAATCATTTGGAAGATGAAGTCACTACTGAGACACCTGGTTCTCACATCCTCACTTGTCAGCAGAGAACTGTTGAGGTGTCTATACCACAGGCTTCTGCCTCATCTGAAAAGGTGGCAGAAGCTCACATTGTCAGCAATAGAAAATAGCAGAACTCACTGTGTCATTCTGTCTTCTGTCACTCAAAAGACCCTGGAGGTGTCCCATACATGAATCATAGCTCCTCTGCTGAATCTGCTACAGCCAGGTAATATAATAAGGTTTTTTATCTTGTTAGGTGTTTCAGGGGATGCATGTTAGATGTCTTTGCTTGGGTAACTGATTCAAGTTACTAATGTCAGACAGATCTTGCATTTCCTTACATTTGCAAATTTACCTTTCAAGACATTGATTTTTGCACCTACCTGAGTATTCACAGTAGAAATAGTCTTTCCATGATGTAATCTGACCTTTACCTACATTCTACATGAGCAAGTTTTCTTCTCACATACTTAACTATATCTTCACCTATCATAGTGATTTGTGCAGGTTTTAAACTTATAATTAGAAAGAAACATTCCTGATGTTTAAAGTAATAGTTCAGTCACAGTGTGTAGCTACTCTTGAGCAAATCCCACCAGGAAATGTTCTCTAAAGTAGCTTTAAGTGTTGCAAAAACCTCTGTGTTCGATACAGAGGCACAGTGTTCTATAAAGCACGTACTGTACTTCTTCATGGACAATTTCTGTCCTTATCTGCAGCCTTTTGGAAAATGGATTTGCATCTTGCAGATCTGACAGCCCTATGGGATGTTGGGACATCACCAACATCTGCCAGTTTCCCCTGTAGGCCATGTGCTCTTCCCCACCTCTCTTTAGAGTCTTCGAATTTTACTTTTGTTTTGTTTCTGATACTTTTGTGGACCCATGTTCTCAAAAATTCAGCCACAACTTTTCTCTTCTAAATACCTAATTTTCTCTGACTATATTCTGGAAAATAACAGGATTGCTTTTCTTTTAAGATTGAGTTGGGATGTTCTATCTCAGGTCTCCAAGCATCGTCATAATCTGTTCTCAAATTAGGGATTCCACAAAATCTTTAAAATTGTATGTCTGTCTTAGTACCCTCAGAGGTGGTATAAATGCTTCAAAAAATTCTCCCAGCTTTTGATCTGTTATGAAGCTGATATAGTTCTTTATTTTCTCTGAAAGTACAATATTATTTCAAATCTCTTTAGAACAGTTAGATAACAGTTCATTCTTCTTTCTGTAAGTGCAGGCTGCTAAACAAATGCAGCACTTCACACGCAGCAAAATGGGGAAAACAGAAAACTTTTGCTCATGTTATGTCTCAGTACTTCTGCATCCTATCTTGAAAAACAACGGATTTTCTCTTTGCGTATGTATTGCTTTCCTGGACAATTTCAGGTGCAAAGGGATAACACTATAGACTCATCTAATAGCAAAGATGCTGCCCTATTTTGCCATCTTTTTCTTCAAGCGTGTTTTCATATCCTACATCTACTTGTAATCCCACTGAATGCTCAGGGTTTCTGTGTGGAGTTTATGGGCTTGAATATAACAGCAAAGAAGTAAATGAAAAACTGTATGAAAAAGCTTGAGAGGGAGAAAAAGACAGAAGTGCTTATCATAAAGCTGACTTTTCAGTTTAAAGGTTGTCAAAGCAGAATATATCAGTGTTGGATTTCAGCTTTAGCAGCAAAAGTCCAAATAATTTTAAAAACAAGTATTAACAGAACTAGCATATGTTTGAAGATATACACTGGGTAATTGCTTTGGGGGAAGAGCTCAAGGGAATGGGAAGATTATAGGATGTCTTTCCATGATGCTTTTATTTTTCTTTTATGTATATATATGTATATATATATATATATATCTCCTTATTTGTTTGTGTGCATGAAAGTGGATTAGTAAATGAGAAATCTTACAGATATATTTGCATACAAATGCTAACACATACATACATACATATATATGCATATTTATGAAGAGCGTGGAAAGAATAATTTGTGTATCTCTGACTGACCAAAGCTGACTTTTTTAACCTACACACAGTGATATACAGAATTAAGTAACATGAAAGGAACACATTCTGTATTTGATTTATTGCACAGCAGATAAATGTATATGCATAAGTTTGCTAATGTAGTAACATACAATATTAAAGAAGAGGTCCAGAAATTATGGAAAAAAAGGCAGAAAATATTTATTTGGTGCAAACATCTTTATCTGGAACATTTTAGGAAAAAAAAATTGTTCCACAATCATCTTCTCTACTTCAGTCTTTCCAGTTGCATAAGAACAGTTGACAGCTCTTTGTTCCTGAATTCTGCAGGAAAAGTATGAATTTTTAAAACAAACCCACACCCCTTTCTTTTCATTACATCTTTCCCACTGTGCCTTTTTCTGTTTAAAAATATCACATCTCAGTGTTTTCTTTCTACATAAGCATAGAGATATACAGGATATGTATTTTCTTTTGCAGAAAATATGGTGCTTTTTTTTCCCCTAGCAATGATTGTCTGCATGCTCAATGTGGTGACACTCACAAGAGGGATAAATACGGGACATTTGCCCTTTTAGAGTTTCCTTAGGATCTTTTTCATAAAAATGGATTATCTGTTTTCCATTTTCTTTTCTCATTATAACCTTTGTCATGTGTGTGGGCTCCCTGGGCTCTAATGTCTCTTTCTCCATGAAGTAAAGTGGGAATTCTCCTTTTCTTTGACCTTTTCAGTATTCTGCACTTCAGTGGGGTGGCATTTCCACTCCTGAAAGATTACAACCTGTGCTGACTAATCAGCCAATCAAATGCCAATTATGAATGTAAAATCAATTATTGTTGCTGTTAAAGCCAAACCTCACCTGACATATTTTGGCCTCCTCTGCCATCATCCACTGGGAGGGTTAAAGCTCTAATGACAGGGCTATATTTGGAAACAGGCCAGATCCTTTGACACATACTGCAAAACCTTTTCCTTGACTAACACAAAGAGGAATTGAACTTCTGTAACAGGGAATTCAAGGGTTAATTTCAGTATTTCCTTAAGTCTTGTAATTTATGTGACTATCGGCAAGACATTATATGCAATTCCAATCCTCCCCAAAGAAAATGTTTAAAACCATCATTGTTGAATTAATGTCTTCCTGTCTCCTGGAAGAAGATGCTGGAGCTGAACACTTAATCTGCACAGGTCTTGCCTCTGAACCCTTTCAGATGATTTCCCATCAGAGATCTTTGTTTACCACAATGTTGGCTACTTTCAGAATTGGGCACAGTGTCTGGAATTTTAAATATACTCTTGAGCCTCATATTTCCTATTAATCAACTGTTGTCAGCTTCCTTTTCAGCAGGCAAGAAAAGTAAATAATCTTAGAGGCTCATAGGCCTTACATCCGTAAACAAGGTGATAAGGGTGTCTCACCTGGGCAACCATTATAAATACTTGTTATCTTTGTTGATCTGAGACAAATTTAAGTGTATGAAGAAGACTCTTTAAATTAGTCTTCCAGGTATCTCTCTAGGCTTCACAACATAACGTATCTTCTGTTTCTTTGGTTGCTGGACTGTTGGAAGTGTAGTCTAATTTTCCAGCTTTCCTCTGTGGGCATCCAGGAAAGAGCATATGAGAGGAAGAGTGAATTTCACTTATAATAGACAGTGTCTGAAGTTGGCTCCAATTTCAGGAATTATTGTGCTGCTTTAAAATCTGGCTGGAATGGAGGTGATGACGTTGAAGACATTTCAGGGGAGGATGAGAATTTTGTAAACTAAATATTCCTGTCAGTTGTTTCAGACTTGCTATTCCGCTGACCTGTTACAATATTTATTTTTTACATGTGATCCTCCCTTATGTCTAAAATGGTTCTATAAAGTCTTTACAGGAAGATGAAGTATTACTTCATTGTGCTGATTTCCAGATCCTTGTGTTATAACCCCCAACAGCATTTAGAAAAATTTTTTTTAAGTCATGGATAGTAACAATTTAAAAGACATGAGTTGAACTGTTTCCTGGAAATCCCATTGGAGATCTTCCAGCAGTTGCAATCAGAATTCCTGGAGATCATAGAAGGGATATTGTGGTCAAAAGACCAAGTTTTTCTTTATGTTGTTTCCCTGTTTCCTCACTTCTAAGTGAAGAGTAATCGATTATCCCAGCATGTTATTATCATTCCACATGTGTAGCAAATACTCTCTCATAAGCTGGCTAGTATTTTGAGAGAAAAGGCAAGATCCATCTCAACTATCTTGAAATAGCTAGATGTTAGTGAGTTACTTTTAGGGTGAAATTCAGATTATTAAATTTAGTTTTCTGAAACCATCACCTGAATCTCAATCTGAACCACGTCTGCCTTAGAGGAATCCTGCTACAGTTTTGTGGTCTAAAACTTTTATCTCATTTCCCTGGAAATAAATTGCTAAAATGAGACACCTAGCTTTTAGATGAGACATCAGTTTTACATATCATGTATGTCTCACCCCAAAAGCCAATATGATTTTGGGATGATGTTTTCAAATATTGCTTATGGCAATCATCCTGCAAAACACACATGATGAAAACTCCTTCAGAATGTCCAAGTGTGATCCAAAGTCCTTTACAATCAGTGGGAGAACTTTTAATATGTTCTGGAAAGGAAGCTGTTTAAGATGAAACAAACTTTGCTGCCAGAATCCCCCCCTGCAGTAAAAAGAGAAGTCTCAAGAGAATGATCATGCAACAAGATCTATTTTGTCTGTCTCTGAAAAGAAGTGCATGTCACTTACACACTGGCATATTTTAGCAACCAGAGCACGTATTTTAGTTGGTTAAGCAGAATAAGCAACACTGACATTCACACAACTCTCCTTTAGGGTTCTTATGAACAATTCATCTATCTATTGAAAATCTTCTCTCCACGGCAGATTTTAGTAACCTGGACTGAAGTCTGCATAGCACAGGGGATGAGAATCCAACATTTGCATCATTCAGAGCCATTGAGGTTTCCAGTACTTCTAAGTAACTCATAAAATTGTGTGAGAAAAGGTAATGTTATACTTCAGCATGCAAGGTTGTTAACATGTAATGTTTTGTTTGCAATAATTTGAGTGGTCTGTAACAGCATAGTTTTGAAACCTCATTTCTCTGTTAAAAATAAACATATGATCTCTCCTCTCTGGTGGGCAGTGACAGGACCTGAGGGAATGGCACAAAGCTGTGTCAGGGGTGATTTAAGCTGGATATTAGAAAAAGGTTCTTTCACCCAGAGGCTGTTTGAGCACTGGTCCAGGCTCCCCAGGGCAGTGGTCACAGCACCACGGCTGGCAGAGTTCCAGAAGCATTTGGACAACGCTGTCAGGCCCAGGGTGTGATTCCTGGGGATGGTGCTGTGCAGGGCCAGGAGCTGGACTCCATGATCCCAGATCAGACATGCCAACATGTGGCTGAAGCAGCTGCTGTCTCTTTGCTCCCTCTCTCCACACAGCTGTCCCACAGCCTTAGCTCCCAGATATCATTTTTGGAGCCCAGGAAAGCACCAAGCCTCCTTCCATGGGCAGGGACACCTTTCACTTGACCAGGTTGCTCAGAGATCCATCCAGCCTGACCTTGAGCACTTCCAAGGATGGGAGATCCCCTTCTCTAGAGAGCCTGTTTCAGGGCCTCCCCACCTTCACAGTAAAAATTTTCTTTGTAACATTCCATCTAAACCTACTATTTTTTAATTTGAATCCAGTCCCCCTTGTCACATCACTACAGGCTCTTGCAAATAGTCTCTCTCCATCTTTCTTGTAAGCTCCCTTCAGGTACTGGGAGGCTTCAATTAGGTCACCCCAAAGCCTTTTCTCCTCCAAGCTGAACAATTCCAATTCTTTCAGCCCTTCCTCATTGGAGAGATCCTCCATCCCTCTAATCATCTTGGTGGTTTCCTCTGGACTTGCTACAACAGGTTGTTATTTGGGCTTAAGATGGAAGACATTCAAGCTAAAAATATATCTATCCCTAGAAATAAGATATTTTGGAATCTAGAGTCCGTTCCTAGCCAGTGGAATGAAATAAGTAACTTCAGAAGGCAAATCTTCCCACTTCAGTAATTTTATTAGGATGAGATTGTTCACTGTCAGGGGGTGCATGTTTTATCACAAGATACACAGATACTGCTAAAATTTGATGCAACTTTGACTTTGATAAATAGCTAAAAGTGGCTTAGATCCAAACTATGAATAGTGTGCGAAAATTGGTTAATTAAATATTAAATATTAATATTAATAATATATTTTTCTCAGATGGAAATCTCCAGAAATATATTAAAGAATGATTCTATTTTAAGATCTCTCAGGCTGGTTTTATGATGGGAGACAAATATTTCCTCAGCTAATACATTTTGTTCATTATTGATGTAAGATAAGAGAGAGAGGAGGAGAAAGGGAATAAATGGCTGGAGTACAAGGCTGTATAGACTATGTATAGATCTAATTTGGATATTTCAGACAATTCTTTAAACTAGAACAGGTAATAGATCTTAGTCACTCTTACACCTTCCAGGCAGATGTATTTTTATGCCTTCAGAACTTGTATGGGATACGGAAATCCTGTGAATACAGGAGCAGGGAGAACTGGAGAAACAGCTTGCTGGTCAGACACTTGGCCTTTATGAAAACAGAAAACATAATAGATGAAGTGAGGAACCTCCTCATTGTGGAAAGAATTCTGAAAATCTATTTATTTTACAACTATGCAAGTTAAACCTCAAATGAACACAACGCACTTCCTTCATATCGTGGGGAAGAAGTTGCATGGTGATTTTCTCTATAATTTGTTGCCTGTCCTTTGTTTTGGGTCTCACTACACTAGAGATTAAAGCAAAGGAACATACAACCATTATCTTTCACATCAGAGGAATGGTTAAAATGCTTCCAACATGGTGAGTATAAAATATAGAAATATTTTTGGGGGAAGAGCAAATAACAGAGCTCCCACATCCCAGTCCTTCTCATCATTTTTCCCTAGAGATTGTTCCTACAGAGCAGCTAGAAGAAACATTTCTGGTGTCAGACAATTCACCTTCTTATTAAACAATATATTTTGTCATTTATAAAATTCCATAAATAACTATAGAGCAGTCAAGTGAAAAGGCAGATAAAACCCAATAAAAAGTGCATGGAAAACATCTATTTCCAAGAGTAGATTGACCAACCTTCCAACTTACATTTATGGTTTTCAAATAAATAAAAAAAGCTAAAATGAATTTTTTTTCATTCAAATTTCTTCAGCACTTGAGAAATTACAGAACATGGAAAATCTAAATTTATACAGCCTCCACTTAATCTAAGCTTATTTAATTTTAACTAAGTCCATTATTCTTTAGAACCAGAAAGAAGTATCACAATCAACACAATTAACTTCATGTTAGGAATTTCTGTAGATTTTTTTTTTTTTTTCTCCAGAATTGTTAAAAGATAAAGACAGATATTTTACCAAAGCACTTCTGAGAAAGGGACAAAAAATGTGTTTTGATCTCTGGTCCAATTCATACAGAATAATCCTTTGCTTCTACTCCCATGTGATTTCTTGGACCTTTACACCTGACTTTTTCTAATCTGCTCACTTCACATCTGGAAACTTCAGGGGATTAAGGTTATTTGGTTTGTATATCAGCATTTCTGATCTTTAACTTCTTTTCCATAGCATCAGATAATGAAATGTGTTTATACATTTCTTCTGGCTTGAAGCTCATTCTGTTCTTCACGGTTATCTTCTCTTGTGCACTTCTCTTCTCTGCAGATCCACACTGCAGAACTCTGCCCTTAGCAACTGCTCTTTCAGGAAGTAGGTACCATCCATTCTCATCTCTTGAATTCCAGGGAATTTTGGGAAACCTGTGCAGCATTCTGCCAGGGAAGATAGGCCAAAGTTTGAGAGCAGATCTATTACATCCATCAACCAAATTTATATCAGATAGTTATTGAATGCTTTTGAAATATATGCATCATGGTTAACTATCTTAGGCTGGTACAAAATATATACATCATATTAAAATAATGAGATAAAGCATAAAATTTTCCACAGTACTATTTGCAGCCTTGCTAGCACACATACACACATGAAGCAAAACAAAAAAACAACCTCAGGCTTTATAACTAGTTAGAAATATTTTTCTTTATTATTTTTAAAAATTCATTCTTCCTCTAAAGGTGTAATACCATTAGAATGCATTTCACAACCCAGCAGGTTTATGGCTGCAAAAGAGTAGCTACAATTTGTGTGGAAATAGCAGTGTGTTAATGTGCTGGATAATATTCAGCATGAATAAGATTATTCAGACTTCTGGGAGATGAAAAGGTTGATAGACTGTGAGATATTAATAATACTGCACTTGTTTTTGTGGCTGTGCCAGATTGCAACAAACTAATTTCAAACCATCTCAGGACATAAAACAGTCTATAAATTAAGATTTAATTACATAGTACCTGAACTGTACATTCCCTATACACTGTAGGCTGACCAGTCTTAAAATAAAATACTTGGGGAAAAAAATACTTTTAAATTTTTTTGAAGACTTTTTCTTTAGGAGAAATCAGTGTAAAAGATTCGTCAGCTTCCTTGTTACTATTACTGAGGAGAGATTCCAAGAAATGAACAACCAGATCTGTCCAGTAATATGTTTTTCTGGTTCTGTGTTCTCTAACAAAAATTAAGAGTTCAGAGTTAGACTGGAATTTGTCTGAAGATCTGCATAGGTAATATTCTTGAAGAACATATGGCAACAATATTTCATCAACACTTTTGACAAACTCAGTGTTGGGTTCTAAATATGGTTGAACAATGCTGTGGGCTTTGATTCAGTTTAAATCTATAGCTCTGGGTTTATTTCCAGAGTTTGTGTTGGCTGATGTTTAGTTAAATGAATGACCATGTGTGCACCATCTGAAAGAAGCTCCTTCTGAGGCCTCTTCAGCTACCAATGAATTACCAATGAGTTATCAATGTATGTCAGTGTGTGTGATGTTTTCACACAAGGTTCTGGCTGTGGACCTTGGCATGGGAGAGAAGTAAACCCATCTAATCGATCTAATTGATCAAATCATCTAATAATCTAATAAACTCATCTAATTCAATTAGCTGTTTTTTTTTTTCCCCTTGCTACATTACACAGTGGATGCTGTCCCCATGGGGCATAATATCCTGCAGCCAGGAAATTTTTTGTAAAAATAGTGCTAGCAAAGACAGCTGTAGCTGTGTTGATCTCCATCTTCTTTCTTTGATCTTTCTTTCACATGTTTTATGTGTATATGAGTAATAGATCAGATGCTTGAACCTATATTTATAAAATAACTTGGGGTTCTCCAAACCATCCATTATTTCTTTTCTTCAAAGCTGATCTTGCAAAAAAAGTTTCTTCAGTGATAAATAATTCAAAAACTTTTTTAGATTAACAATTTCTCTTCATTTTCTCTGACAACTGTTGTTTTGCTTTTACTAAGTATCCTGTTGAGTTTACCTTAGAGATTACATCTGCTGTTTCCTTTTTTCTGCACCTGAATTTCCAGACTCCGATGCTCCTGCGTAGTTTCACCTAAGTGGGCTACTCTTATCATCACACATAAAAACAGTGTTTGAAGGGAACTCCAGGTGTATTAGAATTGAGTAATTCAAGTACTGCTATGGGTAACCCCACCCTGGCATGTTGGTATTCCATTTTATTTTCTTTCAGTAACATGGGTAAGCCACAGGACATATCAACATCTTCTAATGCACTTTGGCCTTTGCCTGTCTACTGACATATGCAGCTTTAAGACTCAATGCTCCATTTCAAGGATTTTCTAACAAAAATCGTGGATCTAGGCTCCATGAGTTCCTTTTGTAAGCATTTTAGGAAAGGGGAGTCTAAGATCTAGAGGGCTGTCTGAAGTTGTCCTTCCATCCCTGGCTTCTAGTGGACTTTATACCAGGGTCCTCCTTTTGAGTTGCCTTGCATAAAGTAGAATTTTTATTTTTTTCCTTATGTAGTCACCTCAATGGATTAAAGAAGTAATAATCCAGGATATTAGAAAACAATCTCCATTTTTTTGTAATATTGAATCATATGCTGGCTGTGTCTGAATCAGAATATCCTTTTGTTCTGTATCCCCTTATTATCTATAATTTCTGTTTCCAAATAAATTAAACTTTGCTAGAAAAATCACTGAATGCCTCTTTCTGCCTCCATTGCACAGTATTTGTAATAGAAAAGTCTTTCCTGTTCTTATCAATAGCTTCCTCCTGAGTTCTTTTGTTCCAGGGTTATAAGGTTTAATGAAAGCTAATGCTTCAGGCAACCATTTACATCTCTCTTGAACACTAGAGACTTTGGAGGCAGCCTTTTTAAAGAAGATGCTTCGTGCTGTAGTGACTAAATGAGCAAAAGGCATTTCCTTTACAGATTAACAACCACTGCAGCATAGGGAAGATTACATCAGGTCTGAGCAGTTTAACAGTAGTGTGCTATGCTATGGGCTTGATAGGACAACAAGATTAAATGGGGGAATAATCCAATTTAAAATTAACTCAAGTCTGCAATATTTAGTTCCAGATAGCTTACTGGGCAAAAGCAATCAAAACAAAAAAACCCTAAACAAGCATAAAACTCATGCCAAATAGAAAGCAGAAACAAAAACACAACACAAAAAAAAAAACCCAAACCCAAATAGTAATGTACTGGCTTCCTCAAAACGTGTACATAATACCCTTTAAGTGGCCAATTGATGTGGAAGTTTTCAGTTCAGCACCAATCAGTTTTGGTTCGTTATTGCAATCCTTGTATCACAACATAAAGGCATGTTATATCCCCCACTTTCAGGGAGCTCATTTAAAATTTTTAAGATGACAATGAATCTGCCAAGTTCCTCACAGATTTTAGGACCCGGTTTTGTTGTTTGTTTTTCTGTATATTTCAGAAACCCACTTTTTTGATCTTGTGTAGTATGGAGGAACAGGAAGAGGCAGGACATAAGGGGATTGAGGATCCCTTATTCATCTTTTAGTAGACATTAACCCATAATGTCATAATGAGGAAGGTCTTATTAATTAAACATCAGTTGAATATCTGCAGAGTTATTTGCACTGGAGAAGAAAAATCCAATTTCTTACAACAGCATGAGAAAAGCAATTGACTGTGGTGCTAATATCTGTTGATCTCTTTGTCTCATCAAGAAGATACATTCTTCAGTGGAGGATGGTAAAAATGATGTCAAGATGATAAAGGTTGCCCAGCCAGACACTGAGATGTCATTATCAGTGTTAAATTGCAGAGCTATTACAAAGTGGAATAGCGCAAATGAGGAAGGAGTAGCTATCTGTTGATATTGGTCCTGACAGAAAACTGAGAAAGAAGAATTTGTAGGAATTGTTGGAAAAAAACTGGGAGAGAGATAAATATGAATGAAACAATTTTATGATCTGTGATCCATTGATTCTTGCCTTCATGAGAAAAGCCTTGAATGTGCCTGTGGTATGGAGATTGGAGACAAATGGCTGGAGTATCCCAAGGAATTGTTTTCTGGGTGGCTGTAGTTATTCCCTCAGGCAGAGAGAGAAATTTTGATTTTTCTTTCATATAATTGTTAAGTTGCTCTGGTATCAATGTTGTTGCACTGGACAGTTCCTGTGTATGGTTCGGCGAATTATATGTGTCAGGGCCTTTGCAGAGAAAAGATTGCACAAAGTTTGGCTCCATTCACTTCCAGCTATTCTTCCAAATATCTTAGTAAGATTTTCACCACCCACAGCACATGCAAAACATGTCCCCAGTTTCCAGTCCCTGAAGCTACAACACTTTCTCCCTTTATTTCAGACTCTTTACAATATATTTAAAATTTTTAAAAAAATCATGCAACAAATATTAATTCTCTATTATAACAATGGGAATGTGATATGGGGTCTGCAGTGGAATGAAGATTTATGGACAAAACTGACTGTTTCCCTTTCTCTTTTACCTAAAGATGAATTCTTTTTGTCTGACTTTTCATAAATAGTAGAGTCTTAGCTATTTACTGGTACTGTCACTATGTTGTTTAAATGTAGCTAATAACCTGCATTAGAGTCAGGAATTGAAGTGTTTTAAATGTTTGGAAAAGGTCATTGTGGAAAATTGCATTTTAAAAAGGTTTTCTGTGATGTACAGAAGTCCATGCTGGATCTGTTCTCTTAAAATTCAGATCTTAAAAAAAGTGACTTGTCTATTCCAAATCTGCTCAGAGAAGCTTATAAACAAGTTGAACTCAGATATTCACTTATAGGGTTGATAGAAATACCAAGGTCAAAACTGAGTAGAAAAACAAATTAAAACAAAACTCAAAGAGGACCATTCAGTTAAAATCTCTATTTGCAGTTACCTCAACGTTGTTAGGTTCAAACATGACAGAGTGAACTGATTCCCTCAACACCTGATATGCTGAAAAGCTAGCTCTATAAATAACAATAGTATGAAGGTCAACATTTATATCCAATGTTCATTCACATTTGCGTCTAAGAAATAAAGAATTTATTGAAAGAGCACTTGGGTATAAATTCCTAATCTCTGACATATTGCTGTTATTCCCTCTTAAAAAAAAAAAAAAAAAAAAAAAAGATAAAACTTCATTACTCCTGCTCTTGGTAAAAGACAGCTGTAAAGCCAAAAGTCAGGGGCCTCATGAAGAAACCACTTTTTCCATCATAATTGATTAAGATTTTTTTTTTTTAATGTGACCTCTTGCCAACTCCATCACAGAAGTGCATCTGTCTAATAAACCCAGGTCTTATTAGACCAGGTTTTATTGGACCAAGTTTTATTGGAAATAAACTTTTTTTGTCTTTCCCAAGGTCCTTAAAAGCTTTACTGTGTAGATCAGAAATGTGTCAAAATTACTTTTTTGGGGTTGATAATTTTTGAGTTTTATTCCTTCCTTCCCTTTTTCCAGTGTTCATCTTCCTCTCCTATTAGAAACAAATGAATCCAGGGATTTCAAAATCACTCTCAATGCAAACTACACTACCAAAAATAATATTAAATGTTCTGTCATGTACAAAGCAACTTATTTCAGTTCACAAACTTTCATCAAAATACTCTTTTCACTTCTAAATATTGTTTTGAATTGAATGTGCCAATGTCTTGAATGAGAAACAGGATGAGGGAGGGACATCACAATTTCTCTCCCCCTTTTTCCCCATGGTAACTGAAAGTTTTTAATTGTTTTGGAAGAAACAACAGATTTAGTAGCTCAAATACCTTTTGCCAGTTTACTCATGATGTCATATCAGGGGACTTCTGTCTCTTTCCTCTTCCACAGAAATTGCTAAAAAGCCACTATGTACAGAATCCTTTTAGTTTCTCAATATCTTGAAAATAACAAGATTGGCAGACAATTGACCCCTCATAGATGAACCCAGATTTAAGGTTAAAAAGCAATTCCCTGTACTCTGAAAAATGCACTTTATCAAATCTAAGGCATACAACTGGCATTTCAGCTGCCAACCTGATAGCTCTTTTCAAGATGATTGTGAAATATAATGGAAAAGTCCTTTAGGATGCTGCAAGGTAGATCTGCCATGGTTTACTCTCTTTGCCTCAAACTAATTGACTTGGTACAGAAAATAAAATCCATTTTTCTGTCATTCTGCCTCGTATCTTGAAAAGCTACATCAGAGCATGATAGATGGAGGCTGTTTGACATTCTTGACAGCACAGTTTGTATTCCATTCAGCCAGTCTCTTAATAATGCCATCAAAAAACTCTAGGCCACCTAAGCTCTAGCCATAGGAGGGTCTAATAGACAATTTTTTCTTCAGCAGCTAAATCAACATGGGACTTTACGGCCACAAGAACCACAGCCTTACAGCAGCCTATCATGCTGGGGGAGTCTTATCAAAGTTGCTGTAGTTTAAGTCCATTTTCTTTATCATACCCTTCAAAGGAGGCCCTCCTGTTCAGCTAGATTATGAACACTCCTTTCACATGACAGCCTGAAAATCAAATGAAGGAACAATGTCTATTGAAAGAAGACATTCTAGTAGACACTGCCATTAAATCTGTGAGCGTTTCTTAAAATAAGAGGCATTGATGTATTAAAAGTCCCTGAACAATTTCAGCTTTGCTTTTTCTATCACTTTTATATAGTTTTTTCAACTTAACAATTAGGCTCATTGTGAGTGAGAGTGACACAAAAAACAAGTTTTAAAGACATTTAGGTATAAATTGTCAGTAGTTCTGCGTTTTGAAGTCTGGTTTTTGGTGGCTTTTTTCCCCCAACAGTTCTGTGAAGCCAACACATTTAGAAATATAAGCAGAGATGTGAGACCATTAAGGTACCGTGGTCCAATTCCTAAGATTACCTGAGCAGGCAGTTTTTAACTCTGCACATCATGGAGAGGAATAATGAAATGTATTTCCTACCTGCAGTTGTATATAAATATCCATATTCTTTATGTACTAAATGAGTAATCAAGACCACATATATACATACATACAGTTTCACATACATACAGTTTCACATACATACATACATACAGAAACACATATAGTTTCTTTTGTACTGCAACTGCACCTACATCTTCAAGAGCATCTTTAAAGTTTATTTTATTTATCATTTATGCAAAAGACTTAATGTCAATGTACTAATGAAAAGCCTGGATTTCTCTGCTCTTTGGTATGCCAGAAGAGTGGTTCTGCATAAATGTGTGCAGAGTCCAGCAAGGAGAACAAAAGCAGTGCAGCCTCTTCAAGTTTTTCTTGAAAAGGCAATGTTAATCCAAGAAAAATGCCAGCTGCAACGCAGTTTGAAACGTAGCTCTGCACAATCTGTTCATTCTGTGAGCTGTGCTGCTTTGCTGGTCTTTTCTGGACTGCAAGGATCAAGCTTTTCCTTCCATTTAAAATTCACTGGGTTTTTCAAGAATGCAACTTTTATTGACAGCATCCTTCCAGTGTTTAGAAGAGGAAAGCTCCTCTTCTATGTAGCTGTGAATTGAAGAAATAATTTCCTGTGTTACCCTAATTATTGTGTGGTATAGATAGAAAATATTCTTCTAAAAAGGGCAGAGAGAGACACCTTCCTGAGACTGGAGTAAGAACTACACATCTCTGGGACTACTTTTGGTTTGCCCTGGATCCAGCTGCAAACACTTTGCAACAAAACCTTCTCTCTTTTGAACCGAGGTGTGGGACTGGGAATAGGTCCTAGAGCAAGTGATGCACAACTCAGGGATGAAGGAGGGGAAGCCGAGTTCAGTCTTGTAGAAATGTCTTTAACCCCATGGGGATTACCTGACCAAATCTGCAGCGTGACCTTGGCTCCTGCTAGGCCACAGAACCTGCACATTGAATGGATGTGCAAGTTCTGAGACCCAAACCAATAAATTATACTGCTCTAGGGCTGCTGTTGAGGAACATGGATAAAGTGAAGGAGAAAGAAACCCATTCCAAGAAGGGTGAGACAACCTTTTCTAAGCAGACATACCTCTATGATAAAACTTTATTTAAATTATTTTTTCTGATGAGCTGTGGCACAGTCCTGGGCTCTGATGTGTCAGGGTTGTGAAAGTCTCAGTATTACATGAGGCTCCCAGGGTGCAGGCTGTGGTATAACAAATTAGCATGGCTTCTACCAAAGTGTCAGTGATTGGCAGGTGATGGGTTGGTGCTGACAGCACAGGGTAGCTGAAGCTGCTGCTCCACTGCCTGAACAGCTGAGCTCAGTTTTTCCCTTCCTTAAAGAAAAGTGAATGCAGTCCACATTTCCCTTCCTCTTGGGTTATTGATTGCTCTCAGCACAGGGTGTGCCATGGAGGGATTCTCACCATTTTAAGTAGAATGTGGCCGGACTATTAAAAGAAATGTGAGAACTTTGCTTTGGAAACATCAGAGTTCAGTTAATGGACATTGAAGGCACATGTGGCTCTAATTAAGTGCAGGAGAGATAAGATCTCATCAGGTTCTAATGAGGGTGGGTAAGAAAAAGCTCTCTCAAGTGTGAAGCAGAAGAGCACCATAGCAGCATCCCTACTGCAAGGGGAGGCAGGGGAGCCTCATGGGGCCCCCACAAGGTTTGAATGGATCCTCACTGGTCTCTCCTGTGCTACTTTCAGCCAGGCATTTAGCTGTCTATTCCTGGTACTCTGTACAGTAATGAAAAGTGTTTGCAGAAGGGGAAGAAGGGGAAAGAAAAGGTGAGGAAACCTGCCAGAATTCCCTGCAGAGACCCAGAATGCCATCTGCCCAGGAGAAAATGTTCAATCGTGATTTTAAAAATTTATGTGAAAAATCCCCTGCTTTGCTGCCTTTCATATTTGTCCATTATCTGGCCATGATGGGAGTCACTCCTTCGTGACACTGCCTTTGGTGTTGGTCTGCAGTACCTTAGTGCTGCTGCTGGAGTATGGAGCCACCAGCTGGTGCTGTGTTCCTCCTGCTCTGATAGAAAATTAAATTATCCTTCTCTTCCTCCCACAACTTTGCTATAGGTGACACAGTAAAGTCTTGCATGGCCTTGAGCCCATACTCCAACAGCCCCCCAAGATACCAGACAGGGTATTAGGGGTTATTGAATAAAGCTATTTTGAAACAAAACATGTGTAGTGCAACGTGGTCTTTGAATCATTAAGGCTTTGTGGGGAGGGTTTCAGCAAAAGATGTTGTTTATGGTATGCCTATTACAGTGGTATTCCATGAGGAATCAGAGGAGAGTATAGCAATAGCTAACAGAGTGGCTAGTACTGGTTAAGAGCACTTTTATATTGTAGCTGGAGTGAAGAATGGATGATGGTCTCAGTTTCCTCATCTGTGAATTTAATACTTGTCTTCCTGAAGAACTGAACAGTACTACTGAAGATACTTCTTGAGTACATTTTTATTACATTTTATTATTATTATTCATGTTCTTCTGTGAAGTAAAGAAAATTGTGATTGGTCTGTTTAGTAGTGTTAGAAGAGCAAACATTATTTTTTTCCCTTTACTGCACTTTTGTTTTAATAAATGGGAGGAGAAAACATGAAAAGGTTGTTTTAGTTACTTTACAACAATCAGTTGAAAAGCAGAATTCAGCACTATGGCACACTGATGTGCAGTGCTAGAAACCCATCGAATTATATCTCTTGTCACAAAGTGTTCATTGTGAAACCCATCACCTTTCCATCTTCAGCAGTCATTAGGCAGGTAGCTTGGGGGTTGCTGACACCATCTGCAAGATCCCTTGTGGAAGTCAAGTGCCAGGCCTCGAGCAGAGGTGGTGCAGCTGCACCCTGGGGTGTGAGAGGTGGCTGGGAAAGCCTTACTGCTAGCAGAGGGAGGAGATGGCCTCAGTCCCTGACTGATGAACCTGGAACTATAACTCATTTGCCATCCACAGAGGAAGGCCCTAATAAAGACAGTGCTTCCCAGTTCCCACAGCCCAGTAAATGGCCTATGCCCTGTGTCTGTGGTTTGAACTCCAGTATGGAATCCTCTGCCAGCAGTTTGTGATGGGCTTAAATATGCCAGGCTGGTCAGAAGCAGACATGAGCCTTATATAAGCTCCCAACCACTTTTATGCTGCACTTGTTCACCCAAGACAAATGGTATTTTGTCCCTGTGTGAAAATAAAGCCTGGTGAAAATTGATAACAGAGGGAAGTGTTCAGCTTGTCCTGATTTCTCTTGCATTTGTTCTATTTTTTGGAAGTTGATTGAACCGTCCAAACCTGATGCTGCACTCACTTTATTTATTCCAGTTCTCTCTGTGGACAATGGAAGAAGGTTGTTGCAAAGATTTAATCAAATGTGCTCAGTCTTGACCAAATATTAATGGTGGCAGATGTACAGTATAAAGTCAATTATAATGGCTTTCTTTGACAGCTATTTACATACAACACCAAAATCACTTCATAAATCAAAAATCTCTTTCTTAAATGATACAGAGATAACTGCATCAAATTTCTTACATGAATGAAACCAGGAATGAAATTATTGCTAATAGCTTCTATGATGGTATTGAATACCTGGGTTCAGTTTGGATTTATGCATAGTGTGTGGATGGGTACAAAAAGTACTCTTAACATCAAAGTGCATAATGATCACACTTCATCAGCACTATCAGTCTTGCTCAGTGCTGAGGAACCGACTTAGAGATTCACTCTCTTTTTCTTTATCCAAATATTTTTCCCTCTGTGCTCAAACCATTGACAATACAGAGAATAGAAATCCTCTTTTCTTATATTTTTTTGTCCTTTCAGCCACCCCCCCCCGGAGTTTTCCGCTCTCTATTCCCTTCTGTTGTTGTTTTGAGAAGTGGATAGATGTGAGAGAGGGAAGACTTACACGTCTAGTTGCACATGCTGCCATCATCAGTGAATTTGCAGCACTGTCTTTGGAATGGGCAGATATTTCCAACCTCTCATTGTCTTATCAGAGTTTGCAGGTGTCTTGGGGAAAATCCTTTGAGTTGTCATGTCAGCTGATGCACACTTCCTTCTTGGCATTAAATCTACTTGCACAGGGAGAATGTAATTTTTTTACATGCAGTTATAGAGACAGTAGTTATGTTTGTCTGCTGTATTCAAAGAAGGTGCCTGTTGCACCTCCAAACCTCTTGTTCCTTGTTGTGGACTGCTGAGATTAAGAACAGGGTAAAAAAGTGTTTGTGAAAGGCTGGCGTTGGACGCCAGGGGAAAGCTTGTCCTGGAGAGACAGATACAATAAAGAATGTTTTGAATTTCTTCTAAGTTCTTTCAGTATAAATAAAAGAATTCCAGTGAGGTGGTCTGTCTAGAATTTAAGAAAAACAACAAACTATTAAAAAGTAAAGAATCAGTTCTGAAAACAAGTGTACAAAGAGGAGGGAGAAAATGTGTACTGAATATTGAGCCTGTCCTTGCTGTCAGAAAGCTCATCTGAATGTTCACCCTGTCCTGAGCCCTGTGCCAAGGTGTTCTTCTCTGCCATGGAAGCCAGCAGCACCTCCTGAGGGAGAAGGGCTCTCCTCAGCACAGCCCTGACAGCAAATTGAGGAGCAAAATCCAGCCCTCTGCAAGCCAAGATCCTGACTGATGCAAAGACTAATGTGAGTGTTACCCTTCCTTATATACTGTACCTACAGCTATAGTGTGTGTATGTGTATTTGTGATCTGTAGTAGATACTATAACTACATGTAATTTATAGCATGGTCTGTAAATACATTCACTCACACTCCCAGATTACCACACATGGGTGATATTCAGTGACCCCAGCTCAGAGTGTTCTCTCTTTAACCCTTTTTGCATTTGCACTGTAGCTACACAGTGAGACACCTGAGGTCTCAATACTCTTATAGAAGGATGCATGAGATGGATGTTACAAATGTACACTTTATTTCCTATGAGCAACACTTCATGATGGACAAAAATATTATTCCCTTTGTACAGGTTCTTAGAGGAGAGATCTTTTAAGCAGCAAGACCATCTGTTGTCTGAGTCTATATGTGTAATCAGAAACACAGCTGAGGAGGATGTGAATACCTGGGATTAAATCTAATGTACCTGAATAAAACTTTTAAAAGATTGGAGAGGAATGGAATGGAATGGAATGGAATGGAATGGAATGGAATGGAATGGAATGGAATGGAAGTTTACAATAAGAAAGCACATAGCTGTGTGAAAAAAATCAATGACACTTTTTTTATGTTTCTTACAATTGAGAACCATTGTGTTGGGCCCTGATAATTTGGTATAGAGGCAAACCAGATAGTGTGATCAATAATCCAAAGTTACTCTAGTCTCTAGTGATCCTTACCATTGATCTGACCTGATTTTGTTATTGAAGGTTTGAGTGAAAGCAATATCTACATCAACAAAACAACTGAAAAATTGCTGTTTATTTGTTCCACTGTGGGAAAGGAGAGGTTGAAGAACTCAAGCAGACATTTTATTATCTTCTCAGCCATGCTATGAAATGCCATGTCACCCTACTTACACATTAAATAGCAGTTAGTAAAAATAGTTGCCAAAAATTCTGGCAGTACACAATTGCACTTAAATGTTTTAGACAGATTAGAATTCTATATGCTCATTATTCACCATTTCCTAATTTAAAAACCAAAAAATCTGTTTTCTGTCCCATCTCAAGCACAAGGCTTTACAGCTGCATGCTCTTGTCACTTCCAGCTTTCCCGTCTGTTGCTGCAGAGCAATGATAAATGAAGTTTCAATGTGATCATAAAAGCAGGCTTATCATTTTGACACAAAACAAGATTTAGATAACAAAAAATAATTATAATGTGCTCTTGTTTTTGGAATGAAGAATTTTCACAACTTCAGATGGAGGTTTAAAGCATGAAAAAAAAGGATATGTCAGAAATTAGAAAACAGAATTCATTAGAACACATAAAGGAGAAAAATTTTTAAGGCAAAAATCTGTAATTTCTTGGATATAAAACATGGATTTGGGACTTTTGTTTTACGTTTGACATTGAAATAGGATGTCAGGTATCATCATGCATCTCAGGTATTGCATTTCTCACTTGATATAACAGATTCCAGATTAATTCTGTTTGATAAATAAGCTGTGAATATATAACAATAGCAATAAAGCAGTGTTTTCCATGATGGAGAGAACTGAGAGGTTAATAAGCATGTGAAATATCTTGAATGATATTCATTAAAAAAATGACATTTCTGCTCAGTGCCGTGCCATACTTGGTTTGACAGAGGAGTAACAAAAAACTGATCAGGAAACCCTACATTTTATGCCAGACTTGACCAACCGGTCTAAGTTACTGCAACATCCTTCCAAAGATACCCACAGCTTTCAAAAGTTTTTACTTGTTTTCAAGTTTCAAGTTTTCACTTCAGCTTTCACAATTTTACATTCATTTCATAATTTGTACTTCCACTAAGGCATATAATTTGAAAAATTAAATAAAATCTGATGTAAAATCTTTTTGTGATGGAAGTGTACCACATTAGCCACCATATAGATGGCTTTTTTTTCTCTTGGGGGGAGGATAAATTAAATGAAAATAAAATGGTCAGTAAGTATCATTTTAACTGCTATGCAGACTCTATAAATGAAGTCAATTTATTTCTAACAGTAAGTTAAAGAGCTCCTGCTTCAGATGTAGATTTTTTTAAAGCTATTTTTTAAATATAGTTCTATTTGTTTTGAAAAAAATATATTCATGCAGTCTTTCTGTTTTTGTGGACTCTCACCTTTCCTCCTTCCCAAGACAGTTTATGCCAACGATTCATTACTCCTTTTTCAAAGCATGATTTGTTTCTGGTCCCCATTCAGCCTCATCTGTTAGATCAGACAGTTCCACCAAGAGAAACATTCCCCTTCTGTGGACATCTGCAGAATATCATCAGGTCTGTTCTTTTCCCTTTTGCATTACTGAAACAGATTGCCTCTCTCCCTCCGTCAGGCTTTCCAGATTTAAGCACCTTGTCGTGCAGTCCGTTCCAGGCATGAGTCATTTACAAAGGCAGAGATGTGCAGAAGCAAAGCTCCTGGCCAGGGCCACTGACTGTACCTGTGCTCCAGAACTGCATCTGCTCCATCACATTTAAGCCCACACAGGACTCGTAAAGTCTAGCAAGCATTTGTCCTTAGGATGTGAGTACGAAAATAGCGGGGCACGTGCCAGAACAGGAGTTGTTGGAGCCAGGGGAACTACAAGCCTGAGGACCACACATGTTAAATGCTGGGTTAAGAGAACATCCATCCCTCGTGATGAGAGGCTACAATGCTGAAATTGGCTGTGTGATATCACAGGCTGTCAGGTGCCATTTTCAGTAAATTATGCTAAAAAATTTTTATTATGGCAATTGAGAAGGAATCAGTTTTAAACAGAGGTGTAGTCAAATAGAGGGGATAACTGGACTCAAGAGACCTGGCATTTTAGATGAATAAAAGAGACTATCACCTACATGTACTGCTTTTCATCTTCAAGAAATCACAATCATTTTGCAGGACCAATAAACTGATATGAGCTGTCGACAAACAAAATTTCATGCTCTGTTAACATGCAGCAATCTCTCAATGACATTTGGCACATGGCAGACTATAGCCAGCAAATGCACAGAACAATAAACCAAAAAGTTAACAGACCTAACAAAATCTTTCCCAGGAATCTGCTCAGTTTTGAATGAATATGTGCATTATTCAACAGAGCTGGCAAACTCCATCCAACAGGGACCTGCATTTAAAGGCAAGAACTGTTCAGTGATGTGTCCCAAAATATTTCTTATGCACATGTAGATGACCATCTCAATATTAAAAGACAAAAAAAAGAAAAATACTGATTATATTTATTTTGACCACACTTTTTGACTAAAACATGGATTGTATTCCTCTTCCTGCCCCCCACTATGTGCCCATCACATCCTGCCCCTTTTAAGTTCTTCTCCCTGAGATTTATTTTATTTTCACAGAAAAACTCTTAAGTAGAAACAACTGACCAGAGGGAATTATATTCAAACTGTAGCTTTCTTCAGAACTTCTGATGCTTTGTGCAGAGTTTCTGTATGGTTGTGATATATGTTTGTACTCCAAATTTAAAACACATTGATGTACTAGTCATGATCTTAGTTATCCAGGGTTATAATGCAAATTCTGGACGTTAGACCAAACTGTGCCAGAAATATTCTTTTTCTGAATTACTAAATTTGGTAATCTAAATTGATTTAAAAAAATAAAAATCCATTTATCCATAACAGCATTTTCAAACTGTTTTTTATCCTTGAAAATAGCTATATGATTCCAGCTAGAATGTACTGCCAAGGTGTCTCTTGTCAATCATCTAATTCAGATATTTTATCTTTAAAAGTAATGGCTTTTATTCTTTTACCAGAAGTTTTGAGTTGATTCTATTGTTCATTCATTGTATTGTGGTTGCCAAAACCAAACAGCTCTCACTTCCATTTTGCTGGGTCCTATACAGATACCGTAGCTACTTCCTAACTGAACTGAGGGGCTTGTGGTGAAGTCTGCAGGCTTATTTTCTTATTTCATTAATGCTATTCAGTTGTGAAATCCAGCATGGACTGGCTTCTGAAGCTCTGAGAAAACCAATATTTATAATCATTATATTAATACAAGTATAGACTTGAGAAGAATGACTTGAGGAAAAAATGGGTGTGGAGAAAATTTGTCACTACTTTCCATTGCCCAAAAATATCTTTCATTTAATTTCCCTGTGTGTCTTGTGTTTTTCTAAGCTGTGGTTATGTTTCAAGTTTCTTGCCTTCTCTGGCAGCATCTGACCCACGAGGGTCTCAGTCCCCTGCCACATCCCCTCAGCCTCATCTCAGCTGCTGGTGACACAACACTGCTGGAAGTGTGGCTCACACCTTGGAGGGCATTGTGAAAGAGTTCAGAGAGCCTTGAGAAACTTCACAGGCCAGAGACAGCTAAAGGAGAAGTAATACTGTGAGACAGAGAAAACTAGCACCTACGGGATTTAAGGTTTAAAAATCACACCCAGATAAGGCATTAGATAATTTTTTTAAAAAAAACAATAAAAAAATAAAAATAATTAAACAAAAGAGAGACAGCTGCAACATGGCAACACAGCACCGGCAGGATATGCAGGATGTGATCAGAGTGGTGTAGCACAGATATCCCTTCCACATTCTCCACATTTCTCATGAGTTATAACTCAGAGATGATCAGCTGAACATGAGGCAATAGCATTTTATTTCTGCTTTCAGTTTTGAACATTTGAAATTCAACAGGTCATGGGTTTGTCTCCAAGGTTCAGAAGAAAAAAAGGGTTGTCTGCAGCTGCAATATAGAAATAGTAATTTGTTAATGATTCTGCAATAGAACTTACAGGTTCTCAGAATTTAAAATGCATAAAAACAAAGTAAAGATTAAAATAAATCTGCTGATCTTTGAGGAGCTTTCAAAGGAGTGTCAACATGAAAATATTCTTTGGTCAACCTTCTTCACTGACTTGTCTGTAGCTAATGAGTCAAAGCCAAGGGGTAGCTGATTTAGGAAGCTGGGGCACCTCCAGAGATTGCTATGATTCTAATTTACCCAGGAACTGTTTCAGTACAGTTTTTTTAGAGTCATGATCCATAGCTCTTTCAGATGTGCAGTGAATGCAAGAGATCTGAATGCCATGGAGGAAAATGGCAATGGGGAAGAGGAGGTGGAATTAGGAAAATGAAAGGAGCATTAAGAGGAGTAAAGTAGGATAAATAAATAGCAGATGAGGAAGGAAGCTGAGGGAAATACAGTATCCAAATTCTGGTTCTGCTTTCAGCCAGAATTTGCATTTTGAGACCTGCTGTCTTTGTAGTGGTACTACAACCCCAAAGTTTCACTGAAAGCATAAGACTTGCACTGCTGGAAGGTTAATACTGCAGTTGTGCAAATATTTTGTTTTAGTGAGGACAATTCTGTCAAATCAAAATAAGCAGAAGCAGATTTTGATTCAATGTTAAAAACAAGGGTATTTTAAAATTATTATTAAAATCAAATAAAAACGTCTTTCATTCATATTTTCTAAGTGAAAGGTTATAAATTTTAAAGTGACATCTAAACCATGTTGGAAAGATCCATTTTCTTTATAATATGTCTATTGTACGTTTCAGTATTGCTGAATACATTTCTCTTCTGAAAGAAAAAAAGATGAAACACTGCATCCATATATAAAATTGTTTCACAAAAAGATTCCTAGATCTAACAATAAAGTAGCAAGATCTGCTTTGTACCAAGTTGAGAGAAAAAAAAGCTGAGTGTAGTCTATCCTAGAAAAAATTGTATTAGTATTATTTGAGTTATACAAATACTTCCCTTTCCTCTACAGGTTTTCACTGACTTTCCACCTCTATCCCTGTAAAATTGCATCCAAAGGAATTTACAATGTAGAGTAACCACTCAGTAAAATATTCTACGCCCCCCCCCCCCTTTTAAATAGCTACATTAGGTGAACCTTTTCACTGTAGATAAGAATAAAGTATGTAATGAAGGCATTCCTATCCGAGTGGTGTTTCACTTGCAGATAACTTTCAAGAGAAAGTAACATTTTTAGTGATTATTTGGAGCCTTAAACTTCAAGTGTAGTATTAACATAAGAATGGTACAGCAGTTTTGCATCAACTTTCTTAAAAGTACATTCCAGTGGCACATTTAGGTCATGTTACATATTCAAACATTAGGTTTAGTAATAATGATAACTACTTAAATATAGAGCATCATATTTACAGCTATCCTTCTGTTTAAATTTCCTTCTCTTACTGTATGCTATTCAATGCAAAAAGCTGAAAAAGTACTGCACAGCTGTTTTTTATCTCTTTAGTGTCACTCTGAATAACATTTGTTGAAATCCCAGTCTAAGAAACCAAGTAGGTATTTTTTCAAGGGATTAAATTTTCGAATCTTTGAAATCTGCATTAGAAGAATTACATAAAGTAATTCCTAGCCTCATTAGTTTATAATCTAAACAGACATAGAAAAGTACTCCTGCATAGTGGATAACATGATGTCTAACAAGCTCTTTCACAGAAGAATGTTGAAAGGAAGTGTATTTGCTTTTCAAAATTTTCACTAAAAAAATATTCAGCAGGTGAGTAGATGCCTTAATACCTTCAACACTTGTGCAGCCACTGAAATAAAAGGTGGAAAAAGAGTCCCAAAAATCAAATCATGAGAATCTGAGAACAGAAACAGCCCCAGTCTTAGGAAGCTTGCAAGCCAAACACGTGCCTTACACTGGTGGCGAACAATATTGCCATTTGCCTCTGCCACAAAACTGCATTTTCATTACATGTTTCTTGGATAATTGCTTTGTATAGCAAGAAATTCCACTGACATGTTACAGGATATTGTCAGCTGTAGCTATTAGAGGCTGTTCTCAAGTGATGTCTCCTTTGGAATCACTGTATTTATATTTCAGCACTTCTTAGAGAAATGAAGTGTCATAATATTTAATAATCACTTAGTAATTATCATAATAGGCACAAAACATGGAATGGCTGATAACATACAGAGTACTCTGGGGCTCTATTGCACATGTGATGGTTTGGAAACAGTGACTTGCTGATACTTTATTTTCTTTAAATAGACAGAATTCTCAAAAAACAAAGTCTGTGTTTTATGGAAATTGAAGTACAGATGATCAGCTTTGACCAAAGAGGAGGGTAGGAACAAAATGCACAAGGAAAAAAATTAAAAAATTATAAAAATCTAAAAATTTAGATTATCCAGAGAAGATAGATTTTAGTTTCTTAATTAAATGTTGTGGACAAAGTACAACAAAAAAAAAAAACAAAAAAAAAAAACAAAACCAAAAAAAGAACTGCTGCCAAATTCAGTCAAGCATGCCACATCCAGGGTCTCTGGTTGCTGCTCCTCACGTGAATTCCAGGCTTGAGAGGTCTATGAATAAGCTTGGCCAATGGTTTAATGGTTCAGATTGTTTTTTAAAAGGCACTGATAATTTCAATTGGTTTCATCAAAGGCTCTTCCCAGCCTTTGCTTTTGGTAGTGACAATTCAGAACAAACTATGTTGAAGAAGGAGGCTTCTGGGAGAAGTAGGGCACAAAGAAGCCCTAAAATATGGATAAGAGCTCTGTGGGACAGCTCCTGTAAAGAATAAAACACAGTTAATTGTACATCAGTGCTAAAAGGCAAGAGATGACATATGGCACTCACCTAAAGAAAAATACTCTAAATGTTTGCCTAAGAGTTACACACAAAGCAGACTATATAAAAGATATGAAGATTAGTTTAATGAGTGGATTCTGTATGAATTAGTGTCAGGATTTTAACAACAGTTTTCAGAGTTCTCTGGGGATAACATACAATGAAATATTAGTATTAAAAAAGATATCATCAGAGGCTTAGGTAATTAGCATTTTAATTGGTAAACCAGTAGAAAATCTATGGTCTGAACTGTTAAAAATAACTTTTCATTCAAGTGCACCAGTCACAGACTAAACTTTTCCTGTAACAGTTATTGGCTGGATAAAAAAAATTGCTTTACTGCTGGTGGCATGGCAACAGATCTGCAATTACTGCAGTACAACTTTATTTATAAGTGAGTTTTTTCTCCATATATTCCTATTCAGTATATGCTGGATAAATTACTGCTGTACTTTCTCCAGAATAAACAACACTTAAGGCCAATAGGCCAAATGTCAGTGCTTAATCTAATTGAATGGATAGGCCATTAAGCTGATATACACAAATGTTTCTTCAAGCTTTTTGTGGTATTTTCACACCCATTCAGACAAAGCCATTGCTCTGTCTGTAACCTGTCCAGAACTCCTTAATTTGCCACATTAGAGCAGGTATTAAATCTAAGAGAACATGCCTTTGTGTAGTGGGAAAGTATTAAATGGGACAACATGAAGAATGTAAAACAAAGGTTAATGATTTATAAACCAGACACACAGTGTACACTCAGTCAATGTTTAGCCCTTTGGTTTAAAAATTGACACAATACCATGCTATTTTTGATTGCCTGTAAATGGGTAGAGCTAAGGTAGTGCAGAAACCTTGACTTACAGAGGTAGCCCTGAAATGGACGCAGAAGAAAGGATGGGCTGCATCATCTTTACTCACATGGCTCTGAGGGCAGGATTGTTCTAGTGATAGATAATCTTGAGTCAATGGGAATCTATTTGCAAATTATTATAAAGTGTTCTTTATATTGTAATTTGTTATATATTATATCCAAAGTAATATATTAAAAAAATATTAAACCCAAGATGATTGACTTTCTGTAGTCTCAGTAGCAAGAGTCATTATATTGACGAATTTTGTCACTACCCGTTTGCATGATGACTAAATATTAAAAACAGCATTAGGCTGGGATAGATTATGTGGATCAGACAGTGACATTATACTGTCATGTCAAAGTGCCTCTATTGCAGTCACAGGAAAAGCTTACCAAAGCTCTTTTCGTTTCCACAGCTCTAGAATTTCACAGAAGTAACTACAATGTCATTTTATCCAAACAGGTCTTGATTAGCCAGTGCTTCTGCAGAGAGCTGGTACTGTGTATTTCAGGACAATCAGTGTTTGAAAAGTTTGATATTAATTTACCTGGCTCCTAAACAGATCCAGAGAGCTGCAGCTGGAACGAAACCTGCATGATGCCGGGTTTGGTTGTGCTGTGCTATAGACACAATAGAAATTGCAACTGAGAAACTGTGACTCTGGTAAAATTATACTGAAGACACTTATGTAAATTTAATTAGGGTGTCTCAGAGTTGTTGGAGGCAGACACTGTTGATGCTGATCTGCACAGTGAAGCAGGCAAGTCTAGTTCTCCACCACGTATGAAGACAAGAACAGGATGGAGGAGGTGGTACAAATATCTCTCAAAAAAAAATTAATGTCAGCAGATTTTGGGGTAGGCGTGGGAAGTTCATCATTTCAGCGGACAGCATGTTAGGAGTTGAGGCAGCTCTGCCCCTCACTCCTGTGAAATGTCGTACTATCTTTGTCAACTGTCTTTGCTTATGAGAACCTGGGACAAGGTACAGCAAGAGCTGAGGAGATCTTTATTGCACGTACCATGTGTGGTACAAAGGTCTCTGCACAAGTAGAAAAGTAAATCACAATTCTTTCTGAGGACCCTGAAGTGCTCAGAGGAGTTCTGGTCTCCCTAGCACGAACATTTTCCAAAAGCAGCTGGGAAGGCTACACAAGGAATTCAGCTCTCATTGTGGTGTTTTCCAGCCTGGCAGTTGGACTTTGCAAAGTAGTAATTTTGGGGCGGGCTCTGTGTGTGTGTGTGTGTGTGTGAACATGCTCAGATGTCTTGTGACTTTGGGTTGATGTACCTCAAAAGAATGTGAAGCTCTTATTCACTTCTCATTCTCAGAGTCTTTCTCTCTTTTCTTGAGGTTAAACCTATAACAGTCACGTCGTATAATATACCCACAATAGTAATTCTTGACACATTTTGAGCATGTCTGGATACAAGTTATGTTAAACCATATGGAAAGAAGAGATTTTGCAAATTTTTAGGTTATTTTATTTTTACAAAACTGATTTTTTTTGCTTACAGAACTTTGCTTTTACCTCCATTTTGCTAGGGCCTAGACACTTCAGCATCTTCTTTATAAGCTATTTCTGAACTCTGCTGCAATGTCTTGTGTTCAAGGTATGAAAAGACTTTTTCAACAAAGTCTGTTAACAAGCAGAAATGTAATGAAAATGCGGTGATTTAGGTGAGAACATTGTGGCTTTAAGCAGTATACCTGTCAATCTCAGTGTATTTGTAGTGATGTTAACTGTGGAGGGAATACTTTCTGTTAATGCACCATTCTTCACAATATGCATCATCTGTGAAACACATCTCTAGGTTGGTTTTCCTTCCCCAGAGACCATGGTTCTTTATGGAGTAGAGATACAGTACCAGTCTGAAGTGCTGGGATTTGTTCAGGCACTGCCCTTGGAAAAGGGCCTTACTTTAAACAAAAATTATTTTCACCTTGAAAACAAAGAATAAATCTCTAAACATTCAGAATAAGTAGCTAGAAATTTTGCTTACAGATGTTGCCTCTGACCAGAGGTCCATGGGACTGAGCTCCTGTCAGTCCTCATATTGAAGTGGGAACTGAAGTCTGGTTTTCTCTGCAGAGGCAGCAGAAATAGAATTGAGGTGCTCTCACACACTATTTTTTCTTTTTTATGTGAGCTCTATAATTGATCAGTTCTTAATAAGCAGCTGAATCTTTACAGCTCTTCTCACATTTCTCACTTTTTACAAATTTATACAATTAGAGACACAAAGATCTTCAGTTAGGGCATCTCATCAGCTTTCCTATATTTGAACCTGTTGTCTCTAGTAAGAGATAAAGTAAGAGATAAAGGTGGTTGTTTCTAAAATCCTGAAGTACAGCATAGAGGTGCCTGAATTTGTGTATCAAAAATGATTGATATTTTCGTGGTTTTTGCCAACAAGGATAATGCAGAACAGGGAATAACAGGGAATAATACTGGTCCCATAGTAACATGATTCCCAAGGGAAATGACACTAATCCATGTGACCAATCATGGCAGAACATTGTCACACATTATTAACTTACTTATTTAAATTATTGTTATTGTTTTTGTTTCAGATAATAAAAATTGTTACTTACCTTATGTGAGATATCTTTTTAAAATTAATTATTATTCCTGTGATTGCATAGCTTATAAAATCAATTAAGGTATAAATTTAAGATTTCCCTCTCCATTATTTACTATAAAACTTGATGAAAATTAGAATTAAAAGGTATCTCCTGTTCCTATTAACTTATGACAGAAAACAATTGTATGTTTGTGGCTTGCTTTTGAAAGGGCAGGAGAGAGACAAAAGGGCTTTGTGAAAAAGAAGCTGGTTTTCACAATATTGATTACTGGTAACAGGAATATCTCACCATTCAAATAACAAGGGAAATGTTACTTGTAATTTAGTGATCCCTTTTGAAAGGTGTACATCAGAATCCTCCCCTCTCAAACTAAAAATGGATGAGAAACCTTCCAAAGGTTGATGAACTTTCTTCTATGGAGCTCCTCAAACCCAGTCCTGAAACCTGCACTCATGCTGAGTTTTTAATTTAGTCAATGCCAGTCATGTATAGGTGTAGTTTTCAGATGTTCACAGGGTAAGTGTGTGCAGATCACTACATCTTGGGATGCCCAAGATCCACCAGAGCAGTTATGGGATGGTGGAGCCCTCATACAAATCACACTGCTTTTTAGAGGGCAGAATAGGGATTTTTGTAGTTTTTTTGTTCTTTCAAATGGCATGGAATTAGGGCAGGAAATATTGAATCATGTTGGATCATATTTGAACCTTTATATCTTGATCTACTGTTCTCACCAGAAAACAGTCAGGAGTATCTGTCAGAGATCCAGATGAATGCATTGCTTTGGTTTCCTGAAATAAACTAACTGCAAAAGATCTGCATTATCTTAGGGGAAAACTTATCTCAAATATTTCAAAAGTGTGGGGTAAATGCATGCTACAGAAGAATTAAGCCCTATGGAGTTAGGAATTGTAACACTATAGATCACAGCTTCCCTGGTAAGCTTGTCTCTTCTGGCCAGGCACAGGCAAAAACAGAGGGGAAAAGAGTGGAAGAAATAAAGCTGAAGCACAGCCTAAGATCTCTTTTTTTCCACTTATGTGATCTATCTCAATTGCTTTCAGAATGTCTAAGCCAGAATGAGCATACTTTTCTGAAATGGAACACCAGAAAAACATATTCTGGCTCTAAGGCTGCTGTTTTTCTCTAATAAAAGCCAATGTCCCTTGGCATTCTCATCACTAAAATGTCACAGTGTAGAGCAGTGTATAAAAAGTACCTTTCACAATTTAAATGTAAAGGGTCAGTTCTAAAAAGAAGAAAAAAACCCCATGCTGTAAAATTGCACAGGACTGGAGATAAAGATTTAAAAGGGCTCTCGGAAAGTTTAACTCAGTATTTGTGTGGAAGTGAAGGACCAAATCTGAAGTTTTGTTTAGGTACCAATACTTGAATTAAAATTACTTTTGTAACTTAAAATTGCTGATGTATTTTTCAAGAAACTTAAATTGTGCAGTCTATGAAGTGTTCCTTCTTCTGCAGGAAAACATGATAAGTACTTTGCTCTTCTGGATTAGAATATTCAATATCTTTTTTTTGCCTGCATCACCATGTCTGCCAGTCTTTGGCTTTAGACTCCTGAGCTGGGGCTGACTTCTGGCTGTAAAACTCTCCCTGCTAATGTACTAACCTCTCCTCAGAAAGCACATTCTATGCAAGGGACACCTCCAGCCCTGGGCATTTGTGCAGCCAGGAAAGGTCCTTCCCTCTAGATACACAGTCACTCTCAAGATCCCCAGGTACATTTAAAGGTAATTTTTGAAGGAAAGATATTGCTGTTAACCATAATAACTTGAGTAAGTGAATTGCCAGTGTTCATCAGCCTATGAAGTCTACTTATATTTTTCAATTAAAAGACAGAAGGCTCAATGAATTTAAATTATTTGATCTGAATGACACAGCTTCCTTTCAAATAAAGTAACTACATTCCTGAGATTGGTATTTTTTCCCTCGTATGCTAAACTGAACAAAGACAACTAGTTTTAAAAGGTATCCTACATCCCTCTGTAATTCCATTCTGTCTTATGTAGAATTTACTTACAGTATGGATTTATCTTTAAACTTCTAAGAGTTATTGCTGAAACAATTTATTGATAAAATGAGGATCCCTGGAAGGTCAGTGGATAACTATTTCAAAAAAAAGTAAAAAGCTTGCTTTTTACTATTCCTACCTATTCCAAAATATCCATGATTTAACACTTTAATTGCTTTGGAAATCATGCATAAATAAAAGCTGTCACTTCGAGAAGATGGAGGAGACACTTATAAACAAATAAAACTTATAAAACCCCTCTGCTGATTCAAATCAGTAAAGTAAGATTAGAACACAAGGTTCTTTATATCACCTGTGGAACTGTGTGCATATCCCTGAGTTACATGTTTTTTACTGCAAATTCTAATGTATCCCCAAGGTGCCAAACCCAGCTTTGGGAGGTTTGCTGAAGCCCTCAGAACCCAAATGAGTGAAGTCCTTCCTTCTGTGCATGTGCAGGAGCAGCACAGGAGCTCAGCTTTGTGTCTGCCAGGAGCTGGGAGCTGGAGCTGTGCCCTGCAGCGGCCCCAGCTCGGGCCCAGCTGTGCAGGATGTTCCCTCCAGGACTTTGCCACCTGTGATACCACCAGCCCTGTGCCCCATCTCCATGGCACCCAGGAGAGCTCAATGGAGCAGAGAGGAGATCCCTGGAAGGGCTCTAGGCCAGGCTGGGTAGGGCCCTGGACAAACTGGTCTAGTAGGTGCATCCCTGCTCGTGGCAGGGAGGTTGGGATGGGATGATCAGGGTCACTGCTGACCCAAACCTTTCCATGATTCTGTGATCCTCAGACAGTGGGTTTGGTGAGATGCTGTGTTAGACAGCAGCAATGCTGTTTTCCTGCAAGTGTCCAAAATGTGTTGGTTTTCCATAGGGGAGCCCAGGCAGTGCAAGAAGTGCACTCTGTTTTGTCAGTTTGAGCACCATACCCGTTTCAGCCATGCCCTTGAAGAAATGACTCTCCCTACAGGAAGCTCTGTGATGAATATACAATTTCTTCTAAAGAATTTTACAGCATGATTTAGATTAACTGTTATACATCATTAATATTTGTCCAAACACACACTTTTTGCCCTTCAGCAGAAGGACAAAGAGGCACCATGTAAGAGATCTGCCCAAGGTAGAAGATCAAGTTCTGGACTGTAAACTCTAAATTAAGAATAAACAAAGTGCTAGAGATGTGCTCAGCAGGGCCAAGGAAAAGTCAACAGCTGCAAGTACTGACCTCTCCTATCTCCTGCAAAGTTTTAAGTTTAAATCGGGAAGGAAAATTATATTCTCACATGTCACCCTTGCAAGATAACCACAGTAGTTCTACTCTTTCCCTTTTTACAGCATCCTCTCAAAAAAAGAATATAGCATTTAAGTAATTTATTTGTGCTTATTCTGAATGATCTTTCAATCATTGCTCTGCTTAGGAGAACTCTTTCTCAGGGAAGTAAGTGCTTTAAAAAATACAGAAATCTTTATAACCCACAAAATGTATAATATTTGTCTCTGCTCATTGAACTGTTACTGTAAGACTGATTTCTTTCTGCAAAAAGATGAACCTGCATATCACCTGAAATTCCATTTGACAGTGGAGGGAAGGAAATACCTGTCATCTGAACCACTCAGTTTCAGACATTAAATTATTTCCATCATCTGGAAAATAATTCCAAAATTCTCAGACTGTTGGTAGAGTTTACTATTGGAGCAGCAATTTGCTTTTGTCCTAAGAAGCCACTAAGCTTCTGGTTGTTTACAGTATTGCCCCTTTCCTTGCTGTTGTGACAATGCAGGACAAACAACAGAGCAGTGTGACAAAGGGACAGGTAAACACAAAACTCAGTTCGTGGTGGGCTGGGAGTTTAAGGTCAGTTTCAAAGTTCAAAGATTTAGGAGTAAATTCAGGATATTTTTTTATGTGACATTCCCACAGACTCCTCAGGTATGTGGTGAAGTTGACTGTCATTTTCATTATTACTGAGATTTGCTGTCTGACAGAGAAAAGGGAGTCCATATGAATATAAAGGACTAGGTCTTACACAAAAGAACAGGTACAGTCATAATTAGGGCAAATTTTTGAGCGAAAGTCTGCTTGATACAAGCTCCATTTTACAATCTGTAGACACAATGAAATCTGCAGACTGCAGCTCAATGAGCAGCTCATGGACTATGGAAAAACCTTTCAATTGAAAGGATGTTGGGAGAGAAAAATGGATGGAAAGAAAGGAATCTAAAAGAAATACTGAAATAAGAAAACTCTCATTGTTCTTATTTCCCTCCTGTCTTCAGTGATATAATAGTGAAAACTCCAAGACCTATTTTAAAGCACTCCCTTATAACCCTATGATCTTAATTTGATTTTTCCAGTGTATGTTTTTCTGTAGCCAAGGTTTCTAGTTTTCTTGTGTATTAGCCAGAAATCCATTTTGGATTTTAACTATAATAATTCCTGAAACAATGCCTTTTCCAGAATCTGTAAACAATGGAAGACATTTTCCCCAGTTTCCACTGACCTGAGGATCATCTGTAGATGTTAGAACTTCTTTGCACACAGGTTGTGTTACTTGTCCCCACATGATGTACAGGGATAAAAATGAGCTTTGACTCTCTTTGGGGTATACACAGGCTCAGAAGGACAGCTGTATTTTTAATATCTATGCTAAATAGTGAGGGAGTGACAATACTGAAGGTTTTAAAAATTTGTTTCTTTTGGGAGTGGTAGAGAAACACACTTGGTATGAAACATCATACCAAGGATGTCATAGACACCTTTTGAAAACTTTTCTGTGAAGATGGAGATGGATAACTTGGATTTTGTTGTTTTTGTTGTTGTTGTTTATGGGCCATCTTTTTCAGACATCATAAACTTGCTATAAGATTTGTATGTTTCTGAAAAATCAATCGGCATATAATCATATATCATATAATACATCATATAATCAAAAATTATATGTATTTAGCAAAATGTAATTGGTAAATTTGAATGTCAAAAATAATACTTGTTGTTCATACAGAGCAATATTTGCTCTTAATACAGAACACATCAACACATCAAAATCTCACAAAATCCATGAAAATCTGTCTCTTTCTGTAACAGCTGCTCTGACTACACAAGAGAAAACCTGTCAGTGTGTTCAGCAGACTGGGATTGAATGCCTTTATGTTTTTCATGCTGGCACATTCTTCTGCTTATTTAAATACTTAAATCTGTAGTATATTCTTATTAATATGAAGAGTTTGAAAAATGTAGAAAATCCCATATGAACAGTCCAACCTTTGGAATGGCAGACATGAGCATACAGCTGCCACCAACATAAAACTAAAAGAAAAGATGTTGGTAGAATGAAAAAAAAAAAAAAAGCCAGTGGTTTGGACACTTTTTTAGATACTTAAAGCAAAAGATAGATCATGCTCTGAAGAAAGATATTGAATTTCTGTTCAGTAATGGGAAAACTATTTTTCAGCTTTCTGTGGAGGTATTTCTCACCTGATCTGTGTCCATGAGATCACCATCAGAGCAGCAAGGTGTGGCTTGCAGTGAATTTTATGGACAAGTGCAGTGCAGCAGCCCAGGTGCTGCCATAGTGCAGGGGGAGTTTCTCTCAGGCTTTTATTGACTACAGTAGAAGATATTAGGAGGTGTACAGGTTACAGTGTGAATATTCAGATCCACGGTTCCATAAACTTAAATTCTAAAACTGACATTTTTTCCTGTTGTTTTATATCACAAAAAATAGTTTCTAAATAGCTCTTTGGAAATTTTTCCTAAATGAATATGAGAAATCCTCACAGCAGTTGAGTCATTTGGCCTGCAACTGTCCATTACTTTAAGAGATGTTAACAGACAGATAATTATTCCAATTGTCAGAATTTGCTTTTGGGAATGTGCTTATGTACCCTATTGAATTCAACAATAACTCCATTTGAGGCAAAAAAATGGCTTTTGTCATAGCATGAAATTAGGCTAAAATTATTCAACAAAATTCCAGGTCTTCTTTAAAAACACTTTCTTGTATTGTAGGCATTTTAAAAATATTTTCTTCCAATTAAACAGCACATATTAAAGGGTAGATTTCTTATAGGCAAGATATTATCCTAAATAAGTATAAAATGCCATTATCATGTTTCATGAATTTATATTTTACAAATCTCCTCTATATTTTCCAAAGTCACGCAATCTAATCAAGTCTAATCTACCTTGTTCATGTCTTTTCATTATTCCTGGAATGAGAAAATACTTAGAAATTGCCTTTGTCTTTCAACCATGACATACTTCTTTGGTGAGTTGGTTTAGTTTATTTTTTAATACTGTCACTATCTACCATTTCCATTCTTCTCTGGTAGGGATTAATCAATCTCAGCTTAATAAAAATGTATCTTTCCACATGGTTTCCCTGAAGCATTAATATAAAGTACAATCACTTTTGAAACAACTTTTTAAAAGTTTATATCTTTTCACAGGTTTATGATATAAAGCTTTTCCTTTTGCAGAGTAGAGATTAAATGTTCTGATAGAAACTCAGCCAAAGTCAGAAGATATTCTTTCTGAGACAAAATGCAATTGATTGCCTCACTGATAATATCACACCTCACTGTGGGAAGGTGCAGGTCCTGTGTTAGATCTAGTTCAGTATTTAACTGAGTTAGAAGCTCAAAGCAGCACCTTCCCATATATGCCTGTTTTCAGCACTTCAGCTTTTGACCTGCTCTGGGCCCTGTGTACCATTCAACATCTGCTCACACAGATCTTTGGCATCTGTATTGTGGCTTTTTGATTTGTGATTATATTGTGTCTGTTCATCTTGACTATTTTCACAGTATTTGTGCAAAGAAGTATATTTAGCATTCTCCAGAAATGCCCCAAACAAGCCAAAGACAGCATCAGGGGTTTTTTTCTCCCATGAATAAAATCTTGCTATGAACAATGATTGATCATGTACCTCTTATGGAAAGATAATTTTTTTGCAGCATAATTTGAGAAGTAACTTTGAAACCATTAGAATGACTAGCAAAATAAACTTTACTACAAATGACTGAATAACCCCCAGTATAGAAAGAAGCTTCTGGCTTCTGTAAAATTGTTCATGTAAGGGATCACTTGCCAAACAACGTCAAAGCTTAATAATGTAACGCGCTATTTAACACATGAAATCATCCTGCTTTTATTATTCCCTTGAAGGTTAATTAAGTTAATTTTGTTTGTTATTTTGTTCTGGCATTTCATCAGTCTATCAGGGTTGATTTTTCCTTCATGCTACATCTTTATCTATTCTACCTAAATTTTTTTTTGTAAGGTTAACTTGTCTGATTGTAATTTAATTATTTAATCAGCACAATATCTGGCTAATGCCAAGAGTGCTAGAGTAAGCTGAGGTGATAAACACAATCTTCAAAAGAAAGAGAAAAAAAGTCTCTTTTACTGTCTGCCACATTACTGAAAAAATATTTTAAAATGTTTAAGATTTGAGAATTTTTACTACATTTGCATTAAATACATCTTTGCCATCTAATCCTAAATAAATATGGTGTCTGGATTTGGGGGGTGGGGGTAGTTTTTTGTACATTATATCTCTAGAACATGCTTCATGAAGATAATGGACAAGACAAAATCTTTTCCTTATTCATCTTCGTCAAATCTTTATGTAAAATTGTTAATAGATTTCACAGACCTCATAAAGCTCAAGAATAAAATTTCACAATAAATGGAGTAATACAAATAGGAAGAGGAGAAAAGTTCTCTAGAGGTGATCCAGAAAAAAAAGTTTGATGTTCAGGTCATTTTGATGACTGCATGGCTACTGTAAGAGGAGACTCCTTTGGACAAATTGTTACCTGACCTAATTTTGGCTTCTGGAGCTTGCATCACTACCAGAAACTCGTATATACTGTGCAGTGCTGAAGTGCCTCTTCTGAGGCACCATTGCTGGAGCCCAATATCCCAAAGGGCCAGAACATGAGCTCCTGGGTGAACTCTAACACTTTTTTATCTGAGAATATATCACTTTATATATAATTTTTTTTTTTAAATCTGCATGAGAAAAACACTGAAATTTAAAGAACGGAATACAACTTATTTTGTATTCCAGTACAGTATGTTCCCCTCCAGTAGAAACTGAGACTGATTTTGCAAAGCTGAGCACTTTTTTTGGGTTTCTGGCCATTGCAGAACAGCAAAGGGTAGGTCTGAGTTTCCTCTTCCCTCTTTCTGTGCTGTCACAGAGCACGTCTTCAACAGGCCATCCAGATAAGTAACCTTAAACATTTGCATTTGGGGGGAAGGTTTTGAAGCTCCCACAGCTCTAGTCAGTCACAGCTCATTGCTCCTAACCTTGTTTTCTCTTTCAGGATGGATTTTATCAAGCCTCCCGCTTATTTCACAGCCCACATGCTTTGCCAGCTGTCCTTGCATAATGCAAAACTCAAGGCTGTTACCTATTCAAAAATCAAAGCATCCTCTGAATACAGCCTTTATACAACCCCCTTCTGCAAACTTTTAAGACGAGCATTAACCATGAATAGTAGAGATAAGCTAAGGTACTTCTCTTTTTCAATTTTTAATTTTTTTTTAATGCTCAAATCAGCCAAAGTATAAGTATATAGCTTTGATGGCAAATCACCTTCTGTCAATGGCCTGTTTCAGTCGGAAGGACTCTTGAGACTTGTCATGCTTGGGGTCCCTAATAGTCTCTTCTGTCAGAAGAAAATTGGGTTCCTAGTAAAATGTTTGCTCTAAAACTGCATAAAAACTAATGACTGTATCAAGCTATGTACATTGCCGGAAGCCACAGCCTGCTAGGAGAATTGCTTTTATTTGGAGCTTTGATATCATCATGCTGTCAAGGGCCTCACACTGGCGTTTGGCAGCCAGGACAATGAGTTCATTGCGCGTTTTATTGCAGGAAACCTTAAAGCCAGCCTGCGGCTCCGGCCCCAGTGGAAGCTGATAATTTTGTCAATGATGCTCATCCTGAAATTTTCTAATCAAAAAGTTTAGCTTCATCAAGTTGCTGAATGCCCTTCAAACTTGTGTATGACCATTCAGGACAGATGGAGCAGGTGGCTATTGCTTGTGTTGCTCCTGAAATAGGGGCCATGTAGGGCAAGTTGGGAAAAAAATGTAACAAAACTGCCTTATAAGTCAAACATTAGAAGGGAGATGGAGAGAATTACCATAAAAATAGAAATATAAGCCAAAATATAAGAGTGGTTATACTGAACCATATACTTATTTTGTTCTAAAGAAAGGATCTTTGCGAAAAATGTTTTTCTGAAAGGAGTGAGACCAAGGGAAGGCAATAATTTAAGTAATCTCTTTTATATTCAAAATAAACTGAGTAATTATTCTTTTTGCCAGAATCATTAGTAGCTGCATGTATTCTGACACCTGTAAAGCAGAAACATTTGCTTCTAGCTGTCACATTTCTATTTCTACATCAATGCTATGCCTTTCCATGGGCATATGGTGCCAGGGCACCGCGGGGCTGGCAGGTCCCTGGGCTGGGGAGGGGCAGAGGGTTTTGGGGACAGCACAGTCAGGAGCAGGGCAGACCAGAGGCAGCCAGGACAGCTGTATCCTCAGGTTTCCCTGTGGATGAGGATAGGACATTGGCTTGGCTCATGGCTGGCAGAGCAGGGCTGTGCCAAGGCTGGAGGTGGTGCCCTGTGATCCTTCCACAAGACCAGGTTGCTCCAAGGCCGGTCCAACCTGGCCTTGAAAACTTCCAGGGATGAGGTACCCACAACTTCTCTGGGCAACCTGTGCCAGGGCCTCATCATCCTCACAATAACACATTTCTTCCTCACATCTAATCTAAACCTACCCTCTTTCAGTTTAAAGCCATTCCTCCTTGTCCTGTCATTTCATGATCTTGTATAAAGTCTTTGTCCAGCTCTCTTTATGGCCTCCTAATGTATTTCAATTCTATCAGTACCTCATTGGATTTCAAACTGTACAGCTGTGAATTGAAATGGTGGACATCTCTGATATTTGACACTAACACAAAAATCTGGAGTTTGGTCTAAGTCTGTTAATAAACACTATATTTATGCATTACGTATTGTACTATGAAGCTGTCCACGCTAAAGAAATATCTGGATTAACTGAAATGCACGAAGAATTTAAATGCTGTATGAAGGTATCAAATCTTTTATTTAGATGTGAAAAATATTTGACATGTAAGAATACCTGCATTTAAAAAATGCAGCTGAAATAATTTTAAAGGTAAAATCTGCTTTTCAAAAGATTGTTGTGAAGGCTTATGAAATTACTTTATTTCAAAGTGTGAGGCACTAGCCTAGGATGCAGAAAATGAAAATATAAAATACCTTCTTTTTGTCTGAATTACCATTTTAGAAATAAAAATTTGCCTTTCTGTCCCCTGAATTGGTCTAGAGAGGCTCTTAAACTTGTTTTTCTTGTAGGCTAGGGCTGTCAATATTGATTGCAGAAGCCCTAATTCTGTCTTCTCCCTCAAGGTTCAAGGCTTTGGAAACATTTCTCCTTTTCCACTGGACTAATTCTGAAGCAGAAAAATAATTGTCCTGAAATGGAAATTCAACAGACTGTTATAGTTCATGTCTGTAAAAAATAAACAAGTTATCTAGCCAATCCTGATTTAGTGAATAAAGTCCTGCATGCTGATGCTGCTTGGGACTTCATGAACATTGTGTTCTAAGAAATAGAGTAACAATAAAGCCTGATATTCCCTTCAGAGCCATCATTCTCTTAACAGAGGATTTCCCTGAGGTTTACAGCCATCCAGCAATATTACTTCATTTCTCTGCATTGAATTAGGCCCAAGGACAACCATATAGATGAAACTGATGAAACAGAGTAAAGCAACTTTTCACATGCCTTCACCTTTTCTAATTTTTGTCCCATTTCTTGCTTTGCCCATTCAACAGATTACTGTCATTGATAAACTGCATAAAAATGGAGATTACTGTTTGTGATGCATTAGGAAGTGGAAGAATTTATCTTCTGTTTTTAAGGCATCTTTCAAAAAATGTACCACACAAACAAAAGTCTAATTTATACCCATCAGCTTTGAACCACTGCATTACAAGTGATATAGCAATAATTCAAAGCCCAAGCTGATGGATTCTTGTCAATTACTCCATGGTGTTACATGAGTAATTTTAATCTTATTGACTCAGTGGAAGTTTTTCTGTTAATTACAATGGGACTAAGATTCCGCTTTACAGTTGACACCAAACCTGAATGCCCCTGCACCGAGGTGGGATCCTTTGCTCCCCACAGCCACCTCAAGAGCTCTGTGGTCCTATCCCCGCTGGCCATGAGGCACGTGAAGGTGTCTTCAGCATGGTTTGTGCTCCTGGCTCAGGCTCAGGCTGGAATTGCTGCAAAAGCACAGAGCACACATGAGTCATTTGTGGGTTTGGAGTGGGAAAGGAGAGGGATCTGGCACAGAACTCCAGGCAACTAAGGCTCGAGCTAATATCATTATATCCTCAGGTTAGGGATTAGATCCAGACAGGCACTTACAACCCTAAAATGCAGCTTGGGTGCAATAGAGGCTCTTAAGTCCAAGCAGTTAGGACATGTCCCAGGGAAGGGAACCCAACACTCAATAAACCCATTTCTACACTTTACACACTTCATTTGGTGATGCTTTAACATAGAATTTATGAATTGTGTCTTACCTTTCACATCTTTCCTCAGACAGTGAATTCTGAATTCAGCCCCTCTATTTTGACTTCTTATGTTTGAACTTGGTGAGATTCTCAGCAGAGTTGTCCCACTTCAAGAAATAATCTTTAGCTTTTGGCTATTACCTGATGTCAGTAGAGTTTCTTGGGATGGAAAAGATTTAAGGTGGAAATATTCCACATCAAACTTTTAGCATCCAGGTAAAAGTCTTAAAAATATGACTATTACATAAGTTTGTAGAAGTCACTGATTTGTTTGAAAAGTCTAACACACACCTCTTGTATAACTATAAAAAGCAATGCACACACAGAAGTGTTGACTGGTTTTCTACAGCATGTCCTGGGGGGTGGCTCAGGTGTTTCTTGCTCAGAATATTGACTGTACCAATGCAGCACCTTTTCTGTTCAGTGTATAAGATATACAGATGCTCAAGTGAATACCAAAACCAGGAACCTACAGTGGCACCATAGTGATGCTTAATCCTTTATCAGTATGAGTCCAAATCTCAGCAGGTTCTCCATCCAAACTCTTATATTTTAGTTGCATTTCCCAAACAGTTTTCTCTTTTTTGAATAAAATTTTTCTTGTATAAATTTCCACTTATCTGACATTCCCTTAATCAATGTCCATGATCACTTTGAAGGACATATTGTTTCTTAGAATGTGATCATATCCTGTCAAATTGCAATCAAGCATCCAAGAAGAGCTGGAGAAGAAATAGAACAGAAAATCACTGTGTATTCAGGTGAGTTATGAGATTCAGCAATAATAATTTTCATATGAAGGTCAATAATTAGAATATTGTATTCTGCCCATGTTTCAATGTTCAATGCCAGAAACAAGCAACTGGGTTTTCTCAGTTCAAAGCAGTGCACCTGCCGTATTCTAAGCAGTACCATAACACTGTATTTTTCTTGTTCACAAGAAAAATACTCATGCTCATCACATGCTCAGTATGTGATCTAAACATGTAAAACTTGGATGATTCCTTTGCTTTAACAAACATAAGGTATGGAAAAACAAAAAAAAGCAGATTTTTTTTTTTATTATGGTATCAGGTTTAGAAAAACAGGAAAGATACATCTGGAGAACAAGATCAAAAGTGAAGCTTTCATATTCTAGATATCCATGTTTTAGGAATTAATATTTCATAACCTGAAAGTTCATCCATTATTAAGAATGTTCACGGGGAAATAAGTTTAAAAATCTAAAATGTAAACATTATTTCATTTTTCTATATAAAAGGGACATTGGCTTTCTGCCTTGAAGCACAGGACCTAAACTCTTCACAATCTGGCAGCCTCTGTCCTACAGTTTGACTTTTTATCCCTGTAGCTTTTATGCTTCACTCTTGAATCTGTTTCTACTATTCTACCATTCTACTAAATTTGATAAATTACATACTGTGTATTCAAACAACCTAGGATTGCTAAATTAATGAAAAGAGAAAAAAAAAAGAGAAGAGAAGAGAAAAGAAAAGAAAAGAAAAGAAAAGAAAAGAAAAGAAAAGAAAAGAAAAGAAAAGAAAAGAAAAGAAAAGAAAAGAAAAGAAAAGAAAAGAAAAGAAAAGAAAAGAAAAGAAAAGAAAAGAAAAGAAAAGAAAAGAAAAGAAAAGAAAAGAGAAAAGAAAAGAAAAGAAAAGAAAAGAAAAGAAAAGAAAAGAAAAGAAAAGAAAAGAAAAAAAGTGTAAAACCAGGTCTCTATTGTTTAACTGAAATTGTTTAATTAATTAATTGTTTAATCATATAAAACTGTTCTGTCCACACATATTTAAGAAGGAAGATCCAAGGATACATTCACATCCAAATCATTGGTTTATCTTCAACAAAATAGGTTAATTCATCTGCAACTATTCCCATGTGACTGAAAAGGATTTTATATATGGCATTTGCACCTGTGCTTGGAAGCACTCACAGGGTTGAGAGGTTTGGACTTTAGATCCATTCTGTGGTGATTCGAGAAAGCAGGTGAGACAGGATTTGCTATAAGAGCTCCTGTACTTCTGTGGGGAAAGAAATGCTCAATTTCAAGTTTTGAACCAGTTCCACTGACTTTTGCCAAGTGTCATTGTGGAGCAAAGCATTCATCATTTGCAGAGAACACAAAGTTTTCAACACTATGGATTTCTGTGTTCTATCACTTTAAGTTATCACTATTTTCAGTCATGAATCATCACATTTTCCTTCCAAGGAAGACATTCTGGATTAAGTTCTGCATTTTTCACAACAATATATAATTTTCTGTTAGACAGGAACACACAGACTTAACTTCAGAATGTGTTGATTCATTTGTAAACTTAGTGTTTACAAGCATAATCTACAAACAACACACTTTTGTGTTTCATTATTCTTTGGATCATGGCATTGTGTAGTCTCTCCTAGGGGCAATCATTATCCCATTACTACTAGATAAATTAGAATAATGTAGCTGATGTTTATCAGCAAGGTATCTGGTTTTCCAGGTTTCCAGTGGTTTAATTGAGACTGGTTTGACTTGTCTAGTGGAATTACTTCCCACTAAAATGCATTTGGATGAAAAGCTGGACTACTGACTGTCATGCTGTCATCCTTCACAAGCCTGTCCCCTGAGATTTCAGCTATGAAGATCAGTCACTGCTTGGAGGTTAAGTATGACACATAACATTCTTGTGAAGCCTGATAGGCTCCAGATGCAAAATGAGCTCAGTGCATGCCTGCTAATGAAAATTTTCTCCTTTACTGACAAATTTGGATGCTTTTGTGCTTGTAACAACTGCTTGCACAGCACATCCTCTGTAGAAAAATATGGTGTGGATCTGTGTTTGGCAGAGTTTCTTCCCTCTCTCTTCTCTCCCACCAAACTTGGCAACCACCCCCTCCATGAATTCCTGTGCAAGTCCTGCATTTCCTACCTAGGACCAGGTCTGCTGAGGTGTCACTGACAGCGCTGTGAGAGCTGCCATCAGCTGGCCTGTGCCTTGGCTTTTACATCCTCAGCCTGCAGATCACACTGGATGCTTACAAACCTCTTACTGGGAGTCAGTCCTGATTCCTGTTACATTTCAGTTCCCGCTCACTCAGACCTGTACTGGGCTAGAGAACATTTTAATGGTTTAGATCTGTAGGCAGGGATGTCCTCTTTCCCTAAATAGTACAAATCCAGCAATAATTCCTGACTGCAGAGCCATACTTTAAATAAAAATTACCTGTGAAGCTAGGGCAACAGGATAAGAGCAAGCACAGATGAATTCAAATAAAGGCAAAGTTAATGAAGCTGTGATTTTTTAAAAGTATAAATAAATAACAAATATTTAATAAATAATAGTTTGTCTACTTGCTGGAAACAAATGATTTTTAATAGGAATTAGACTGCATTTGGACAGGATGCAATTAGGTTTTGAATTTTCTATGGCATAGAAATACAGTTGCTTCTACATTTTTTGTAAGACTTAAAAATAATCCTTTTAATGCCTTCATCCTTCTTGTAAGATATCAAAACCACATATATTTACACTGCATTTATAACAAAGAATAAATACTCCTACAAGGTCTAATCCTGTAACACTCACTTGGATGAGTTGGGTCATTAACTTATGTTGATGTTGGATCAGGCTTCAAGTTGAGTCAGAAGCAGCTTTTCTATCATTTTCCACAGGTTTTGAATGAGATTCTTGAGCGACAACAATTCTTCTTTGAGTGAATTATCCAAAGGCATATTAGGGACTTAGGTATGTTTTGGTGTTTGGAGTACTTCTCATCATGAAGTCAGAAAAGACTTTTCATTGTCAGTGAAAAGCAGTAAAGACTTTCTGTTCTTTGCCAAAATCACTATCTGTGCCATGAGAGTTCAACAAACACAAACTCCTATGGAATGATTGGACCAAGTACACCCAAATCTACATCAAATATCGATCTGGGAGAGAGAGGTTTTGGATTCTAGCCCTTACAATGAACTCCAGAATACTGCAGAAATAAAAACATATTTAGTCCATGAGCAAAGTTTAAAAGAATGGAAAAAAAAGGAAGAAAAACAAGGGGGGAAAAAGCACTGCAATTACCTTTGGAACAGAAGATAATTTTTCTAGAGGATAATTCTTGGAATTATCCAGCTTTACATGGGAATTTAGATGGGGTTTGTGGTTTTTTCTTGACTTTCATTCCAATAAGTCAAAGCCTTACCTTCCTACTGTATCATTCAAGCTTTTGAGCATATATTGGGCCCTTCTAAAGAACACAAGTTTTAGCCACTAAACACACAGCTTAGAAAACATATATAATCAAATTTAAAAAAAAAAAAAAAAGAAGGAAAAGATAAATTTTCATAATTTGAGCAGCTTTCTTGAACAGCAAAGAACTGGCACAGTTAACATTTTAATACATGTGAGATTACATGAACTCTATCCTTCCCACGGCATAACTTTTGCCATGCACTTTCCAACATATAATTTCTCAAAGTTCTGTAGCATTGACAACAAATTCACAGTTCACAGCCTCTTGTCTTAATTCATAATTCTACAAAGCAGTTCAGCATCTGACAGTGAAATGCCTTGCATGGAAATAAGTATTAGTAGGGGAAAGTGTAATGTGTTTTCTGTGCAAGCCAACATCTGGATATTCAAAATTTCTACATTCTCAAGCTACTGATGTCTCAGCAAAACACCAAAAATTGTTCAGATTTGCTAGTGAATGACAGTCAGACAGAAGTGATCCAGCCCTTTGGCCTGTTCTACTTGAGTTGATGATTAAAAATGAATGCTGAGATCAGCCATTTGAAGGCACAGATTTTACCAACCATGCAAACAAAAAGGCCTCTGTTAGACACTTTTGAGTTACTGACATTTAACTCTTTCCAGATTACAGTTAGTGCCAGTGGCACAGTTTAACAATTTGCCTTATGTTTTCTTCTTTAAAATTCTATCTTCAGTCATGTTACCTGTCCAAACTGTAGCTGGACACTTGCAATTTGAATACCAGGTGCCTGCCTCAGGCTGAATTTCTCTAGATAGTTTCAGCAAATGTGTTTGCTGACAACAGGGTCAGAGAACAAAGAAGTTTCCATGGAAAAGTGCTGAATTAAATAAAACTGGTTTTCTTCAAACTTCTGCTTAAAAGCTTTTGCTTTGTGAGTCAGTTCTCTTGGACACCATGTACTGCCAGACTGGGAGAACAATTTTTCAAGTATTTCTTCTGTCACAGTTGAAAAATGATTTTTAGCAATCACTTTGATTGAAAGATGACTATTTTTCTATGTAAAAGGAATTAATGTTTTGGGGTTTTTTAATGTGGTTGAATGAATAAAACCATTTGATTGGTGACTGCATGCTTGCAAATTTCTCCTCACACGCAAAAATTCAAATGCTCATGTAAATCACTTAAGTGATATTAACAACATAACATAGTATTATTTTCCTTATTTTTAAACATATTTTGGGAATATTACAACAAGAATTATTTAAAATCTAGCTTTTGGGGGAACATAATAGACATATACCTCCACTGCAAAATTCTGATTTCTCCAGAACAATTTTTTTAAGTCAATGTCTGTCAGCTGTGCAACCATACCTCTGGTCTGCTCTTTCACTACCACAGGAGTTCTGCTTTTCTGCCTAAATCCTGGAATTTAGTAGCAACTACATGTTCCTTAAAAGCTGTATGAACTGGATACTCATTTTACTTTGCCAAATGGATGCATTTAAGCTATTAAGAATTATGTGAGTTTGAATGCTGCACTAAACACAGATAATGCAGAGATGCTTTCCTACTGAAAATCTGGTCTTTAGCTTGCACACAAGCTCCTCCCAGAGGAGCTGAGAATTATTACAGAAAAAGTGAAACCTTGTTTTAAATCTGCATTGTATTTACCACATTTTGCCTATGGCAACAGACAGCTCACAATTCTCTCAGCTACTCCTAGATCCATGAACCTTTGGTATTGGCCCAAAACACCAAAATATTTGGTGCAAATTTCAGTAACAACATCATTCATGGAATCATAGAATCATAGAAACATTAAGATTGGAAAATACCTCCAGCATGATCAGGTGCAGCCTTTGACCAAATCCCATGTCCACTGAAATATATGGCAAATTACCACCTCTACTTGTTTTTGAACACTTCCAGAGATGGTGACTCCACCACTTCCCTGGGCAGCCTGTCCCAATGCTTAGCCACTCTTTCAGTGAATAAATTTTTCTTAATATCCAATCTGAACCTCCCCTGGTGAAACTTGAGGCCGTTTCCTCTTGTCCTATTGCTAGCTGGCTGGGAGAAACCACAGCCTCCTCTCAAGAGATGTCTGGATGAGAAAGTGTCATTCAAAATGCTTTGGGGTGAGCTGTGTGTATACAGAACCCAGCTCTGTTCTCAAATAGCTTCTAGGTCACCCCTAGGTCCAAGGTGAGGAAAGCTGAGAAAGTCCAGGATTAGTGTATCTTTACCTTCTTCTTCATTCAACTTTATGTGCAATGTTTAGCCTGAGCAAAAGGAGCCAAAGGAATTAGAGAGGAAAAAGGAGTTCAGAGAATTGCACTGGCATGGGTCTATATTTCTGCTGTCCATCTGAAGAAAGACACTACAAGGAATGCAGCTTTTTGTAGCTTAAATAACTATTTCATCAATTTAAAATTATTCCAAATTTATAAGAACAAAGAAATGAAAAATCAGACAAAATTCTGTCCCTTAACAAAAAACAGCTTTACATTCCTATCATACTGGTTCCGCGTGCTCTTACCAGGCTGTGAAAATGCTGCCAGTCACATAAAATTAGCAGAACAAAAGGAGGGTATCTGTTTTCTGGAAGACACCCAGAGCCACACCCTTCTACCCCACAAAACTGAATTTCATGGTGCAAAGGGGAGGCTTTTCTTTCGCAGGTGATTGAGGTATTGATGTCTGGGGGCAGTAGATCTGGAGCATGCCTGAAGGCCAGATAAAAATGGATTTTTCTGAGCCTTGGGAATCTTATGGGAAAAAAACCCTTTCAGCTGCAACCCGTTTTACAATATCAAGGGGAGTCTAAAATCAATGTTTCTGCTAATTTATTCACATAGCAGGCTGCCACGTATGAAAAACAAAATAGATAAAACTGATAGTGTGTGAGAGAATCTGGCATGGGGATGAGTGGGATGGGAGGCATGACAAGTCCCCAGACTCAGAGAGGAGTGAAGACAGTGCTGGACTGGCTTCATGAAACTAATTTGAAACCAGGAAATGTGTGTGTGGTGGGGGCTGGGGCATAAGGAAAATTCTGTTCAGTTTTGTAAAATGGCCCTGTTAAAAAAATTCATGTGTGAGTGCACAAATGAAAGGTCAGGGCGTGAGGGGAGGGTTTTTAATCCATCTGGAATTTTAAATACTGTTACTGTAAGATTCCTGTTTATTTTCAAAGAACCTATGATACAGAAATCATTCTCTATCAAGTTTAAATTGAATTTCTAGATTTTTTTCCAAGTGAGTTATGCCAATCTGTGTTTCCATAGCCATCTATAGAAAGAGAAGTTATGACTAATTATTTACACACAGATTTTTTTCTCTTTGAATTTTATAATCTGAAATTGGGCAAGGTGGATGACACTGTAAAGTAAATTCAGGTAGAACTGAATATTTTTAAGGAATTTTTCGTTGCTTACTTTCTCCTGTTATTGTTGATTAGTCTGAAAACTTTTTCTGGCAGAAAGATGGAAAATGCACATATGAAGATCTTAAAGAAAAAAGTCACATACTGATTTTACATTTGTAATACTTCTAAAAAGACTCAACAACTTACCTGTTCAGAACAAACAGTGCCACATGGTCTTTGCTCAGTCACAACATACATTCTAATAATTGTAAATATTTTTTAAAAAAGGAAAACATTAGAAAAGGATTCACTGTTAATACTGCTAACATTCATTAGTTTGTAATATATCCCCACACTGCTTTATGCAAGAGGATAACAGGATGGAAATGCAGCATCCAAGGGAGAAAATAATGAACAGAGGAGAATCCCCTATGGCAGCTATAATGGCACAACTCAGAATTCTGAGTGAAAGCTGCCATGACAGCTGCAACCCAATTTCACTGCAGCTGGCATTGGCTTCTCTAAGCAGGGACAGAAAGTGTGGGTCTCAGAGTAATGACTATGCCATAGCATTCAAGCAAGGCAGGATGTGTTAGATAATTTCACAATATCAGTATTCTCCATTTCTCACTTTCCAAATATTTCCCTGCCCTTTACTGAGAAAGGCCTGAAAAAGGGAGTTTGTACCTCAAATGTCAGCCTACTGTTATCTGCAAGAGAACTTAATGCCAAAAGTTTTCCTTTAAGTACGAGGCAGCAGTGGCAGCACTTGGCCATACTTCTCTTCAGCTTTGAATTTCAAGTGCCCACACAGGGACCCTTTCAAGGGAGCAGCACCATGGCTGGATTTATATCTGTGCCACAATGTGCAGATTTCCCTGGCAAACACCACAGTACAGTACAATTGCACAGTAACAGGTCCCTTGTCATTTTGGGTCACCAGCAGACTGGTGGGATTTCAGAACTGCCTTCCAGAGGACTGAAAATACAACTTGCTGTAAAGTCATTTTATAGATCTATCACTATCATTACATGGCAGGACTAATTCATATTACAGCCCAAGAAGCCAAATTTTACCCCATGGTCTCTCTCAGCACATGCAGGATTGAATGTTTGATAGCTGTCAGCTGGCTGTTTGCCTGACTGCTTGATTCCAAAGTCACTTTGGAAACTTATGATTCCCAAAGTGAGGCAAACAAACAGCACCATTAAGGGCTGAAGATAAAGGTATCACTTCAGTCCCCATGGAAAGGTAAAGATGTCAAGGGGAAATGGATTTAAGCTCCATACCTGCAGGTTCTTGGTCTTAATAAAGAAAGAAGAGTATAACTATCAGTGCACAGCATCAGTGGACAAACAAATCCATCTCAAACAGAATGATTGTGAAAAATTTCAGCTCCATAATCCATACTGAAGACAAATTACTCTCTTCCACCATAGTTATTTTGTATCCTGAAGATAATCTGAGAATGGGAAAGCTGCCAAAGTGTGACAACTGACATAATAAATGAAATAAATCTGTCACTGCTGCTGTCAGCTTCCTATCTTGTCTGACATTGCATTTAGCTCCCAGATCAGGGGCAAAGTGAGGTTTGCAGAACATCAATTCCATTCAAATGAGCACAAGAAATGGCATCTGTGGATATTCCTCTTGTTGCCAGGACGGTAGCTGCAGTTATTTTCAAGAAAGTTGTCTCCATTTATCAGGAATTCAGCCTTATCAATGCCTTAAATGGCCTTTCTTAGAGTCCCATCCAAACCACTCTATCTGCAAACATCTTGAAATGCTGGATATGTATAAAAAGCAGGAAGGTTTCTCTCCCTCCATTAATTATGATTAAACAATTACTGACTCTGCAGGTCAGTAGAACTGTGTTGCCTCTTGCTGTTGGTTTAGAAGGATGCAATAAAGGACAGAAAGACTGAGATCAGAACAATTGCCCACCAACTGGCTTAAAATATATTAAAATATTTTATATATTTTAATATAGTATTAATTATTTTAATTAATTTTAATATCTTAAAATAATATATTAAAAATATATTTAAAAATATTTGGGAGGAGAGTGGGTTGTATTTTTTATGGAGCTGGGTAAAGACTTTTCAATCACTGCCAGTACATGTGCAGACCTGTGCAGACCTAAGGCTCAAACAGCTCTTGTTTTTTTAAGTAAAAATGAAAAAAAAAAAAAAAAAACAACCAAAAAACAAAACCAAATCAAACAGCTAAAAGGGATTGTAATAGTTGAAGAAGCATGAAAAACCATCAAAAAATGCAAAAATGCCCAGGTTTATTAGTGAGCAATGCTTGCACAAGAGTAAACATGTCAAGTGTAAATTTTTTGCAAATATTAGAAGAGTTCTAAATATTAGATTTGGGTTTTTTTTTATTGTGATCTGATTAATTTTTTTAAACTAAGTTCCATTACATATTACAGGAGAAAAAGAATATTTAATTTTCTTATGATAAGAAAGGTCAATTTGTGAGATCTTCATTACATGGTTATTTGAAATAACAGTTGATTTGGTGACATAACCTAGAGCCTTTAAGCCTTTTTCTCTTTCTTTTTGACACAAAAGAGTGAATGTTATTTTCTTCAAGACTGTTTTTTTGTTTTCTCAATTTATTTGCCTTTGACCTTCCAAACTACAATACGTTTGGTGTCATAAATTACCCATGCACTTTTCAACTTGTCTGAATGCTGACATATTACCTGTGAAAGCCACCTGGAACAGAACAATAAATAACTCCTTTGAGGGGAAGTATTCCCTTCTGATACTTACACTACAGATACACTTTTGTTGTTGGCTTCCACAATTGCTTGGCTTCAGTGTTTGCTGCAAAGCAGCATCTCCTCAGACATGTTGAGAAACTGTGAGCTAGAGCAGCAGTGTCAGCAAATATAGCTTCTTTCCCTCAAGATTGATATGCATAGTGTATCTCTCCTTCCAAAAATGCAATATCCTTAAATTAAAGAATCAATGTGAATCAAATCAGAACCCACTTTTGCCCACTTATAAATAAATAGCAACATATGATATTTTATATGAAGCTAAGACCATTACTATTGTTTTGATATATTTATGTCAAGAATAAGGACACATTTGTAGGCTGCCATGCAAAAAATGCTGCATTATTTCTGGATATTCCAAATTCAAGTTAATTAAAATACTGCCAAAATTGCTTCAAACTTTTTTTTTTTTTTAGAAAGACATATAGGACCAATATTAAAAGCTAGGCTAAACACCTCTGCTTTCAAAAAATAAACTGACAGCTTTCTCCTTTAAAGTGTGAAAAACTGTGATAGAAAAATATATTTTAGTGGGTAAATTATCACAGTTCTGTTGATCTCAGCTGACAGTGTCATATTCTCTCTCTGAAGGATTGTCCCACCTTCCTCCCCAACAAAATACATGTTTCTTGTTCGAGGCAGTTGGCAGCCTGATGGATGTGAGGTTGCTGTGGCTGTGCCCCAAGGTAGCAAGGCTGAGAGTGCAGTCACTGGCACACACATGCACGGACACACGGACACAAGCGTGAACAGCAGGACAGTGCCAGCACCCACAGAAATGCACACAGCACCTGCACAAACAGGAGCAGCGTGGCTGGCCTGCTCCTCTTCTTGATTTGTGGATACTGGGGTGGAACTCCAGTGGGGATTTAAAAAAAATACAGAATATTATTCGTTCTGAGGGTGAGCCTTTGATGCTCAGCCTACCCAGCAGCAGCTTCCCAGCTGTCCTGGTGTCCCCAGTTGCTGGAATGCAGACATCCAAGCCCCAGAGGTTTGTAGTTGTGCTCTAGTAGCTGGTCTCTTTTATCCTGTAACTGGTATTTTTATCCTACTTGCTGTCTAATTCAGTTTGAATTTCACCAGTTTTCACACATGCTCAGAATAGAGAGCACACCCATACAACACCAGAAAGAGGATTTAATAGGAACAGAGTGCAAACTGCAGTTATGAAAGGCAGTTTGACAAGTGTAACAACAGACAATCAAGACAATTATACCTGATCAGCTTGTTTTATTGCCTTCTCTATTCTTTCCTTCTTGTTCCCTCATTATCCATCTTGACAGCTCCCTTTCCTGCTTCCATTCCTTCCCTAAGCATCCTATAGTGTCTCACACATTGCCATAATTCCTTTGAAACACTCCATAATAAGTTTTATGCAAGCTCTGCTTCGCCTGGTATCCCACAACGAGACTCTGCCTGTGCAGGCAGTAACTCCATCAGTCTCACGGTGCTCTGAGAGGGACAGGAAAAGAGCTCTGCAAGGTGTTCTGAGGTCCTTGATTCTTGTCCAGATTCTCACCAGGAACAACATTCCCACCATTCTCCTTTGGATAATCCCAAACTTGTTAAGGCTTTGTCAGTCTGGAAGTTGTTCTGCAGATCTTCACTTGGCCTTTGTGTTCTTGCTGATCAGTTTTCAATCACACAATGGTAATTGGCAGTTCATGGCTCCCATGAGATCTGCACAGTGCCAGGCCAGTGGTTCTGTATCCATGTCTCAGCCCTCACCCACTTGTATGTTTGTTGCTTACTTTTGTTATTACTGTGCATAAACAAGACATGGATGTATGAGCTATCACCAGCCAGGTGCTCCGTGTGGTCTTTCCAGAGGGTTCTGGGGAAACGTCTGCCACAGCTCCTTTCTTCTTCCTCTTTCCCATCTCTTCAACTACTGGTAGTAGATTTTCTGTTTCTTTTCCCATTCCCTTTTCCACAGCTCATATACAATGTCTTCTTCACTGCTTTATCTTTAGAAAGTGGATGTAACAACACAATGCTCTTTATTAAATATGGCTGTAGCAACTTAAGTCCCTCCATTTTCTGGATTTGGGCACTAAGCTATTCAATGAAAATTATAGAAAGTGTGAGTTGCTCTTTTCAAATGTTTATTTCCATTTCTACATCTGCCATATTTTTAATCACTCTATTTAAGAGACATTCTATCTAAAAAAAAAAAAAAAAAGGTGACTACTTAATGAATTATGAAGTGTTATTCTAGATTTTTCATAGAAATCATACATGACATATGATGACAAACTTGTCATTTACCAATGACTGATTTGTTACTTTGTGTGGGATTCATTTGAGGATGCAGACACCTACATTTAGCTGTCTGTATAAGCTAGATGTCTAAGATCTCTTAGATATGGCATTCTAGACAATAAAGTCAGCAGAACCTGCTAGAGCAAATATATTTTGGATATCAGCTCAAAGCTGGTAAACACATGACTGGACCTATGAGGGTCAGTTCAGTTGCAAAAACCTAATAACATTTCAGCTACTTTTGGATTTCCAAAACTTTCTCATGGACCAACAAATATAATGAAGGACCAAGAACAGGTCACATTTTCTATATATTAAACAAAACAAACAAAAGGATTCACTTTATTACTAACAAAACCAGCATAAAATGATACACCAAGAAGAAACTCTTAGAGCACAACAATCTTTTTCCCCTGGAGGTAATATGAAACCCTTAGACAACAAAGTAGGGTGTTTAGGCAGCTATATTGAATCTCACAGTGACTATCAGGGGACTTTGGCTTTAGATGGAGTCTTAAATTCAGTTTCAACTACTTTGAGGTTTTATATTTTTCTTAAGAACTTCTATCAATATAGCCATAAAAAGTAATAAGATCATAACAATAATGGTGTGTCCCCAAAACCACCACAACTGAATTAATTCAAAGGATTATTCACTGATTGAGTGACCTATGATCAAATACGTATCTTCAAAATAAGTACTATTGATCTTAGAATGAATGTCTTTTAACTTCAAATGGATGTGGAGATCTGACGATAGGACAGACACAATGTGATCTGACTCAAAATACTAGAAACATTTTTTTTAAAGTTTCCAAAGCGTTCAGAATAAAGCCTGAACTGTTTTCTCAGTCTACAGTCCTGCTTCCAATCAGGTGACAGAAATTGAAAATGTTCAGGTACATTAAAGGGTCTAGGAGTGAAATGTTTCTTACTGATTGCTTATTGTTAGCAACCCTTTGATTTTTGTTTTAAAGTAACTTCATACTTTCTGTCTCTTTTGCTGTTTGTGAAAGAAAATAATATTTTTTTTTTTGTAATGCAATATTTTATTTTTAATACAAAGTTAAAAATGGAGATGGAAAAACGACATTTACTCAAATAAAGGAAATGGTTTGAAATCAGATTTCAATCACAATCATTATAAACACAAGCATATCACTCTGATGTACATCTCAAAAAACCACGGCTTAACTAGGGCTGTTAGGTCTTATTGCAGCATCCAAGTACAGCTGTTCCAGACTTTATAAAATTATAAAATTATATTAATAATAAAATTAATACCAGTGTTTGGAACTTAGTTTTACTTTGGACAAGTTAGTTGCTTTGTCTGATTTCTGTAGCTGCAAACTGTATTTTTTTAGCATGGCAGGTGTGAGAGTAATATTCAAAATATGAAAGAAGAAAAAAGATGGATGGATAGTTATCCTAGAAAAAATATTTATTTTACTACATCTGTAACCTTTGTTGGAAGAATCCTGCTGTACTTGCAAAAATTTTCTCCCAGACAGAGAACTCGTGCTGTAGATACTCACATGGGATTTAACCTCCAAGCCTAATAGGAGCAAAAATCCTTTAATATTGACTTTGGGATCTGGTATCACTGCAGCTCTCTTCTAAAAGTTGTAAGAGATATATTCTTATTCTCTTGAGTACAAAACCACAAACTTTTTAAATACAAGTGTCTAAATGAGAAAGCTGATTCAGATATATTTTTTCAGGTTTTATTCTGCTATCGTTTGTGTGATTTCAGATGAGAAACTAACGATGTTCAGTGCAGACACAAAAAAATCCAGAAGCTAACCTTAGTTTTAGTGAGTGAGCAGTGAGCAAAGCAGAACCACCCAGACATGACTAAAGCAATGCAAATGCATAGAGTTTGATATTTTCCTTTTAACAGATGTCTGTTTGGTACAGTGTGACTCTTGACAGTGAAAGAGCAGCTCCTCACCTAATCTAGAATGGAGTAACTCCAGTAGCTTTAATGGCTCACAGCTTCTTCTGCCTCAGGTTGTCCATCACAGACAGTTGTCCCTGCAAAAGTTATATTTTGTTTTCTTTCTCAATTTCTTTATTTTCTATTTCCCAATGTTTATCTCATCTTTGGACTACAATAAAATTAAGCATCCAGTTTTCACACAGACCATATGGATGCAATGGCACAGAGCTCAAACCAGTGTGAGAGACTGAATTGTTAAGGGATAATGACTCCAAACATTCCTTATGTGTGGAGAGCTGGGGTGCTTTGCTGAGATGTAGGAGGTGAGTTTTTATCACAAGAGGTGATCTCATAGGACAGAGGGTGGATGTTGGGCTGTGAGTGAGACAGGAGATGAATCCTATGGAGATGGTGCCTACTGCCACCATAAATTCTCTTCCCTTGCTCAGACCACTGGGTTGTGGGACCCTCATCCTCCCCTGGACATTGGTGTGTGTCCTGAGGGTGTTCATCTCTGATGGGCCATAACTGATTCAGCTTTGGGGTGCCACAGGCAGCTGTGCTGTCTTAGGAGGTGTGAAGGGCTCCTGAAGTGTCCCATGATCCACCTCATCTGCCCCATGGGGGTACCTGAGTGAATGACTATGAACCAAGAGGAGTTGTGTTCTGGGGATTTTCCAAGGATTTTTCTTAACCATTCCTTCAGGGCTCCCCTCACCACCCAACAGATCCAGTCTGTGACCACCAATGTGACCAAGACTGCCCAGGGACCAAGCCTCATTGTGGGGCTAGGGGTGATGAGTCTCACACTCTTGTCCCTTCTCCCTCTCTCTCTCTTTTTTTCCTCACGCTTTTGTCCTTTTCCTTTCTGTCTTTTCCCCTGTGTGTGTCCTTGGGTGATGTTTTTGCACTTTCACTTTGCAGTGCTTTCATGTTGTTATTTTACTACAGATAATAATAACCAAAATGCTCACATACCTGACATCTATTGCAAACGTATTGTTCTGCAATAAACCCTGCACTTGGCTATTTACAAGCATCGATCACTCAGAGTGGTTTCACTCTAATCTGCCCCAAGGGATCTGGTAATAAAAGCCTGGGTTACCCTCATCTTCTGGTCAGGAGAACCAGTGCCATGGAAAGCCACCCTGGGAGCAGAGGGACCTTGCCTCTCCATGGCAGCACATCCCACCCTGCTCCTGTGTTTCCTCTGTGAATCTCTTCTGGTTTGGGGGTCTAGTTGTTATCCAGGCAATAATATTAGGTAAGCACTACACTGAACTTCTCTGATTGTGCAATTTGAAATTTTGCCAGACTGTTGTTCCAGTTGTTTACTCTATTAATTCTTCTAAATTCTGTTCATCTGTCCAGGGATTTGTTGATCTCCATTACCTAAGCAGATAATCTCTGTGAATTAATTAAGGCTCTTAGGATTCCAGATGCCTCACTGTGAAAAGATACCACCAGCTTTCAAGGTCCTGTTCTTTGGTACAAATTATTTTAATGTCATTATCACATATGACTTTTTATTTCAGCATGAAATATTCTTTATTTGCTTGCTTTTAATCTACTTGTCTTTATATAACGTATAACCTTTCATGATTAAAATCCCTTTGAACACAGAAAGGCTGTCTTATTCTAATTAATGAAAATACATAAAAGCCAAATATTATATGTAATTTTGTCTCAGTCTAAATTCTTCCTTCATCTCTCTCCCACCTGCTAATTGTCTTTCATCTCTCTCCTTCCTGCTAATCAAAGATAGACAAACAGTCTAGTACCTTCCCTTTTACACTGCTCTGTCTCTGGGTATGATCTCACTTTAAACTGCAGAGATACATGACAGGCAAATATATTATAGCAGGGAAAATCTTTGCTAAAGAGCATTGTGTTCTCCTTGAATAAATGTTAACTTGAAACCATGAGAGTTTATTCCTGTTGCTTTTGCCAGCTTGATTCCCTCAGTTGTTTCTCTGAAAGAACAATTATCATAGTAATTACAAAGTAAATAAAACTAAATATTTGCCTACTACTATCCTAGAATTTCATGAATTTTAAGACAAAAACTATGAAGAGAAGCAATCTACCTTTCTAGATCGACCTGATGTTTTTTGTTTTTTTTTAAACTGACCAGATATGCATAAAAAAATATTTAAGGGATCAGACTTCATCAATTTTGGTTTCAGTTTTATGCCTAAACACCCTTCACATTTTCCCCTTAATCTTCCTGCTTTATGCTCTTGACAACAGAAAAACACCATTACTCCTTAGAAATGCTGGAGGTTAAATACAGTAAAGGTGGTAAATGGGTGCTTAAGCATTTTGCCCTTGTCTCTGACTATATGCTTGGAGATGGTAAATCTATTCATCCTACAATCCTTACTTGACAAAATCTGAAGGGTCCATCAGAGATCTGTGGATATTTTATATCTGTGAAAAATATTAGAAAGAAGTGAAAAACTTTAATTCTGTTTAACCTGTAATCATCATATTCTTCTAGTGACACTTCTGTCCTATCATTTGGAGGAAGGAAGCCTGTTTTGTTTTCTTCTCCATCCTGACAATTTAGGTAAGAGTCTAAAAAAAAAAAAAAAATCTCTGGGGATGTAAGAGACAAGCTGTCAGTGAAAGGTGCAGATACCTTTAGCACTTTGGTAAGGGTCTTGCTGCCTGCAAGTTCATATGATGGATGGGGTTCCTGCCATCAGAGCTGGGCTCAGGGTTGAGTTCAAGGCTTAATTCTACAATTCAGGTTTGCATTGTAGTTCAGGACTTCTGTAGTGCAGCTTGCTGCAATATGCACTGAGACCAGACCAACACGCTAAAAGGATGGGTTTGGCTACAGGGTGTTTTAGGAGGGGTTTTTTGTTTGGACATGGAAATCACATCTGGAACTCACTGCACAGCCAGATTAAAACTGTACCAGGCCTGACATAGGCATTCCAAACTCCTACAACCTGGGCACAAAAAATAATTATCATGGAAGTCCAAATTAAACACAGGAAATTGCAAACTGGGATAAATGCAGACTCAGTAAAATTGCAGGCATGAGGTAAAGTAATTCAGTTTTTACAAGCTGAGGTGTAAACACCTTAAAATAGGGACTTTTGATACAGAAAGGAAAAAGAATACGTACGTGCTCACATGGGTTTATATCAGAAATTATAAATTTCTCATATATAGATAAAACTACATCTATCTATCTATCTATCTATCTATCTATCTATCTATCTATCTATCTATCTGTCTGTCTATCTATCTATCTATCATCTTTGTAACAATAAAGTGACCATGTTTTGGGTTCACAGAATAATTTGGGTAAAGATCAGCTAGTTCCAATCCTGCTGCAATGGGCAGAGACACCTCTCACTAGCCCAGGTTGCTGAAAGCGTGCAATACTACACACTTCAAACATTAGTAGACTGAAACTCTCCATGTTTTAGATAGTCCTGTGACTTTATCAGCTTCTACATGAAACTGATGTTTCTCTTCCTTGTCTGGCTAAAGACTGGCTGTCCTCAGTTAATGGAAGTGATGTGATAATTGTTGGGGTTGGCAGGAGGAGCCCTGAGCCTGCAGCTTTGCTGTGGACTTTCTAGTTCAAAACCATTAATCTCTGAACTGTGCTATGTGATGCATTCCCTGGCACAATGCAGCCCCACAATGTCTCTAATTTTATGATTTCATACACTGGACATTGCCTCAGGTATTGGCTCAGCAGCAGAACAGGCAATAGGGACACTGAACATGTGCAGGTTGTGCATCTTGGCCTGCCAAGAATTACAGATGTGATTGATCTTGCTTGCATGTTTCCATTTTAGTCATAATTTCTATCCCATTCTGTCACCCTGAGCTGAAAGCAGTACTCAAATAATGTCAATTTTTTAAATTTGGGGAAGAAAAAGACTTTAATTCCAACATTTTCTGGGGCATGACTCATTCTTTTTATTAATTGGTTAGGAGTTGGTTCTCCTTCATCCATTCCTCTGGAATTTCTTAATGTACCATTTCTTTTATTTACAATATTTATTTCAGCTTACCTTACCTTTAGTCCCTAAAGCTAGGGCAAGTAGAAAAGTCTTCAAGGTCTGGAACACATACAGAAATAAACACTAACAGTTGTAATTTTCAGGGATCCCAAAAGACAGTATAAAGTTTTAAATAAATATTTTGGCATCTAGATCTCACTGAACATTTAGGATTTGCCCTAAAATGCCTTTACTACCATAAGAAATCACATTTGAAGCTAGCTGTAGAGTACTGTATGAGATTACGGTGAAGACAAGGTTGTGGAAATTGCTAGTTTTGTTCTCCTTGTTGGGCTGAGTCAGAGAATTTCTGTAAAATATTATGTGCCTTGATTTTTCTGCTGGAAAAACTAGAAATAACTTTAATACTGCCAAACATCCCTCTGGCTTACTTGGAGAACTTGCTTAAAATTGTTGCTAATCCTTCACTAAGGAAAGCTCCAATGGGGTTCGAATTATGAGCGTGGCCTTGAGACACCACACACCCACTACTTTGTCTTGCCTAGAAAACCTGAGTGAATAAAGTTTGCCACACTGCAGATCCTTCTCAAAAATAATACTATTTCCAATATATCTAAGCACCCCTTATTTTCAGTTACAAATGTGGAAAGATCGATTCATAAGACCAAATGGAAAGATTCATTAATAACTGGAGTTTCTTCCTTGAGTTACCAATAAACTCCAAGGCACTCAGCATTCCCGAATTCAACTTTTGTTATTTACTCGTACCTGTGTCACTAGATGGCAGTGTCAGTATATGTAAAAATCCAGCAGAAAAGCTGCTCCCCAGCTTGGAGTAAAAAATACATTTTGTCCGTTCAAGGGCAGTGAGATTGACCGTGAAAAAATGGGAAGATTGAAAATATCTTTGATCAGTAATTAAATAGTTTATATGTTACATTTTGTTGCTGACCAGTTCATGTCCTGAACAGATCTCTCTAATTTTCTTCAACTGATTACATCTAGCTGCTAAACTTAGGATGCAGCAAATGATCTTTTTCTTTAGGTCCCACATCCAGTTCAAAAAAAAATTTGTCATTAGATATAAGTCTTCATTATCCACATCAGAATAATTCACCACGTGTGTCTTTCAAGACCAAGTGACATCTGCTGGTACTTGATTGTCAGAAAGAGCCAACATCAAAAGCTTCCCAGACTTCTCTTTTGAAATCAGTAGAGGTCTAAATTTCCAATAAAGTTATGCAATATGTCTGTGTTGTAAAGAACTCATACCTTCTTACTCATTTGGAAAAGAAAACCACAAACAACTCTGTTTTGGGCTTCTTTCTTGGAATCAGTTTATAATTTACTCACCTGTCACATTTGTGCTGATGAATATAAGATCCCCAAACAAATTTTTAGGACACATACAGACAGCTGTGTCTGAATACCTGTATGGAAAGAAATTAGTGCAAAGTTTTATTTTAGCCACTAGATGGTAGCAAGACTGCACACTTGGAGGAAAGAAACCTAAATTTCTGAGTTTGTACCAAAAATTACCAGAATTCGCTGGGTGGCAGGTTATCAATAGGCAATTCAGCCTTCAGATGAGTTTGAATTGCTTTAGTGTTTCACCTCTACAGGATATCAGTTTCCATCTCCTGAATCTGTGTGAGCAATCTCTGAAATTCAGACTTTCAGTTCAGGCATGTTTATATTATTTTGGTTTTGTGTTTTGTTGTTGAAAAGAAGAGAAAAAGGAAGGAGATCAAACCACTGGACATCAACTAAACATGCAAAATTCGTAATAAACTCAAAAACTTGGACCTTAAAAATATCCACTGTTTTTTTTCCACTAGTTGTCTCCTTCAAATTCACAGATTTCAAAAATATATTGATAAAAGGATAATCACAGGACAATATGAATTTTCACATTATAAACTTGAATATCGTCTTTGAGAGACATAGGGTTTCACTGTAAAAGCAAATATCCATAGCATTATTAAGCTGTCTGTTGAGAGAGTCTGTTCATGTTTAAGGGACACAGGACTGATCATGGTAAAGGGAAACGTATTGTATTTTAGGCAGCTAAAAGATTTGCTGAAGTCTGGGTCTTTGATACAGCTCAGAGCTCGTGTTTAGGGCTGGTTCAGGTATCTGAAGCTCCTGCAGTACATTCTGTGGGAAAAATGAGCCATCCTTGGCTACGACGATGGAAGGAACCAAGGATATCATATGAGCTGCAGAAATACTTCACCACTTTTCAGGGATGGGTCTCAAGAAGTAGCTGTCTTAATTTTCAAGGGCTGTTTATGAAGTGCTTCAACATCTGCCACATTTTAAGAATTGGCTTGTGAAGACAGGCATGATGTTTTGAGCGGAAGGGAAGGCTGAGGTAAAACTGCGTGCAAATATTTTGGCTTGAAAGACCAGAGCAGAGTGTTGATTGTGCCAGTATCTCTAGATTAAAGCCTTTGGCTGTTCTCTAAATCAGTGTTACCATATCTGAACTCCCAGAAAGCACGTCTTCAGTGTACTAAAATTGTCATTAACTTATCCCCCTCCCAATCTTCTGTCATTAGGACTGGATTTTAAAAATCTGTTTACAGTATAAACTATTTCAGAGGTTTGTGTGTATCTGGAGGATATAAAAATAACCATGGTTCTGGATCAAATGAAGGGTTTATCAGTATTCTTGGAGCTCCTTAGCTTTTTAAATATATATCTGAACAGAAGAGACCAGAAGCCCCTTGGTAATGTTTGTGAAAAATGTGTGATAAAGCCAAAACTGAATAGATTATGAACCAAAATAATTCAAATGGGAAAGTATTTTAAGCCTGTAAAATAATAGATCTAAGTCCTCCTAAACTTTATTCTGCTCAAAACTTTGCTTGCTAACCTTTTATGATGTCTAAAGTTGAGAAGCAAAACAAAGATACAAAGGGACTTAAATAATTTTTTTAAAAAAATTAAATTAAGAAATAATTTTAAAAATTAAAATTGAATCAAAATATTAAGTTTCAGTTTTTAAAGCCTTATGCCATCCACAGGACGATTTTTAGAGGCAGAGGTGTGAGAGCTCTCAGCAGCAATTGGAGGGGTACATTTGCCGAAGGATAAGTCGGCTGGCTCTGGAGCAGACATCTCTGCTCTGATAAGAAAACAGAGTCCCCAGGACTTGCAGCAAGCTTGCCAAGGCTTCTATTTAGAGACTGAAACCAACCTCAGAGCAGAAGTGAACATGTGGAACCCACATGTGTTTACAAGTGGGGCCTAGGAGAGCCTCTGGCTATTTATCCATGTGTCTGTCAGTACTCTGCCTTCCTGTACGCTGGATGTCAGGGTGCAGTCCTTCCCTTCTGCTTCTGAGTGCTCAGATTTTTCTTTTGGTGTGTGTTTTTACAGGGAGAAAGGAAAAAAAAACCAAAAACAACCAAACCAACCACCTTTCAACACTATCTTACTGCAGTTAATGTATGTGCTATGGTTGTTTGTACCACTTCATTTTTATCACTCTTAGTGCTTTTGCTGTCACACAGAGGCACATAAGCTAGAATATTCCTGCTACACAGAGTCACTTTCTTCTAAACTTCAGTTATTATCATACCTGGAAGTCACAGACAGAGAAGTAGCCTCTGCTGATAAGGGGAAATCAAAGATGTTGATGTGGATGAGGTATTCTTTGCTTGGGAGTGAAAATTCTTCCTGCCTAGAACAGTAACATGCTGTGAAGACACGCCTTTTTCAGGCAATTTCACCTTTAATGAATGCAGTGATAACTGTGCTCTGAGTGACTGGACAGCCCTCAGTTTTGTACAGGCAGACAACCCAAGCCTGGGAGAGCTCTGTATAGAAGTGGTGTCAGTAGGCAAGGGGCTGGGCTCAGGAATATGATTGGGTTGGATTGGATTGGATTAATTGGATTGGATCATCAAGGTAATACTCCTCACACATTCAGTGCACTCATTTGAAAGTGATATCAGCTGTGCCTTCTGTGGCTGGGTGAGTGGCTGTAAACACCCTCTATAAATGCCTGCATGAGGAGTGCTGCTGCCTGAAGCACAGCCTGAAGGAGCAGGGAATGGGGCTTGTGACAGCTCTTGGATGATGGCATTGAGCACTGATTTTAAAAAGTCCTTAAGAAGTTCTCTAGTTCTGGTGCCTCTAAAACAACTAAGATTGTATAGGACTTGTTAGCTTTGGTGTTCACAGGATTCTGATTCCTCACACCATGGAGTGACACCAGACTTCTACAGAGTTACTCCCACTTGGGGTTTGTGTGATCTCTCTTCAAGATTCAATGATTCCCTGTCTTCTTTCCTTAAGTTCCTCACAGAGTATCTTTGTTATTTAGACTATCACATTGAAGAATATCAAAGATCAAAACTGTGAGAGTCAAGGCAAATAACTTGCTTCTTTATTCTGCTTTATTCCTCTGAGGGACTTGTCTGAGTCCTTTCTGTTGACAGAAGAAAGAGTGTATCTTTAAATTTCATGCCCCGATTCTCTAATTGCTAAAAGTTATTTTAATTAGACACTACTCAAAATGAAAGAACTGACAGAATCTCTGGCCTTTTTTTCTCAAAAAAAGGTGATCTCAGAGTCTTTTATGCAGGATAGGAGAAGAGGAGAATAGACACTGGGGTGGCCGTGTGACATGAATCTCTGTTTCAAATAAGTAATGCCTTGAAGGAGGATTAAAAGATAAAATTATTGTCAGCTACATTGTGGTCTCATCACTCTCATATATCCTTTTAATTTCTTTTTACTTCAATTTATACTGACTTTTTTCTTCTTTCAGCAACTGTTGTGGCACTTTTTCAACTCTAAGTTCACAAGTAGAATAATTTATTTTAATAATGTCTTTGCTTTAGCTTCTAGTTGAACAGCATTTGCAATGTTCCCAAGCCTTGCTAAGTACAGCAGCATTACAGCAATGATTTAATTATTTCCTTTTCAGTATTTATTTGAGACAAAAGTTCCCTGACAAATCTCAGATCCTCTACATTTGTTTTAGAAAAGGAGCATATGGCATGAGTACTAGGCAGTCAGGTACTCCTACTGAAGTAGTCCCTAACCACTATTCAGTCATGTTAGCAAACTGTGAACATTTCTGGCCAGGCTTACTGCACTACCAGAAAAAAAATATCTTTGATGTTCCTTTTTTGTAGACTTCCCAATCCCTGTTCTCCATAATGAAATAAAAACAGCCATCATATACTACAGATGTATTTGCAAAGGACTTCTACAAAGTTTTGTCCAATAGGACACAATAATCCTTATCTGAGAACAGATAAGGGATCTGGAATGTACAGTTTTTATGAGACTTCTTAATATGGAAAACAATTGATAAAATGTGCTTTACTGGAACACTTTAATAAAGCTTTTCAGTGACTTTTGTTCCCAAATACATGTCTCTTATGGGTGACTGAGTTTTCCTGACAGTATCTTTTACTGCGGATGATACAAATGTCACTTAAATTCACAGGATATTCAGTTTATACAACCTGATCATTGGGGGAGGGAGGAGATGTTTCAGAACACTGAAAAGACAGACCCTTTCCTGCCAAACTTTGCTATTTAGTTAGTATGAAACTCTTATGGTTTTCAAGTTTTTGGGGTGGAGAGTGGTGAACCAAAGGAGTCTCACAGCAGCAAAAAACTCCCAGCTTGTAGGGGTTGGACACAGAAAAAAAAAATCTGAAATCCTCCAACATTACTATTATTTTGTACCAACTCAGAGAATTTTTAAGGTATTTATCTAGAGGACACTCTGCTAACCATAGAAGGGACTGAAACATATGTGACCACAAAAGCAGAAGAAATCATAGCATGAAAGGAAAGCAAACCCAGCCTTTTGCTCTCTGCACTTTCTGTCCCCATTAGCAACACCATTGTTCCCCACTTGAGGAATGAAACACAAAACAAGGGAGGATTGCCTATGAGGAAAGGGACAAAGTTTCTCTTTAACATGACAGATTCTACCATGATGATAGAGGAATATACTGATCAAACAGGTTAGAGAGATACACAAATTTACATAAGTTGTGAGACTGAAAATACTGGAGTAGCAGAGCTGCAGCTGTCTCTGCAGCATGAGGGATTGCAGTTTTGAGAGATCTCTCAAAACCCTCTAGCCAAGCTTCCATAAGAAGCAGAAGTCCATATTAGGTGGTTAAACAATGAAAATATTCATAGCAGGAGATGAGACAATGAACCACAGCAATACTGATGGAAGGACAACACCCTTCATACTCTTGAAGTGTATATTAATAGTTCTCAACATCTGTTGCCCATCTTCTTGATGGTAGGATATAAAAGGACTGGTTTTAGTTTCTTTTTGTACTGGCTAGACCAACATCTCAGGGGCCACTGTGAACTGTCACTACTTTCACCATAATTATTCTTGGGTATCTGTAATTAAAACCATCTGAGGAAGCTGCAGAGTTGAGGCATCTCTGAAACACAGGGAGTTAAAATAGTGATTATGTAAGGTGAGTCACAGTGATGACTATGAAATTTTGGCAAACAAATCTGTACCTTTCAATTTCAGCCTCTCTTTGCCTTTTTTGCTAGTAATTTTTCAATGGACATCTATTGAGTTAATAATAAACAAAATAAATACCTTCCTATGCTCTCTTCTTGCCATTCATACAAATACATCCCAGAACATTAGAGTAACTTTCCCATGTCAGCCTTCATGTAACTTTAGAGGGTGCTGACAGTGCTCAGACTTCAAGGTTTGTTAGGAACAAGCAGGATGCACGGCACAGGGTTTGGCACCTATAAGATATAAATAGATATTCATTAGAATCCCATAAGTAACTCTGTGCTCAGCTCCCATAGCTTATGATGAATTAATTATCTGATTATCAAAGAAAATCTCAGTAGTTGGTCACCCTTAAGGCATTCTTAAGGTTGCCATTCCAGACATAAATCCTGATGTCAGAAGGTCTACATTTGCCACGTATTGTGGGAAAAAAACCGGTTTTCTACTTGAGAAATGTAATGTTCTGCTGCCAATTATATACCCAGTCTGAGCTGTTGACAGCTTCCTTCTCCTTTCACACTTAGGCAACATCTCTGGTCACAGAAAATGAAGCAAAGGCCTCAGGAAAGAAAGAGAGAAATTTATTTTAGGGGAGAAAAAAAGTGAAGCTCTGAGCCAGCTCTCTGATGGCTGATCTATTGAGATTTACACAGGATCTCCTGGGTCCCATTTATGAGGGATTTTTCTGGGCCAGAATTCATTTCTGAAGAGCATCATCTACACAAAGTAAAACAAACAAAAGAAAGCAGGGATCATGACTATAAAACACTACATGTACTTTCTTCCTCTTCTGAAACTACTCTTCAGTCTGGTGATGGTGATTCTTCGTCATACAGGAGAGCCATAGCAGTGCTAGAAGGAGTAACTGGAGTCAACACGGAGAAAAAGTAGGCAGAGATCTGAAACCACAAAACAAAATTTGAGCTATAAAACATGGTAGAAAGAAAAACATGGGAAAGCAGAAGAAGACTAAGACACATAATTAATTAATAATGCTCCATGACATGAAAAGACCTTGGGTTTTAAAAAAACAGTGGTAGGTCCATGAAGTTGGATTTGTGTGCTTACTAAGCAGCTATAGGAGTGAGAAAGAGCTCTCCTATAGGATATTTGTGTGTGGATGTGGGGTGTTTCTTGGGGTAGGGAAGTTTCCTTCCTTCAAAATATTTTCCTCCTTCAGTCTTGGATCTAATGAGAACCAAATGGTTCCTGGATGTAATTATTTCATAAGATCTGTTGAACAGACATCAGAACTTTCACCTGCTGTAATCTTAGCTCAAAGACAGTTTGCAAAGAGGAGGAAGAGTGCGGCGTCTTAGAGCCTTCTCAACTGAAATCTTTCAATTTATAGATAATAAATCACTTAAAGCTGAAAACCACATTTAAGTAACACCTCATTGAGCCTTTTTAAAAACATTTTCTCTTGGTCTACCACATGTATAAATAGAGTTGAATAAAAATGATTTGTCTTGTTGATAATGAGACTAAAAGCACCAGTAGCAGAGTAATAATATATGCTTTCAGAAAAGTCCTGTTAATGTTCTTTAAAATACTTGCCATCATTCAGACAATGGAAAGCTGTGTCTTTTGTTTGTTATACTGGAGGAAGAAAAAATGAAAGCAGAAAACCTATATTTTTAAAGGACAGATTTATTTGCTAATAGGAGAAAAGGAATGTGTGTTTAAAGGGGTATGGAGGAACACTTTCAGGAAAGTGCTGCCATCAGGGTGAAAGGCGCTGGTGTCCTGCTCACTGGGAAATACTGATTTAGATATTCCAAGATGAAGGCCTTAATGTTACAATGGAACATAGAGGACCACAACAGACATGCCAGGGGAGAGTTCTCTATTTTCTTCATTTTTTTTTTTTGTTGTTGGTTGTTTGTTTTGTTTTATTTTTAACTTTATTTTCATGTCTAGGGACTATTCTGCTCTTAATTTTTCTTCCAGTGTTGCTCTTTAGGAGTTGTGTTCACAGCCAGACTCACCTTTCCAGAAAAGGCTGGGACTAGGGATTTTTAAATTGCAAAACTGTAAGTGCCAAGGAAAGGGAGATAGATGGTAAATCAGTCACAACTGTGAGAGAAACACAAAGGAAAAGGCTGCCTCTTCCAAGAATGACACAAATTGCTTTGATGAAAGTGTCTGCAACAGTAAAAGTTTCTTATCTATACCTGGTTCCCCTATATAAACACTTACATTTGAAAAAAGCCCTCTGAAAAAATTAAAAAAAAAATATTAAAGAAAAGAGAAAGAATGATATTATGAGACAGAAAATATGGGAAGACTGTTAAGAAGCATCTCTGAGGAAAACCTTTTCTCTGCTATCTCACATTGCAGCTAATTTACTTGATAATATTTTGGTTGCTTTCTTGTGTAGACATCCCAACGTTTATTTGCATGAAAATTTCTCTGTATATCCTTAATTAGAACTCATGCCTCAGAGATACCCTTATGTCTTGTGAATATATTGAGAAAAAAAAAAAAAAGTCAAATTATGCTTTCAAATTATCTTGCACAGATTTCTTGTCTCCACAATGAAGAGACCATATTGCAAACCAAAAAAAGTAGCACAAAACATCTTTCAGCAGGGATATCTTGCTGCATATGCCTCTAGGGTAAACTGTGGGATGTTGTGGTATCCTAACAGAGTCGAAGAGCCAAAGTATTGCTCAGGCATTTCTCAGATCATACGTCTCCCACAGAACTTGCTGCAGAAATTTAAGAAACAGTCATGGTTGTTTTTCCATGTCAGGGAATGATGAGGTATGTCACTCAGCCAAGACTTTTAGGAAATGAGATTGAAAAGCAATGAGCCATACTTAGGACACCAGGCACATTGGCAATGCTCATTAGAGGAAGTCAAACCTTTTCCTGGTAGATTCAAGGTACACAAGAGATCAAACCAACATCCTTGCCCAGCTGCCTTCCTTCTGACAGTTCTCAAGCTGCTTCATCGTGCACTAAATCTAACATTAATTGAGTGTAAGTCCATGCAAGAGTGCTAATTAAAACAATGTACCTATCATATACTCTTATGCCTTCCAGGCAGCAAGAACACAGGAGACAGCTGCTGTTCCACGTCAGTGTAGGGGAGGATAAGAGGTAATTGACCCTGCAGTTGTTAGGTTAATTCACAAAGGGAAATCTCTTGCACAACTGCTGTTTCATCTGCTCTCGCATAAAAAACAACTGTACCAGAAGCATTCTCTTTATATAAGCTATTAGTATACAGTCATGAAGACTAATTACTTAAACAAGGACTTCCACAGGCACAGGAAATAAGGAAGTCTTGTGCCCCATATATTTCTGCTGCATGCCTGACTGACTTCAGAGTCAAAGAAAGCACAGGCTCCATTTGAAACTTTTCCTCTGTCTGGGGCCCGCTTAAAAGCTTGTCCCATGTGGGAGATGCATGAACATGAACATCTCCTTTTCACCTCCGTTAGGCATTACATACAGTTTTTCTTACTGTAGCTGGTCATCCATTTTCACAAAACAGGTAGAAGCTTAATTATATTTGGTACTTCTGCTCCCCTGCTGAAATCCTTTGATAAAGTATTAGTTTCACTGGGAGGAAAAGGAAGCACAAAATTAGGAATATGCATGGACAGGCACACTGTCAGCAAAAGTTGCCCTTGTGAAGTTACAACAACCACCTGCAGTGTCAGATAAAGCAATTTTCTTTACATACATGAGACTGTTGACTTTACTGCGAGGGTTCCAAAAAAATTATTTTTTTCTGTAATAAGGAAACCCACAGAATCCTGCAGGAACCCACAAAAACTCAGTTGTATTCAGTGTACAGAAGAAAACTCAAGTCTTTCTACGCTGTTTGAGTGGCTTTTAACATCCCATATACCTTGACAGAGGAAGGTATGATGTTACATCCCTCTAAGCTTCCCTCTAAGCAGCACAAGTTTATTCTCAGTTAATGGGTGTGTATCTGCTGAAGAGGGCCTAATCCACAGCATTTGGATTCAAACATGACTCTGAACTCCCTGAAGGTGCTCATGCCTGAGGTTTTGGGTTGTTTTGTAGAGATAAAATGACCACCTATGTATATTTATCTAGATCCCAGTCTAAAGTTTATGCTTAAAAAGTGGGCTGAGTTTTTCACTCAATTTGACCAGGATTTATTTTTTTTTTTAAAGTTACATTTTTCAAATACTTTTCAATTTGCTTATGGGAAAAATTCAGAGGAATTTCTGGAATGTAGACAAGACTGTTTAACAAAATTAATAGACAAGTTAAGCCCAGTCATTTGGATGAAAAGGCCTGCTAAATGCCTTTTCAATCAATGCCTGCTAAAAAAAAATAAGGTTTTTTGTTTTCTCTTAATTGAAAAAAACCCCAGAACCTTCTCATAATAAAGGACTACATGCCAAAGGAACTTCTCGTCTAACCCTGCCCACCAGCATCTCTTGCCTCTTCTGCACCCTGAAGAGGCAAGAACAGATTTTTATGAAAAGAATTTTTACAAATTTAGGCTTAGGTATGCAAATATTCACAGCTGTTAAGTGGTGCAGTTTGTCTGAACACTGGACACCTTCTAGAATACCTGAAGTTAATTTGGTCTAGTAATCAAGTATCTGTCAAGAAACACAAATTAAAGTTCTGTTCAGGCATTTCCAAAAGGGATGCTCAGTAATACCAACTCATGCAACGATTACCAGCTTTAATCTATTGTTCCCCCAAAGGTGGTTTACACCCCTGTGCTGGAGCACGAAGGGAAGAGAATATCAGTTAAACCATCTGTGTATCACTAATGCTCTCTGCAGCTGCTCCTTCAGCTGCTGTTACAGCACTTGGCTCCTAATTGGGCAGTTGCCTTTTCTGACTGAGTGAAGAGCTCAATATCTTCCATATTAGCCCAAAGGCTGGCAGTTTAGATGGGTAAGAAAAAGAATTAGGTACTGCATTTCTTAATTTCTATGGGTCCCATAATTTAATTGAAGCTTCATGGCACTAAGTGATGTTTCCCAAGCCCTTTTCTTTGAAGCATTGAATCTCAGATTTACAAGAAATTTCAGCTTTCATGTTCCTAAAATGATGTTTTGCTTCTGATTTATTTAAAATTTTTGATTTGTATTGTAAGAACAATTGTAAGTGGATTGTAAGTTACAATCCACTACATGCTAAAATATTGTCCTTGTTTTATGTTTTAAAAATAAAGTTAAAATAAATATTACTAAAAGACTTATTATTTGGTGCTAGTGGTTGTCTTGATATAGTTATATGCTTACAGAGAGGAAGAGCAGAGTAGATTAGCAGGATATGGCTGAATTGCTTTTAGATTAAACTTATTTAATTTAACCATCAGGAAGCACTGGAGCCTGAACCCTTGTGTTTTTAAGACAGAGCTGAGATACTCTGTCTTCTTCTTGAGTGTCACGTGATAGAAACACAAAGGAATAAAAAGATTTGTGGTAAACAAAGGGAGAAAAGGAATCAATCCACTTTGGGCAGATTTTCAGCCACATTACTGCTAAATAGTAGAGTATTTCTTATATCTTGATCCTAGATAATGTCATCATCTGTGTTAACTTTTGCATTACTTACGCCTTATTTTCCAAATAGCTGCAGCAAGTGAAAACAATTTTAAGGCATCGGTAAACTTACTTAGGAATCTAGTCTGGCATATAGATACAGAGAGAATAGGAAAGCTAAAGCCACCTAGTTTCCACTATTTTGCAATTACGTTAATTGCTCCTTAGAGCAGAGAGAGGGGCTTGGATCTGCATTCTAAAGGAAAAGAAAACAGTGAAAGAGGAGATTCAATCTTGGCGTGACTCTATCAGCCCATAAAGTGATATGAAACAGGATAATATGTCAATATAGCTTTGAAGTACAAGCAAAAAAAAAGCAATCCAAATATTTATATATTCATACAGTAAGGGGGAGGAGGAGGCAGGAAAGACATTCTGCTCATAAGAGAAAGACTGTAGAGGCCTATGCCTTTGAGAAACAGCTGTGTGGTCTGATTTCATCTCTTGTTCAAAATAGAAATGGAAGTTTTCCTAAGTAAGTGGAGAAAAAGTCATCCAGAGAACTATGTTTTATGACATCCCAAAATGAGCTAGCACGTTATATGCTACAGAAATGCTCAATGATTTGTCATGGAATTCTTTGCTCCTTTGAAGTAACTACAGGAATTGCTCTTTACTCTGTGGACAGTTTTCCAGTTGCCCTTTATGACTTAATACTAAAACTTTGATGGAAAACACAAATTTGCAGCTGAGGCAAGCCCTTTTCAATGAAGTACTGCTCTGATCTTCTATTTTGAGAGTATCTCTTTGTTAAACAGAGTTGGTTACCCTCTCCTGTTGTTGGTGTTGGGAGATTAATCTGTTAGGACCATAAAATCTGCTGACAATCACTACTCAGACTAAGCCACATGAGTTTCTCATTCACATCTGCCTTATGCCTCCGAGTCTGTATCAAAGCAATGAGACACATAAAACAAAAAGATTCCCTGGATGAGATCTGTGAGCCAAAAGAAACTTCTGGGCAAGACTGAATCTATGTTTGGAAAAAGTAAAAGATAAGGCAGCCTGAAGCTAGTTATTAAATCTGAGCAAATCTCGGCATTGCCATAACTAGTTTAACCTTTTAAAAAGGGGAAAACCCAAACAAACCAACAGAACAAACAAGCAAACTAGCAAAAATAGTCTGGCCAATTAAGAACATAGCTTTTTTTCCCAGTTAATTCACAGAAAAAATATTTCAGTTGACTTAAAACTCTTCAAGTGATTGCCCAGGTTGCAACAGTAGCAAAAAGAGAACCAAACTTTGGTGGAAGGGAGTGGGTCTGTGGAACAGCTCATCAAGCAGGGGTGGGAGTAGTTCTCACATGCCCATGCTCAGTCTCTAGAGAACTCTCTGGGGTATGGTGGGCAGAGGTTCAGAGCCCTTTTTCTCCCAGTGCAATATATTTTATGTCCTTTACATTTAAGATTTGTATCCAAGACACTTCTATACAGGATTTCTTATTGGCTATTTGAGTAGTAAATAGCCCAGAAAGAGGAAGCAGATTTTACTGTCCTTAACAGATACTCAGGATGGGGATAGTTGTTGCACTGATTAGATAGAGAGGTGTTTGTTTCTAGCATCCTGGTTGAATACAAATAAATCTACTCAAGGTCTTCTTTGTATATAAAATTACTGGAAAAGATCATAAAATAGTTCTGCAGTATTTTTATTTCTGGTTGACTTAAACCAGTGTTTATTTATGGTTTTATCACCGAACAGAAATATCAGCTACTAGTAATCCTTGGTTTTTCTGATAGTTTAACCATAATTGCTGATCTTAAAAGAAGAGCTTTTCTCTTTGTAAGGCCATACCTGTGTTCATGAAGGACTTTGCTTTTGTTACTTATCTGTCAGCAGCCTACACAGATTTTACAACTGCCAAGACTGGTGTGAGCAATGCTTAAATGTTTTTCCTTGGCTACAGGCATCAGAAAAGTACTTCAATTAGCTAAACTGAGGATTACTTTAAAAATAGATTTATTTGTTTGTTTATTGTAGTAAAAGACAACCCATGTTTTAAAGACTGTTGCTTCGTTCTGTGGGCTTAGATTTTGAGAAATGTTTGGAATATGACAATTTGTGAAATTCATAGTTCTTAAAAACTTATTTGCCACAAGGTGGCAAGCTATGTCTGCAGGTCCAAATAGAAAACAAGCAAGTGGAGGTGCCAAGAAAACTCAGAAAATCTTTTATTTCTTGTGCTTAAGTAGATAACAGTATCATATCAATACTTGCTGTATTGGTACCATGAGTGGGGAGGAAAATATTTTATTCTTAAGAGGTGAGACAACATTCAGAGGGGGAAAGAGGCCTCATCATGCTGATGCTTTTAATTCACCACTTAACTCACAGAATGGGCATTTAAACAAACCTTCCGGGTCTTCCTGAGACAGTACTTTAAATTTCATCAGAAAAAGAAAACAAGAGACTGTGGAAGCAGTTGCTATACCCATGAATAACAATTAACATAATTCTAGGGCTTGGAACTAAGTTCTACAAGGGGGTCAAAACTTTTTCTACCTAATAGGACATTTTGAATGATTTTCCATGGGGACTGGACTTGCATGACTTTCAAAAGCACAGAAAGAATATTTGTTAAAATCTCTTTTAAAAGAAATGAATAAACAAAAGAGAATTCCATAGCTAGATGATCCTGAATATGCATGTTTCAAAGATAAGTGTAAAGTTAGAAGTTAATTTTATTTTTGTATGTGCATTAACTAGAATAGGTAAAAGGTATTAGTACTATTATTAGACTATCAAGGAAAAAAACCAACAAAACAATAAAAAGCAAACTTTTTTGTCTTTAACAAAAGGCTTTTTGTTATTACAATGAATGTGTCATAAATGTAGAGTTTCTTTGGGAGAAATTTGTAAGAAAGAAAGAATTCTGGACAGATTTAATTTCTGACTTTTATTGCTTCATTGCAGCTGCATGAAGTAGTAGTCTAGTGCTTGATGGGTTTCTGATTGTAACCATTTAGATTAACTCATGCAACTGTAAATAGCAATGCAGAGAAGCCGCTGCTCTGAAACAAAGAGCAAATGCAGTTTGAAGAAATGTTTTTGGTATTTTATTAAGGTATAACTAAAATTCCTGAAGTGACCTGTTGGGTGTTTAAAGAGAAGAAGCCAAAGCAAAAGGAAATAAAAAAAAAAAAAAAAAAAGAAAAAAAAAGAAAAAAAAAAGAAAAAGAAAAAGACAGGAAATTTTCAATGGAAATGGAAAGGAAAATAATGTCTCTTTGAGCCCAAGTTGTAGGTGAGGGTCTTACAGTACTTCTTAAGTGGTGCTGAAGGAAAAGACTGAGATGATTATTCCTTCCCCTCCTGAGATTCTGGATTTAATTTTTTCCTATCAGGTCCAGTCACACTGTGTGCAAATGCTTTTTGGGCAATCCAGAATGAACACTTAGGGGATCAAACCCTGAGCTAGCAGGAATTATGTTAGGCTGCCCTCTCAATATGGAGTTAAGTGACAGACCTGCTCTAATGGCTCTCCAAATGATCCATGCAGAAGGAGTCTTTAAATAGTTGTTGACAGTTAGTAGATCTTTCTTTCTCATTTTTGAGAATGCTAATGGGAAAAACAGGAGAAAGAAAAAAATAAAAAGGCCCATCTGTATCATTCCACAGAGACATTCTTTATCTGCCATGTCAAAAGTCCATAAAATGTACAGAACCTCACTGACACTAAGGAGTTAATGTCTAGGATGAAATCCCACTTTGGGTCTCCCAGACTTTCCTCTTAAGACTGAAAACTTAAAAATAGTGAGCTCGGCAGTGGATTATTGTCATCATGCTCTGATAAAGGTTCCCAGTCTTCATGGAAGTCCATGGAAGGACAAGTTGGATTTACTATATGAATGTACTTTTTGCAAGGAAGACTTTTCCCTGTGACACATTTTCAGACTGAAATACCTAAAACTTTCATCTCTGCATCTGGAGTTTGGTGGCTAAAGAAAAAACTTGTGTCCTAGTAGCTGACAGATTCTGAGTTACTGCTCTGAACAGCTGTGTGACACATCTGCAATTGAGGACAGCTGAGTGCAGGAATCCTTCCCTGCTGGTGAGCAGCTCAGTGGTGCCAGCAGGCACAGATTGCTGTGACTGAGTATAATTACAGTAAAGCTGATAAAGTCTGATAAAGGACAGAAACACTGCTCAGAGAGATCAGCAAGGCAGCACCCATGCAGAGCATGGAGCACATGGCTGGAATGTGATTTCATCTGTAAATGTGAATTGCAGAGGTCAAGTTATCAGGTATCACATAGTGGTCTTAGAGGGAATGCAAAGTCCTGGTCAAGTGCAGGCTGAAGTTTTCCACTTGAATGTGCATTGGACTTGCACATCCAATGGTGTGTCCTGGCTCTGCATTCAGGAGTTTCAGCTTGTGATCCAGGTGCAGCAAGCACTGAGCAGCAGCTGTTGCCATTAACCCATGAGAGAGCACATAGTGCAGTAAATTCTGCATAATAAGGAGGTAAAAACAAAGGAGTGGGATTTCTCTGTTAATGATGAGTTACTAATCAATTATTCAGAAGAAAAAACGAGCAGGAAAAGGTATAAAATCATCAGAAGGAAAATATGTAGATTTAGATGACGATCAGAAATACTGAGGATCAGTTTATTTCAGTGAACAGCAAAACTTAACACTGCTGCGCTTCCTTGGTGCCAATATGACCAACAGACAATCCTCAGGTGACTGTACTGCTGTGTGTGAATATATTTTATGTTATATCCTGCCACATATCATCATCTATCCCAAGGCAAACCATAGCTTTTCCTTGCAACAGACTTGTTCTAGCCTATGCTTATATACACTGGTAACAGTGGTGTGTCTAAGTGATGCGCCTGATTCTGCCCTCAAGTCTCCACACTTGACAAAAGCAGACAAAATGAAAGTGATCCAAAGATTTGGGATCTCTAAAAGCGATTTGGAAGCAAAGACTTATATGAAAAATGACCGTGATCTTGATTGAATTAAACAGAGAGATGTTTTGAGCCCTTGCTTCCTCTAAATCTTCAGGTTTGCTTTTCTTTGACTTTAGCTACTGTCTATTTATTTCTTTTTACTGCATATATATATATTTTGATAGATATAAAATTACATCTTTTCAATTTTATTTCTGCCTGATTATTGTCAGAGAGATTTTCTTGGACAGCCTGTGAAGTTTGTCTTTTTGTGCAAATATGAGTGAATGTTTAAATATACCACTGATAAATGCATTGTTTTGATGAAATTTGTTTAATAAAGAACTACACCTCCCAGTCACACCACATTCATTAGTTTACTCCAGATTTACCCAATTAAGTCATAAAGGCTAATATTGACCAACATCTGTGTGACTGACAGTGAGGTTCAAATTGCAGTTATAAAAATCTTGGTGTTCCACCTTGTTCCAACTGGTTTTGTCATCTTCAAGTGTTATTGTTACCAAAAGACATTAAGCTGAGGCTTCAAAATTTTTACAAGTTATTCTTTCATTTCAGCTGACTTATGCCAAATAACTGTCCCAGAGCAAGCACATGTTGAAAGAGGAGAATGTGCTGGGAGGAAGATCTGCCTCATGTTAGGTTCATTGTGGGCAGAGACCCATCAATCAGACACAGCCCTTGAAAAGCCCTGCAAAGTAGATAAACTCAGTACCAGACACACCCAAGACCTGCACTTCCAGAGAAGAATTTATTTTCCTACATAATATAAAATAATGTACGTATCTGTAAAAAAAATAGTTCAGAGTTGCATGTTAAGATTTAACATTGAGAGAAATAAGAAATGTGATTTTGATCTTGTGTTGATTTGTAAGCAAGAATTTCCTATGGAACGTTGCTAAATTCAAGTGCAAAGGTCAAACAGCAGAATGAATTCATATTTTCTGTTTATAGCTGCAATTTAGCCAAGAAATACATCTATTAGAGCATATACTATTTAATTTCTAGCATAAAGAAGTCCATCTGAGCCCAGTTATTACAATATTTTTTTCTATTTCTGTTGTTTTTCTGTACAGTAATTTTCCCTGTATATCTATAACATGGATGTGCTATTAGTTGTGCTTCCATAATAATAATATCCTGTTCTCACAGACTGTTTTCCCTTCTTAAAGCTACCCAGAGAAACTTAAAGAAGGGGCCACAATTGATGTCCTTTTTGCATGGATGAAGAACTTTGCCTTGATGTATCTGGAAATATTTCTTCAGAAATACATCTTACACATAGGATCTAATTTTCTTCTTTGCTCTTCACAGTTGGTCTGCCCAGTCCACTGATCAAAATAATGTAGCACCTTGTATTACAGCCACTGGTCCTCCTGAGGGGAAAATTGTCAATAGTTCAGAGAAATCTTTAGGTTGAGAGTGAATAACCTGACTGAATAAACCTTGATGTTTGTGTAGAGGAGTTTGTTTTGCATTTAGCAGAATTTACACAATAAGAGTATAATTTATTGTAAATTCCTATACCCACAACTTCAGAAAGAATCAGAGCCTGGAATAAAGTGTAAGTCAGTACACAAGTAGACAACTTCTAAAATATCTTCAGGCTTTTGGCTCCTGAATAATATTTAATGCCTGTGAAATATGGGTACCCAAGTCCCATTTTCAGAACAGGCTGAGATCACTCAGGTTATTTTGCTGGGTAATATATAGTAAAACTTGGAGTTATTTCCATATGCTCAACGATTTAGTTTGATCCTTCACCTCAAAACTACTTGAAAACTCTTTCTTGGGGATGATTTTTAGGGAATAAGTGATTAATAAATCAAGATGCTAAGTACTACCAGCTCCTACAAAGGTTAGAAGTGCTTTAGCTCTGTACCTCCTAACCAAGAGTGTCAATTATTTCACTTCTAAGCTTCTGCTTTATTTCTGTGTTTTAAACAATACTGGACTTTTATTGCTTTTGGCGAGCAGTGAACAAGTCTTTGATAAAACACAGTCCATAATTTTGCACACAAAAGGGATTTTGACATGAAAATTGTAATAGCTTTGGATCAGTCTTCAGGAAAACCAGAGGAGTATTAGGCTTTTATTTTTTGTTTTCTCTACCAATTATATATCTAAATTCTTCCATGAAGAATGTCTTGACAGAAGAGATAAGAAAGATTCATTCTCCCTACAGTGGTAGAAGATTATAAAATACCTTAGTAACAGAGTTTAAAACCACAAAAATATTTCCTTTGTTAACAGTTGGTCCCCTTGTTTTCCCTTTCATTCACGAACTGATGATCTTCAAGAAACAGACATTTTTTGAGAAATGTGGAGGAAAATTGAAATCCTCTTGAAAATTCTGCAGAGCCAACTGCTAACAAAGTTCAAGCCCTGAAGGGTAGCCCAGTCTGAACTGTGGCCCAGGATTCACTGTTCTGCAGCTCATGATCCAATTAGTGTTTAGGAGCTTTTTAAATAATATTTTTAGTTAAGGGACCAGATAAGATAATGTGATGATGCATAGGAAAAAAAGCTTTGGTTGAACATTTGGTTAACTGATGTTTTGAAGAAATGTCTCAGTCTTTTTCTAATCTATTAGGTTACATGGGCTTTATTTTATTACAATAGGGACTCTAGTAATTCTATTGCTGTGCAATTAGTCTTATTTATAAACCTAATATGTTTATTCTGATATAATTGCTATAAATAGAGAGAACTCTTGTCCTGAAAAGTTTAAAATAGAAGATTAAAAAAATATTTTGGTGCAATATTGAAAAATATGTGTTTTGATGTTCAGACAAACCAGGCACAACTACCTTGCATTTACTGGGGGCTGAGGTTGTATTCATGATTGGGCACTGCACCCAATAATCTTTTAAGTGTCCATATCAGGGAGCACTGGCTGGTGACTTTAGTTCAGGACATATCTGTCCTTCAGCATATTTGTGATTCCAAATGAAACCAAAGGATATTATTGAGTACATAGAAATTGTGAAGCCTGTACTATTTAATATAGTTCAGAAAATGTTGCTTCTATGTATTGCACAAAAGTAGATGAGTGAAATAAGAGCAAAGAGGAAAACTAAGCTGCAGAAAAGGCAGCTGTGCTTCTGAAGAAAGAAACAGGTCATCCCTCAGCAGAAACCCTGGAGAAAATGTTTTGTGGAATGCTGTAGAAAGCAGAATGTTGCTGCACCCTTCCCTTAGACAAAGCTGAGGGTGCCTAAAGAGCTGCTCACCAAAGAAGGCACTGATCTGCTGAGGGTGACAGATTCTGAGGAATAGAAACATGCTGAAGAGATGCAGTTCCTCCTCTCCCAAGCAATCTGAAGATATGTTCTATCAGGTCTGTCACTTGTTCAGACATCCTTGGTAGCAGAACAGTGGTCAGACATTCTACCAGGTCAGAATTCCAGTGGGGATTGGAAATGTGTAGGGATCAGAGGAGTGTAGCTGGGCAGAGAAAGGGTGTAAACCTGAACTGGGGTCAGCATGGAACAGCTGTCACAAGAATGAGCACATGTTCCTTTTTCACTGACACATGTTGAAAACGGGAATAAATATATTTAAAAATATTTTATCTTGAGTGGTTTAGGGAGAGGAGTGGGAGAAAAGGGCAGCCAATATTGTATCTTTCAGATTCATATTGAATACAACAATTTAAGGATAAGCATAGTAACATACCTTTGGTTTCATACCTGTTGAAGCATGTATCTTGTGACTTCTCTGCTTGATGGAATTAGACATTTGTTTTGAAGTCACACAATCATTTACATCTTCTTTATGATTTGAGCCTCCAAATATTATGTTGCCATGGATGCTGGCCTCAATACTCCAGCAGGTTTTTAGTGATATTTCAAAAAAAACATGAAAGATAAGTGCTTCTTTTATTTATTATTTTTACTAAAATGGAGTCTGTCAGGTACAGACCTGGTCACTCAACTGTTTTCTCCAGCAACAGGAGCAGCACTGTACTGTTGATACGAGGTGTAAATTCCATAGAGGTGTGGCTCAGGACTAACATCTGGTTTTCAAAAGCTCAGGTCAGTAAAGGGAAACAAATTAAGTATGCTAAGCCTCTGTTTAAAGGATTTAATATATCAGTAAAACAAAACAAAAAAAGAAGCTGGAAAGAGAGGCAGCGAACCACCCAGCTCTGTGTAAACAGAGGTCCTAGGCTTAGATGGCTAAAAGATACGCAGAGCCTCAGAGGACTTTTCAAAATCTTCTTCTATATTTCAAAGACAGAAGAAGGTGAAGGGCCATATCCAAATTCCACTGAGGTCATTGGAAAGTCTTGTGTTTACTTTGATGAGGTTGGATCTAGCCTTAAAAATCAAGCTGGTTTCCTCATATTACATGACAAATGTTGCTCAAGAGAAAGGAAAAGTACAGATAGACTGAGGTGTGTAGGCTGTGCTTGGCCAGCTGGCACAGAATACATTGCTGATCATCATCCTGTGCAGATGGTTGGTTTGGATGTCTGAAAATTATTAGATTTCTACTAGTCCAAAAAAAATCAAAAGATATCTGAGGTACAGTCTAGGGCCAGTCAGGCTGATGCTCCTGGATAATTGTAGTTCTTTTCCAAGGTGTTAGAGAATTTGTCTTTTGAAATATTCTGGAAAATAAAGGCCTATCCCCAGAGAAATTCTGACCTAAAGCTCATCCTCTGGCTCAGGGCTTAGCTAAGATGCTTAGATAGACTTCTGGAAAGCACTTGTGGCTTCTCTGCCTACACTGATTATGCAAGTGTCCCAAAAAGCTATCACTGGGTTCTGGAGGCTTCATATGCCTTGCTGATGTTTGGCCCTCCCAAGTCTGGTATGATCTGCCTCTCCCTCTCCTGGAGCACTGCTTCCTCTCTCATCCCAGTTTCTTACTCAGCTCTACCCACTTCTGCACAACCTTTCCTTTTCCATGAGCAAAGCAATCCACTTAGCAGTTCTGTTGAACAATTAGAGTCAATTTGCCACAGCAACTGAAGATTGCTTTTTAAAAAGAAAAAGAAGAAAAAAGAAAAAAATTTAAACCTATCTGCTGAGTATAATAATAATAATAATAATAATAATAATAATAATAATAATAATAATAATAATAATAATAATAATAAATAATAGTAATAATAATGTTACCTAGTGTCTTTCCTATTGCTGAGCCAAGCATGAAAAAAGCTTGACATTCTTTCACAATTGAAAGATGTAATGAAAAATACATAATTTTCTCTTTATTTAGGGTTGTGTTTTCCCTTGGTAATCTCCAGTTCATGGAAATGGGGTGTTTCTGTTTTCTAACATGAGCCATTTGATGAGTAGAAGGACCATGAGCATTAGGACTAATGGACAGAAAAGCAGATCGTTTTGAAAAAGTTACAAAATCAAATAAGAGTCTCTGGCCAATTAAGCAGGAGGAGTTCTATCAGAGGAAATGGAGAAAATTTAATGAACAATGAGAATGAGTAAAGGAATAGTTGAAAAATATGTTTAAGAGCTGACAAGAAGGGTGGGGTTGGGTGAATTGGTGGGAGAAAAATCTTGTGTTATCAGCCAAAAGGAAAACTTTGAAGTTACCTTCAAAAGCTGTTTTCAATATTTCCTTTCTCTTATTATCAGCAAGTCTTGGTGGAAAAGAAACATGAACTTTTTAATTGGGAGAGAGTAAAATAGATAGCTTGATATCATTTGTACAGAGGATGGCTGAAGTGTAATACTGTTACAGGCAACAGCAAGGCTAATGTCTTTAAGCCAGCTAAATCATGAAATGTTTATCTAACTTTCAAGACCCCCACAACTATCATCATTTCTTTTTGTAATTTCTCTCTTTCCATTCCTTTTCCTTAGATGTCCTGTTGATGTTTCAGGGTTGACTTTAATGTCCTCCCAAAGGAAATAGCTGAAAGATCCAATATGGTTTCTTCTTTAGAAGCCAAGAATGTTTTAGCTCTTTCAACATTTTTTGCATGGAAATAGGAATAAATGACACATGGAGACTGCTTCATATCACTGTTAACAATTTGACATTACTTTCCTGAAATACTTTATTTATATAAGAATGAAGTTTTAAATAAAGATACATCTCTTATAAAGGGTATTTATATGTGATATTCACTATTTGCCAACAGCTGTAGATTGTGAACCATGGAAAGTATTTAGATCATTCTACTACAGCTATAGGTATTATTTGGTTTCTCTAAGCTTTCTTTGCATCTGACTGGCAAATTTCCAATCTGTTTTTGAAAGCAGAAGCCTAATAAAAAATGTAAAGAACACTGGTTTAACTGCACTTCTTTCTGATGTTCTAGGGGCAATTAAACACTCCCGTGTTAGGAAACAGTGGATACATATGGAGCAGATACACAAGAGAATGATTTTGCTGGTGACAAAACAGGTAAGAAATTTGCTTTCTTGATCAATCCCTCAGCAGTCAATAATACACCCAAGGGACAGGTTCACTACATGTGAATTTGATCAAGCTGCTGTTAAAGTTGGATTCTGGACAAACTGAACTGCCTGTTGAGTGAACTGCTTGACATCAAAGAGGAGCTACACATTAGCCTGTTTTCTCTGCTTTACCCAATCTCTTTGTTCTGAGCCATGGCCTTATTTACATGTATTCAAAACCAAATGGAAAATAAAATTGCCAGCAACAAAACTGAAGTGGTTTTTCCCTGTTAAAATATATAAAAATAGCTGGCTTATTCTTTTCTGTAGTCTTCTATCCATTATATTACACCTCAAAGTGCTAATTTCTTTGTACCTTTTTTATTGTTGTTTTCTTTCCCTCTCATTTTACCAGCAGAACTTTGGGCTGCTTGGACTTGGATAAAGACTGCTTCAAGACAGCCTCGATCCCTGTCATGGTGCCATGTTTCACTAATAACTAGTTACTAATATTAACAGATGTGCTGGTCAGGGCACAGCATGCTGCAAACTGTCTTCAGGAAGCAGAGCAAAACACTGCAACCTGAGTTTCACATATGTAAAAGTAAACATTTGCAAAGGTCTGAGACGGTTATTTTAGTCATGTTGCTCTCACTGTGGTGCCTGTAAAGCAGATCTATTCTGAAAGGTCACTGTTTTTGCTGGCATTATAAAGAACCATCTTTCTAGAGCCCCAGTGTTAAGGTTCTTTGTGTTGTGGTAAATTAGCCTTTGCTCAACTTTTTGTCAAATTTGGGGAAAACTTGTTGTTGTGGTTTAGGAACTGTGGGAAGGCATGAGATGCCTTCAGTGATTAACTGGCTCAGCCCTTCTCTTTGCTTGCCACGTCCTGCACAACAACCATGTTTAGGTTTCAGAGCTAGTGAAGGCAGCAGCAACCTGCTTTTGTCTCTCAAACCCTCGAGGTTGTGTTAGGCTGGTTCTTGCCCTCCTACTGTCTGTGAGTGAAAGGACTTCTGTCTGTGCATAGGAAAGTTGGATTTTTATAATAACACTGAAGTTTGAATGGAGTTCCTTCATATGGCTTTTGTGGTGATTTGTCAAGCTAAGGGCTCTTTTCTGATGGGAAATGTGTTTCATGGTCTGCTCTAAGTTATTGTGGTTATTTTTGCACCACAGCTCACTATTATAACAAACTTCTAGATTTTAACAGTGGTTGTGCTGATGCCTAACAGCTTTGTGTTGTACATCCAGATCACTGCTGTAGGTGATTGTATATGAATTAGACAAAAGGATGTAAATATAAGGTAGAAACCTTTTGAAACATTGCACTGGAATGACTTCTTGCACCTGGGGTACTCAAAATAATTTTCATTTTTAAATACACCTGTGTGGCACCCCACTACAGCCATCATATTTTGTGTTTAGGGGGGATCAAAACTTAGTTACCTGGGATTGGAATGATCAGAAACAAAATGAAGAGTCAGGCCCAGCTGTGAGAAAAGGCAGAAGAATGTAAGACAGTCACTGAGCACACTGAAAGGACCTGGGTGCTTTAATTCATTTCAGTTCTCCCCATTTTAGAGGATCAAGAACAAATAGAAAGGTATGAGAAATACATAGGAAGATGCTTTTACTTTAAGGATTGATTCCTGGATAATTCAAGTAGGGATTTTGAAGGCATTCAACAGAATAATGAAAATTTATATTATTTTTATACACTTATACATTTGTTTTTCAAATCTCATTGGGTGACTGGTCACACAAATGTCTTTTGAAATTCAGTGAATTCTTAATAGGTTTACATGTGACTAAAGCTTGAAGGAGATGTCAAATTTGAAACTTTCTTTTTTATCTTTTGAGAGCACATTTTTCCATTTTTTTTCTCTCAGAGCTGCAAAATAAGTACACTCAAATAAATTAGCTAAAAGGAATGCAATAATGACCTTTAATTTGAAATTCTCTGGCTTATTAACAGAAAAATTATTAAAATTCCCCTATACAGTTCTAGAATAGTTATTTGATTTCAGAGTTAGGAGACTAATGGTTAAGTTAATAAAACATGGCTAAATTAATAAATCCCTCTACTTATATCATGATGATTATTAAACCATATTTTATACATATTTCCAGGACCACCTGCCATAGAGTGACTCTACCTCCCTGTTTGCATCTTTGAAATGGCTGTGTCTGACTTACTGAGTACTTTAATGCTCTTAGGAAATCAACCAGCACATGATGAAGTAGTTACTGTCACAGCCTGAAAATTAAATAGAGACAGAAATCAAGGAAATAGCCTTGCTTAAGCTGAAGGCTTTTAATATAATTGAGCTTTCTGGTATTCACCAGATACTTTATCATCTTGCAATATATTGGGTTATTACTGGCAAGCCACCAGAGCTCAGTCCTTCATTTGGACGTGCTGAACATCAAATCCTTAATTGACTCAATCCAAAGACTGGATTTATAGCTGAAGTGAAAATGACTTCTTAAGTTTCCTAAGGCTAAATTCAGTGCAGCCAGATTCTGGTGCTTAGCAGCTGGTGCAGTGTGAGTAGCTCTGAGTTTCTCCAGTACATAAAGGAGAGAAATGCCTGGAGGTTTAGTACAGATCTTTGGTGAGCTGTTTCAGGTCTGGACAAAGATCCCAACAGGACCACACTCCTAAGACGGCTGCCTGAAAATAAGTGAAAAGAAACAGATTCTTTTCCTCTGTTACTTTCAAGTAAATCCTTCAGAAGTTTCTCAGTGCAGTTTTAAATAGTTCAAGTCATTGTCCATCCATCACGTTCCTTTAGATGACTTTTTACAGTTGGATCAGGATTTTGCTAGATGTGGAAATAGTTGCTAGAAATAATTTTCTGTGTACATTCTCTTTGATAGAGAGGTGTCAGTAACCTCTCTATAAAATGTCATCATTCACCTCTTATAGTTTTTTCTACATGTAGAAATGAGTATATAGGAACCACTGTTTGGTCCTAGGCAGAACAGCTTGAGGATAACTTCTACAGTTTCAGAATAGTATTCCTTTTGAGCAGTTTTTATTGTTCATTCCTGTATATGTGCATAAACACACACACACACATATGTTAATGTATGGACAGAATAAAGTGCAGAATGCCTGATATCTCTACATTTTCTCTACATTCTACAGCTCTAGCCTTAGAATTCAGTTTAGCAACTGTTTATGAGAGTCCTGTGATTATACAAAGCAGTGGAAACATTCACTGAACTGTTTTTAAGGAAAAAAATAACTGAATTGTTCATAATAAAATGGAAAGCGGATTTAAACTTATAAATTCCAGCTTGCTTAGATGTACCTGATGTTTACTAAAGAGCTTAGATTGAAATGATGTATTCCTGTAGCTAATTAAAACAGTAGATGGGACTTCTGCTATATTTAGTAATACATAAGGTTTCATTTTTTATGCTTGCACGCTGGAATTTGGCTAAATATGTGAAATGGCAGGATGATTAACTTAGGCTACAAGCCTATGTGGCAGAAGAAATGGTGGCTAGATAGGTTCAGTTTAATAACAGGCTTAAAAGCTTTGGTCTCCATCTGGCATCTTTCCATTCTCAGAGCTTTGGTGTTGGCCTCTTACAATGTTTGGTTATAAAGCCAAAGTGTTTTCCACCTGGGCTTGGCAAGGTTTCATCTTCATCTGGTGCTAAAGATGAGTTACCCTTAGTGGTGTAAAGGAAGCCCATGAAAAGACACAAATGCATTTTCAAGTTCAGGATTCAAATCAGCATGGGTAAAATACTCTTATGCTTGGTGATGAAAAATTAAAGTATTTGATGATGTTTCTGTGTTGAACAATGAAATAGTAGATTTTGTACTCTCAAGATGGCAGGACTTGCCATCATCATTCTTATCATCAATGTATATGTTTTCAATTTAACAGTGCAAGTCCTATGCCATGATTCTCCTTGGGAATTTAGAGTTTAGGGAAAACTCTAAGCTCTTTCTATTTTACTGATCAGTTTGGATAAAAATTGCAGGTTTTGTAAGTACATTCAAACAAATATTTTTCTGACTTGAATATTCTATACTTAGAAATAGTTTGCATGGCAATAATTGAAATAAAATAGAAGTTCTTGGTTGTTTTATGTTGCTTATTTCAAGACTGTTTGAATTGGATCTTCCATTTTGCCTTCATACATTCAGTGTGATTCAATTACATTTAATGGGAAAGTGGCACCATTTTAGACAGTGCAGGACAATTTACTAAACAGCACATGCTGCATATCTGTCAAAAGTTCATATCCATTAATCCTACAGAAATAAATATCTCCAGTACCATGGGATACTCCACTGGTGTTGGGTACCTGTGTTTGCAACTGAATGGAGACTTGCTCTCCACACACTAATTGTAGAACACACTAATTAATTAATTGTGTGTGTTTCAACCATGAAGAAGATAAGAGACACTCAGAATAAGAGAGTAATTTTTCTTAAGCCCAAAACATGATTTAAGAAGATTTAAGAAGTCCAACTTTGGCAAAAAAAGTATTTGCCTGAGTTGATCTATTTATACCTTCCTGCCCTCCTATGACAAAGTTCATTAGAGAGGCCTTCCTTGGTCTATGGATAAATCAGCATAAAGACTTTCAGTAGATCCATTTAGGGGAATAAATAGAAGTTATGTGGCTGTTAAATTACCTGATTATGCCCCAAAGAAAGGGAATGAGATTTGACCCTGTTTGTTAGTTAGTTATTTTAGTATTTGTTAGCATTTCCTGTCCACAGTGAGTGTATGGGAGGCTGTTTCCTTCAAATGACCTCACTGCTGTCTGGATCCTGAACATTACATGTTACATCTTGGTACTTCAGTGTCCACAGCTAAAGTCTTTTGACTCCCTAAAGATTTTTGCTGAGCATATGTCCTCAGTGCCTGAAACATGAGGTTTTTGCCTCTAATTGAGGTCCTGAGATGACTCTCAAGAGGCAGTGGAACACTCTTGCCTTGGTCTCTGGGTGCAGTGAGGCTTCTCCTCAGCCTCTTTGTCTTCTCCCCTACTTTCACACTGACATGGGTAAGGAAGATGGGCTCTGCCTTTCCTCAGGAGTCTTGCATTGAAGCACAAATCAAGCCCTACTTGACTTCAAAGACCTTCTCTGACCCATATTTAACACATTCCAGAAAAGCGCCAGAATTTTCTGGGCTGGAAGCCTTCTAAGTCCTTCTTGTGCTGGCTTTCATATTTTACATAAAGTGATTAAATATGCGTTGGAGCAGAGCCTGGAGTCAGAGTTCTGGTCTTGTTTTACCTGTGTGCTACAGAATCCTGGGCATGTTCTTCTCTGACTTTATTGTTCTCTCTTTCTTCTCCTTCACATAAAATTGGGCTGTGCGAAGTGGGTGATCTTTCACAGGAGAAGCTGTAACACATCAGTACCAAAATACTTTTATATTTTCCAGCTAAGATCCCATTAAACATGTGGATTCGAGTCCCTGCAAAGAAAAGATAGCTCTGAACAGGCATTGGGAGAATCAGTTGCCCTTATAAAATAAACCACAAAAAGCTTTCTGAAACAATGAAATATCTACTACTAATATGAAGCCTCAATGTCTAGATAATAGAAAGTTGGGATAATATATCAGGCGTAAATCCAGAGGAAGACATAGCTGAAATGTGGGGAATCAAGTGCAGACATCTACATGGTTTGGAGAGTTGCTGGAGTAAAGTTGGGATTATTTATACTCATCCTAATGCTGGCAATGCCATTGGGTTACTCCTGCCAGAGCCAAGAAGCTTCTGCACTGTCTTTAATGTGTTTTGGGAGAGCTGAGGTTCCTTCACATGTCCAGTTAGTGCTTTATAGGGCTTTTTAACTCAGACTCAGAACAAGTCATTCACTTGTGTACTATCTGGTCAGCAGTTCTGGAGCAGAATAGTTACTATGGAGAAGTTGTCCATGAAATAATAAAGCTTATTTGATCTAATCTGGCTTCACATTGAGACAGCCTCTGTCTCTGCATCCAGGACATGGTTAATCCAGCACCCCCAAAGCAGACTACAGAGAACTGAAAGTTGACTGCAGACAGGCTGGGAAATAACACACAGGGTAAAGGGAGGCTGTGCTACACTTGAGAGAAATAGTTGTATATGAAGAGTGGTGGAGAGGATGGAGATGTTCACACTCTACAGTCTGGGGTCATGTGAAATGCTGAATAAAATTCTAGCTGTAGATTTTATCACTACTTATTTAGGATTCAGTCTGTTCATAAGGCAGATTCCCTGGAATGGTGAACAATGAGCAGACTTCATGAGAGAATGTATTGAGACAAAGAAGCCTTTCTATCTACCTCTTAATTTTGGGAGTCGATGTAAAACAAAGAAAAGGAGTTCTAAATCCTGCCATGCCCTAAATCACAGCTGTCTCTCTGTTGAGTTGTGCTGTCCTGCTTTGCATACTAAGGTTTTGTTTGGTGCAACCAAACCAAGTCTTTTGTCTGATTATTCTTTCTTTTTTTTTTTTTTTCCAGTGCAAGAAAAATAACTGTAGATATTAAGACAGTGATGTTGTTGTGTTTCAGCAATTTTGCAGTAATGCATAAATTTAAAAACCATAATTCCTGCTCAGTAATTTCCAGCTCAGGATGTGTGTGGTAGTATTCCCAGGCACAAAGTTCATCTGTGGTTTCCTTAATAAAAATATGAACTGCTGTTTATGAAGAGAAACTTGAGGGAACTCCTAGGTTGTGAGGCTGCAAGAACCCAATCCTCTTTGAAATTCAGGGGGGTGGGTGCCTAAGTCACTCTTGGTCTAAGAGACACCCAAATCCCATGGATCATCCCCTCTCCACGTCCTGGCAGTGCAGCCCTGGCCTGAGCAGAGTGTGATGGTCATATACCCCTGCTTGAAAGAACGATTATTGCAGCCAGATAAGGAATATTCCTTTGGCCCTGACTCAGATGGAATTGAAAAGTATGATTTTTCTTGGAAGAAAACTGAATCCCTTAACTGTTTTCTCCTGCCGCCACAGCACAGCTACTGATTTACAGCAGCATGAGGTCTACTTTTCCATCTACATAATATTTGGAGAAAGCTTATGACAACATAACGTGTAAATGAGTATAAGCAGAGTGTGTTTGCTTTTCCTTCCTGCTTGTCTGTACAAAGATGATCTTGACAGTATCTGTTTTGTGTTGAATGCTGCACACCAGGGGTTCTTTACACTGATGTTTGCACTGCAGGTGACATCTCCTATTTGCCTACTGGGAATAAAGTCTGCAGTTTGCACCATCTGGGAACAAGAAAACAGCAAATCCAATCTCCCCTGGATTAAAGCAGGCACACAAATTGGTACCATCAGCACACTGGATGTTTACCAGGGGAAGTCAACCTTAAACCTGGATGACTCTCCTGAAAAATGGTGCTGGGGAGATGCTGTGAATTTGAATGTATTTGGGTAAATTAACCTTACCCCTTCCCTAGCTGGCACAGTTTTTTTTTATTTTCACTGGGCTGCTTTAAAGATTTCTCTGCCTTCCAGTAATGTGTCTGAACTTCCCAGAGCAAGGTGTGGGTCATTATCTTGTCAAGTCAATTCTCTGATTTTGTATTTTCCCCAATCTACTGCTCACTTCTGAAATTACTTGTGCAGCCCTGGGTGTCAGAGATAAGGGTTATAGCAACACCAACAACAGAAAAATGTATTAATGAGCTTCAGTATTAAAGACTATTAATTTATTCTGTTGTGGGGTTTGTTTGTTTGTTTGTTTGTTTTTCTCCCCAAAGCTCTGCTGCCTTTCTGGTATTTGCCCATTTCTTTCCATTCCATGCCAGTGGTCAGGGACTGACAACATGCTCTGCTGATCAGAGCAAACAGCTCTTGAATTTTTACCTTTCCAGTTTTAAGCATTCCTAACTTTCACAGGGCAAGAATTATAAGGGTCCCTTTCAAGTACTTGTAATTTATTCCTGCTTTTGTGAAAGGATTAAATGCATTAGCTACAAGCCCAGTCTTGCATTCAGTGTAGCCCCAAACCTCTATCAATTGTAATGTGCATTTTTACAAACATTCTTTCCATGCAATGTATGATAGAATCACAGAATATTTTGAGCGTGAGGGGACCCACAAGAACCATCAAGTCTGACTCTTAGCCCTGTGCAGGACATCCCCAAGAGTCACACCCTGTGCCTGAAAGCATTGTACAGATGCTCCTTGAGCTCTGCCAGGCTCGGTGCTGTGACCACTTCCCTGGGGAGCCTGTTCCAGTGCCCAGACACCCTCTGGTGAAGAACCATTTTCTGACATCCAACCTAAACCTCCCCCAACACAACACAATGTAGTTTAATGTGTCTTTGGAACAGCACTTAGATATTGCACCAGAATTCAATTTAACCATACACTTAGAGAATAAAAGATGGCCATACACCAGAATGTTGTTATTCTTCACAGATACATTGAAATCTGGTGCAGCGTATCTTTGCCTCCAGTGAAAGCCCTTCTGAAACAAGTAAAAGCATGTAGTGATCTGGTGCTAATATTACAGATATTAAAGCCTCTATCCAAACAAATTGTGTAATTACATAAGCACATATCATTAATTAAGTGTATTTTACTGATGGAGAAGATTATTATTATTTTAGATGGATTGTATCTAGATAATTTCTTACATGGTATGACTTCACATGCATGAAGTCTGTGTTCCCTCAGTATCCACTCATCTGTACATAACTTTGTTTGCTAGATGAAAAAAGAAAACAAAATAAAACCAAACCCAAACCAAATTAAAAAAAAAAAAAATCACACACACAAACAAATAACACCCATAAAATTATAATCACGTTTCTCTGCTTTTTCTCAGTGTTTCAGTCTGCTGAATATTTTTGTTTCCTCAGACAAGGCAAGTCCCTTTAGCAGTTTGTCATTCTCAGTCACACTTCTCATAATTCAACTTTAGGTTAAATTTCAGAGATTTTTTTCCTGAACTACTTCTAGTTGTTTAAACTTTTGTATTAGAGCAGAGTCACTCTTAACAGGACACAAGAACCCCAGAGCAGTAAACATGATAAATAGAGAGGGAATGCAAGTTTCCCACTCACTTTCCTTAGTTTTCATCATACTCTTTGGATAGGCATGAATCAGATTGAGATCATGATCAGCTATATATCCACAGTGCCAACTCTCCATTTTCATCGTCACTCCAGCCCAGGAAGCAGTCAAATATTTTAAGTTCATTGCCTGCATTTTTATTATTGGGTATATGACACTTTTTTTTTTTGTTGGTAATAAAGACCTTGTTAATAATTTTTCTTCATTAGTCTTCATTTTCATATGATATACTGTGTGAAGGTATTTAGGAATGGGGTGTTTTCAAGACCGTGGATAAAAATATTGGATTGTAATTTGGTCTGAACCATTAAAAAAAATCTGGAAACACATCCACATGACAAACCCTCATTGAGGAGTGTATGTGGAGATTTAGCCACTAATAAAGTTTTAATCCTCATAATATGTCATGTGTTGATTTTATAATGTGCCCTTTTCATAGAATGTTGTGTGATAACAGTCAAATACTTTGTGCAATGTATATTGCATCATTTACCTTTATCAGTGGCAATGTGTAATCTCACTGAAAGATACTTTGACAAGAATTGTTTTCATAAACCCATGCTGACTGACTTTAATGACATTACCTTACTTTGGATTTTGAGTACTAAAGCCCTATATCAACTATGCTATTATTTTGCCCTATGTCAATGTCAAGCTGTCAGGAATATAATTACCAGATTGTCCCACTTACCCATTTAAAATATTGGCACAACATTAGTATTTGCCAGTCTTCTGGAATATTCCAAAATGCCAAGACTCATGCAATCAAAATACTGTTATTGTTAAAAACAAAACAAACACCATTACCCAGCGATTTCCTAACTTTGGTCCTCTAAAAGTCTAAAACTTTATTCTGACCTAGCTACTAAATTAAATCTCCCAAACTGCCTTCTGTCTGCAGGTATTCTCTGACTGGAAAGTGTAAATATTAACTTTACACTGATTTAAACAGTTATTAAGATTTTTTTTTAACAAAATACCTAGTTAATTCTGCCAATTCACACCCGACACAAGTAATCTAAGACATTGGTCTGGCCATCAAAATCAACACCTATTTTCTATGTTCAGGAAAAATAAATAAGATCATGTATTCCTAAAAATATTTTTAACATACCTGTTTGATCTAAGATGAATGTTAGATATAATCCTCACCACCCCCATAATTTTCTTAATCAGTTTATTTAAAACCATTGGAATGCAGTATTCCCTTATTTTCCATGAAAAACTTGTTACCTTTCACAGAAAACGCTGCTTTGACTTACAGAGACATGGTACACATCTAATTCTCATTAAACAGCACTAAGCTGGCACATGATTATCATGTGTAACTGGGAAAGCCTGGCTGGTTTCCCTGATTAATGAGATTCATGAGATAAAAAAGCAACAAAATAATAGACTTTAGTTCTCATGTGGTACCAAGCACAAGACTTCAGCAGGCTGCAGCTGTGGCATTCCTCCAAGTTCCTGCAGAAGTCCTTGGTGGAGGCAATCCCACCTGGGCTGGTGTCCTGTGGTGGGGTGGAGTTATCTCGCTCCAGTGTCATATGGATGGGATGAACGGCACCCCAAAACACCCCCTGCTCTCTCCCCAGGTCAGCAGGAGCTGCTCTGGGGTGCACCTTGCCCATGGTCAGGGTTAGTGTGGAGGATTCCAGCATGGGTGCCCAATTCCAACATTGTCAGACACTCCTTGGTGAGCAGGATATGATGCTCATGATATAAAACAGGGATGCTGGCACTGTTACCACCAATTCTGTGTTTAGGAACATTGGGCCTGTTCAGAACTTGCAAGGAATGTGTTAAAGTACCTGTCCATAATAACTTCCCAAATAATAATTTCCCAAATCAGTCTCTTTCTGTGGCTTCAGCAACATTTTCTGAGAGGAAGAAGGAGCCACAGAAATGGACTCAGAAACTCCAGTGCTTGCATTTTCCATGTGCTCACTTTGGAGTTACCTCTACTACCTCTTCTAAGGTTTGTGTCACTCTCTGGGGGCTGTTCATCTGCAGTATGGAACAAGATCCTCTGGATTTTATGTACATATTTAACAGCAGAGCAGTCAAAAATTAAATGCTGTTATGCACCAACAGGTGTCTAATTTATATTTGTCCCATATTCTTCAAAAGAGAAGAGAATAGCTTTGATGTATCCAATAACTTCTCAGAATAAAATTTTTATCATTTAGGGATCTGTTCTTTTATTTGAAAGATTTTAAAATAGCTTTGAACTATTGAGATGAACTTGAGATGGCTTTATTTCCTTAAGTCATACTGTGAAAATTAAAGTTTGCAAATATTTTCAGCCTCTGTGTTTCTTAAGTGACATCAGTCTTACTTTAAGAAGAAACAGAACTGCGAATGATCTCAAGTGTAAAATTAAATCAATGATTAAACTTTTCAAGTGAGTCTTATTCATTCAAAAAATATTTGTACAGTCTCTATTCACATGCTTGCTTTGTTATTTTTTAAGCTATCTAAAAATCATGTTTGATTCCTGGTATGTTTTTTTAATATAACAGACATATTTCTAGCCTCACCTGCCTGCACAGGATTTTTCTTTCTATTCACTTCAGACCTTGCTGTGAAAAAAAAGCTAATGACTTGTCTGTCTTCATTCATTTAAAGAATTTCTGTGAGTCAGCTCTGCAGAGGAAGGAAGTGTTTTCTAGTAATTGAGGACCGGATCCAAATCTAGCTAAAATGAAGAGTAGAGTTAGTTCAGGAATTTTTTGGTGGAATGTTTTCATCAGGAAATTCCAATTCATTAATGCTTTTCAAAGGACCATGCTGGTTTTGATAAAAACTTCATTAAGAAATCTCACATGCAGTGCACAATTTTTGGTCAAAACCAGAAACAGACATGCTTAGATCCAAGCTACCAAGATGCCAGTGGCAAGAGAAAAGAGTCTTTTGCAAGAATCAGACCGAAATTCTTCTTTTGCAAAGGACAGACATTTAGGCTTGAATTTCTCTCACCCTTCAGGAAGGCGCATGGGTCAGCAGCTCCTTACCGTGTCTTCCTTTCCTTCTACTGTGAAGAGGATTGCAGCCAAAATCTCCAATCTCTGGTGAGAAAGAACCACGTTTTAGCTCGCTCTAGAAGAGATGATCCTTCCTCTGTAACATTTTAGTTTCAGTACTTGTGTGAAAATCCATGCTCCACCAGATCCAGGTCTAGGTTTTGTCTAGATCTGGACCTGCTGCTGTGACTTTGTGTATTCCTATTTGAAAATAATTTTAATTTAATCATTTTCAGCATATAAAATCTCATCAAAAGGAAAAAGCTTTCTATAAAAGATTCCCTCTGGTGCATTGTCCTTTGGTCTATCCATCAACAGCTCATCATTTTTACAGAGAGGTTTGAAGGATGAGATTTTAGAAAAACACCAAATAGAAGTTAACTGAGAGCAACTCAGCAATGAAAAGCAATAGTTCATAGGAAAGTAATGCAAGAGAAGCATCAAATGTGGGAGGAAAAGAGCATAGGAAAGGAATACTCATGCCAGAACTTATGGGTGAATGTGTTAACAGGAGCACTTATGCAGTATAGGAAACAAATCTGAATAGTATGAAATGTGCCAGAACAGGCAGGGATTTTTCATGACATAAAAGTAGATTATTTTCCTGTGGTTATCCTCATATACCTTTTAATTTCTAAATAAATTAGGTCATCAAACAAGCCAATTTCTAGTAAAGATTTCATGGTACCTTTCTTCTGTCCTTCTCTAGGTCCCTCTCACAAGATTATTGTCTTCACCCTGCAAATTTTCAGGCTTAGAAGGCATGTTTAAACATGCTCTCTTCTCTCAGGCTTCACAAATCTGCCTATCAAAGGCTCCACTTTGCAGTTGACATCTGCCAGAAACTTCAGGTGTCCCCTATGACTGATTTTATGGAAGTGCAGATGAGGGGGATTTGCTCACAAAGCCTGGACAAACCTTGGCATAACTCAGTGCTCATTGGGACACTGGAGCTTTGTTCAGATGTTAAGCCTTACCTCTTTAAAAATGGGCTGTTGACTTTTCCTTTTCTTACACACATCTTTTCTGAAATTCCTTCAAAGCAGCCCAGAGACAGGAATTTGTATTTCTTTTTTGTATTTGCTTCAAAGATCTCATTAACCTTATGAAGTTACAATGTTGAGTCTACAACATAATGGTGAGATGCCTTGTAATTCTGCCTTACAATTAAGCTCTCACTCAACAGATTCTCCCAACCCCCAAGGGCTGTGCTCAGGGAAATTTTAACAATCAGGAGAGTGAAGCAAGTCTCTGTGTGACATTAAAGTGGAGTGAAGGAGCTTAACATAACAAGGTAAAGCAAAGTAGATGAGAGACTGGCAGCTGAATGAAGCGCTGAACCACTGGTTTTGGGAACCCTTAGGGCTTTCTTAGTTTGTTTTGAATCTCTGCTGACCAACATTTTTCTGGCTTCTGTCTTTTCTGCTGTCTGATAGGTGGCAGACAGTTTCAGATGAACCAAGCCCACAGTGTTTAGGTCAGGTTTGGATTCATAGTATTTACACCAAATTGCATCAGTCCTACTGATCCTTCAGAAAACAAACCCAAAATATGGACATGCTAATAGACAAAGCAGTCAAACTTGCCAATTCTGTTACATATAAGTTGAAATATGGTTTTCCTATTAGCAGAAACACTAATTGGTACTTTTACAGGTGTAATTGCCTATTAAACATGCACAAAGCTCTATATAAAGTTACTGGACCATGTAAGGTCAACTATCCTAATTTGTTAAGCCCTCCCACTCCCCCCCCCCCTTTTAAGAACTGGAGGCTTTCATGTCAGCCAATATTATCTGCTAAAAATTTAGAAGTTCTTTGTGTGCTTTTCACTACCACTCCCACCATAGTAGGTGGAGGGGATTGCTCATGTCTAGACAGCAGTTGTTCACATTTCAGCATTGGTGGGATAAATGTCTCTAAACATGCCAATACTAACTTTTACCAATTAACTTGGACAAAGTGTTGAGATGAAGTCTGGTAAAACAGTGTCCTTATGAAGTGTGATCAATACAAGCAAGTACTTTTATGGCAAGAGCATCCCAAGAGCCAGAGATAAAGGCAGTTGGAGATGCTCTAAATTCTATTACCTGAGCTTCCCCAATTTTATAATAATAGTATCATTGTTAACCCACATTTTCATTTTCAATGTGACTGGAAACATGCATAAAACATTCACCAGTAACAAAAAATGCATGTGGCTTTAATACTTCTACATACTCGTCTTACTGTAAGGTAGAATATATAAATATATAAACATATTACTATATTAATATAAAAATATATTAATATAAATATATTAATGTCTGCAAAGACTGCAGAAAATTTGAAATAGTAGCACTGACTAGACTGCTTAAACTAAAGTATCATGCCAAATCCAACAGCAAAACATAAACTTGGAGTATCCCACCAAGGAAGAACCATTATGGTAAGAGTAGTCACAGGCCCTTGGAATATCATGTTGATCTGTAAAAAACACATGAAGATGAAATAATGCAATTTCCACTGACTTATAATTAAAACCACTGATGCAGTCACCCTATCCAGACTTTGGGAAACATGAGAGGAGTTTTCTGGCTAAACCATACAATTTTAATGCATTAATTTATTATCTCACATCCAGATTTCGCTGTAGTGATGCACATCAGGTAGTGTTGGATTAGTAGTGCTCTCTTCACAGTTCCTATACCTGGCATAGGTAACAGGGAGCCTTTCCAAAAGATAATATGTCAAGACAAATTTGCCAGTTAAATAATCTGAAAAGGAAATGTACAGTCAGTAGCACTTGGCCTTTCTTATGCTAAATCCTTGACATAATCCCAAACACAATAAAACTGTCAGAATATTTCTTCTACTCACTTCTAATAGGACATATATTAATTAAAACAAGCAATGTGTAATAGGATGCAGAACTTGCTCAAGTGTGCTCATGTATTGAATTTCAGAGATGAGAATTCCTCCAGATTTCTGCTTTGCAGTCAAACATTGGGTTTCTAAGTCCTAGATTTTATGGGGGTGTGTAGACTGATGACTTCTCCCTATATTCCAGAAAGGACTAACTGTACTCCAAAGTCAGGTTCAGGTTTTCATTCCACTTTTTCATTTCAAAGCTCAGACCTTCAATCATTCATTTCTCTCTGGCTGGAGCTGAGCCTTCCCAGCTCTCCAGGAGGGCCCCCTCTGTGAACCATTTGGTTCAACTGTTAGAAAAGGTAATTTGTACTGTAGAGCTACCCCTCCCTAGATGAGTTCTTTAGATCATTGTAGGAATTAGAGAGGACTTTATAAATAAAGTACTGGTACTGGATGATATTTAGAATACATTTTCCATCATCTAAAGAAAAGGGCAAGAAAGTGTTTGACTCAAAAAACCTGCAATCTTCCTATCTCTTTTCTTTCCTTCCTCCTCTGAAAGAAGCTGTTGCCTCGGTCATCTGCACTGTCACGAGAAATTGCATTTCTACTGCAGATGTAGAGTTCTTCCCATTTGATTGCACAAGCCAGCAGGGCTGTAAGTTCAAGAGTTGGTTTCCTGAAGACACTTTGTCCAATATTTTTTTGGCTTGGAGGGCAAAGCTGTGAAATTCAGAAAGCTAATTGTTTCCTTTTGTCCTGTTTTTGTGTCTCCCTCAGTGAAACAGACTTAAATTTACAGTCACAACTTCTCTTTTAATATAGACTGATTCTATAGTGCTTAATATTTGTCATTATTGGTCATGATACATTCAAGCTGTTTGCTCTCTGAAATTCACTGAAAAAACAAAGGTATATAATGGTAGAAGAACTTTCTTTCTTCATCTATAAAGTGAGGTACGGCATCCTTAGTGCTGAAACTCCTAAATCAAATTAAGTTTAGCTCCATAATTACAGTGGCTCCATTTTTCTGTTGGTCAAATACAGATGGTTAAATGGCTTTTTGAATTTGAACCATAATGTTTCACCATACAATCAGCTCAATGGTCAAGTAGATAATTATCTTGATTTTAGTGAAGTTTATTCATTACCAGAGGTGTTTCAAGTAACTAGATTCTATTACATCCTGAAAGAAAAACCTCAGAAGAGCTAGTAGTACCTAGCAGAGTGACCTCAGTAGAGTGAAGAGGCATTTAAGATTTTTTTTCTCCCCCCCAATAAATATATCCACAGACTTAGGCATTCTAAACTCATGCAGGCTATGGCCACAGTAGACAAAGAAAGATCTAAACTCAAATCTATTCCCCCAAAGTATTCTAAACTAGTTACTCTTTTTTGTATTTGTATTTGCAAATATATTTTAAACCAAAGACAAAACTATTCTGAGATTAAAGACACAATGGAAGCATTTCACATTTTAATGTCTCTTCTTACCCTCATCACTCAGCCTAGAGGAAAAGCTATATATTTTGATTTTTTTCCCTCGATTCTTCACAAAGCATCAGTGAACATAACTGAGATCTAGGATGGCTTTAATTTTGATATTTCTTGGTTTTGAACTTCAGCTTTTGTGTCTTTCCTGAGCTTGACCTGATATAAAAAAGGCAGCACCAGAGGTATACAATGAAATATATTATGTTGTCTAATCTATTGGTTTTCCCTGCTGTACCATGGCATCCTCCCTGTTTCTCTTCCTCTTTGGTGTTACAGTAAGGCTAGATCCAGAAAGAGCTTGGATTTGCTCTCGGAATGGAATCCAGATTGCTGTGCTAGGTGCCAAGGTTTTCTTTGCAACAGTAAGAATAAAGAAAAAGATTATGCTAAGCTTCAGAAAAGTAACCCAGCCAGTCCCCTGAGCAAACCTAGCTGATTGGGAGATCTAGGCAACAGGAAACATATTAGAAATACAAGCAGTATGTTGTCTGAAATATTACCTCTCTCTGGAGTTTAAGTGCATTACTCCCAACTTTTGTGGTTGCATATTTAGTAGTAAGCAAAATAAGCCACAAACCATTCAGTGATCCTAGGATTAGCTGGCATATGACATTTCAGCTAAACCCTCTTTCCCCACCACAAAAGAGTAGCCACAACAATATGATCTATTTGCCTGTGCTGACTCCTGAGTCAGATCTGGGCATGGCTTTCAAGTGTTCCTTGGCCTGGGCCAAGAGTCCTGCTGCTGCTGCCAGGGATTTGGCAGTGTAAGTCATTGTGTGACAGCTCATGGGCACGTGCCTTGGCTTTGTCACATTCACTAATGCAGATCTGAGTTGTAAGGTATCTTCATCACTTCAAAATAAAGGAGGCACAAACCCTGTGTCTTCTCTCTCAGATAATGTCTATACTCGTTATGCTTCTTTTTAAGCTGTGCTACTTTTTAAGGGGAGTGAGGCTTCAGTTTTTCTCACATCCTCTTTTTGAGCTCTAGATCTCTGAGGTTTGATTGTTAAACTTTGTGCTCTGTAGTTGCTGTATTGTACACACATGATAAGACATGTCAGCTCATGTTCTCTACTTTTCTGTGATAAGACCTTTGAAAATACCAGCTTATTATGAAAAATCAGCCTGATTTTTCACAGCCTGAGCTGCAGCATTCTCACCTTCGAAGCCTGAAGCAATTGATCATCCCTCTTCCCTTCTATCTGAACTTTGTTTGAGACAGGCCCAAATAAGTACCTCATGTGTTTAACTTTTTGGTTGTTCTAGTAAATTTCTATCACAGAGTTATTTGCTCTCTTTTGTCCTTTGACAGTATGATTGCTTTGACACTGGAATTCAAAGAGGGAGGTTAAACAAACATTGATTACTGTTATTATTACCATCCCCAAGATAGCAATATAGAATATTTAGCATTTATCTGTAACATTTGATTTAAGTAGGAAAAAGGTAAGCAACTGCAGGAATCATCTCTGAACAGAGTAATCCCACAAGAGTTTGGAAAAGGCCACAGATCACCTGTGCCTTGCTGCTTTCTCTGTTGGCAATCCTAGATTTAGAGATTGGGATGTTTTGTTATGAGCATGCAAATTAAAGGGATAAAGGTTCTCTCAGTATATGAAATCCTGAGGCTATACAACCGTTACCTAATTCTGCATAAGTTGCAGAAACATGAACAACAAGGAGTTTTCTTGATCAGAGACTCACAAGAGCAATTAAACAGCAATGCAGGACTCTTGGCAAACTGGTTCTTGTACCAGCATTCACAGTTGTGACAACCCAGGTTCCCAATAAACAAATAGAGGAAATTTCACCAGTCACTGCCTAACATCAAATATTTAGGCAAGGAGATAAAAAAACCAAATTATATAAAATTGTGAATAGCATGGAGAGGGCAATGATGACTTGGTTATTTGATGTTTTCCAGCACAAAAACGAGGGCACATCACATGAAGTTGAGATTTAATAGAAACAAAAGGAGATGGTTTCCTGGCAGTGGGTAGTAGTTCAGCAAAATTCCTTGCCAAAGGATGTTGTGTACACAAGAAGTTTATGTGGATTCAATAAAAAAATTAGTCATATACTTAGAGGAGACATCTGTTGGGGGTTACCAAACAGAAAAACCACACCAGGCTTAGGAATTCTTATACAGAAAAGAGCTGTAAGATTTAAAAAGATTATGAGGGGAGGATCCCATATTTTTGGCTGCCTGCTTCTTCTTCCCTGGCATCTGCTTACATACTCTGGACCTTGGGTTTGGCTGTTTAGAGGTGCACCAGACCACTGGTGATGAAACATAAAAGACCTTCTCAAACCTTCTCCACTGAGGCAGCCTCAGAGACGTTCAGGCAAGGGAGGAGCCCTCTCTGCAGGTGCTGAACATGGCACACTGCAGCTGGGAGGTCCTGGGGCTGCCCAGAGCCCTTGAGCCCTGCTGCACCAGCTGCACAGTGTGGGTACTGTGGTTAGGAGATGGCCTGGGACTGCTGGGTTTCTTCTACTGCTGAGGCAGGATACAGGGGAAATTTGTACAGGGAGAGATCTAGGGAAGATGATTTGCCACCAGCATACCCCATCCACTGAGCAACAAGTGTGGGATCCATTCTCCTGATGAACACTTTTTATGCTCAATCTCCACTGTACTGCTCAGTTTAATTCATTTTCATGCCTGTCTTATTATTCCCTTACTTGAAACTCACCAGAATGAAGTCCTAGGCTTACTCAGCAGGCAAGCAAAGTCTGTACAAATTGTGTACACAGTTCAATACTGTTTATGGTAGTGAAGATGTGGTTATAACCTCCAACACAGCCTGTATTGAGCATTTCAAGAACACATCAGAGGTGGGATGGCTCCTGCACACCCAGGCCAGCCAATAACTGTTCACATTAACAGAACAATATCTTAGTCATCTCAAATTTGTTGCTGATATAGGAAATGTAAGTAAGTATCAGTTTCAAATATATGGACAATGCCAAGCCTAGATCCGCGGTTCTAGTTGATGAACGCAGGGAGGGGATACAGTTCTGTAAGGGTTGGACATGACATAACCCTAAACCCTTGCTTTACATCCTGCTCTTGGCCCCTCAGACTCCTGAAGTGCACTGCTGGAAATGGGAAAATCAGAGATGGACCTCCCATTTGAGCTAGTGCAGCTGTACATGTGTTTTTTGATAGAACTTGGCATAGATACTGAAATTGAGGCTCCCTATTCCCAATCCTCTCTCCAAGGCTAGAGACATCTTTGCACTTTCCCTCCTTCCCTCTGATTCTAAACTGAATAACTCAGGTAGGCAAAGCAATGCCTGCTTCATGCATCCAGAGTGGTATTTGCATGCAAGGTTCAAGTTGCTCGGTGGTGTCAGGGATAAAACACTTTCAGGCAGAAGCTTCAATGCTTGGAAATTTTAATCCTTTAAATTTAGTTGCTGAACATCTTCTGGCATCTTCAGAAGGAGGTGGTAACTGCGCAGGAGTTTTAAGAAAATGATTTTTGCCCTGTGGTTTCCATCATGGCAGATGAGAGCGTTCAGGGCTGTGCCTGACCCTCAGGGTGAGCTGTTCCTCTGTAGTGCAGGAAATCCCCTGACAAGCTCTACCAGCAAGGGGCTGGGAATGGCCACCACAGCCAAAAGGGAGGAGAGCTATAGAAAGGTGAGGCAAGGAGCACACTGCAACAGCCTGAAGGGTCGCTGAACATGAAGTGTGCTTTATGTCACTGTGCCAAAATTATCTCCCCATGGGACGACTGTCTCCTGACATACTGATATTATTGTTGTGGAGGGGACAGCCTACTCTAAATCCTCAAGTGGGGGAGGTTAAAAGAGAATAGATCATACTGTAAGACTGAGGTTAATATAAAATAGATCATATTGTAAGACTTCCTGTCCCAAGGGCAGCTTAGCATATGTCTGGAGAATAAAAGCTCTTAAAATAATTTATTTTCAAAGGTTTCCCCTCATCCATCCTCTATTGGAGGTATATATTTGCCTTCAGCTACAGCTTCCCTGATTTTCCTGTGAATTGCATTTATATGTACTTTTATAAGGTAGCAATTTTCCTAAGGATGAAGGCCCACCCTCGTCAGACCCTCACTCTGGTATGACAGAGTTCTTTTAGTTAATTTGCAGTCTTTGGAACTGACTCAAGAAACAATAAGTAGACAAAAAAGCAGCCTCAATCTCTGGTATCATAGAAGCTCTGATATATACATGCTGCTCCTCTTGTCTTGGAAATCCATAGGAATTTTCTAGTCTTCTAGAAGAGCAGCATAATTGAGAATGCAATATATGTATCTCAGTGTAGATGTTTAGACTGCTGGACTCATATTTTCCTGTATTTTATAGTTAAGTTATGTATAACTAATCCTGAGACATAATGTAACAAATCTCTGTTGTTTATACTAACATTTTTACCTAGAACATCGTGAAACTGAAATTGCATTCAGTGGGATGAGCAGGGCTCAATTATATCCTTAAAGATCTAGTATAGTCTGTATTTTGCAAGTAATTGTGTTATACACATTGAGATTTTATTTTTATTTTGGTCATCATGATATACAGTTGTTTAAATAGGTCAAGAGCATAGATAGTGGATGACAATTTAAGAATATTTTCCTGATAAGCAGTTGGAACAAAATTCTGCAAAATCTGCTAGGATTATAATATTTAAATCTTTTGTGATGGTTTAGAGTTCAACCAGAGTAAAACTCATAAAATACACTGCAACAGAAACAATTCTTACTGATGAAAAAAGTTTTGAAGCCAGCATCTATACTTGATAAACTACAAAAATCTTAAGGTCATTATATACTTTATAGGATTGTATGTGATGCACACAATAGGTTAGATGCTACTTGTACCTGTCTAAAAGCTATGAGGACATAGTGCCAAAAAGGACTTATTTTTTGTAAGTTATAAACACAATCAAACAGAAGCAAAATAATTGCAGACTATGACCAAAATAAATAAATAAATAAATAAAAATAAATAAGTTTTGATTAAGCAATTAGAGATCTGTTATCCCCTGACCAAACAGGGAGAGGAAAAGCACCTCTAGAGGTCATATAAGTCCAAGTGCTCCACCAGTAGCAAAAGTACATAACATTTAGAGAAGTCTGTGGAGCTCTAGATGATAGTCCAGCAAATAATTTTTGTTTGTGTATCTGCAAAAGCCATCAGCAGCAGAACAACCTCAGCCAGCCTGGAGGAGATTTACAGTCCTGGCTGCACTTGGTAGGGAGCAGGGCTGCTGGTGCATCCTGATGGGGCTGCAGCTTTCTGCTCCCCCAGTCACAGCAGGTTTTCTCCATGTGCAGGCACTGTGAAATGAGAGAAAAGGCATTGCCTGATTTATTTAATTCACAGCTCATGGTCAGGATGGACTTTTCATGATGGTTACCTATGATTTAAGAGCTTAGGTTAATCTAGCCCGTCTGTGAATTTTTTAACAATGTAGACTGTGGTTTAAAATCAAAGATAATTTTTAGCTGGCTTAGGTTCTTAATATTAATAAGGAGGAAGTCTTGTTGTGCCCTTGTTTTTTATAGTGTATATCAAAATATCTATCTACTAGGAGGCAGTATCCTTAGTAATCTCAAGTGGTTTGTCCCCAGTTAATTCATTTTCTCTAAGCTAATTTCACACCGGTTGAGAAGTTTGTCCGCTGATTTTGCTCAAAAAGGACGTAAACCAGACATAAACTAACAGTTCAAGGGAGTCCTTTGGACTGACATTTAAATAATGCATAATCACAGAAAGAAAAACTTGTTCCAATTACTTCCTTCTTTCTACTTCATACTTATGAGGATCCCTGTGATGTTTAAATATACGTTGAATTTATTAATTTGTGACTAAAGACAGTATCTTCCCAGACTTTTCATTAATGTTGATCCTTACAGTGTTCCCACATCAACAGCTCATTATCAGAGTTTTACAGTACCCATGTCCCACTTTCTGTTCAGTATTTATTCTTTGAGATTATCTTTTTGCTCAGAGTGCCTCTCTTCCTGGTTTATGACTTATTTACAAGGACCTCCTTAGTTACACACATGTTGATGTAAGTTTTTGGATGAACTTTTCAGGCAATGCTCTTGGGGCTAGAATTCACCCCACCTTTTTGCTGAGTGGTGTCCTCCTTTGCAATCGCTGCCAACTCCTCACGTTTTAAACTTGTCATGGGTTGTGTTACAGCAGCTGAGGAGTCAGTCCCAGAAATGATTCCTACACCATTACTTGTGATGTAACCTACTGCTCTTGTATAAAAATGGCAATCATATCTTTGCTGTTGAAAGAAGCAGTAAAGTTAGAACAGCACACAACATTAAATTATTAAAGTAGCCTAATCATGACTTTAGATTTGATAAGGATTGTGTGTTGTACTATTTTGTGATAAAATGGAAGAGGGAATCAGAAATCACTTTTATAAGCTGCAGACATGAAGTTTTCACTGCAGATAAGGAAGGGAATCTTTTTGCTTTGGCTGCACCAACTAAACAAATGTTTCCTTGAATCACAAGTTGTCCCTACATTTTTGTTGGGAAGACATGAAAACCAGGATGACAACATCTTATTGCTGAGACACTGAAGCACTCAGAGCTCTATAATGGATTTCTGAGAACACAACAACCTGCACAGAAATGCACAGACTTGCCTTGGATTCAGAATTGCTTTGATTTTACTTTGTGTATCTGAGTGTACAACCTCTGAAAGGTCCTGAGGTAACCTTCCTGATTTCCAAATGCCTCTCCAGTAGTACAAAATCCACTCTGTGAAGTCTCAGACAACTGAAACAGAACCTCTGGTCCTCACAAACAGCATGGTATAAAACACATTACAGTCTAAGGTCAGGGGTAAATAAAACATTATACCTGGAGTATTGTAAATTTAGACTCTCAATAGCACTCTGACCCAAATCCAGACAATGCTAAGGTGATCTGTCATTATCTACAGCTCTCCCATGCTTTCTCTAAGCTGTACAGATGGAAACCAGAGGATTCTGAAGTTCAATGCTGAAAGCTCTACTGGAAAAGCTTTTAGGCTCAGATTTTGACAGATCTTTTGTTTTTAAAACCTGTTTGCAAAATCCAAGGATTTTTTAATAGGTTTATTTTCCCCTCAAGGAGTCTAAGCAATTGGTGCCAACAGGCCAGCTGTCAAGTCCCAGTATTATATATCTGTGTAGAGGAAAGTTGAATTAATGGAAAAATTCACAAGAAAGCATTTCAGTGTTGAGATTTCCAAAGAGTTTGTGTTTATAATAAGGGGGTGGGGAAAAATCATTGGATATTATTCATATCTGGTTCTGGTTTCTCAAATCTGACTTAACTGGAGCAATTCAAGGATATGCCACACAGTTATGGCTTTGTGAAAAAGGAGATTATTAACTCTTATGGACTCCAGAATAGGTAATGAATTGACTGTATGCCATTGACAATCTTTAATAATACAATAAATAACAATAAAACTATTTTGAAATCAAGATGAATACATAGTATCCACTAATATGGATCTCATTAGCCCCACATAAAAAGGGAAAATGGGATTTTGAATGCTAATGATTGACTGGACAATAGGGAATTTGAACTAGATGGATTATAAGGACAAACTATCTAGAACATCTGCTAATTTACCAGTCTTAAAATAAGCTTATGACAACACCAGCATGTGCAGCCAAATCTGCCAAGTATCAGTTATTTATGAAGTGTAGTTGAAGATTTTGTATAATTGCTTTACAAGAAATAGTATTTTTCCAAAATTATATCTGATTGAAGGATCAGACAATTTCCCCTAATACTCCAGTCCTTCATACACTGGTATCTTAAACTTCGAGTTGTGGTGGTAATTGCATGATCAGTTGTGCAGTTACAATCATTTTTTCAGTGTTCTAAAGTAAAGGTGTATCTTCCCCCATCTACTCTACAACCTTCTCCTCTGTGAGGCAGAATATTAAGATTTTGCTCAGTGCATTGTCCTCAGCAACTTCTAAAGGACTGCCTTTCACCTGCCCCTGGCATCTAAACATAAAAAAAACCCATAAAAACAAACCAACCAACCTTTTTGTTTGAGAATGGTTGAACTCCCAAACAAAATGTTCAGAGAAACTGTGGAGCCTCCATCCTTGCAGATACTCAGATCCATCCTGGACACACGCCTGAGCAACCTGCTTTGGGCAGGAGGCTCTCCAGAATTCCCATCCAATCTCAACCACTTCTGTGATTCTTTTATTTTCACTAGCAACGGATACATGTTATCCTCTAAAGGCTGAAGGGGAAAAACATTCTTCTCTTTCCTTCCAATATGACAGCAAAATGTTTTTCCAGTGATAAATGAGATTCACCAGTTTACACGGGAATGCCAGATTTTTAAAACTGGGGCCTGCAGATATTTAGGCAGCTAAGTAACTACATTTTTAAAAGTGCTGAACTGTCATAAACCTAAAGGGCTGTGAAAATCAGGCCAGCATTGGTTTTGCAGCCAGGAATCCCAGGTGTATCAGGTGGTTCCTTCACTGTTGAACTCTCATGCAGTTTTACATAAACAGCTTTACTGGTCCTGTTTCCCTGATAGCCTGAGACTCAGGCAATCATCTGCATCACTGAAGTGAAACACTTTCTCAGCTTTCTTCAGGCAAAAAAGCAAATGGGTAAAAATTAATCAGACTTTGAAGGCAGAAGAAGAAAAAATGGATCTGGATAAAGAATTAACATTCTGAAGTGGAATTTGAACTCTGAAAAACATGTTTGTTAGCTAGGGCCAGGTGACAAAATCCTTACTGGCTCTTCCTTCCAAGGTGACTGTGTTATAGTGCTATAAATTTAAAATGCATTTTCCTATTTGTTTTTTGTGGGTTTTTTTGAGGTTTTTTTTGACAGGACTGAGCAGCATTGTTCATTAATTGTGATCCAGAAAAAAATGGGAGTTCCTGTAAATATGTTTTCTGAGATGAGCCACTGGTGCTAGGATCCTGATCAAATTCTCTTCTTAACACCACTTTCTTTTGAAAAAAATTCACATGCCAGAAAGATATCAATCAGTATTTATGCCATACCTTAATGGTGAGAGCACTGTCTGTAGAATTTGCAGAGCTGAGTTTCATTTCCTGTTCAGTCTGAAAAGGTCCAAATCAGAAATTCTCCATCCTAGAGAAGTTCCTTAATTCTGTGGCTGAGCTGGGAACAGTCAGACACTTTTGCATCCCTCCTTTTAGTATTATGCTATGAAGCAAAGGCATGAAAGATTTATGAGCTCAGCAAGCAAAACACTAAAAGAAGTTTAGTCTTTCAGCTGAAAATGAAAAATTTTATTTTGTTTCCTGCTTTGGTCCCTGTTTAAACATTTTTCATTAAGCAGCTGTTAAATGGAATACAGGAACAGGAGCCTGAAGCATCCTGATGTTTTCCATTCAGCAGGGATAGATCCATCCCTCTTTTAAAGCACTGAGGAGGAGGAGGCCGTGATTCCAAAGGTTAGTTTGCTTCCTAGAAATCATGAAACATGGGTTCCAGGTCTGTTTTAACATTAGGGATTCAAAATTCCTTTCCAGAAGACTGCCTTACCCACAAAGACATATTAGGTATTTTAGAGGGAATAAGCATTGTTTTCCAGTTGGCTCAGTGTGCAACTCACAGGCCAAAACCAAGCACAAGCAAAATGGAAATTACTTCATATTACAAACTGGGGGCACAAAGAACACCTAATTTCTAAACTCTTCCTCCACACCCATATTCCAATGGTACTGTTCAATGTAAACTGCATAAACAGCTAATAGAGCAGGAAATTGAACTCAGATGTAAGTGAAATCATCTGAGGTGAAAGCAACTGTGAAACCACAAGGTCCTTTCCTTTGTTGGAGAGTTGCATGGATGCTCATCTGTTATGAAAATGCCAGCATAAAGCTGCCATGGCACAATTTAAAAGAGGTGAGTTTTAAATTTAAAAGAGGCCTGAGTTTTTATTTACCCAAAAAATTTTTCACAGAGCTGAGATTTGAAGTGAGTACAAGCAACTCCACCCGAGCTCTGCAGACCACAGGCTGGATGGTGGCAGAGCACGCAGGTCCACACTTGTGATTGATGTTTTTGATAGGTTACTCCTGGCTACCTTTCCATTTCTTGTCTAGGTACTGATTTGCTCTAAGGAGACACCTCATTCTCCCACCCAGTCCAGGGCACTGTGGTTTATCTCCTCGAGGGAGACACCCAGCAGTGAGAGACCATGTGGTGCCCAGCTTTGAGGTGTCTCCTCCCTTCACCAGCCCAAGCTCCAAACTGAATTTGTTTTCTTGCCTGGGGGACGGGTCTAATCATACTTATTTGTGTATTTTTAATACATTTGCACAGTTCTTTGAAGATTTCTGAATGCTGACTTACAGCAAACCCATTTTTTAACCTCATAGTAAATCTCCTGGTCCTCATTAAAATGAATAACATATGTTTATATGCATATAATTCATTTTGCATTAAATAATACCGCTACAGCAAGAGCTACAGCTGTAATACATCTTACAAGGTAAAGATCAACAAAAATGAATCTTATGTGTTGTACCATTAGCAAATCACTGATTCTTTCTCCAGGTGGAGGCAGGCATCTCAAGAGGGGAAAAATATTTCTAGAATGACAGTAAATTAGTTCAACAGTAAACATGCAGTAATGAATTCCTGGAGTAGAAGAACATGGCTGTTCTGCTGCAGAAATTAGCCAAGTTAGCTGGGAAAATTATTTGAATGCAGTCAGAAAATATCCCAAATGGTACCAGAACCTAATAAATGCAGACACAGTTTTCAATCCTTCCTTCATTGCTCTGTGTATGAAGTAGAAAAGGATTTAAAAGGAAGTTGATGTCAGCAGAAGTGAGTACAGCTCCTCATGAACCTGACTGCACTCTCATGGCTCCCAGATGGTTATCTCCTCACCCAGCTCAAACCAGCCCATCTAAGGCATATCGATGTATCACATGGAGTAATTAAAGCAAGCACAGCTTAGGGGAGATAAACTGAAAAACCCTGACAGCTCCTCAGCTGGTTTAAATCAGTACAGATCCACTGATGTCAACAGGCTTTTGCAAATTTACACAAACTGAGAATCTTGTCCCGTGTGTCCGCATTTCATCCAAGCCCTGTTTGGACTCATTGCAGCTAAGGCGTGAGATGGAAAAGATGTTTCTAGAAAGACACTCTGTTCCCTTCATCCCAGACCATCTTGGTTTCAGAGTGGCTCCTTGCCTAAGTTAGAGGGCAGCCCTGGCTGCTTGGCTACTTTCCTGGCTGCAGTGCAGCAGCTTTCAGGTCAGTAGCACAGGAAGAGCATCACAGGGAGGAGACAGAGTGAGGAGGTGGAAAAGGTGAAAAGAAATGAAAGAGCAATCAGGCAGTTGTAGAAATAAAACAAGCTTTGCCACTAAGTTTCCTGGACAAATCTGGTTGGCTTTAAACTATCACCCCATATTTTTCCAAGCCACTGACTAACTTCTGAGTCTTGGTGTTTGACATTCCGTCTGAGTCACCACAGAACTTTGTGCCCATCTGTTCATGCATTCATTCTCCTGATCTATTGCCTCTGCAACAGCACCAGAACAGCTCTACAATTTATTACAGTGCCTTTTTGGATCTCCACGCTCCATCACAATTTTTTTTCATTCTTGGGAAAAATACAAAAAAACCAAACCCAAATCCAGATTTCTCAGCTCTTTCTTCCTTAGTGGTGTCTGCTGTTTGGATTCACAGAGTGTTTTAAATTAGTGATCACAGCCTCCTGATGTCAGGACAAACTATCTGATGCTAGTCAATTATTTGCCACATTTACAGGGAGCTTTTGTGGCCACAGACAGATCTATTTATTTCATAACCTTTTCCTTCCAAACTCTTCCCATTTTCTACAGATCTTTCTCCATCTTTAATTCATTTTATTTTTTTCTTTCAGTTACCCATAATAGTATGATATGGTTGGGTCATTATTCCTCTGTGCCACCTTCATTTTTGTTTCCCTCTGCAAATGAAGTAAAACAAATGGATCCAAAAACTAGTGTAGAAAATGAAAGTTTATTTTTGCTTTTTAAATCATGCATATTTCTTTTCTGATATTCATGACAATGAACAAGAGACTTAATCTGTGACCCATTTAAACTTGTTTCAATATTTCCAGTGAGAAACTTCTAAAAAAAAATAATAAACTGTCTGCTTCCCTCAGGAGAATTCTAAAAGAAAATAAGTAATTGTTTACAATTTTTCCTTCATCAGAATCAGTCTAGTTATGCTACTCTTTCTTGAATTTTATTTCAAAAAGTTGAATGAAATTCTGTATGTGCAATGGATTGTCCATTTATCCCACATATACAAATTAATGACAAATTTTCACATAGTTCTGGTAGTTGTCATTATTCTGTGAAAATTTATATTAACTTCCTACTTTTATCTTAAATTCTGATGTTTCATTATCTGAAAGATTCATCTGTGTGACTGTTTAGAGAGACCAAAGACTGTTTATTAGCCAGGAACATCTGAGATTAACAGCTCTGCAATAGATGGGAACAGTGCTGAGGGCTGTAAGGATTTACTCCAAGCAGCAGTGCAGTCTGACACTTTTCAGTTGTGTTTACTGCCATCAGAGCAATATCCAGATCTCACACACAGTTTTCATTAAGGCTGATGGGAGATGTTTCAGTGGAGACAGCCACGAGGGCACATTTACCCCAATGTGTTGGACACATGCACAGCCCTGCACCAGCCCTGGCAGACACTGTCACGAAATCTCACCAGGCTGTCTTTGAAGGGCCATGCAAATGAGTGCATCTTTATAGACAGAGAATTTGCTTGACTTTGTCTTGGCTAAAAACCTACTGGTGCTACTGGTGGCACACTTTCCTTCAAAACAGCTCCCTTTTTGGGTTTTTTTCAGTGGTTATGATACTCCTGGAAAAAAGAGACAGAGACAAAAGTTGAAAATTAAACCAAACATCTAAAAACTTAAAAGCTAAATTTAGATTTTGATACTGTAAACATGACTCAAGGTTATAGAAAAATTTAAGATTATTCATAAGTCTCTTCAAGGCTTCTAGAGAGAAAGGTTTGTCTTGTATAAAATACTTGACACTTTTTTCTATAGACTGACACTTATATAACCTTCAGAGCACACCTCTCATTTAAAAAGGTGTAGAGGAAAAATCTGTCTTTTGCATATACCTGCTACTATATTTATAGTATTCTGACATTTCATACATTAATCTTGCTTGTGTTGAGTGTGTCCCCTTCAAGTCAGTGGAGTTTGCCCTGGATAAGTATTAACAGAATATGACCGTGAATTTACCTCTGTATTTATTTTCCTGAAAACATGCAATTAGAGAAGGAAGAGACACTAAAGATACAGAAAATGAAAATACTTGGGACCCACTTTTTTCCCAATGGCTACATATTACATATTGAAATATGCTTGAACTATTTTACTGCTCTGCTCAGAGATGACATGCAGTGATAGTTTGCAAAGGGAGAGAAGGTAAAAGGAAAGATATGCCAAAGATATGCAGAAATAAAAACATTTCCAGGCTGGAGGTTCCTTATTTTTTTAGCATCAGTCCTAGAAAAATATGTATTTTGGCTAGCAGGTTTTGCTTCAACCTACTTTGAGGGCAGCCTTTAGTAGGATCACAAGCAGCCAAATACAAGCTGTTACAATGCTACTGATGACCCTGGTTTACATCCATGTTGAATCTGGCCTATGACTGTGCAATTAATGAAAAAATAAATTAAACAGTCTAGTCACTAAACTAAATATCATGTTAAACCAGAAGAAGAAATGTAAAAAATCTAACATTGGGTTGGAAGACTTGAATTAGCAACAGTTTTCCACTTTTAACAACTGGAAATAAGATGTATTTCTCAATTCTTTGAAACATAGTGGATTTTTTTTACTTCATCTCATATATTGTTAATATATATAAGCCATGCTAAGTACTTAATTCTACAATGTATATAAGAGCACAAAAGCATAATTTCCTTGGGAATTGCCAGTGTTAAAACGGTTATTTTTAACTGATTTAATGAATTTACGTAAATACACAAACTTTTGTATGAGACAATTAACAAGCACATATTACTTTGAAAATCCAGCAATGTGTATTTTGTTCCTTAATAGGTCTTTGCAAAAAATCTCCCTCATTCTTTAACCATGTCAACTTCTACTTTCCAGCATGTGCACTCACTGTAGAGCAAAGCTGGGCTTTCTGTGGCAGTGCCTGGTTACTTATCTGAATACTTTAGTGAGAAATACACTACAGGGAGAAATGCAGACATTGGGGAAATGGGTGTCTTGTTTTCCATGCCTGGGGACCAAATGTACTGTCAGGCACCCAGGAGTGTTGCACTGTGCAGTGCTGGGCGAGAGCTCCTGTGCAGGTCTGTAAATGTCACAGATCATATCCAAGATCAAACCTGGTCCCAAACTGTTAAGCTGTGCTTTCACCAGCACCCTATACTCCATTCTTTCTCTCTGGATATTCTTAGTAGTGATATATTTTTCCAAAAGACCAAAAGGAATTTTTTATGATTTGAACTATTATAGCATTACAAAAATATGACAATTTTTAGATGATGCAGCTTTCTTACCATGAACTCTGTATTTCTGTATTTTAACAACACAGCTAAAACTAAAAGTTTTAGTCTCAAAGAAAAAAATAAATAAGGATACATTGAAGTGCCTGAGGTTTGCACATGCCTAAAACTTAGTTTTGACTCTCAGTGCAGTGCCTCTGTATCTTGGAAAAAGCTGCTTGGTCACTTCGTGTTTGGGTTGTAAAAGTTAAAAATTTGCCATGTGACACATGTTTGTTGACTTGCTAGCATAAAAATAGGGTCATGTTGGAGACACAGAATCACAGAATCATTAAGGTTGGAAAACACCTCCAAGACCATTGAGTCCAATCATTAACCCAGCACTGCCAAGTCCACCATTCAAACATGTCTCTGCTGCACATTGTTTGAACATTACCAGGGCCAGTGACTGCAGCACTATCCTGGGCAGCCTATTTTAATGCCTAACCACTCTTTCAGTGAAGAAGGTTTTTCCTAATATCCAATCTAAACATTCCCAACTTGAAATCATTTCCTCTTGTCTTCTCTCTTGTTACCTGGGAAAAGAACCCAACCACCACCTGGATACACCCTCCTTTCAGGGAATTGTAGAGAGCAACAAGGTCTCCCTTGAGCCTCCTTTTCTCTAGGCTAAACAAGCCCAGTACAAACTTGGCCCAGTTCTTCACTGATTTAGGATTTTCCTGCTAAGGGTTAACTAAAGAGTATATGACATGCAAATGCAAATTCAGTGAGTTACCACTGGAATAATCAGCTTTCCCTGGGCAAGAATTAGGATAAATTAATAAAGTGATAAGTGATCCCCCTGTGTCATCTGTACTCCCAAACCCAACAGCAAAGTATCCAATGGGTTAGCTTTTCAGGCAGGGAAGAATTTTCAGCTGTTCCAGAGAAATAAAATGATGTCATAATTGCAGTTGTTGAGAAGATATGGGAAATGGAGGTATTTAGTGTAAGGGAAGGAGAATGAGTCAGAGCCTTAGCTACTGTGAATCAGTGCCCTTGCACAGGACTAACTAGATTAGCTAATTAGCAACACTTGGTGTTACACTCAAGAGACCAATAATCAGAATTGATTAAGGAACAGGCAGCTTTACATTTAAAATTGGTTTTCATTTCACATAAATTTGATATAGAGGACCACAGATCTATATAGTAATCTGAGCAAATCTGTGTAGGAGTAGCTCAGAATAAGTAACATTTTCACAATATCTCTTTTCTTCCTTTCATTATCCAAAGTGTCTGTACTTAAATCACATTTGTCTTTTAGACCACTGCAAAAAAGTGAAATAATTTTTCTCCCAAAAGCTTTAAATTTGTAAGAGGTCTATGAAATAGACTGGTAGCCCACATTTAGTGCCTATGAAAAAGTGTCAATACTAGAAAAAAAAATAGCTCTTCAAGTCAAAAGAGGGAAAAAAGGAGGAAAACTATTTATGGTCTTTCCAAAGCAGATATTTTCCAAAAAGTATGTCATCATAACTAAGGACAGTCTAAAATTTTAGGTCAAACTTTTGCAATTATTTGAAGTAAGAGTAATATTTTTAGTATTATTTAAAATGGTTTTCATATTTAAGTTATTTTAAAAGCCTTTTCCTCAATTTTCTTCATTTCCAAGCAAAATATTTTGTTATCCTGGAGTGGCACGATTTCATTGAGAGAACCTTGTAAAGGAGGATTATGATATTTCAAAAATTTCCCCCAACTGCCTCCAACTTCCATTTCCTTCCCAGCCTTCTCAGTCACTTATGCCTTTTCCCTTTTTCTTCGTGTTGCTAAGGCGCAGAAAATAACCTCTTGTTTTAACAAATCTGTATATTTGAATTCAGCAGAAACTCCACATTTGGGATGATCTTAATATCTTATTTTTAAAAAAAGGTAAAAATAATCCAGGTTAAGCTATAACCATGGAAAGCACCAAAGGAAAAAAACAGACAAATTTACAATACATGCACACACAGAGTATAGACTCAACATTGTTGTTGTCACACAGCATTTTACTCTAATTTTTAATAGGCAATGGAAAACCTGTGCAGAGAAGCTGCTTTGCCTGGACTGGTTAGAAGAAGGGTCCCAGCTCTGGCACCCCTCAGCACAGGTTAGTGACTTCTGCAGTGACCTGAAATAGATAATTTAGAAGGTTTTTTTGAGTCTCTGCACTGCTATCCATTACCCAGGCCTGTTTTAAAATAGATTTATGCACGTGTGCATTGCAAGCAGATTTCCAAATTAGATTACCTTTTTTTTCCCCTCTAAGTTACTTGGAACAACTTGCCAGTAAAAGGAGTGTTTGTTAATTGCCTTAAAAAGGGTATTTCCTACTACCACCCTTCTCCTTCTGGAAAAAATATATTTAGCCAGATTTTGTCAGTGTGATACATGTTGGATCTCTCTTAAAACCTGATAACCAGATTACTTGAGAAACTGGAACTCTTCCAAGACAGCCGTTTCAAGTTTCTTGGTAAATAGTCTGTACATTGTATATATTTGCGAAATGTACATTATTTACTTTATAAAGTCTTCTGATCTTCCATAAATCTCTGCTCACAGAGTAAATTTTCAGGCACTGTTTCCCACTTCTTAGGAGTTGGCCTCTTCATCTCTGTAATGCCACACATGAAGTCACATGGAAAAGGTTGACACGGGATGTCTTTGAAGTGTAGCCATTGGACATCAGATGGACCGGCTTTCCAAAGTGAGAAATACAAATTATGTCTGTTTATTGTCTCCATGAAAAAAAATCAGTTCTTTGTTTAAAGTCTGTTCTGAGGTGAGCACATGCTTGTCTCTGTGGTCACTGACATCTTTTCAATAATGTGAAAACAATGGTTAAAATGGTGAAATCCTATTCTTTATATGATTTGATTCTTATATTATTTGAAGCTTGCAGGATGTATTTTTGTCATTTTTGGTGGTGGCAGCTGTGTTTTTTAATATTTTTGTTTGGGTTGGGTTTTTTTAACTATGCTATTTGACTGGAACACTGTAAAGAGAAATGATCCTTTGCTCCTGTCGCTCTTGGTTCTCACTGGTAGTTGCAGACAAACCAAGCCTGCTGTGCCTGCCTTCAGCCTGAGCAGAATGGGCAGATTGCAAACCAGCCTGTATCTGAAATCTGCCCAGCTGTGTGCAGGCAACACCAGCCTGAGACAGGAATCCCTGGACATGAAGATTTTTCTGTTGCTTTGGCTGACTTCACAGCATAGACATGCTCATGATAGAGTCCTGTTCTGTAGTACTTGTCTCTGCAGACAAGGATCACTTTCCCATCCAAATGTCAACCCTCACCAAACTTAGGGAGCTGTAATAGAATTCTTACTCTTCCATCAAGAGAGCAGACATCATGATGTGGCTTGACAGTGTCTCTGTGACAGAACCAGAAGCTGAAGCCAAATCTCCCATAGACTTCTCAACTCTTGTCACATTATGGGGTATCAAGAGAAATTTCACTGAAGTAAAAGAAATTATTTTTCTTCTAAATACCTAGAACAGACTGAAAAATGAGGTAATGAGATCCTAAGAATTCCCACTGTTCAGCAGGTATTTGACCACTCTGCAATGTCATTTGGACTTAAAAACCACCATCCTTTAAATAGAGTACCTCTCTTCTGGAAGAGCTGTGTTTTAAGCTTCTGATGCAAAACACCTCAAGGTTGGCATAAATTCAAAATCACACTTCGGTCCAGATCCAAATTTTGTACTGCTCCTCAGTAAGCTCAGCCAAGGACCCCTCTCTTAACATGTGTGGATATTGGGGTATTTGAAATCCAACTCCAAATTCCAACTTAAGCCACGGTCTAATGTAAACAAAGTTAATGGCTTGTCAGCATGGGGCTGTAAAACAATGTGGGTACTGTCATAATATTGATGTAAGGAAACTTGAAATATATAGCCATTTTTCTGAATATAACAGTGGCTTTTGCTCTTAGGGAAAAGTCATTAAATTAGTATGTCCAGGTTATGTAGCAGCCAGAGAAAATATACAATTGTGGCAGCCAAGAAATTACATGGAAAAGAAATTGTGCCCTGACCCATTGACCGCAGTGCCAAACAGTGACTGCCATTTAGTGCTGTATCACCTGGGTTTTGTACCCACGTGTTACAGCTCACAGGCAACTGTGGCTGTGTGGAAACAGGAGAAACACGTGTTTGACCTGCACCTCTCAGGGGATGACTGAAGTATGAGCCAGGCAGAGAGTTTGAAAGAGTAAAGAAAACAAAATATAGATACTGCACTGGAATATATAATTTATTATTGGTTTGTACCAATGAGACTTGTTGGCTGCAGTATATAATTAACTGATGATGAATCAAGGTCAGTTTTAAAGACTCAGGTGGAATTTCTCAGGTGACATACTACAAACTCAAAGTGTGGTTATTGCTGTTCATCTGAAATCCCAAACAAATATGGAAATTCCCTAAGGATTACCTTCTAAAACAACATAAAATAATTTGAACTGATTTAATGATTCACAACTGTTGGAAAGTAAGTGTAATTGACTTTGCAGTGATCTGTAGAAACTGTGAATACTCAAGTATTTCAGCCCATCTCTGTCATAAATTATTTTAGCTTCTGAATTGATTTATGTCAGTATCCTTTCATTTTCTCAAAATTACCCAAGAGTTTATAATACTGAAGTGCCAAAAAATTATTTTATATTTAATATTCCTTATGCACCTTATTGTGCATTTTTAATCTACAGGAATCGGTGCACAATATATTAGTGTGAAACTGTGGCCAAAGAACTTCTTTCATGCACAGTAACAGCTACTCAGTGTAAAACATGTGCTTGGACACATAATAATTTTGCTGAGTTTTTGTGAGGTGTGTTCTGAGACCATGCTTTGTCTGTACTGCTATTTTGATTTATACCACTAAAAAATCTCACTATCCTTGTCTGTGTTACATTAAACTCAAAGTTATACATGATGGGATGAGTTCAGATAAAGATTTGGACTGATTCTGGAGCTTTGGAGAGATAAAGCATTAATACTTTCCAAAACTTCAGCAATGATTCGGATTTGGGTAAGGGCCCATGTCTGATTATGTTTAAATATTTTGACATGCATGGTATTCTATTTTATGAGATAGAGATATCATAAGAACTTCATTTGTGCTGTTAGTCTACACTATGGAAACAAATGACATGCTTCACCCATATTGAAGAAATTCGGGATGAAAGATCACAGAGCAAATCATGTTAATGTATAACACATACAAGAAATATTACAATTAAGAATTTACAGATGTGACTCAGGGATAGGCCCTAATTACATGAGAAGTAATGTATTTAAACACAAGCTTCCAAATTAATCACCAAGATGACCTTCTGGCTTTCTAGGCTTGTGTGAGCAAATATTGTGGTAACGTATCACCATGGTAGAAAATTGTATTTTTAGTAAGGTTGAAAGGAGTGGTGGTAAAGGTTGAGCAGCTTTTCTCCATTTCTCAAATTTGAGGCTGGAAAGTCTATACTGACCCTATTTCTGCTGAACTGGGTTTGTCTGAATTCAGGTCTTGCTCAGGGTCACCAGGTGTGTTTCTCTCTAGATGCTTGCCCTGATGTGCAGCTTGGTTTTTGTCCTGATGCTGATTCAGTCAGGTACCTAAGTGTCTAACCTGCCCTTTGATAGCAGTCAGTTTTAAAGAAAATTCATAAAACTTTAAATCCCTTGCAAAACTGTCCCATGGAGCACACTTGTTCCAAACCAAGCAAGTAGAAGTTCTACAAGGTGAGGAAAAAGAAGGATTTAGCTAAGGTTTACCAGCATGCCAGAGGACACTGTGAGCACAATCTGACAAAATGAAAGTTGATTTCAATCATTTTCTTTTGCTTTAGGAGACTTGATACATTTTTATCTTGTTTATATATTGCCCTTTTACCAGCAGATAGATGAGAACCTAGTCAACATCTTGGACATAAGTGCCATGTCTTATAACATTTGACATTTAGCTTCCTGGCAACTCACGTGAATATTGACCAAAGTGCTCAGTCTTTAAATTTAGCACTCTATCTGATTTATTTCCCTGAAGATGACCACAGAGAAAATACTAAATATGAGACAATGTTAAAAGTAACATTTTTGTTATTATGTAAACCTCAAGTTGATTTTTTTTTTTAAATCCATGACTCTATTATAAAAATTACATATTTCATCTTGACCAATATTTCATAGAATCACAGAATGGTTTGGATTGGAAGGCACCTTAGAGATCATCCAGTTTTGGGCAGAGATGCCATCTACCAGGTCAGGTTTCTCAGGGCCCCATCCAACATGGCCTACAGAGTTTACTGTAAATGTGGATTATCTCTGCATCACAGTTGGTGTTACCCATCAGAAATCACAGGAAATACCAGGCTACACTAAATCTATTTGCTTCAGCTGTGACTGCTGATTGTGTCCAATATTTGGATTCTTGAGAGGTTGCAAGAATTCCTCTCTTCTTTCTTACCCTTTCCCTGCATCCCTCCTTTCTGATATTTAGAAACTGTCTTAAATGCACAGCACAAAAGGACTGATGTAACAATTAGCCTTGAAAAAGGCATGTCCATCACCCAGAGCAACAAGGCTGAATTCTAACTCTAGTTGCTAAATTTTATTCTGCTTTTATAAATCATTAGTTTGTTTAAACATTGGTAATTGTCAGATATTCTTAAGTGTCATTAAATTGTATCACATAAAGTTAGGGCACAGAATCATGTTTTATGTACATGTCTTTAAAATTAATGAATTATGAATAAACTCCCTAATTGCACTGAAGTACAGATGGAAGCAATCTTCATGAAATTATAAATAATCACCATACTGCTCATTGCAACAAGTGGAGTTTAAGCTTGCCAAGCAGTCTTAGAAGTTTAATTAAATGTACTAAAAAAGCAATTTGATGCTTTAAAAGCCAAGCTGTTACATGGCACTGAAGCAAATCAAAACTTCAGTTAGGTTTGCAAACCAATCTTTGTTGCTGACCTTAGAAATGCCAACATTCCCAGTTTAGAAATTTTATGCTTTGCAAGTTCAGTGCCTCAAATAAACATAAGACTTGACTTTTGGAAATATTATTTAGGTGAAGACATGCAGATAAGCAAGAATGATTTTCAGACATTATAAATTCACATGCTAACAAGACTAGTAATTTTATATAGTATTGAGAGAAGAGACCCTCTATACAGTCAGAAAGAGTAAGATGTGCCAGATGTCATCAGGCAAGTTTAGAGTTTATGGAGTGTAGACAAATATAAAGGAGCTTATGTTTAAGGTTGTCCCTTGACCCTTTATGACCTTCTGGATCTGTGAATCTACACTCAGAATAACTAGAGCAAGAAGAAAATTTTGGCAGAATCTTGGCTCCACAACTCTCCAGTGAACTATCAACCCTGCACAGACATGTGTAACCTGGTACTTTGCTCCTGATAGACAATTTCTTCCTTAGTGTATTCTTCAAGTACAGCAGCTGAGCAATGCAAGGCAAATGTAGTGCTTGGCTTGGTAAGTAAAACTCAGATCCCCAAAGGAATTTATCTTTTATTCATTCTTGGATACTTGACTTGAAATGAAGCTGAAGTATAAATGCTGAAAAGTGCAATATGAATAAACCTCATGGCAATGCCTCTGAATCCCACACTTCTGTGGTGAATCTCTGTTTGACTTCTGAGGTCTGTTTCTACTTCAGGTTTAGCTGGAAACAGTTCTAGCTGAAAAGTTCAGATATTATTTCAGGTTTATTAGCATACATGTTTGGAGTCTTTTCACAAGACTGGATATCCTGCATGGGTTTTTCTTCTGGTCTGGAAGGGCACAAATATTTTCAGTAGGTTTTTATATATGTCCAGCAACTTCAGAGCATCTCAGATCAGGTGTCCTAGCTTGAATCAACCAGGGAAGTGAGCTGATGCCTCTGTGTTTGCTTTGTACCTAAACCTAATCAAGACTGAGGCAAAAAGCTTCATTTCCATCTGAGCTTTTGTCTGGCTGCCTATGGCCTGTTAAAGTGCATCTAATGCACAGAAAGATGATGACTCTCACTAAATCCATCTGAGACAAGCCCTAATGTGCTGACACTGGCCAGTAAGTAATTGAGGGGTGGCTTTTAGTGTAATAACATACCACTTAGACCACTTGCACAGGAAGTGAGGAAACTGGTTTCTCTTCCTTCCTCAGACAGAGGGGACCAGACCCATATTTCCTCATTCCCAGGAGTGTGAATGACCGACAGAATTTATGTCAACAGGGTTAAAGGGGGAGACAGAGGCACCTCCCACCTTTCCAATGGGGAAATGGATACAAGATTTACTGTTCCCAAGAGTGAATTGGGAGAAAAGAAATAAGCTCTAACTGTGTAATATGATGGTTAGGGCTTCTTAAGAAGAACAGTCACAGGTTTTGTCCCCAGTTAAAGGCCTATTTTGTGTTTTCCAGTAAATCCTAATTAAATGAAATTAGAAGGCAAAGTTCTATGTTGTCAGTTGAGTGTCCCTATTCAGATTGTCAGTCGATCTTTCTTTTTTTTTGGCTTATACTAAGCAGAAAGTGTAAAAATGTTTTTTTATAATGTCTCTAACTCAGAAAAATAAAATATTCCAAATGGGGAGGCTCAGGGGGAAACTTACCGCTCCCTATAGTTATCTGAAAGGAGGTTGTAGCCAGGTGGGAGTTATTTTCCCAGGTTGCAAGTGCCAGGAGAAGAAGAAATGGCCTGAAGTTGCTGCAGAGAATGCTTAGATTGGATATTTGGATATTTGGATATTTGGAAAAGAATTTTAACTGAAGGAGTGGTCAAGCATTGGAACAGGCTGCCCAGGGATGTGGAGGAATTGCCATCTCTATATTTTATCAAAAGGTGTGTGGATGTGGCACTTGGAGACGTGGTTTAGTGGTGAACACAGCAGTGCTAGGTTAACGTCTGGATTTAATGATTTTTGAGATCTTTTCCAACTTTAATGAGTCTATGATTTTATATTTTTTCTTCTGAAAAAAATACTGTGTCTGGATGGCTGAGAAATTAAACCTGCATATCAATTTTTTTTCAGGGAAATTGAGGATTGTAATGTACATCTAGGACCGAATCTTTAAAACTGCAGCATGCCTTTCTAGAGGAGCATGTAGAAATGGTTCCATGTTTAATTACCAAAAGTAACAGTGTCATTTGAAAAGACTGTTGATGTCTCTTGGCACCTCCTCAGTTCACTCCAAAGTCGTGATCTGCATTTACAGGGGCAACCTCTGAAGCACACCTTAGGTTTTTGTGTTGCTCATTAGATCTGTAACTGGATGTCCCACATCCAGAGAGCTCTTGGATTCAGCACAAAAAATGGCAAAGCAAGAGAGTCACAATTGCGTTAAAAGATCATATTTTCACATCTGCCTTGCAGGATATTTGGCAATTTCTTTTCTCTGTAGAAGGGGATACATAAAGAAAGTATAAAGTTCTTTTGATCTAAAAAATCTCTGTGGGATTTAATAATTTATATCAGAATTTAACAGCACAGAAGAACTCTTTTTTATATACTGGAGTAATTTTGCTTTGCTTTTGTCAGATCAGCCCTACTTGAAACAGAGACTTGCTATTAATGGAACTGAACTATATTTCAATGTCTCAGATACTTTGGTGGCTTTCATTCTACCATATTTCACTCTGGTCCCAGTTCAGCAAAGATCTTAAACACATTTCTAAATCTAATAATTTCAGTGGGACTAAAGACCATATGTAGATGTTTTATAAAAATTGGGTCAGCTTATAAACTCTTCTTTATGATACTTTTAATGAAGAGTAATATGTTGAGACAGATCCTTTTTGTTTCCTTTTCTTTAGTAACTTACTCTACTGATTGAATGTGAAGGCACAAATATGAGGGCTGGAGGAAAAAATCTTGTTATTTTTTTCTGCATAGAGCCATAGTAACAGGAATGACATATATCTGACCCAACCAATAGTAGATGCCTTCATTTAAGATAGCCATCTGCATTTTCTTTAGTATTGGTGGGCAGAAATACATGTGTTTACAGCTCATTTTGCTCCTCCCTAATACATATGCCTGAAACAAACCAAACTTCTGCACTCCAGAAGTGTCTGTTGCTCCTATCTGTGAAGAGGATTTTCACATAGGCATTTTCACAGCAGATATCTGAGTTTGATGGATGAGATGGCATTCATCCCATGGGACATTTAGAGGAGTGGGGAGAAGGCCTATCAGACCAAGGTCCTCCACACCTCCCATCTTCTCCCTGAGCCTGGGCAGCAGCAGACATATAGGCAAAGAGGAAAGGAACAAATGCATGTACAAAAATGTCTTGGTCTAGCAAATTTTTCAGTAATCAGTGGTTTTAGAACTTCCTGACCCAGATTTCTTTCTGGCAAATCATGTTTGGTAACACCAGTTGATTTGCTCTCCATTAATTTGTTCCTTTTTACAGCCATGTGTATTTTTTACCTCCGTGAAATCCTGTGGTTATGAGCTCTATAATGCAATTACATGTTGTGTGGAAAAAAATGCTCTGCTTTGGTGTATAACTTACTCCTTAATGCTTTCATTATATGTCTGCTAATCCTTGTGCTATGAGGTGAATATTCACTCTATTCATGTTCTGCATACAGTTTATGACTTAAAGCCCTCTGTCATTCCCCCCATCAGTCATCTTTTTCCCAAGCCTAAGAATCCTAATGTATGTGCTCTTTCCTCATATGGAAAACATCCAGATCTAGGCATTCATGATGCAAACAGGATTTTCAAAATCAGAATTTTAATGGCTTTAGTATAAAGAAAGTCAACAATGACAGGAAAACTAGACTTCATTAGAATAAGTCCTCACCCTAACAGTGTGATATGCAATAAACCCCACGCAAATATTGAATGCTTATTAATCACTGTGGAGTCCATTATATCACATTTTTTGTGGTTACTGTGCATGATTTTTTTTATAAGGCAAATTGAAGCTGGTTATTGTTTTAGCTATTAGAAAAACAAAATCCTTCAGAAGAAAAAAACCTGGACACACTAGGTTACTTCTTTTATCTCCATTTTTATATATGAGACCCTTCAAGCTGGAATGAAGGGCATGCTGACTCTTCATCTCTGTATTAAAAGTTACAAATCAGGCAATATCTTATGCCCATTTTGTTGTCTCCATCATTATATGGAGATTGTATTTTGACATGAATTGGTGGACTCAGTCCAATTCTTAATGGAAAGAGTCATTAACTCACAGTGACAGGACAGAACAAAGAACTGAACATGCATGAAGGTATTTCATCTCCCTTAAGATATTTTTGTGACTCTACAACCAGTGGTGTAGCCAAACTTGTGTTCTGGGTTTGTTCCTGCTATTTATTATGAGTATTAGTGCACCCCCTAGAAGCTCCCATCAAAAATGGAGTCCCATTGCGGAATAACATACTGATTTCCAACATATTTTATGCACACATCATTCAGTAAGAAGTGTGTCTTCCAAAGCAAAACAAAACAATGTGTTTTGCATGATTCACTACGCTTTGCTGCAAGAAATACAAAATAATTGAGCAAGACTGCAGTAACTCTCCAATACTTTGTTATGGTTTTTAGCTGTGCTCAGCAGAATAAAGTGACCCTGGTTCACAACTCCCAGACTGTATTTGCAAAGGTGAAATTACACATTGAAAGGTTTCTGTAGAGGACATAACTCTGAAGGCTGACATTTTAAATCTGTAAAGTTCATACAAAGGTACAATGATGAAAAAATGAGCACCCTTTTCTCTGTGGTCTGTGACAGGTTTGAGCCACCATGATTTTGCTCTCAATGGTTGTGCTGGAGAACAGTATATTCACAAATTGTCACCCACATTCACCATTTGAGTTTGTGTGGTGTTTAAAGCCCTGCACTTGCCAGCTGTATAAAGAGGGGAAGAACATTATTCCCTTCACTAAGGAATTCATGATACAGGCAGGAGCTGGAAAGAAGCAGGTTGGGGTTCAGGTGAACAGACTGACAGGCCAGCTGTGGTCAACATCCACTGGCAAGAAAACGTCTGTCAGGGAATGCTTTGGCTTTACTTTGGTGTTCAGTGCTTTAGCAGAGCAGTATTCTGCTGAGCTGCTCTGTCTCATATTGGAGCAATCTTCACCCATGCCTCTGCAGTCAGCAGGAGAGCAATTGCCAGCTCCATGGCCATATAAAGGCCACAGGAGTAATCTGTGACAGATTTGATGACAGCAGGGGAAATACTCCTGAGAATTGTAATTGTAAGGGCTAACTGCAGACCCAGATAGCTTTCAGCTGATGATCAGGAATAGTCCGAGTCAATGGCTACTCAAGCTTCAAAGATAAGAACATGCTCTGATTTAAGAGCCTATTTCTGTGGGCAAGGCTGTGAACTCTTTACTGCTGTTGAAGACATCCATCAGCCCTTTGACATTAGCAGGATTAATTCCTGGTTAGAAGGGCAGCAATCTGGCTCAGTGACACTGACAAATTTCTGCTTGTGTGTTGTCATTTTTTTTCAAGCATGCACAGGAAAAAAACCTCAAACATAGGCAATGCTGGTTGCATAGAAATTCTGTCTTATAGGATCCCATGTTATAGGATGTATCAGAATGGAATATGGTTCTATGGATTTGCCTCTCCAGGATCATTGCCAGCTTATTTCATCCTGGATGCATTTCTGTGTCCTTGCCCTAGTGCTGTTGTCTGGAGTGGTTCCCATGTATCAGTTTGTTACAAAAAGGCATAATGAACTGTTAGAATCTGTCTATATCCTTAGGAAGGAAAATAAGTCAATTTGTACTATAGAAAGGTCACCTTTGTGCATGTTGCATTTCTGTCCTGATTAGTGCACAAGGATTGGCCTGATTTGTGGTACCAAGATGAGTGTGTCACAGCAAAATGAGTGTGTTCTCAAGGCTAAACTCTTCACCCAGTTCAGTCTGGGAGTTTTAAGGACATCCCTTTGGTGGCAGTGTAAAAATTGATCTCCGTGTTTCATAGGCTCTTCTGGAAAGTCTGGCCTCAGCTGGGAAATTCAGCAATGGTCACTCAAAGATTTGTTCAGTAGAAACCAGACTGTATTCAGGTCTCCCCTGAGATTAGATGGCAATGGTTAAGAGATGACAAAACCTTGGGTTTAATTTACATATATAGTAATCCTGTAGCTACTCTAGCCTCTTTCTCTGCAGTGCCACCAAGTCAGCAGGGAGACAGTCCTTGCTATCCATGATAAAGTCACTCAGAAAAATAGAATTCTAAACTGAAAGTTAACATTTTCAAGTTGGTTGCTGGAACACATCTTTTCAGGTCCAAATTTTTACATCCATTCCACTCATAAGAAAATCGATATCTTTGTAGTCTGTTTGTCAGACTAGGAAGACTAAAAAAGACTTCCCACAATGCCTACAATTGTGCAATTCATGGATTAAACTGCTAATGTTCTGCAATGAGCTAACAGAGGTTAGTATAATTTCAGCACATTTTCTCCAAATTTCAGAGTGGGTACTTTTGAAAGAAATATACAACCAACCCTTTGCCTCTGCCTGCTATAACTAATAGCCATATTTTTTGCTTATGTATTAGAGAGTGCGATAAGGGATTGTAGTTCAGAAAAACCAAATTTTCTGTTATTTGAGCTGAAGTCCATCACTGGAAATTACAACAATTCATCCTGGTTATGAAGTGGCCCAGAAGGAGGCCGAAGACATACCAACCAATGTGTTACTTCCACGTGGGGATTGTGCATACTCTGTGTATGGAATATAAGAAGGAAATGCATTCACATTTTCATATGCCGTAAAATAAAGGCTGTATTACTCTATAGCATTACACAAGCATGGTGTCATGAGATGAAGCAGAAAATCTCCCAGGCCTGTTTCTTCAGCAATGCTTGTGTTTTGGTTCAGTCCCCAAGGTTTCTGCCTTATCAGATGCAGACAAAGTGAAAAGAAACAGTACCAGTGAAAACTGCTATAGATCCATACATTGCGTGATGCAGTGTGGAATGAGACTGAAATGTGTTCTTTAATAATGAATACTAAAGTCAACATTTATAATAGTAACGGGAGATACTGAGTTTTCTTTTCATTTGAAGGTCAAGAGTTAATGTCATATCTCAGCTAGGGAGCTGAGACATACAGTGCCCCATTTATTCCTACTGCAGTGTGTCAGGCAGACGCCAGCACACAATCTCAGCATCTGGCACAGTTTCATGAGGAATGAAATTTTCACAAAGACATGATCACTTCTGTATTATAGTTTGATGATATGATTTCTTAGGTAAACTGCAACTTCTCTGACACTAAATGTTTTCTGTCTGACTGAGAACTTTGCTGTGAATGACAACATATTTTTTTTTGCCTTGTATCCACTGCTCATTTTAGCTATGGAAAGAAGCAGAGTTGGAAAATGCTGTCCTTTGTAGCTAAGGCAAGGCTCTTGTTTGTGTTCTGAACCCACCATATTCCAAGTCAATAAGGTAACAAGCCAAATCCAGTTGTTCATCTCTATACTTGTGTGCATGTGTTAATAAGATTGATATTTGACCGTGAGTTTTTGCCAAACACAGACTTATAGTGTCAACACCAGTTGGAGAAATAAGCAGGGAAGTGTGCAGGGAGCCACATGAAGACTACTGTCTGCAACACCAATCCTGGAGATAAAAACAGGACCTTAAATTAAACAATTGGCTTCTGTGACTGTCCCTCCCTTTTTGTTTTCAGTACTGTCTGTGCAACATCAGTGTTTCCATCCAGTTGTAATGGGAAATCCTGAATATCTCAGTTTATATTAAGCCTCAGTTGACCAAGGCATCATTCTTATGCTCAGTGGTGAATGTTTACTCGCATCCTGTGCTCTTTAATATTCCCTGTTTCTTCCTTCAGATGTAGAAGTAATGGATTAACCAGAATCAGTTACCCAAAGGCTGTTACTCAAAATGCCTTTGAAACTATAAAAAGGAGGCACAGAGGCACTTCCAGGTTATTTTCTAATACCCTGATGTAAACAAATACAGAAAGAAGATCAAATCTCCACTTATGTGTTGTAAACCACTGCTGAATATATATTCAGCATATTCAGATGGTCGTCTGTCATTGCTAAGACACACACAAGTTTTGACACATCCTATTCAGAGACTTGAGATACCACCAGAAGGAGGTGAAAGGGTTTGAAAATTTACTATATGTACCTAATTTAAGACTTTTCAGAACTGTCTGTTGACTGAACATAGTACAGAAGTTTGACATTAAAATCACTGAGACATCCCAGTAGACATTTAAGTTTGTGGTAGCCTTCAGAGATTCTATTGTGAATAGAAACCTTTCACCTGTTCATACTCTCAAGAGAGACATCTTTTCTCTCCTCTGAGGCAAGGAAACAGAGACCTGCACAGACAGCAGCTTGGTGAGGGTATCTGTTCTGTTGCGTGACTTCTGCTGGGGAGGAGACCACCCTCTTTTTTTTGAGTGTCACAGAACACAGCTTGATTTCTGTGAGCTGGGGCCAAAGTTTTCTTTTTTTCTTTTTTTTTTTTCTCTCCCTGCTCCCCTCCTTCCTTCCCCCCACATGGTGTCTGCTTACAAGATTGCTTCAATAGCCAGCATTGTAACATACAGAGATGGATTTTCACAAAATTAATTTCAGGGCTTGGATAGGAACTGATTATGAATCTTTGTAGTCCTACAGATGAAGTCATTAAGAAAGAACTCAGAGTGGAATGCAGCCAAGGTTCTTAGCAAGAGCATGGCAGTGATTGCACAACAGAATATGGGAAGAGTAAGAAAAATGACAGTACATAATCATTTCATACCATTCATTATTTTCTCCAAACAATGAAAGAACACAGTGGCACATGTTAAATCAAAAAAGGCCTCTACAAAAAGTAGCAAAACCACATGTGTGATCCAGCAGGATTTTGAGGTGAAAGATATTTGGACAACAACCTTAATTGTCACAAATCTATTTTAAATAATCCATAATATCACAGTGATTTCAATGTAATTTTAAAGAACCATTTAAAGTTCTTCATATATAGTAATGTAATACAGGAAACAGAATTATAAAAATTGCAACAGTGCAACAGTGGACAGGAACAACTTATGAAGATAAATACTTCATTATATTAAAAAATAGGTTGATAATTTTCACTCATATTTTTACTAGAAATTTTTTTCTTGACTTGTTTTTTCTCTTGAAAGGAAAGGGAAATAGCAGTAGAAAAAGGAGTGTGGTAAGTTCCTTAATTAAACTACGTTTTGCATCATGCACAGTTTTTTATGATGTTAACAACGTTACCCATAGTATTCCCATTAACATCATTTATGCCATCACAACTGTTACAAGATTAAGTTTGTTCTAAAGACCTGCAGTTTATTTTTCAAATCATTATTTACCCTTTAGAAAAAGCATGTATCAGTTACAAAAAAACCCACAAACAAACATGTCTAGGTTTTTAACCCCAAGTACTTTTAGCTGAACGCAAAATATAGAAAATATTGGACAAGACATATGTTCAGGATGGATTAATTTATTCCCTTTTCTCTAATTCAGCTGTCCAGTGTGTGAGACTGTCACTAGGCTCAGTTTCCTCCTCTATTTGATCTATACCAGGGATTTCCAACATCCCTGGAGAGGACTCTTCAACATTGAAAACAGGATGTCTTGAAGGATTCATGATCTGCAATTGCTGCAACCCTAAGGATAACTAGTTCAGACATAAAAATTGATAAACAGCTGAGACAATTCTCCCTTTGAAGCTGGTTGCATCTACAGATAAATGTGCTGTTGAAAGAAGTACTTTTCCCTCTTTTCCGCTAGTGCTATGTCCCTCTGCCCCACGTTCTGGCTGTGTGACCCACGTAGGTGTCTGTAATCCCTCTCTGGGATATTTAACAGTTTTGTATAAAGTCAAGCTGCTTCAAAAATAATACTGGGAGAGCATCAGGCATTATTTCATAGAGTCATAGAGTGTTAAGGGGTTGGAATGGACCTTAGAGATCATCTAGTCCCAACCTGCCTGACACAGGCAAGGACAGCTCCCTCTAGACCAGGTTGCTCAAGGCCTTATCCAACCTGGATTTCATGATCCATTTCTTTGCATTACCCATTTCTCATGAAAGGATGTAATTTCTCTTGTGGGTTACAGCTACACATCCCAGTGGAGTGTTGCCCAGAGAAATTATTTTTCTCAAAACCAAATAGAGATATTGTAACAGACTTATACTGAAGTCATCAGACTCTAAGCTGGAGCAGTTTCATGGTGGCTTCCCAGGCTGGCTTCAAGGCATGTCCTTTTGCTCAGGTGTCTGTGAATTACAGTCCCTATCAGAGTTGCTGAAATGGCCTCAGATAACTCAGATAGAAATAGATTTGCTTCTTGACACAGAATTGTAGGCCTCTGAGATTTGGATTTCTGTGTTAATTTTCCTATGCTCTATTTATATTCAGTGAGGAGAAACAGAAAGTTTTTGTGGCCTAATTTATCTCATCCATATTTCAAATACATTTCAGATGGATTGCTAAGATATTCATTTTCTGACCAGTTACTGTAAAGAGAGCATCTGTTCAGCAGGACATGCTTATACTGTATTTAGGTGAGAAGAATCTCACCTTAGTTGTCTGTCACTTGCTTCACACTCCTTGAATACCAAGAACATATCATTATACTGGTCCTGAGTGCCTGAATGCTCCAAGCAGAACTCACTGATGCACTGGGGATTGAATAGCACAGTGGAATTTTGTAGATGTGAAAGAGTTTAAATGACATTATGGGGTTGATATTATGAGCTGATAAAGAAAAAAAAAAAAAAAGCAAATAAAAGAGCAGAATTGCATAGAGAGAAAAGGTTCATATGTGCTGACATGCCTGTCCTGGCACAGTTCAGCTTAATCCACCCTACTTGCTTTTTTCACCCTATTCTTCAGTCCTCCCTTCTAGAAACAGATTTAGGTATCCCTTTATCTCTGTGAGACTGTACTTGAGTTACCTTCACTAGTAACTTATTCCATATGTCTCCTTCTCTGAGAGTGAAGCAACCCTGCCCAAGCCCCTGTTTGCTCATTCTTACCTAATATTTCAATTTAGTCCCTTAGTTTTCCCCTTTAAGTAGTAATAACAAAAGCCCACCCTTTGAGGTTGCTTTATATTTTCACTCCCTTTCTTAATACTGAAAGTTTCAACTACACCATCTCCCAGATTTTCTTGCCCATGGAGAACAGCATCAGTTCCCACAGATTTTCTTTGATTTACATACACATACATATGTGTAAAAAAAATCAAAACTGTTAAGAATAAAAATTTAACATTTCCTCTTTCTATTTTTTTTCTTTATCACATGGCAAGAACTTGGTCCTGAAAAACAGTTTTTAATCAGGTGGCTAACCAAATTAATCCAGTACAGCAGACAACATCTAAGAGTTTCTACATGCTAACTTGGAGGACAGAGAAGCAGAACACAATCTCATGTCAGGTAGTCATAACACACATGGGCTTCTCCAAGTCATGCCACCAGGAATAGGTGGAGCAATATACTATAAGGAGAGCCAGCAGGAAGGAGAAAGAAAAGGTCTGAAAAGCTCTGACATTTCTTCTTGGAAGGAAAATGTGTTTTAAACATTTTTCTGTTAGTGCTGGTGTTAATGGTAAAAAATCAGATTTTCTTATCTAGAAAAATATAGTGAAATAATAAAGCACTGAGATGCCAGAGTAAGCCTTTTTTTTTTTCCTTATACAAAGATAATATAATTGTTTTCATATACCTTCAAAGAGGATTAAAGTTGAAGAGATAAAAATGGAAAAATGGAGAGGAAAAAGACAGTTTTTACTGTCTGATTCTCCTCTGTCTTACACTGAGTTTACACTGGCAACTCTCCAGTGGCTTGCTGCTGATTTATACCTTCATTTGTGAACTTCAAGCTCTGAGAATAGGCTGCTGTTATATTTAATACACTAGACACAGATTAAAACAATTTGACTTTAATTCCTGGTGTTGCCAAGCTGTCCTATAAAAGAGCCTAAGAAAGATGTTTCCGAAAGCAGATCCGTGATTTGGGAGCTTCCTAACCATTTTGCTAAGCTGCTTAGGTACTCTGTCTGATCAGTTTTCCTTGAAAAGGGACTCTTGGCTGTATTCATGAAGAGATTTATAAGTCTGCATTTTTACATACAAAAATGAAAACTGAATTTTTCATGGACCAGCTTTTCAAATGCTCCTAAATCTGTAAGTACTGTAAGTCCATTTCTTTCCTTTTAGCATGGTATTTTACAATCATCTTCAGGTCTCCCCAAGAATTTGCCTCAGCTTCATCTGTCCTCTCCCCCATGTTCAAGTGCACACACAGAAATCTCCTGCCCAATCCACTTGGTGTTCTTCAGTGTGCTTGGAATATGAGATTTTGCAAGAAGTATTGATGAAGATTTTGCATTCCCAGGTTCTGCTATTAATACACAGCCCAGGGGTTAGGACATAGGAAAGTAGAAAAGCTGCCTTTCTTAGCTATAAGGAATTTGAACTTAACTCGCCCCATGCTTTTTTTAGTTGAAACTGCTCCACTTTATGCAGAATAATTAAACATTAACTGGGCCCGACACAGTGACCTGGTTTTCTTCTAGCTCTTGCTATACAAACTAGTTAACATAAACCAGGGAATTATTAACTAGAAAAAGAAATAGAACCCACAACTATTTTTGTTCAGGTGACCTCTATAACTGTTTAAAAAAAAAAAAAAATAAAAAAGTTTTCTTTTGTTTTGACCTAATCTGTACTTTAATATTTCATGTAAAATACAACTGCTTCTACTGGAGAGAAAGACATCTTGTAATATCTGGGTCTCATCAATTATTCTTCTAGAGTAATAAAATGGGTTTGGATTACTATAGAATAGTAAAAGATAGAATGTGAAAGAATAGATTAATTATTAATTTATGAGGAAAAAAAAAAAAAACCTAACTCTCAGAGTCACACATTAAGTAGGGGGTGGGGAGATTGCTCTACAATCCTACAAACTCTTTTCTGTGGCTGTACTTTGAAAGATAAAATGTGAATAAGACCCAGATCCTCCAATGAAAATTTGATGCTTTTTATTCCCAAGCAGAAGACCTTAGAGACCAGGGTAAGACTGTAATGTCTTAGAAGAGGTTTGTTATTTCCTATGGGCCATAATTAGTAGCCACAAACTAGGGGATTCAGATAATAGGACGTATTAAGGGTGTTTTAGTACTAGAGGTGGTATATTTTACATGTATGACCTCCCAGTGGAATTTACAGCCTCTGAAACAGTAACATCAGCTTCCCACACAAAGAGGAGCAAAAAGTAAGCACCTGACAACAGAAATCAGGAAAGCCAGAATTCTGAGTGAAAAAGTGCTATAGTGAAGATGGAAACCCCTAGGAGAAGATAAGGATTACTTAAGTAGTAAATCCTTCCATTCAAAAAGAAAACAAACCACTTTCCCTTCATAAGAAATAACTCAGAACACTGAGTGCTCTGACATTAGATTAGATAGCTCAAATTCAAATCTGACTTAAGGGATTTGAACCTACAAAACATACCTTCACTGTCTAAATCTTCAAACAATGAAACTCACTGAGGTGTAGCTCTTGTTGAAACTTGACTAAAAATAACATCTGAGAGAAAGGAGAAAATAACTGTACTGCAGGTGATTGCTGTACTTTCTTGAGAGACAGATTTAATTCTCTAATTTAGTACATACTTGAGTACTTCACAAGAGGTGAAAATATTTCAGAAAAAACCTGATAATTACCTGAGATGGTATTCTAGGCCAAGGGGTAGGACATCTCTCAGAGGTGAAAGTGGACTGGAAGCCTTGTGCAGCACTTTGTGACGAGGGTGCAAATTGCCCCTTTGCCCTGCCTGAGCCGCCCAGTTCATCAGAGCAATGCAGGGGTGTCATGGAGCACCCCCACACCCCGAGGCACCCACCCTTAGGAACTAAAGGTGATGTAGAGGGGAATGAATTGCCTTCAGGAGTTACTTACTTTTTCCACTTCACTGTAGAGAAACCAGGGACACGGAGTTGAGGGATTCTGTGACTCTGAGTGTCCTAGAAAATGTCTTCCTTAAGTTCTCTGCATCTTATAAAATAAGGATGATGCTTTGTCCTAATTTTGTCTCTTCCAGTTTAAGTCATTTCTACCCTGTACTACCCAGCAATAGTCTTGTGGCATTTCCCAAGCTTGAGGCATGTGAAAATTGTTTGTTATTGTAATAAAAACAATAACAATAGGATCATCTTGAATCAGTGATTCTCTCAATTTCTGACTGATTTAGGCTGCCTGTGAGGTCTAAATCATATAATTAACAAATTTTCTATCAGAGCTTTTACCTATTTTGGCAACAGCTATTAAAATGTGATTATATGCTGCGAGCTGGTTCTGTTATAAAGCAGCTCTATAATGTTTTTATAGAAAAAAATCTTAGTTTATTTTTGTGATTTCATTGTACTGTGATTTATATTTAACACCTCTGTTTTCCATTGTCAGCAAGAGCCAGTATTTCCAAGTGTTCACTTTACTGATCAGAATTTTATGAACAATACAGAAAGCTCACAACAAGCTGGTATTCATTACTAGAAGTATAGAATTTTAAGATTAAATTTATAATTTAATAACTCACTGATATTTTCACCAGGAATGTGTTCACTGTTGGATACCCAGCTGTTTTTTTTTAAATTTGGGCCAGCCATCAGAAATTAATGCTTGCTTCTTCTGAACTTAATCTGATTTATGAACTACAGAGGATAGGCACACACAAATGTCCACACTCTATCATCTTACACAAAGTGCAAATGATATGTGACATGACATTGCATAGCCTGTTGCTTTAAATCAATACTGTCAAACAATATTGAAGTATGAGTTTAAAGCAATGGCTTACAGGAATTCCAGTAACACATACAATGTTTTGTTTCTTCTGCTTCTGAACTCACCATTTCAAACCTTTCCCAGTGATGGAGAAGAATAACAAGGATGTTCCATACCACTGAATGAAGTCATTGACAGCAGTGTTTTCTTGCTGACATGATACATTTGCTCTATATAATACAGTACTTCATCCTCCAGGATACACATGCTCATACCTGCATACATAAATATAATATAAACATACACATGTATTCCACTTTTGAACTTGTTAAACAGCTCCACACAATGAAACAGTCCTATAAATATACCCCTTTTATGGAGAATAAGTATACATAACTGTGCTGAACCAAACAGAGCTATATCAGGTGAGACTAAATAAAAATTTGGCCCAATATCAAATGACACTAAATAAAAGTTTGGCCCAACCTACACAATTAGACCTACAACCTATTTAGACTTACACAATGTAGTAGCCTTTTTTATTGTGTCAGCAGCTAGGTTTCAACTCATGTAAATAATCACTAGTTGTACCAGTGCTATGATGAAAATCTTGGTGTTGAATACTGTTTAATTCTTGTAAACCTGAGGTGACAAAAAGCAATAACTGCTCCTATTTCCCTTTAAATGAATTTTCTTAGTAATGAAGTAGGATGGATTGTACCAGTGTTCAAGTAGTGGAAGTGAAAAGTATCAATAGAATAATCAGTGTAGGAACAGCTGGGTTTTTAAGCACATTTGCTAAATTGCTGAGGAGATTCGTGTAACTCTGTAAAAGGCAAAACCAAATTTTCTTTTCATATTGTATTAAAAAAGTCATTTGCTGAAGGAAAAAATTCTATGACTTGAAAGAAACACCTGTTTTATATTGAAATTTAAGAATATAATTTAGAAACTAAATAAAGTTTTTGAGAAAAATGAAAAGTTGACATGTGGAAAAAAAATACTCCCACCATTGTCTTCTTTTCATTCTCAAATACATTCATTCTCTTTTATTTTGTCTGACAAAATATTTTATTGCAAGGATTTATTCTATTCAGCTGCTGATACCTTTAAAATTGTTTTTATTTCTTCTACAGTCTTTAGCTTTAAGAATTTCATGAGTCATCTCATTTAAATATAAGAAAACAGTATTTTCAAAGGTTTCCCTAAAGTAAATTCCCTAGCTGCTAATCTGAATTGAAATTTGTCAATGTTTTTGATTTGACAGAAATTCAGAGAGGGTTTTATTCCAGGCTGAGTGAAGAACCACTTACTGGCAGAGCCACGTGGCCAGTGACCTGGGCACAGGTCAATTTCATTTGAAGATCAATTAGCTTCAATTTACACAATTAAGATCCACGGCATTTGGCCCAGCAATGACATTAAGGCTTGTAAGCTAGGAGGGCAAGGCTCAGTCATTGCTATCATTAATGACCTATCTGGAGAAGGTTTTAAGCACCAAGAGGATCAGGATTTGGTGTTCACGGGTGCTCTTGGGGGACCAGCAGAGGACCTTGTCAGCAGGTCTGTGTTTATCAGAGTGGCTCCCTGGAGCTGATAGCAGTGCTTAACTCACATTACACACAGGTGTGAATAACTACTCAAGAGGAATGTGGGCCAGTGAGTTTCAAGTTGTATTTCTCTCGCTCTCAAGTTGGAATCCTCAAACATATGTTTCCCAGCCAGGACTGTACTCTTTCAGAACTTTAGACTCAACATGTTTCCACTAATTCCAGTCAATGTGTTTCAGACTTTTTCTTCATTTGTCTGGAAAGCATCCAATACATGACATGATTTCTCTTTCCCCTCTATCAGTTATTCTTATGCTAAGTGGAGATATGAAAAGCACAGAAATGTTCCCAATATCACTTATTCATTTGCACAGTCTTCTACCCTCCCACACTGCCTGCTGTGCTCAAAATCCCTTGTCTTCTGTTACATACTTAGTTAAATAGGTTTCCTTTAATCTTAAACTATTTCAAATGTAAATCTTGAAGGGCATGATATTGCACCCATTGAAGTCTTTCCAATGTGTAGAGATGGCCCAGCTATAAAGAAATATCACCAAGGGAGCTCTGATGCAGTGGGGAAGATGAAGGCATTGAACTAAAGGCTGAATAATGACAGTATTTCATGAGTGACTGTGTTCAAATGTAGATGGCAATGTTGTACTTTTTCTGCCACTGGTGGATCTCAGAAAGTCAGCCCTTATGAGACCAGAAACTTGGCTTTCCCTTCATGTCCTTTTTTGTTAGAATAATAAAGAATGAAATTATTTTTTTGGTTTTCAGGAGGCCATAAACAATACACTATGGGTCTCTTGCCTTAATTGTCCTCACAAAGCTTTCTGTGGAGATTCCTCATTGCCTTATACCTGCTCCTATGGGACTCTGTGGTTTGTGCTCTGCTCAGAGAAATTATAAACATGGAGAGTAAATGAACGGGGCTGTGTGATCAGGAGATCCATCCCTGTAAATATTTACTGATATACTATAACAAGACTGTTGTAAAGCAAAATTCATGGAAATCCCCAAACCTTAGAGATGCCACTTGTTGCTGCTACCAGTATTGTTGAGGAGTGACTTTGAACTGAAGGAGAGCAGGTTCAGGTTGGATATTAGGGTGGTGAGGCACTGGAACAGGTTGTCCAGGTAAGCTGTGGATGTCCCATCCCTGAAAGTGTTCAGGGTGGGTACAATGAGGCTTTGAAAAACCTGGTCTAGCATGGCAGGTGCTTGGATCTAGGTGAATTTAGTCCCTTCCTACCCAGCCTTAAGAGAAAGTAGTGTATGTCATGAAAAATGATATTTTCTGAAGAAAAAAAAAAAAGCTGCTACTCGCAGCTTGAAAAATGTAGTTTTCTACATTTCTAATCCTTTCAGTAATTAATGCCACACATGAGAATTCCATGGTAGTAATAATATTTCCAACATTTAACTCGGTTTTAATTTTTAATCTTGTGAAACATTTTCACATATTTTCCAAGCTAAAATGGTAAATGCCTGAAGGAAACACTTGGTTGTATTATGTAACTGGTAATCCATAGATATGTTTCACAAGAATTGTAAGCAACAGGAATTATTAATATCCTTTGACTTCTGTTCTTTACCTAGCATAACTCCAGAGTGAAAAGCAAGATTTTGAACCACAGATTCATGGTTGATGGATTTGCTCTATAAATTTTGTCATGTTATGGTGGATTTGGAAATGGAAACCTTGCAAGTGAGATAATTTCATATTGCTGTTGTTATTCTCATATACCTCTTTCCCACAGCTTTGATGGTGTTGTTTTCAGCTAATGGCATGCAATAAATATTTTGTGAAGCATAGAACATTTCTGTGGTTTTATTAAGGGATATTTAAAAAATATACAGCTCCACAGCATTTCCTGAAGGATTTAACCTTGATTCTCTTTAATGAGCAAGTAATGCTTATCACAAACCTGAAATGTGTTACTGTAAATTTTCCAGTGGTTATAAACCACCTTTTTTTCCAGACACTTGCTTTAAAGCACTATTTGAAAAAAAAAATACCCTATGTCCTGGAACCTATATTTGCTAATGCAAAACTGAAAGCCAGCATTTTTTACCTTAATACCAAAACTGGTATTTAAAAAAAAAAATTCTGAACAGAACCAAACTTGACAATTCATTTCATATAACCAAGTAATTCTAAAAAAATTAACTATTCAAAAATATATTTTAGGTTAAAAAAAAAAGAAACATGCAAGTTCTTGTTTGTGGTATAGCAAGTTAATTCCTCTAATCATAGAATGTAGAGATGAATTGTAGAGTTATTTTAGGCCAGAAGGAACCTCTAGAGTTATCTGATCCAACTCCTTTCTCAAGAAAGGTTTAGTTAAAGTAGGGGCTCAGGACCTTGACCACTTAAATGTTTAATACCTTGAAATACAGCCTGTGCATCAGCCTGTTAAGTATTTTTAGACTTATTTTCTTAAGATTGAATGATTCAATTCCCTCCTTAGAAGTCACTTCTCATTATTATTTTTGTTTTTCTGATAAAGTCTCTTATAAATAGTGAGAAGTATAAACTGTGCTTATACAAGCCGTAGTATAAGAGGAAGCAAACAGGAACTTCAACATCTGTAATTTACACCTAATTAAATTATCTTCATTTCTAGGATCTACTCAGCTTATATAAAGACAGCCTGCATAAGATGATACAAAATTCATGTTCCTTGGGACTCTATGTAACTACACCCATAATCTCCAACAACTCTGGCTTTGATACCTCTTGGAAAAATAAATAAAACTGTGATAGAAGATCAGCAATGGAGAAAAAATCCTAAAAATAACCCACAACAACAAATTTGCAAAATCAAAGCATAGCTATAAGTAAAGCTTTGAACTAAACCTCAACCACAGTGGCATTTCAAAAGCAGGTGAGAAAAGCATGTTGCATGTATCAAGAGTGTAAACTTCCAGTTAAGAAATACAATTCTCACCCAGGAATTCCTATTGGTGAACTAATACTACAGTGAAAGGTTGGGATCAGCAGAAGCCTGAGTTGTGTTGCTGTCCTCTGCTGTGGGTGTTCCCATATGAAGTCACTGTAAAACATGATGCTTTTTGCTGTGCTGTGCATAAGGCTTTTTCAGACCAAGGTGAGACTTGTAAATTTCTTTTCATATTTTTCTTTATTTTCTGCAGAAGTAAATCTGTCACTGTCAACACAACCGTAATCTCAGTGATTACTTGCTGGCTATTTCATGTTCTTCTGTTAACTTTGAAGCAACACCCACTAAGTGGGATTTTATTCAAACCACAAAGCTGTTATGATTAGTTATTGAAAACAGAATTGTTTTAATAAGACATCTTTATCTGAGTCTTTTTGTAGTGCCGTAAGAATAGAAACAAATACATTGTAGACAACTAAATGATAATTTTTCTATTTAAATTGGAATTTTCACAGTGAATTTGCATCATGAAATGATCTGAATGTTTTAAACAATAAATATAATTTTATTGGAATATGCTTCAGGATTCTTGAGTTCATGAGCCTATAAGGAAAAGGCAAATCATGTGCAAATTAAAGGAATTTTAAAAAGGAATTTGGGAAAGACCTGGTACAAAGAGGTAAAATGTCAGCAAAATCAATGCAGATAAATTAACTTACAGCAGGAGAAAATCTGGTCAGAATTTTTTCCTATAGGAATTCCAGTAACTTTGTAAAGATCAAATTACTCTGTTCTCCTAGAATTATGTGGAAAATTATGTGACATCTAGAAAAACTTCTTGGAGAGATTTTCTGTATTTTCTGGGTTTGGATAGGCTGTGAAGCTCATAAAACCCCTCCCTCTGAGCCAAATGTAGTAAATTTAGAAATACAAACATATAGCTGATATTCATTTTCTTCATTCTCAATGAAAAAGTTTTCGCTCAATTGACTCTGAGTTCTGATTAATTTCATTATACTAAAAATGTCATCTGTCCATCTGTCCCACACAGATTCTTGAAATGTATATTGTAATTTATGTATTTGAAGAAGAGATTGAAGAAGTTCAGGTTTAGCAAATAATTAAATCACTCAAAAACTTGCCTGTGATCACAAGAGCTAAGATATCTCATTAACTTGGACCCCAGCTTAAAGATCTTGACTGAAATGGTCAGCTTGCTAAAGGCAGTGGGATTTCTGCTATTGTTTTCTATAGCTTTGAGATTTCATCCATCCTTCAAATATGTCTTGTAAAATACTCCATCAGAAAATATTTTTATTGGATTGAAATTCTCACATCTTTATCAGGATATGATCATTATTACCTTTTGCTTGGGTTTAGACTGTCTTTGGAATAAATGTTTAGAATTACCTTCCATTGCTCCTCATAGGTGACATGACTGATTTTTGCTCTGGCTGCTCTCCATGCATTAAACTAATTGAGCTGCAATAGAACAATAGGAAATAAAGCCCAGTATTTTCCAAGAACCTAAGGAAAGCGTATTTAACCTTCCTTGAAGTCAATAGCAATTGTACACTTAATTCCTTTAGGCTTTTTTTATTATTTCATGCCTCCAGCTAATAAAAAAGTAAAGTTTTTTGGCCTCCTTTATAAAAAAATATTCTATACATCCCAGTGTACCTACTATTGCAAAGGAGCTGTTCTCCTCCTATTTTTTAAGTTCTTTAATTTTATCCACATGCCTCTCACCAGTGTCTGTGCCCAGACGGAGAAGTGAGATATGTGTCCAAATGTATTTCTAGGAACAGACTGCAGAGCCTATTAGGCTTTAAAACTTGATTGCCCATCAGCTGTTCTCTGTAATTGTTTGCTTATTTTTTAACTTTAACAGAATACAAAGCAGCTCAAAGCTGTGGCTACAATGTGTACATTTTAACTCTTTCTCTACTCTTATTTCACATTATCTTTACAAGTCATTACTTAGCATCTGTAAGGCAGGATCTTAGCCCTGAATTTCTGCAACTGGGAACTCCCCCAGGTGCTCTAAATTCAGCAGTGCTTACACACATGAAAAGGTTACCACAATATGGTAACATCAGGGCCCTGCAGTCTGTCAGGACTTTTCCATTCTGCTCCTGATTGTATCTCTGTGTTGATATAGCAACTTGCTCTTCACCACAGATGGCTGGGAGAAAACCCTCCCGTGGAGCAGCTTTTCATCAAAAAACACTGTTCCACCAAAATAAGAATGTTCTGTGAAAATGCTTCAGTCCTGAATTTATTTGTTCAAAGGGAAAAACAGGGAAGGATGCACCAAAGAAGGGGCAGGCCTGGAATCTGCTGTTCCTTGTATTAATATTTAATTGATTGATTTATTTATTTTTTTTTTGAGACAATGGAAACTTACTCTTGGGTGTAAAACTTGTATCAGCTTCGGGAATGTTGATCTGCTCCTCTTAGCCAAGAGATGTAGAAACAAAGTGGTGGAAGAGGCTCATGGTCCCTCTGGCCCCAGGATCTTTTTGTCTGTGGCAGTGGCTGCAGTGCTCTGGCTTCAGCAAAATCATACAGAGGACATGGGCTTGACTGGGTGCTTTGGATACCTGCTTGAGAAAAATTGACTGTAATTTTGGGTAACTTGAAGCGCATTTTTACAGTCTGAGTCTTGGTCCTTCAGAAATTTTAAGAATTTTTTCTTACAAGCACATGCAGTCAGGTTTCAGATACTTCATTTAGCCGTGCATGAAACTGAAGAAAACCATTCTGCTAGACTAAAATGTTATTTAGTGGAAAAACATTTTACGAAGTGACAAAAAAAATCTTGCTCTATAGGATTAGATTGTGCTGGAATTGTAATTACATATAGACTTTCAAAGATCCAAACAAGAAAACCTCATCTTTCTTTTTCTTGTTTTCATTTTGACGCATTATTTAAAAAAGCAAAACACCAATCCATCGGTTGAATCTAATTTGTTTCAGGTCATTTGTTTCATTATTTGAAAATAATGTCATTTTTTCTTCCATCTAGTGTGTCCAATATACATAGAAAAATGTTTTTCACTGTAATCTATTAATCCGTGACTGTCATGAACTTTAGAATAAAAAGAACTGTTTATGTATAATTTTCTATGGTGCCATTTTTTCTAATTGGAACATTGTTGTATTGTTAGGACAAAAAGTCTGGGTAAAACAAACATGGGAAACTCAAAGCAGATAATTACCCAGAGATCACTAAATAGAAATATTATGCACCTCCAGTACTAAATTACTGACAGTATGTGTTTAACAGAAATTTGAAAAACATGTTTGTATTTGTGCTTATACTGATCCATGAACTGTAGTCAGCTGGCTGAATGTCCTGGGATAATACTGATGTCCTGTACATTTTTGGCATGAAAGAATCTCATTTGTAGTGACTTGAAATTGAATCAAGCATGTCAAAGGGAAGTAGAGTGCCTGTATCATGTTTCCCAAAGCTTGACAGCAGGCAACATTCTCTTTTCAAGCTTAGTTGATGTAGTACTCCGCTAAATGCCTCCTGGCCATTGAAAATATCTTCACAAATAGGTACACTTTTATTCTTATAAAAGAATAAGAGCAAGAGCAGACACTGATAGCAAATACTTTTAAAGCACCTAAGAAATAAAATTCATAGTGTATAAATTCTGAAGAAAAATGGTGTATAGACAGTGGGTTTTGCCTTGAATTTCTGTTATTGTTTGGTCTTTTTTAAGGGAAATAAAAAAGGCAGGGACACACACTGTCCCAAAATAAAAGCAAACCACGAAAAAGAGTAAAAAGCTGATGTTGTCCATGATGATCAGATGTTACTGATTATCCTGCCCTCTCAAGATCCAGGAAAAAAGGAGGAATCAGATCTTGTCTTCACAGCCATAGTTTCCATCCACAAATCCATGACAATTCAAGAATTTTTAACTCCACAGGTTTTCTGTCAAGCCCTGAGATATCAATGTGTGTCTCGGCATAGACAAGGAGGGACAGCTTTGACAAATCAAAGTTTGATCATGCCTTTCTCAAAAGGAAAATTCTGCTATGAAGATGCACTCAAAATATAAAAAAAAAACCCAGGGAAATTTCTTCCAGGCATAGCTTGTGATTTTTGACCAGGTCAACAACATATAATGAACTATGGGAAGATACTTTTCTATCAAGGACTGAGAGTGGAGAAGGACAAAAGCTGCCTGTTTGGTTTTTTTTTTATTTCAGTTTATCTTTTAATTAGAGACACGTGACCTCTGTGTGAGCCTCATAGACTTTTAATAATTAAAATTTTGGGGAACCATCATGTGAAAAAGCAGAGGGAAATTAATATTTTTCACTTTTTCCCTGTGGCTACAGAACATAAAAAGTGCCTTATGCCAGTGTTCTTTCAAAAGCTTCCATTGGTTCTTACAGCTTCTGTATTTAAAGCTGGAATTTTGAAAACACCTGGAAAAATAAATCATGAAATTGTAAAAATAAAGATTTTAAAATGAAATAAAAAAAAAACCTGACCTAAACTACAGTGAACTATTTTTCCTTCCCTAGCAAAAATGTAAGTGTGATTGGGTTTTGAGTCCCCCAAAGCTCATGCAATCCCTCTTTACTTTTAAATTCTTTCATGCCTCAAAACTGCTCTAATATCAGTTAAACCTGTTTGAACTCCACACCCAACAGAGCCTTTGGCAGTCATTTGACTTTCAGCTTATATGAGTGACTATAGTTAACAATTAGTCTGTTATTTTACTTCAACATCTTAAAAAAACCTACATTATGTCAAACAGCAGTAAAACCAATTGCTCCTCTCTCTATGGTTTTTGCTTTGTGTTCTCAGTTTTGCCTCAAATTACAGCTCTGTGAACATGAGAAGTGAATTTCCAGCCCTTGGTGGTGGTGAGGGGACACACTCATCCAACTTCAGACAATATGGGAAGCTAAAAGGAGGTGTCTTTGGGGTAGCTGACACCTGAATTCTAGTTTTTCTTCTAAATTTTAGAGACTCAAGTTCTTAGAACAAGCAGTTTGAACACACTGCTAGAATTGAGTGGCACTGCCCAATCAGTGAATACTTAAATGAGTGAAGTTAAGTGTTAGAAGAATAGTCTGCAGGATTAAAATGCCTTCTCTGAATGTTTCACTCTACCAGTCCTGGAATACATAATGCCTTCCATAAAATTCCATCCAGGTTTTTTTCAATTTTTCTTTTCAATTACAAGTGCATATCTTGAGAAGATTTTTTTCCCCTCAATTCCTCTCTCCAAGGTACATTTTCAAATGCAATTTTAAATTATGTAGCAGTTCAGAAGAAAAGTGCATCATGCATTCTCTCCAACTATAATAAAAATTAAAATAAGTAAAAAGAAAAAAAAGGTCACCTCCTATCTCAGGATCTTGCTTGAATCCATTCAAGAAATCACCTGCTGATACTGACCATGGCTTATTTCAGGGAATTGTTCACACAAACAAAGCCCAGGGAGATATAAATTACCCCAAAGTCCAGGGCATTTGTGTTGGACAGGTGAGGTGAAAAATGGTTCAATTTTGTTCAAATTCCATCAGTGCTGGGATCTGAAATGCCACAACTCTTCCAGTTTCCAGATACATTAATTAAAGAAGCAGCATGTGATGACTCTGAGGTGACACAAAATGGATAGAGATGAAATAGATTTGCTTAGAGGCAGACTGCAAAATGTATGTATTTTGGATTTGTATTTACATAAACAAACATCAACCACTATTTTTATGTATACATAAACATATGTGTGTGTATTGACACACAAACTATGATTTGTTACATGTTCAGTATTTAAAAATGTATTATTTGGGGCATATAAATGTACAAAGCTGTTTCTTGTAATAGTCAGCCACTGACTATAGTAATGAAGGCATAAAACTTGACTTTTTTTTTATTTTACTTAGTTCTTTACTTTCTCCTACCACTTCTTTCCCTTTCTCTTTTTTTTTCTTTAAGCCCTTTTATTCAAACATAAGATCTCTCCTAATATCTAAACAGGATAGAAGCATTTACAAGTAAGATGACCAATGTGCCAAATCAAACAACATTTATTTTACCAGGGGAGAGGAATATGTTAGAAGAGAAGTCTGTTTTTATATTTAGAATATATTCAGAATGTTTGAAGGGAAGCAGAGCAATCTCCCGCTGTTTTCTCTCAACAGAACACACTGTGTCACCAGCAAGGCAGTGTCCAAAAGCAATAGTTTTACCTCTCTCTTCTTCCAATTTTCCACCTCAGTTTTTCTCTTCCTTGAAATGGTTCATGGAGAAACCAGAATGGATATAAATCAATGAGTGCAGCAGGCACTCAGATCAGCTGTGTCCTCCTCTGAGAGAACGCTGCACACAGAGCACCTCTGGAAGGAGCTTTGCTTCCTCTGCTGCAGCAGTAGAGCTTGAATTCCTTCCAACATCAGTCTGCCACGATAAAGATGCTTAGGAGCATTTGACCCCAAGAGTATGGAATTGCAATAAAACCTTTGCAAGGCAGCAATCACCAGCAAAGCTTGTTTATTCATTTGTTCTTTAGGGAGCCTGCCCAGCAACATTAGTCCCTTGGTGTACACTTTCCTTCTGTATAAAAACGTTTCTACACTTTGTCCTTAATTTTTTTCTTACTAAACTTGCAAAGAAACCCCAAAACAAAAAAAAAAAAAAACCCATCCTATAACAGCCCCAACATTTTTATGAAGTTATTAATATTATTTTAAAAGGAGCAGTTGTTTTAGAAAATCCTTTATACTGGCTTCATTCTTCAAGAAGGATTCCAAAATAATTTTGCTAATATTATCTGTTTTAGATTGTGTCTACTTAGAACATGCATTTTAAAACATAATCTGAAATGAGTGGCACACACTCATGTGTGCTCAAGTATGTCCATACCTGCATAAGTGGGTGATGGTCTTGTGTGATAAAAACACTATTTTTATGTGTGTTGGAGGAGACTCCTTTATTTCTATCTCACAACACAAGGTATAATGATGGCATTTTTGACAAATACTTCTATAGATAAACATATTCTAAGTCTTGGCATGTTTACATCAAATGCAGCTCCTGAGGACTGGGCAAACCCTGAGAATCTGTTTGTTTCCATGCACCTCTCTGAGCAGAGAGCAAGGCTCCAGGAAACCCTCTGCTAGGCAGCCATGAACCTGAAAGGAGATTTTCTTCTTCAAGATTGTATTCTTCTTGGGTCTTGCTTGATTGTTGCTTTCTGCTTTTCACTTTTTCAAGCAGTTATTTATCCTTCTTTGATAATTTCTTATTTTTTGATTGAATCTGCTGGTTTATTGGTTGAAATATGTGCTTTGAAGAAGGGCTAGGATTTATTTTTTTTTTCAATAAGCAGGAATATAGAAAAAAAAGCAGATCATAATAATAATTTCACTCTTTTAATGTGGCTTTCAGCATTCATGGAGCTTTATAATTGAATTTTGTGTTAGTCTGTAAATAAACTCATACAACCAGAACACCTTAGAATTGGTGGTTTTACTTTTATCCAGGTGGTCTGAAGGTTTACAGCCTTGTTCCAACAAGTTCACTGATGTGCAGGGGTCAGCTTGGCTGGAAAAAATCCCAGCTCCTGACAGGCGTTAGAAGCCAGCACTGCTGGCAAATCAGTGGTGGGCAGTTTTCTCCTTTTGTATTTCATAGGATCTTAGGATTTTATGAAAAAATATGAGACGTCTTATAGGTGGGTCCAGCTCTCAGACAAACTGGAACATCAGAGTGCTGAAAATCTGGGCAAATACACTTTCTGGAAGAAGGACTAACACACGTTATCTAACAATTTAACCTTTTGTACTGAGCATCCTGACTCAGTCACTTGATTTCTACTTTCAACTTCTGTGTCCTAAAGACAAATTAATTATAATAATCTATATAAAAGACACCTGTGGATTAGTGAATGTTCCAATTTTCTTTTCTCAGATTTATGAGGAGGTTTAGAATCAGAATCTTTTATATACTCAAGTATTACTTTGGAAAAAAAATCCATCAAGTTCTTTGTGTGCAAGTGCAATGCTTGAGTACATCCAGCACTGACATCAATGGTCCTCTCAATGATTAAATGTTAGCAATATGCTGAGTCTGCATCAGCTCCAAAAGGTGTGTCTCAAATTATGATTTACTGACACTTGGATGCACTGTTGACCAGCTCATGTCTTGTGTTCTCAGCAAAAATGATTTTCAGCTTCCCAACTACTCAAAAGATCACTTGACATGGCTTTGTGCATTTCTGAAGTGAAAGACACATGCTTTCATCAGCTGTATCATAATCTTTGCATCAGTGTGCCCAAAGTCTTACATTTTGCCCTTTAATGTTGACTTTAATGTTAATTTAACTTATTTCACAGCTAAATTTGGTGAGTGCATTTCTGCCATTTAGTCTTCTATTTTATTATACTTTCCACTTCTTTAAATTTCCCCTTTCCTTGATAAATTCATTTTATAAATTAAATCAGCATGGCCTGACCCAGAACATATTAAAATGCCATTTGAATCAGTTCCAAATTCAGGTGCTTATAAAAACAAATTTGAGGAGCAACTGTAATTCCAATCCCTCCTATGTTATGTGAGCAATTTAAAATTATGGAAATACTTCCAATTTTATAGGCAATTTGAAATGGAAAACAACCAGAGTACTGGGCATGTGCTCTGCATATAGGGATTTTGCAAACAGAAATGCTTTTAAAGTTAATTTCCATGTGCACCCTGTTACCTGGTTCTGCATATGTTAAAATGAAAATTACACATTTATATTTTTAAATTCAAAATGCTGTTTTTATTGGACTTTTAGCCAATAAAGAGAACATCTGTACTATAAATGCAATATGTCTGGTCAATTTGTATTAAAGTCATGGATCTTATAATGGATCTATATATTAACCATTCTTTCCATATAATAGAACACATTTTGGGGTGAGAGGAAGAAAACAGGCTAAGTGTTCATTGGCTCCTTAGGCTATAAAATATTATAAAGAATTAAATTATCTTCAATTGATGCCCATATATTGCTATAAGCACACAAAATCCTGACATATAGACATGAATCTCTTTTTGTAATGCTTAAATGTTTTTTGTTCCTTGCACACATGCATGGTGTCTTGGTTTTATCCTTTTTCTGCCACAGTGAATCTTTAGGCAGATGGAAGTAGTGGAAGAATTAGGTTCAACTGTGAGTATCAGTGGTAGAACTTTAACAATTCTGCAGTTTATTCCTTTATTTAATGAAACAATTATTTCCTAGCTCACACCTTAAGCACCCCTATAAAGTATGAAGGGTTGTACAATCAAAAATTAGGAAACATTTCCTTCATAGTAAGAATAAATCTATAGCAAACTAAAACTACCTTTAGTCAATATGGTTTATACAGAGCTGGTGTAATGATACCTGTCACTGAGGACAAATATTGCAGTTAATCAGTAAGTGCAGCAAAGACTTAGATCATCTCGAGGTGGATTTACCACGTATATTGACAAAACCTTGCATTTTCAGATGTCTAATTATTAATGGTTGATTAAATAAAAAATGAAGTTTTAAAATTTTTCTTAAATTAGTAATAATCTAGTCACTTCCCTGAGGAAACTGCACCCATACCTGTGTGTGAAAAGACATCAAAGTTGTTAAAAGCTTGTGTGTGCAGGCTTTTGTCTGGTGTAGACCAGAAGAGCTCCACAGATGGATCCAGACATCACCAGAGGACAACAGCACTCACCAGCAGCTGGGGCTGCTGGAAAGTGAAGGCCCAGAGCACTCATGATGGTGGAGAACTCTAAATTAACCTGCACATGACCAGGCAGACATTTGGAAAGGCAAAGGCTTATGATAACACTGCAAGGGCTGCACAGGGTAGAGTGGTTCACATTTTCCAGAAGCTAGGCTATTTGTTAGAAGAAGAAGTATCAGATACAGGTTTTGTCTAAAACTAAACAGAACTAAGGGTCTAAGGAGAAAAAATGAAACTGAACATTACAGAGGCCAAAGGTGCAGAGAGGCACAGTGTGCAGGATTACACATTCTTTAATGACAAAGATTAAAACCTTTATTCCTAGGCAAAAGAGAGTCAGCAAAATATCCTTGAAGGAAAACGTGTTCAAAATCCAGATAAAAAATAATAAATAAAACTTGATTAAGGGGTAATAATTTTGAAGACATTTTCTCCTGCACAAGAAGTTTGCAAACAGAAAAACCCTGGAGGTTAACCAATTGTTTTAAAGGAATGCTTTTTAGAAGCAGCCCTCCATTTACATCCTGTCTTTAAATTCTTCATTAGGCATCCATCACAACTGCTGAGAGAATATGTGACTGGAAGAACTATTGCCAAAATCTACAGCTGTAGAAAATGCAGAATACCAGAAAGTTCAATATCAAACAAGCATAGTTTAAACCAGAATGTAAATAATTGTTAATATGTATAAATCTGTTCCTGTATGTCAGAAAAGTTACTTGAAATTAAAATGGCTTTGACTGAGTTATGCCTACTGGGAAATGTCTCATCTGATGCCATTCCCTCCCAAAAGAAGTGTTAGAAAGGTGGACTGAGGCCACTTTCCTGCCACAGTAGGCAGATCACTTTGGGTAGGTTTTTCAGTGCAGTTGGGCTTCCTTGATTTTCAGTTGGTCAAACATTTATAATGCACTCTTGTGTACATTATATGACTTGTCATAAAACATTATATTACTCTAGTTTATAGAATAGGGTGTTGGGCTGTATGAGATGGAATCTTCCCCCTTTATTTGTTAGAGAGGCATAAAAACCTAACTTTAGTACGTGAAGTCAGAATTCCTGTTACGGTCTCACCATTTCCAGAATTTTGTTGTGTTTCTGGGGCTCAGCTTCTTTCTGTCCATCTCAGAACTCTGAAATGTGAAAGGTTCAGAGGTTTGTATTTATCTGTCAATACTTCTTGAATTATAAATTAATGGACACAAGCTTAAAAATAAAGGAATTTTTTTAACGACATGACATTTTTTGTTTATTTTTTAGCTTCTTCATTACATATTCCATCATACCCTCAAAGTAGCTACACATGACCTCTGAGATAGTCTCATTCAGACAGTTGTGGAACCACCCAGCAACTTCATCATTCCAATGTCATTTGAAATTTTCAAAAATAGGTTTTATTATTTTCTTATGATTTCACCACAATTTTTTCCAATCCTAATTTACAGTCAGTTTTTGTATTTCAAAACTGAATTCTCAACTCTCATTAATTAAAATATTTGAAAAACACATCCAGCAGTTATGGCTGGGGCTTTCCCTGCTTCTCAAAAGCAAGTTCTGCTTCAGAAATCAGTGGGACACTGGACTGAACTGCAGTGATTTTATTCCTTCTGCTGGCTGATTGTAAGCACCATTCACAGCTTCCTGACTTCAAAGGGAGAGTCCAATGACTTCTGTGAGTCTTTTATTAGTTTTATAAAAGGCAACTGATTACCATGGTATTCAACTCTCTCGCATGGTTCTTGTCTTTAGTCTTATTTTTGCCCACAAAAGTGGCAGTTTCTCATGATGGAAGATGAGTAATGCTACAAAAAATGTTTATTTTCTATCATGTAGAATTTATATTAAAAAAGAGACATAAGAAGATAGTTCTGTGCCACTGTATTGGTGCTGCATCCAGTTGGCATCAGGTTATCAGTAGTGTACCCCAGGAATCAGTGCTGTGCCCAGTTCTGTTTAATATCTTTATTGATGATCTGAGGGGATTGAGTCTACCATTAGCAAATTTGTGGGTGACACCAAGTTAGGTCATTGTGTCATCCTGCTGGAGGGTGGAGGGCTCTGTAGGGGGACCTGGACAAGCTGGAGAGATGGGCTGAGACCAACAGCATGAGGTTCCACCAAATGTCTGTGGGAGGGGGTAGTCAGCTGTGGGTTGGGCTCTTCTCCCAGGTAACCTGTGACAGGATGAGATGATCTTAAGCTGTGCCTGGGGAGACATAGGTTGGACATTTGAAAGAAATAATTCACAGAAAAGGTTTCTAGATGTCAGAATGGGCTGCCCAGGGAGGTGGTGGAGAGACCATCCCTGGAGCTGTTTAAGAAAGGCCTGGATGTGACACACAGTGCCATGGTCTGGTTGACAAGGTGGTGTTCAGTCATAGGGAGGACTTGAAGATATCAGAGGTCTTTTCCATCCTAACTGATTCTGTAATTCTGTGAATTAAGATAGTTCTCTTGGTAAGATTTTTACCAGTATATCTCACTGTGCCTTGAGTACCTCTCCAGGTCTCCAAGAATTCAGTGCATTTGCAGTTCAGCCTACAAAGGAGTTAATCAAGAGTCCTGGACATGATGAAACAGAAAAAGTGAAAAGAAGTGACAAAAAAGCCCTGACTTGCAAAGCAGATAATAGGATTAAAAACAGATGCATAATGTAACTGTTTTGGACCCTTTTAGGTTCAATGAATCTGCTGAAGCTGTCAGTGTCTCTGTGCTGCCTATAGAGGAAGACCAGATGATGAGTTGAAGCAAAGTTACTAACATTTGAATGGCTAAAATTAGGGTGAGTTAAATGCCACCTACACACTTATGAAGGAAATGTGAGACAAGCTCATGAAGCCACAGTCACTCCAGAGATGGTAAGGTCTTGATGAAAGAAATGAGAAGCAAGAAAGAACACTTGGGCGATTTATTCAACCACCCTGTCCCAGACAGCCCTGCTGTGTATGATGGGGATGATTCATTCAGTCAGTCCCAATGCCAAGGAAAACAGCTCTATGCAATCTGAAATGAAAATGGGCCGTCATAAAGTTGAGGAACAGCACATTTCTCCAGGGTGGATAATATCCATGCAAAACTACAGAGGCAGAAAGGAGACTTTAAGATATTTTGTAGATTATTCATCATTGTTTCTTTCAGAAGTGAGTTGGATGGCTGCCCTTCAAGTGCTGAAGCAAGAACAATCATGTAGTGTGAATATTTGAAAAAAATATATCCCAGTAATGGACATACAGTCCCACTGGATTTTGCTGAGCTCACAGTGCAGACTATTTATTTAATCACACCAGCAGAGGAAAACACAAGTCTACCAAATAATGTAGCAAAAGAGCATTCTTGACACAATGAACAGGACTGGGCTGTCACTGAGGGAAGAAACCTGAGTGCATAGCTTAGGGGAGAACACACTGGGTAGTGACTGTATGAGATGTAAAGAGATAAAGAGGAGAGGCACAGATTGCTGGGGAATGTTGCAACAGCACTGGTCTGCCAGTGGATTTTTATATCAGTATGCCTGTATTATGCCACTGTATTAATTTTTTTGGTTTATCAATATACCAAGATTCATATGAATACCAGGAGATATAAATATATAGATAGATTAGATATAAATAGATATAGATATAGATATAGATATAGATATATATCAGCAGTAGCACAGAAAATCCCACCTCAGTTCAAAAGTTAAGGTAATCAGCTTAATTGTCTTTAGCATATTATTGCTCCTTCTAAATATAGAAGTAGGAATTAAACTTTGTCAAAAGAAAAGGCTTCCCAGGGGAATCGACCCTTCCAGAGTTTAGGGAGCATTTGGACAATGCTCTCTGGCACGTGGTGTGATTCTTGGGTTTTTCCTGTGCAGGGTCAGGGGCTGGACTTGACAGTCCTGGTGGATCTCTCCCAGCTCAGCATATTCTGTGATTCTGTCATCTATGAATAGCAGGTGCATTGAACATATTCTGCTCAAATGGACTTACTGCCAGGTCCATGTTTGTGTACAAAATAAACACATACTTGTGTGAGAGCCTGAATTTTACTGCAGAAACTGCTGCAATAAGATTAACTCAATTAGTGGCTATGCAGACTGCTACAATCTATGCTGAGTTAAAACACATGTGTCTGGGTGACCCTGGGTCCAAACACCTGCAAATCTCTTTCCATTTTATTCAGTGTATTTATTGTGGTTTTATCCTATTTATTTTGATTGGGTGTCATTTGTTTTTGCACAGAACCTCATGTATTTTAGAAACAGAAATAATATATACAGAAATGTTTCATTATTATTACTATTACTACTACTACCAGCATCTGTAGGTTTAGGAATCGGTTTGGAAAATTTTCCCAGATGTTAAGCAGAGTTTTTATTGGTGAGCAATGAGCAGGAGAAATGGGATGGAACAAAATTGATGTGACAGGAGGAACTGCAGAGTGAAGGGAGAAATCCTATAACCATCCAAGGAATAGATCTGACACCACCTGAATCTGCAACAGACCTCTCTAGAGGAGAGCACCATGATGAAGGACGGTGTGATTTAGCTCCGGAGTACTACCTTAAATTTCTACTGTCACCAGCCAATCAAAGTCTCATTAACAATGTTAGGGAGAAGGGTGAAATAAGGGTGTATATGTCAGATTTCGAGGCTGTGCCTGAAGCTTCCACACATGATTTCTGTTCTGCTGAAATATTATTTCCTCTCACCACATTTGAGATGGTTGTTTCACTTGGAGCCCAGGTCTGTCTAAGAGAAGGCCTTTTTCTAGCAGTGAGATCAGAAAGTGATTTAACTTGAAAATATGATTGTCACTTAATAATACAGATAAAAACCTTCACATAGAACTCAGTTTATGGGATGAAAGCACTGTGAAATGAGAAAAGTGTGACTAAATATGAAGGAAATGGTGAAGATTATTTAGAGACATAGCTAACAAGGTGTCTTTCAACGAGCTTTTGAGACCTGCTCTGGAGATTAAAATTGGATATTCAGTATTCACTTTAGCCTAACCAGAAATTCAGTCACTTTTCTCGATCCTGGGTGGGCAGTTTTCTGTAGTGAGGGTTTGTCACATTGGTTATTTTTTTCTTAGCCAGCTGGTTTCCCTCTGCCCCTTGGCTTCTGAAATTTTATGATTACTGTGCAATCAAACCACAGGTATGGGCCAGGAAGGGGCTCACAAATGTACCTCATTTTGCATATGTCATTAATTTGAATGTCGTAACTTATATGTTCATCACATTTAGATCCTCTGCTTAGTGATGGCTGCTGGTTGTTGATTTACTGAAGCTTTGAGCCTTCTGGTGTGGTGGTGTTGCACCACGTTCTTTTCTGACCAAATTACACAGTAATGCTTTTATTAGTTCTGACTTCAAAACTTATTTCTGCCTTTATGAAAACCATTTGTTCTTTTAAATGATTTTTCCTTTGAGATAAAGCAAATCTCTATTAACATCCTCTCATTTAGTTTGCATGGAAATCCACTTAAAAACTCCCCAAATCTCTGTCAAGAAAGTAACTAAAACAGTACAAGTAACTACTTCCTTCTTACACCCTAATTCCTTCTCTTCTTACCAGAAATGCTCTAAAAAAATGTAATACATTCTGACAAAAACTGAAATTTGAGTGTTCTTTTCAAGTAGAGAAATGGATAATGCAAGAAACAGAGAAAAATAAGTTGAATATAGTTGGATTTCTCCATATCTTTTTAATCAGCATTTATTTATACTTGGAAAACCACTTCCCTTTTGAATGCCTCCCTAACATTAAGGCCAGAAACTTTCATCAACATTTTACAAGCATGACTGAAGCTAAACAGCATATTTATATTGGATGGCATGAACCCAGTTGTAACTTCAAGGAGATAAGTATTGCAGCTGAATGTGTTGATGCAAAACTGCGGTGAAAGGAGAAATAATTTGATATTCTACTCAGAGATATATCAAATATGTGACCAGGTTAGTGTTTTAATTCAGAGCTGGATGTTCCCAAAGAGTTTTGGGGACTGTTTGGTATTTTGAACATCTGCCATGAAATGTCTGGCTTCAATGTGGAGAGGAAGATTTTATACAAAGTTATTCCTCTGCAAACCTTGAGTGATTTGGGCTATGAGTTTCAAATAAGAGCAAATATGCAGGGTCAAGATGAAATGTTTATCTAGTCCCGTGTCCTGTGTCTGACATGTCAGCCAGTGGCCGTGCCGGGGGAGGACACGGTATGAACAGGCAAAGGATCTAGTGACACTTTGCAATTATGGTCCTCCAGCTTCCAGGGATATCTCCCAGCTCCAAGACTTTCTTTGCCAGAAATTGTAACCTTGTGGTTTTGGGAACATTACAGAAACAAGTCCAAAATTTATAATGATTGAATCCAGCTTTTTTTTTTTTTCCTCCCATTTTTTTCCTTTTTTTTTCTTTTTTTCTTATACATTTCACAATCCCTCAAACTATTGGAAATATGCACACAATTTTTTCATACTTGATCACGGAAAGCATAGATCTTTCTCTCCTGTGACTTATGATATGTCACAGGAATGCACTCCCTTGCAAATCTCTGTAATTTCAGGTTTTTAGCAGAAGCTGAAGTACTTCAAATTTATATATGTATATATATATAAAAAGAATGTGTTGTTTGGAACAGTTCCCACCTTACTGCAAGAAGGAATTATTAGAAATCTCACAGGAAAAATTTTTCTTGTGAAATTTTTTTCCTTCATTTTTAATAAGAGTCACGTACTTTGTTGTACTTTTCTTAGGTAGATCATACTTAAAGGAAAATTCTAAGAAGAATTGCAGATTAGATTAAATTATTATAAGAAGAAATAATAAAGGGGTCAAGCTTTATACCTAAAGGTATTACTCTACTGTTATTTATGTAGAATAATAGATTATGTACATATTTCTTTATTTATTTATAAAGATTGGGGACATGAGGCCACTATGATGGAAGGATGTAGGTAGTATTCATGCATATATCAGACATAGTTGTGTTTTTTCCTCATGTTGACAAGCAAATTATTGTAGGACCTGGCTTTCCAAGCGGATGGGAGTCAAAATTCCTGCTATGGCCCTGACTTTTACAGTCTGGAAGCCAAATCCCCAGAGTCCCCTGACCTCCCTCCAGATGCAGAGTAACTCTCAGCCAGATAAACATGCATTACTAGAAGGTTTTTGCTTTTATATCTAGGAATAATTTTGCATTTTATATTAATAGATATACAGGAATGACCACAGAAAGAAATTTGCCACGGCTATTCCTCTGGCTTTTAGAAGTGGTGGCACATCATATTGATAATTTTGATAGAGATCACAGCTGGAAAGCTTTCCTGTATCATTTGTGGACTTTATTGTTGACTAGATTGCTACTGATAAGTGGAGACATTTCTCATTTCCAGTGGTCATAGAAATAAGTTTTGTTCTAATTTCATTTCACCTACCTATCTGCAGCCACCTTGCCAGAGCACTGCCCAAGTCCTAGGTACTGTAGCTTACTTTTTTATTGTCATCATTCTGATTTTGTCACTTTTAAAGTTTTTTCTATGTGAAAACTTCTCATAAGCAGTTTACACTTTTAAAAAAATGAACTCTTCCTGTATTTTTCAAGGTGAAATGAAAAGTTTTAACAATCAAAATTCACGTGTCTGAATATAACAACATTATGAATGTTCTTATTGATCAATTCACTGTAATTTTATTCTCCCTTTTGTAACATGACAGTACAACAGTTCAGTGTTTCTTCCCCAGTCACAGAAATTGATGATGCATCATTCTATATCACTATCCTTTCTCTCATCTGCTAATGATTACATGTATTACCTTGATTATTTCTTATTTCTCCTCAGTGTGAATTTATTGCTTTACCACATGTATTGTTTTACGTTGCCTTCATGTTCATAGTGAGAAACACGCATGTTGTCAAAAAAACAAAAGGAGAATACGGCTCCTCAAGAACATTGAGATAATACAATATTTACACTAGAAATTTTCAAAGCAGGTCATCAGTTTTGATCCCTGGCAGAGCAGTACTGCTCTGAAGATTTGCATGTGCAGAGCCAGTTTCTAAAAGTTTTATGTAAGGATCCACAATTGGGGGTGCAATGGCAAGGCCAGCTGATTTGCTGCCCTGGGGGAGAGGGCACACATGTGATTTATCACCAACAGGTCTAAGGTGGCTGCCTGCTGGTCTGGACAAACATCAGTCACCTCTGGGAGGATGGAGCCCAGTGGGAGGAGAAATGACCTAATCCCCATCCAGCCCTCGTGGCCAGGACAGGAACAGGGGTAGCACTGCCAGGACATGGCTGTGTCTGGAGGATGATGGAGGCAGCCTGCCAACAGAGGCCTTGAGTCCTACTGCACTCACCATCAGGGTACAATGTTCCTACTGACATTCTTCAGTCATTCCCTGTTCCATGCTTCCAGAAAGGCATTCAGCAATGTCAAAGTCAGTATTGCCAGATAATGGACTTCCTTCTGCCGAAAAAGCACCACCCCTGAGCTCCAGCCATACAAGCTCTGGAACAGCAGCCATTTATTTCCACTTCCTGGGGACACTGGACTTCATATTTTTGTTCTCCTGTGCTTAGGTCATTTTGTCAGTGTCATGGCTGTATTTGATGGGTTTTTATTGATTGTGATCTGTATTCCATGTATCCAAGAAATGACCAGTAATAGTCTTAATAAGATAATGGCCTTACAGGTGCAGAATGTTTTGGCATGACAGCACACAAACCTTTCACAAAAAAACCAAACAAAAGAAACAAAGAAACGAAACAAAGAAACAAAGAAAGGGGGACACTGACTCACATCCACATTCCCCTGAAGAAAGAAGTCTTCTGGACACTGTCTAAGCATCTTCTAGTGAAGGCATGGATTAAAACCAAAACCTGGTCTAGCACACTGCAGAGAAGAGTAGGTACAACACCCAGAGCCCTGATCATGCACCACTAAAGTATTTATGGGCTTTTCTGACAGGCAGCAGCAACTCAGACTCTTGTGGTTCCTGACAGTGTTATTAAAAAGAGCTATAGGTGAAGATCAGAAATAATTTATTTATGTAATAACCAGCCCTACTGGAAGGCTTGGGTGTGCAAGGGCAGCAAGGCCATTATTTGAATTTATGCAGTTTAAGAAAGTCATTTCACAGCTAACCTTGGAAAACAGCACAGACCTTGTCGCCACTTCGTTTTCTCTTAGCATAGAAGTGGGTGGCTGTATTTGTTGTGGAAAGCTTGTAAAAGTAAACAGTGCAATTATTTTAATCTCTTAATATGTTTGGAATTAGAGCTCATGGCTGTTCAAAACACTCTGGTCACTGGGGTTTGCATAACACATATGCCATAGAGTCAGCAAATGGCTACCATATGAGCAACAAATACAGAATGATAAAATAAATTCAAAAGAAGACCTTTCCAACCCTGGATACACAGGAGATAAGGAAAGCAAAAGTGACAGCTGTCTTCAGCAAGAGAAAATCTATTCAAATATTGTTTTTCAAAGGATTCCTCTAAGTAAGAAAGATTTATTTTACCATGGGCATGCCAGAAATGCCGTGATGTTAGCAAAAATATTAGAAGAGTTATCTGAGACCCAAAACTCCACCATACCATAAGTCAGTTATTAAAAAGCAAATAAATGGATACTTCAGTCCTCAGGCACACAAAGTAAAATAGTAGTGCCACATTTTCTCCTTTTGTCTAGGATATATTAATTTTCTGTATTATTCAACAAAATAGATTGGATCCAGATCATGACAATGGTATGCACATTGCAGATCCCCTTGCAGATTACTGGGAGTACTTCTGGATTAAAAATCATTCCTGGGGAGTTAAGTATGGTAATTTTACTAGCTGTGATTAGAAAAGAGCAATACTTCATAAAATAAAGTAACCCCCTGGTGCTTTTTATTAAAATGACATTTATCCTGACACATATTATTCAATTTGTTTATTAGATGGATATAGCAAAGATACTGGAGTAGGAGAGCCTTTCTCCTCAATGTCTTAGCTCAGAGCCAGGATTCTTCCAGTTCAGTAGGGAGGACTCAGTAAAACATTACTGAGAAGAAAGGCATGTGGTAAGGTTAACATGATAAATACGGTATCTCCTTGTGTGCAGACATAAAGTGAAATTTACATTTTTTTTAAGATAATGTTTCTCCACGTGAGTAAACTTACTTCCTAGAACACAGTTTATGTGCCCTGTGTCTTTGACCACAGGTATGGGGTTGGACCCCATTTCTGGTCCCTGGATATGTTATCTATAAAACTCTGATATCACTCCCTAGTCTGCTCTTGGTCCTTTGGTCAGTCATCTTGCACAGATACAAGTACTTCAGAGATGTTTTTCAGGATCAACATACTTGCTTATTAAATTCCACTGAAACTTTCTCTTCTTTGCTAGAAACCAGTTTTATGATTTAATATAACAGCAATAAATTAAAAAAAAAAATCCCAGACAGATTTCTCAGCTTCACCACAAAAAATTTTAACACCTAAAAATGGAAGAAAGTTAACACAAAACAAAAGATGCAGTCACAACTTTTGTGTAAAAAATAATTTCCCAGAAAGTACCCCAAGAATTTTCAAAAGCCATCAGGATTTTCCTCCTATTGATCATAATTATTGTGTTTAGAAAGCACAAAGTATAAACTGAACATCACATCAAGCACTGAGCAAGTAGCCTCCAAGGAAAGCTAAAGGCAGATCACCTTCTATAAATTTACAACACAGCACGAGAGTACAAATTCCAGAAAGAAGTTGTTGAAATACAGCATTAAACTCCTTTATAAATCATTTTTAGTATAGGTAATTAAGCAGAGGCAAAAGCCATAGCAATTTGGATTAGATTTGGAATGATATTTTACAATCTGTTGTGTAATTCCTTAGTCTACATGAAAAATTTCTGCTTGAAATTTATATTCCAAGTGAGAATATTATAGTCCATAAGTGAAAAATAGTATGAATAACTTGATGAATGGAAGCAAAGATATGATTGTTCTCCCTGAAGTTTAGGATGAAGTTTGACAGAGTAAATGTGAACAAAAATATCTTTTCTTTTTTTTTTTTTTTTTAAATCTAACACAGCAAGAAGCATGAACTGCAAACGACTGAAAAATATTATATTGCATATGATACTGGTTTAAAATGGTGCTTGATTAATTTAGCAGCACACAGCCTCGGTCTCTTTAAACAAGATAGACTTAGTAAATCATTCTCAAGGAGAGAGAAGCTGAGATTCAAAGAAAGCAGGAACTAAGCTAATGAAAATATTACTGCAAGAAAGCATTCTCAAAATAAGTGCTCATTTAATTTAAATTTAAATTATCATACTATTAGAGATTATCAGACATCTGTGGTTTTTATACTCTGCTTCTGTGATATAAAGTTAACTAGGCAAGTCTGTGGGATCTCGTTTGGGACGAGAAAACAGAAATATGAAGAGGAAAGATTTTTATAATAATTGTTTAGGACATGGCCATTGGCTGTTCTGAAGGATTTAAATATAATATGACAAAATCAAATTACAAAGGAAGAATTCATCACTATCAGACTTATAGAGTATAAAAATCTGTGTTTTACCAAATAATTAAAAAGGAAAGAATTATGAGATTAAGGAGGAAGGAATAAAACTATTTGACGACTATGAAGCCTGACAAACCTGAAGATTTGTCAAGTGTGTCTTGAATTTAATCTAACAAAGTTACTCTAATTTTAACTCTTTTCAGCCTAATGTTTTTAAACTGAATCTAGAATACTGTTTTGCATTAATGACATTTATAGTAATCTGGAAAAAACTCCGATGGCATTCCCATCTGGAATACCCCATGTGAGCGAGCCATGCTGTGCTGGTCTGATTGCATTCTGTCTGGGTAAGAGCTGCCTGTGAAAGGAGGACAACTCCTGTGAACAACTGCAGGCAGCAGGAGTTGGGATGCACCTAACAAGCACATTTGCAGCTGAAGCTAAAAATGGTGTAAGGCTTTAGAAATTCATCCACTAAAAAATACTAAAGAGTAGAGTTCAACCTTAGCAGTTGAACTCCAGTTTATGGTGTAGCTGCACTTCTGTCATGGGACCTGGGTTGGTGATGGTGTCTTTCTAAAGATGGGGTCATGTGGGGCCAAGAGGGAAAGGAGGAGCCCAAACCTGCTGGGGACTTGATGCAAATTCTGAAACCAACAGACAAAGTCAACAGCAAATCTTCCTGTGGTTTCAGTGGCCCCCAGATGTATATTTGAACTTCTGCAGGCCTAGCAGGACCAAACCAAAGCTCTTGAGTTTCAGTTATGATTCATCTGGCAAAAGCTGCTGTTAAGTCTACTCAGTAACTAAAATGAGACATTGCTACAATCTCCTTGGCAAGTAACTACTACACTGGAGCTGCCTTTCAAAAACATCCACAACTGCAGTTCGTTAGGGTGGGTTCTTACTGCTGTTCACTGGGAGACGGAAAGAGGGGAAGTCTGACTGGGGTTGAATATTGGAGAAAGCAATTTTAGTCTTAAGAAGACAAGGAGGTAAATTTAGAAGTTTGGTTGCTTCTGAAATGTACATGTATATGCATACATACATTCAGGTATATATATAGATATAGCATGGGTATATAAATACATGTACATATAGATAGCATGTGTATATATGCACATATAAATCTACATCTACATATCTAAGATTAAAAAAATATTTTTCCAACTTGTGACAAATTCCTTTTCTCTGAACACAAACCATTAAGCACTCTGCAAGTGTGCCAAATGCTGCTTTGAATAAAAAGGGAACCACTGACATTGTTTCCAGCCCGCCAAAATAAACCCACCCCGGCTGCTGAGATGGAGACCAATGGGACATATGTGTGTGATAACCTCATTCCAGAGGAAATACAACCACGCTACTAAGGTGTAATTTGAATAATAAAAAAGATTCATTAACTGTAAATCAAAACACATTTTATGCCTGGAAGGTGATTTTGAGCTTTCTTCGTCTTCTTCCTGCTCCCTTGGTCTACCCTTCATTACACTATAATCAATTAGGAATGAGCTTGAATCGAAACTAGGGCACCAAGAAGCTCTGAACACTCAAGAAAATTTGAAATTGTGTATATCTGCATTGAGTGGATGATTACACATTTCTGGCAGAATTTTAGTAAACCCATGTAAGGTGTGCTTTCATCAAAGGGTAACTTTCTCATGAATGGAATGACTTTTGCGTAGTAGTTCTCTATGTGATTTCCTGCTCCCTCCTACTTGCAAAGCAATGTGCCATGTCCTTAATCTCCTGCATAATGGTTTATGCTACAACAGTTAATGCATATTTGCAGCTATCCAGAATGCCACGGTCAGCAATAACAACTGGGCTGGAAAGCAACAATGCATTAAGCTGTGATAAATTAATCACTTGGAAACTTGTGAACATGTCCTGAGGAACTTATGGTTGCCCCTTAGCAGAGTATTTGTTCCACTCTATCATTTTAATGGCTTTAGCCTCTCAGCACTACTGTGACAAAAGCAAATTCTCTTTTCATTCTTTCTTTTTTTTTTCCTAAAAAAGAGATTTAAGGCACAGAGAGGAATGGTCACATAGAATGCATATGTCTGAAAAGGAAATTAAGGCTTAATCTTTTCAATCTTATGTGGATTCATTAATTGCTGGACAATTCTTCCTCTTAGTTCTTTTTAACCACAAGTTTCTAGGCATTTGGTAGGATGAGGAGGGCGAGGAGTCATATTAACATTAGGAATAAAGAAGACCAGATTCAGATAAAGTAAGAATTGGCTGAAATCCTTCCTCAAACCTCAAACCCCTTCTGAGGTTTGAAAAAGTTTAGTACACTCCTTTTATTTCCTTCATCTGCTTCAATGGCACTTCCTGATACTGGAGTGGGGAACAGAACAGTGAAAATACCATTGAAAAGCTGAGGTTTGAGTGCGTTTTGCCAAGTGTACACTCCCTCAGTGCTTTTGTTGAGGATGTTGTTCAAGATTATTTTTATTAGGCTTCTATAAACAGAAAAAACAATACCAGCACAGTACACTCAGATATCACAGATATCTGAGCATCAGGCCTAAAGAATGCTGTGGTATGTGGTTGAGACACAGCTCCCTGGGCTCCAGATTAGCTATCAAGCCCTTTGGATGCACCCTGGCATTGCTTCAGGAAGGCTCTGGGGAGCCCATGAATGTGAGTGACATCACCTACTTAAAACCTTTCGTGGTGGCTGTAAAATATATGGAAAAACTGTGGGGTAGAAAGGAGGTATAGATTCATTACCAATGAAATCTTTTTATTTTACAGATGTTCTTTCAAACATCATTTGTGACAGTCACAGAAACACCAGAACCACTTCTGAGATGTCTGAATTAATCACATTGGTTAATTTAATCAAATTGGTTAATCACATTGCGTTGATTACACATTTGTCAGATTATTGGAAAAATATTTTTGAAGAGCCCATACAAGCGTGCACATCTGTACTGTCATCATCAATCTCTGAAATCCAGAAATCAGAGAAACATAAACCTCCCCCTGCAATGCCCAAGTGAAATTGTGTTTTATGGCCACAACACCTGACACCCCAGAAACCTCCTAAACTGTCATGGCAATTTTTTTTCAGGCTTTTGCAATAAATTGTACTCCTTTTATTGCTTTGAGCTTTTAAAAATGTCATGCATGTGTTCAAGGTATTCCAGAGTCACCACGTTTTAGGGGTTTTAGTTGTGTTTTTTAACCTATCCAGTCCACCTCTTAGTATCCATCCATACATGATAATCACAAGTGAGAGTTTGTGATTGAAAGATCCTGGCAATTTTTGGTCTAGATAAAATGAGTTACTGCTATCAGATGACCATCTAGAAACCTCCACAATTCAATTAGCACTAATTGAAATGGTAATTGATAATGTCAGCTCAATGGCCCCAAAACAAATGAGCCTTAAATCTGAACTGCTTCCTTATCTCCAGTACTTAGATTTATATCCTGGAAATGCTTATTGACACAGAAATGCATTTGTTGGCAAATTCATTGGAAAAATTACTGGAAGCGTATCAAATGAAACTGGAAGAAATGTAAAACTGGAAGAAGGACCTGTAAATGTATGATAAGGTATAACTGCCCTGATAGGAAGGAAAGTGAAATGTCCAAATACTGTTATTTAAAAATACGATTCATTTTTTCTAACTTTAGGAGTTTATAACTTAAGTTTTGTAGCTAAGGTTTTAAATCCGGGATCTAGTAACTGGCACCTAGAGACATTTCTGTGGACTCATGAAATCCTGTCTGATGCCCAGCTGCTGCCCCAGAAGGTCACAGATTTTCTGGGAGTCCTATGTCATTTTTCCCAGCTCCAGATGCATTTTTGGGATGCTAAAGAGCACTTTAAATGGCAGTGGATTCCAAAGTTGAAGCAAATGAATCATGCCAGTGGTACCTACATTCTCTTTAGAGGAGATCTTTCATTCAAGGAACCAGTCTCAGTCTCTGGCTGTGATGGTGAGAGGCTGCCCACACTCAGATCAGCAGAGTTGTTTGAGATGTTTTAGGACTGGCCTAGCACAGGTCTCCCATAACTCACAACCCTCAGCAAATACCCCAGACAGCCCAGGGGCTCCTCAAATGGCACAGGATACCAACGTGTGGACAGTTGAAATGAGCCCATCCATATACCTCTGAATCTGGAGCTATATCTCACATTTAATGTTAGGGGAAGCTAATCCTGTAATTTATGTCCCTACACAGGAGCATCTTCTGGATGTATTCTGTGGTTCAATACCAGGAATCCATGCAAAAGAGAAGGCGTCGGTTTTCTGTGCTGTGGACACAGCACTCCCACTCAGCTTTAAAACTGAGGATGTGGAAATGAGAGTGCAACTAATACATGGGGATCTCAGCAATTTAAGGTTTTAGCCTTAACCTCTAACCTTGTCTTAGAGGGTTATTTAAGCAGTAACCTGGCTGGATTATTGACATAAATCTGTCTTTGAAATATCCATCCTGAGCTTTTATGGTAAACTTATACACTCAGAACAAATAAGTAAGGAACAGAGAACAGAAGGTCAAATTTCTAACTGAAGGAAATTCAGCAAGAGAAATTCACCTGGCTAAGCATAAGTCCTTGTAATGGAAAACTGTGTAGCAGAAAAGCCATTTTCACTGTTACTGAAGGGATGTATGTCCACATGACACCTGGTGAGCTCCAGAGGGAACCCTGAGAACAAATGAGTTTCCTAAACTTGTAATTTATCGAGGCCGTGGTCCAGAAAGACACCTATGACATTTACATCTGAGTATCTTTCATCATTGCTGTTAAAAGGAATAGGCCTGCAATCTTGCAAGAGCTTAAATATTCTAGTTTGTCAGAAAACTACTTTGTCTGGATGATCTATTAAACTGCTCTACCCAGCTGGAAAACACTCTGCACTTTCATGTCCTATATTATTCCACCACTCTGTTTATTTTGCCCATTAATGAAAATGCTTTCAGAATGGATTAGATATAATCAAAATATTATGATCTCTGCACCTTCAAGGTTTGGCAGAACATAAAACACAGGCCAGTGCAGCTGACCAGCTGAGGAACAGATTATCTGTGAGAGATAGAGAGTGTCATGTTGCTGTTGCAAAACAATCCTCTGCATGTGTGAGTGGCTGGAGGGAATGCATTAGAGAAATAAACTTGTGAAGAAAATAGGATATATTTGTAAACACAGAATGCTCATATAAGAGTTGCATAACCTAACAATTGCCTATGAATACCACTTGAAAAAACTACTAATATGCACAAAATAAACTTTAAAATGAGGGTTTAATGATAAGATGACAACACATCTCCTAAATTACTCAAACTTCAGAGAATATCAAAGGTTACCAAAGGTGACAATCTATGAGTGAACAAGAATGTGTGTTAAATTTGTTGGAAATGGTAGTGACTTCAGAGATAAAATTTATTTTGACCCAATGCTCCCATGAGCAATGAGCAGTTCCATATTTCCCACATAACAACAGACAGGATTCTTCTAGTGGATGTAAAGCTTACAGAGTGTAATGTTTGTATTATGGATCATTATAATGATCAAATAATCATAACACACTGAAGGCATCTGAATATGACCAATGCCATATAAAAATAAACGAGAACAGAGTGCATATTCATATAGTTACTTCTCCAGAGGCAAATAGAGGACCACATAACTTAATGAATGATGATGAAAAGACAAAGCACTGCAGTAAACTCAGTCCTGCTGTAAATAGACACAAGCCCATTGACAACTGAATCAGTTCTTGTCCAAAGCCATATTTAGGATGGAAGGTTTCCACCCCCACAGTGCATTCATTACATCTCTCTCACACTAAAGCAACTCCATTGCTTTCACTAAATGGAGCATGTCATTTTCTTAAATAAGGACCATAAAGGACCCCAAGCATACATAGAATATTGTGCAAGAAAAGCAGCTTCCTATTCTGATCTGTGCCTTTGATTTCACAAGTCCTATTTCTGTCAGCAAACATATTTACAGCACGTTCATTTTAATTCCCCAAAACACTGCATTTATATGACAGAACAGAGTCCTGATGTGCCTCCACAGTTCAGCTGATGTAAAACACTTGACCTTAGCTCTTGACCAAGTACAGCAGATAGATTACAGGCTTGGACAGCAAAAGAGGAAACGTGAAGTTCTTGCTATCAATCCAAGTTCTTTGGGATTTAGCTTTACCTGGGATTTCTCTCCTGGAGCTGTGACACAGAGTCCAGTCTCTCTCCAAGTTTCTAGAAAAGCCAGGGCTCAGCTACCAGAGTTCCTACAACAGCTCAGGGTTGCAAGAAAAACTGACCACAGATTTCATTGACACACTGCTGGGTTCTCATTCCCCAACTATCAACACCAGGTTTCTCTTTTGCATACTGAAGTTCCTGCCTGGAACATTTGCCTGGATTTCCTCCCTACAAAATGCCTGTGCGCAAACAAGAATTTGCTACTACACCGAAGTTTCTGGGAGATTGGCACATTTGCTGTGCTCAGTATAAATTGAGAATATAACATTTTCTGATGGGTCAAAATAAGGTTAAGTGTTTTGTTTAGTTATAAAAACATTTTGCCATGACTACATAGTTTTCATTATAGATATGATTACATCAGCATCATGGTTTATCACTAATTGTCAGATCATGATATGGTTGTTATTTCCTGCTGGCAATTAGGAATTTTTTAAGTATGTCTATCTCTTTTTTTGTGTCCAAAGAAGTTTCATCAACCTCAGAAGCACTTGTGTCAGATATATGGGGAGGAAATCCATTCAGTCTGGGTATCAGAAGGAGAGAATGCTGAGCAGATTCATAGAAATGACTGAATGTTTTCAGCAGATGTCACAAGCCACAGTGGGTTCCTCCAACAGATGTGACTTTACCCCTGAGAAACAAGAGTTGTCTATTCCTATACAGGTGTGCATTAAATTGATGTGGAAGTAAATGAGATTTCTCCATGCATTGTAGAAAGAACTGGATTAGAAGTATGATTCATCTCTGCTCTGATCTCACAGCATCTAGAAATACCAATATGAGTAGTAATGAGTGCAAATCCAAATGACTTGCCAAAACCAGTCCAGATTGAATAAAACTTAACCTTACTGTTATGTGCATTTTTACCCAGTCTCTTCTGGGATGGAATTGCTGTGTTTGCTTCATGGGTGCATAAGAAAGGCATTCAGAGAAATGGGCATACCTTGAATGATGGGTTCCATGATGAAGTGTATGCAAAATAAAAAAAACAATCTTTGTTACTGTTATTCCTGCATATTAACTAAAGCATGGAACCAGGGTTAGGAGATGAGTATATCGCAGAAAAAAAAAAAAGAAAAAGACAATATTGATGCATTTAAATGAGGGAAAGGGTGGAAATGTATGGTTAATAAAGACTGTGTCATTCCTTGTTCTCCAATTCAGAGTAAATAAAACAACTCTATTTTCTTTCCAACAAATCAATCAAACCACTCCATCAGTACCATGACACCCTATTGTTTCTTATAGCTTCCAGAATGAATGTGAAGCTATGTGTGTTTTGCTTGGCAGAATTGAATCTTCCCCTCAAATCCCACCAGCCAGAGACCTGAGATTAAGTCTTATCTTTCTCTGTCAGAACCCCCTGTAAATCATGGTTTTTCATTTGAAGGATCTCTCTGGATCCTTTCCTGCACTTCTCACTCCAGGTATCCCCAGGGATGTTGTGTGTTTTTGGAGCACAAGGAAGGGCTATCTGTTTTCAGCTCCTTTGCTCTCCCCATCCAGAAGCCACCAGGATTTTTGAAGAAAAGTTGGAATACTTCCTGCAACATCCTTCTCCGTCTTTTGACTACATGGGAATGTGGAGGCATGCACCAAGACTAAGGGCAGCTCCTGGGTAAGGAAGCAGCAGCTGAAGCTTCTCACTGTTTCCCCACACACTTTGCTGGGTTTACAAAGTTAGATCCATTGTTTTGTGCCTCCACCATATCTGACCTGACCTTGAACACAGGCTGTTAAAGCCCTGTGAGGAAGGAGAGGGGCTGCTGACCCTGTGGATGTACTTGAAGACTTGACACCTCCTCGACCATGATGCTCCATACTTGTGTATAAAAATGTTCCTCTCAGAATGCCCCAGAATGGATACTGGATGGCAACAGCTCAAATTTTCCCCAGAGGGGAGAAGTGAGCATCATTCCTGCACAGCTCAGTGGCTGTGGATCAGCACATTGAGCTTTTCTGGATCTTTTCATGCATCTACAGTGATGCTAAGGAGAAACTGAATTTTTTCTCTAAGTCATGCTCAGACAACTTAAAATGGCACTTAACAGACTCTGCCATCTATTGTGCTACCCATGCTCAAAAATCAAGGAATGCAGAATCCCCTTTTCCCCCTGATCTTTTACAGTTAGAGCAGAAGTGCAGGATCTGTAACTGAACTGCTTATCAGAAGTTATCTGCTTAGTAATAACTTCTGACTGTGTTGAACTTCTATGCCATTGGAAATTCTTACTTCCATTCTCACAGGTGATTTAAATATATCCTTGTGAAACAAAATAGTGGAATTCATTGCTGTAAGTATTAATTTATAAATATTATAATTCAAAAAACAAATACAATTATCACATGAACAGGAAACAAAGACCAGCCTGGATCCATAAAATCTTCAAATTTCTACATTTCTGTGCTTTGATCAACATTTATGCAAAAAAAAAAAAAAAAAAAAAATAGATCTACCTAATGGTTACACACGTAACAGTCTGTCCTTATTAAAACATTTATTTTCATCCAGTTCAGTAGCAAATAAATGTTAAACCCATCAACATTGCTTTTATGCACTGTAGTCATGCTTCTGACTTCTCAGCTTCATCCATGTGTAGAAAGAAATAATAGAAAAAGGCACTTGTAAATGTAACTACTCTGTCACTGATGAATGTTACAATAAAATAACAGGGGTTAAGGAAAATACTCTGCAGTAAAGTTGGTTAAGAGTTTATGAGATGGCAGGAGAGTTGGTGAGATAGTTCTGGCAGAGAAACACTTGGGGTGTTGTGGACTCTCTTTAAAATTTGGTTTAGCAGCAGCAGATGCAGTTGCTGCACTTGAATGGGTCTTCTAGTGCCATAGAATATTTGGTGTCACAATACATTTATTTCAACTACATTTATTGCATCCAAACATTTCTCATTGGAAAAATGAGATTGCTGGAAGTTTTCTGTATGCTCTTCTTCCAATTTCTGATTTGCTTGAGGCAAATGATTTTCTGAGAACCTTGTATGTGATTAAAGATGCAATAATTCATCCCAGAAAAAGCAGTAATACCATCCAGCAGTATCACATTCCCACTTCTCAATTAAGGTTCTATGCTTTTGTTATTTGTTGACAGTAACCAACATGCACATACTTCTGCATAATTGTACCACAGGTTCATTAGGATCCATGCACATATATGTGTTTGCCATTTGGAACTCACCTCCATCCAAGCCTGACAGATCATGTCAATGAAAATACAACTAGTCTTACAATATGTAATCTTGTAAGCTATGGGTAAAAGCAACTGAAAATTTTAGGGAAATTGGTCTGTTATGGAGATCATAATTTTTCCACACTATGGAACACAAATGTTCCTAATATAAGTTTGGGAAATGTAAAGTAACAACTGAAGTACAAATTGTTATATTTGTATAGGTTGAAATCTTGCTCCTGGTATTTCTCAATGTGAATTGCAGTTAGTTTGCACAATATAAGCTTGGATGTCACATTGGGATTTACCATGGCTTTTCAACAGAAAAATTTTTGCAATTATCAACAAAACCCAAAAGTGTGAAGTTTAATGGCTATGGCCGAGAGTTCATGAGAGACTTTAAGAGATGCCTAATTTAAAATATCCTCTGCAGCTGCAGCTGTCAGGGTACATCTTTAGCAAAAGTCTCTAGAGACTTAAAACTAGATAGATTTTGCCTCAATTTAAGCATTTCAAGGAGACATTTAAGAAAGGATCATCATTGACTATTTGGCAGAGTAAGAGGACAGATAAAGACCTGCAGAAGGAGAATGGGTTGTCATGTAGATTGAAAAAAACCTGGCATGTACATGTAGCTTAAACACCCTCTAAGATGCACAACTTCCTCTTGTCTGCTGACTGGCACCTGAAGTGGAGAGGAAGGGTCTCCAGGGTACTACTACTTCCTAAGCATCCTCCCCAGTGTAAATATTTCAGTGACTGTATCAATTCTGAGTTCTGGTTATGCTCTTTGGCAAGCAGCAGTTTGGATCCTGATCCCTCCTTGGAATGGAAAACTACAACTCATTTCTTTGAAAAGTGACCTAATCACCCATAACTGAGATTGCAGTCACTATTTGCTCCTTCTACTGAGAATATATCACTGTGCAGACACTAATGCAGAAAGAAGAAAAAGAAAAAAGCCAAACCCCACGAAGATGACTGGCTTTAGCTGAAGTACAGCAGCATTAACCTGCACTGGGCTGCGGCAATGCCTTGAAGCTAAATCCAGAAGTTTCAAGAATCTCACTGCCAGCCAACTGCTGATGTTTCACACTCATTTCCTTCATGGGTCTGCCACTTAAATACTCAGTTAGGACAGGATATTCACACAGTGCAGGAATCATTGGGAAAAATAATCACCTAGGTCCTGATGTCCCAAGGACAAAGATAAAAAAAAGAGATATAAAATATATTTGGACATAAGTCTTAGGTGTATGATAGTTCAGTGTGATGGATTCATCTGAATTTAGCTGGTGAGTTGGGAAGATAAAATCCACAAATTAATCTTGTGTTCTTTTATTATTCTCTTGTTCTAAGAAAAAAAATCTTAACAAGCTGAATTTTATAGAGTTCTTTTATTATTCAAATTACAGCAACAATTATAAAAAGAAGGTAAAAACATGATAGATAAGTTTCAGCACTACTATATGAGGTCCCATTTCCAAATTACAAAGAAATGTTCATTCAGAGTAGGATTATGAAATGCAACTTATTATAAACTTCCTGGGAAAAAAATGGTACAGAAGAGACTTCCATTGAAGGACTTCCCAGGATATGCCAGCTGCTATTAGCTATCTGCACTGAACAGCTAAGGAATGCTAGAGTAAAGCCTTTAAGTATGATCCCAATGCAATTCAATTTTCTGATATTTATTAAATGTTGCCCTGTTACTGAAATCAGAATTTTTAAGTTAACATATCTTTTTAGATTTCAAAGCCTTTTTTGATGAAGCTGATTCTGAATAATATTTCTGCTCCTAAGACAGCTCTTGTTTAGGGCAGTAATTTTTAAGAGCAGGAAACTGAAACACTTTCAAAGCAATCAGAACACTTTCACAGATTCCCCAGGGTTTCTTAGAAATGTCTTGACTTGAATGAGCTACTCCGAGTGCTGGTATTCATGGATCTAAAGAGAAGGCTGTAAAGTAGCAGCTAATATTAGCCAAAAAAGCTCTGTAGTATCCTTATGTTTGAACCATGAGAGTCCCAAGAGAGTTCATAACATCTGCCTAGAACTCTAACAAGGTTAACTCTACTCAGTGCTCACTCAGCTTTTGTACAATAAATCATGACATAATGGTAAATTAAGTATTCCACTTCCCTAGCTTTATGTGCAAATCACCGAGTTCAGCTATAAAACTATCATCTATTTCCAGATACTTAACATTTATTTTTCCTTCCATAATCAAGAATTACAATCATAATAAATAAAGCTCAATTTACTCTGCTGTTAATCCATGGCATTCCAGTGATGTGAAACACAAGCAAGCAAGGTTTTATTGTTGGATACAAATGTCCAACATCCCTTTAAACATCTCTGTGTACATGCACTTCCTGTGGGTTGGATAAACCCATCTAGTAAAACTGCTGCTGTAATGAGACTAGAGTGTAAAACTCAACAGAAAACATATTTTATTGAAGTGAAATGGAATTAATGTCTGATTATGCTGTCTTTCTAAAAAATCATCACCATGATATGCTCTGGGGAATCCCTGGAAGGCTTTCCAGTCTATATGAAAATAAGCTATTGAAGTAAGAATAATAAACAGTTAATTAACTGGTCCTTTTGCACAGCAGCTACTGGATACTGGAATAATATAGAATTCTCACAAGCCATATTGTAGGCTTTACTGGTTTGGGAGATTTTTTGTTGGGGTTTTCTTGTGGGGGTTTTATTGTTTTTGTTTGGTTTGTTTTTTGTTTTTTTTCTTTAAGTTGAACATTGTGAATTTTTTAAAAGCAAATTCAGTAAGAGTGAAGTACAGATACTTTATGGGCAGCTCATTGTCCAAAGTGTTTTATTCATGCTTGGTTCACAGAATTACCCAGTAACTGTTTCCCATCAATATTTTTTAGATGAGTAGGAAATAATTAAATGGATTTCAGAAGAGTATTCACTGTAGTTTTGGGGATTTTGTTAAGTTTTTTAAGGCACCATTCATGCAAAAATTTCTCTAGGACAGTTTTTGAAGACAAAAGGTAAAAAGGAAGGTTTTCATTTCTTATGAACAGTGCTAGAATCAGGGGTGTATTCTTTTCAAACCATGCTGAGATTCAGATTGAGCTTGTCAAGTTTCAGCACTAAAATTTATGTATGCAGCCTCAGTCAGCAGGGCAGGCTCATTCCACAGTGCAGGAAAATAAATGGAGATCTCCACTGGGACATTTGTCTTGTGTATTCTCAAAACCTGTCTTCAGACAGATCAAATAATCTCTTAGCAGTGCCTGTATCTTTGGACTGAAGCTTTAGTGGTTAATTTAGTCCAAAAATCTATTTTAAGCCTCAAAAGTACTGCCAAAATGAATCCCACCCTGAATGAGAAACGTAAGATTTCTAGGCATCTTTGTGCATTTCTGTTTGGAAGTTTCAACATTTTATGTATAAATTAGATATTCCTGAAGACTTTTTGGACTTCAGACACAAAGACATTAATGTGATCACCTCCGGGTGTAACACTTGGATGTGTGCTCCCATCTTTTGGGACATAATTCTGAAAATCAAAACCCATGCACAGATATGAGATGCACTTACCTTAAACATCTCAGTTAAGCCAAAATTAAATGTGGCTTCATGCTTAGACTCATAGAAAAAAAGAATTTGAAATTTTGTAAAATTGGACCTCTGGAGACCGTCATGCCTACCCCCCTGCTCAGAGCAGGGATAAATAGAGCAGGTTGTGCAAGATTGTGTCCAGTCCAATTTTAAGGATACCAATGGGTGAAAAACCTATAGCATCTCTGGGAAACATTAAATACCTATAGTTTTGTTTTACATGTTCTCTAATTTAATTATTTTAATGCAGTTTGGTGGGAATAACTACTTCTTTGGTAATTATATTCAGAGAGCTGGCTGCAGCTACTGCAAATGTACCAAAATTAGTTTTAAACTCTCTGCTTTGGGTTTTGGTAGTAATGCACTAGCAACTTAAAGAATGGGATTGGAATGAAATGATTTTACTTTTTCTTGATTTTTTCAATCCTGAACTCTTTTCCTGTGATACAGAAGCAAGGTTTATCAATCTAGTAGGTAATAGAAAAGTATTAGAAATATTTTAACCCTTACAGAATTCAGTCACTAGAGGAAATGCTGCAGAAATTGTGAGGGGTATTGTTGTGTTTTGAGAACTAAATCTTGCATGGGCTGCTTTTTTGTAGTCATGGGGTTTTTTGAGAAAAGCACACTACATTGGTGAACTGACTGCTATTTAGAAGACAAGCTGTCCTAAGAAGAGTAAAAATGACATATGGAAAACAAAAATCAAAAAAGAAAATACGTTAAAAGCAACATGAGAGAGAAAAAACATGGTTCGTTTAATGGAGTGACAACAGGCATTCACTTGTGATGTAGCAAAGCTGAGGTGCCTTTATAGTAAGAGGAGAGAATAAGATACTTCTAAAGATCAGTTCAATATAAAATAAATACCTGGAAGAGTTTAGCCAAATTACATTGCAAATTCTCCCCAGTGACTGCAAATAGAGCCCGGAGTGACCAGCTCAGCTATTGACACCTAGGAATATAAACGCTTAGAGCTAGGTGAGACAAATCCCACCCCAATAGTCTGCAAAAGGATGTATTTTCCAGTCCTCTTTTTCTGTCTCTCTTTCTGGGGTAAGATGGAATTTCTGGGAAATCTGGACTGTCATAAGAAAGGAAGTTACAACCAGAGCAGAAGCTTTTGAGTGTATAAAGAGCCTATGAATATTTAGGCCTCAAAACACCCTTAACAGGATCAACAAAAATGGATTGCTTTTGTTTCCTAGGAGTAAAAGGATCCTAGTAAAAGGCTAATTATTTTCACGCATACCTGGAACCAAATTGTTGGTTGAATCTTCTCAAATATCCATATTGTTTTTCAGAGGGAAATGACTAGCCAGCCATGCTGCACTGCAGACTGTATCCTCTATGAGTAGCTCAATGGAACAGAGGGAAGCTGTTTGAGGAGGTAAAGTCCACACTGTGTTACCACTGTGCAGAGACAGCATGAGCAGAGGAAATGCCTAAGGAACCTCTATCCCAGCCTCACTGCACAGAGACAATAACAGGGCAACGAGCCCAGTGCTATCCTCACTTATACAGGGTAAAAAAAACTAGCCTAGTGCAATGATTATAGACTTCCAGGTCTCCTTCAAGAGGGAAAGGCTTATCTAGAGAACAGAAGAGAGTTAAGTTTTACTTGACTTCTGGAGGATTCTGTTTTTCCCTGTTAAGTCATTCTGAGAATAGAGTGCTTCCATAAATTTAGCCTTCCTGAAGAGATGTAGGGTCCTACACTGAGAACTGGAATATATTTCCCTTTTTCCAGATCAATTAAGTGTTATGAATCAAGGAAAAAAAGTAAAGTTGCATTCAGAAAAGGGTACATATTGTGCTGCTACAACTTTCCAGCAAAGAGTTAGGTGAGTAATAAAGCTGTAATCCAGTGATGCTGAGACAGGGCAAAGCACTGGCTTCTTCTCTTTCAATGAGGTTATTTCGTAAGGTAGATTGAGTTTATTAAGAATAGAAAGTAACTTTTTATTTTGCTCTTTAACTTTGTAAGTTCTCATGTTAGTCTTAAAAATTCTGTTCTTCCAAACCTGCTTGCTGAGAGCTGCACAATACCAATATACACTGTGTTAACGAGCCATCTGACCTCTTTAAATATGTGCCTATGTAGGCTAATAATATTAAAGAACGGGATTCAAATACAAATGATAGACTGTTTTATATCTATAGAGAGAGAGAATCCACTCATTAGGGATGTGGAATATGGGGAAAGACACAAGCTGTGTAGGTCTGGATTAGAAAACAGCTTCCAATTGCTTTTGTCTTTGATGCTGTGGAATTTATTTGCTTTGTTTCTTGTAAAGTCACAGGAGAGCTGGTAGGGAAGAAATATAAATCTGTTTGAACCCCCAGAAATACCAGGTGTACAGGATTAAAGTAAAACCTTTAAAAAGTTCATATCAAGCAGACTCTATGAAGCATATAACTCTGATCTATTCTTCCCTGGGTAAAAATTCAGTGAAAGGAAAAAAAAAAAAAAAAAAAAAGATGCAGTGTGTAAGTACAGAAGGTTTACAATTTTCCCTTCTGTATTCAACATTTAAATTGGATGGACATGGGCCAGTGGCTGGAAGAGTAGAAGTTACATGGGACAAGTTAATATGCATTGGCACAGAACTTTGTATTCAGGCTTGCTTGCATAGCTCCTGCTGCTGTTATTAAAAGCTCTGGATATCCATTATAAGAGTCATGTACTTTAGCAATCCATACTGTGCCGAGTTTTACTGAAACAAAATTATTACTTTCTTCTAGTAATGTTTTTTCTAAATGCCCTTTTCTTACCACAGCAAAGTTATTTGAAAAATGTGATTTGTTCTGCACCTTCAAATCAAAGCAACAGAGTGATACATAAACAAACACACTTTTTTTCTTCTCCTCCATTTCATTACAACTATCTTGTTTAAATGGCTTAAAATCATTGCACCAACTGGCTGCTTAATGTGCCATTTCCATATTTTATATCAATTACTGAAATAGAAAGATTCTGTGCTTTTTCTGACCACAAGCTGAATACTAGCTTACCACCATGAAGGTTTGTTTATGCTTTGCTATTATGAAATTGAAAAGATTCTCCTTTTCATGAATTGGAGTACCAATGGTTGGATCCATTCTCCTTTTTCCTTCTTTGCCATCTTCCTATGTAAGCATCCTCCTGCTCCAGTATCACTGTGTGGTTCTGCACTTTGATTCTGATCATGTGGCTGAGTTTATCAGTGCATGGCAATCCTCCAGTCACAATGATAAAATTACAGTGATCATGGTTAGATATGTATGCAGGAAACATGTAACCAAAAGAAACATTTTATCTCTGCTTCCTTCTTTGGAATAAAAATAGGAATGATTTCTGGTTTTGGAAAGTAAAAATTCTGATTTGAAGACTGCATTTTGGGTAGGAGTTGGCCACAAATTTGTTATGGCTCAACTTCTATATATGAGTGAGGGATCTAAGAGGGATCTAAAGTCCATGTAATCAATGCAGTCAAGAGGGCTAAAGAGGGAAGAATGTCACCTCTGTTTTTACTGTGTTAACTGTCTTCACTGATATTTTTCATGCAACTTTGCTCCCTTTCTCTTTTATCTGCTACCCCTACATCTTTTGCCAAGTAGTGATGCACTGCAGAGAATGTTTTGCAGCAGTCTGGATATGCGCACACACGAAGATGGCAACACCCCCTTAGCTACTGCTGCCACTTCTCTCTCTCACTTGTTTTCCTGCTACATCATCTCTCTGAGTGCCCCTCTGCAGACCTGAGACAATGCTGCAGAGAGGAGCTGAACTGAGGGGCCAGAGCTGGGAGAAGATCAGGACCTCAAGGTCCTACAGTGCTGACCTCCAAGACCCACAAGTGCGACCTGGAGGGATGCAGCTCTGGACCACACTGCAGCAGCCACTGTACAAACAGAAGTAGCTCACCCCCATTCAAAATAAATTTATTTTGCTCATGCTATCTGTCAGGAGCAGTCCTGACTCATGCCATATTTGAATCATGTCAAGGCATTTCTGAGAGAGGGAACTGACATAAATCAAATGTTTATCAAGGATGTGAAAAATTAAACACTATTTGTAGCTACAGAACAGAGCTTGAACTGGTTCAGTTTCCACCACAGACACTCCTTGACAGACCAAGGCAGCAATGCACACTTCAACACACAGCCAAATTGGTCTTAAAAATGGAAATTCCTTTTTTTCTATTTTTTCTTTCTTTATTTTTGGGGGGGGGGGGGGTGGGGGGTGGGGGGGGTGAATGAAATCAATTGGTTCAATTAAAAATTCATTCAGAGAATGTAGGGGTTTTCTTCTTACTTCCTGTCTACTGTCAAGTCGGGAAAATGGGAGGAAAACGATAAGCACACTGGTTTTTCAAAGAAGTCAAGCTTAAAAGAACTTTTGGGGAGAAAAAAAGGGCAAAAGAAAACACAACCATAGCTTCAGAAAGAATCAGATGAAATATTTTTCATCCTTTCTTGTGACTGGAACTATAAGCTACAGCAGTATTCATTGATTTAATTGTTCCTATTTTATATTCATGGAAACTGTTGTATTGGTGTGAAAAAGCCAACAGAAACAATTTTATTAGTTAAAGGTTACCACTAAAATGTCTTCTGGGAAATTATTTTCTTGAGTTCTCATGGTTGTCTGTGGTAATATGGCAAAATGTCTGGTGTGTGTGGGAAACCAGGTATTAAGACTCTAGTTGTGTCAAAATTCCAAACAAAATTAACTGCTTCACTTAATCCCATAGGCATTTCATTTACAAAATAGTTAATTTTTTCAATGGCTTTACCTTTTGTGTGCAAAATATATTCTTCAAATATGGATAGTAGCACCTACACCAAGCGCCAGTTTAACCTGATATTATTGGGAAATATGAAATTTCCTTCCCATCTGTTTCATTGGAAGCTCCTGCAAATTCTACTCCCTGAGAGAATTTTGTCTGGGAATTGTGGCTTGGTTTATGCTAATTTAGGTTCTTGTTAGTGCTCCATGGGGCCGAATCACTGTCGTTTCTGATAAGTCTCCCTGTTATTTGTGGTGGATATGTATATAATCTAGTTTCACCTGGGGTAAAGATTATGTTATTTATTGCTGTTTCTAAAGTATTCTGGGTGCTCAGAGTTAAGTCATGCAAAAACAAAACATGAGAACTGAAATCTTGAAATCCTTCCAATGTGTGTCTGCCTCACAGAGAGAGATGAGACAGAAAAAGGGAAAATCTCATTGTTCAACTTGCTGGGTTTTTTTCCCCTACGATTCCATAATATTCTGTTTATTTTAGAATGATGCTTAACTCCGTAACCACAACATACAGTCAGTGCTACATGGATGTACTTGCATTGCTATAATTTTAATTTCAGAAAGTTTAGAGATGCATATTGACAATTATACACTGATTAACAAAAATCATGACAAGAAAAATTGAGGTAAACACTTTTCTATCCTTCCCTGATTATTTTAATTTATTTTTTTTTGCTAGCATGGTCTGATCTCCTACACAGAGTAAGGAACATCAAAGTCCAGAAATCATCTAATTTTCCTCCGTTCAGCCTTACAGCCTGATTTGGCTGAGATAAAATTGGCAATAGGTAAGCATTCAATATGTTGAACACTGCTCTCCTCTTCCTGGTGTTTGGCTTATGTGAAGTGGCAACCCTACTTTTCCTTCAGGGCTTGTTTGATTGTGTCTCCTCAGGTTTCCAGAAGCCTGCTTGCAAAAATCACAAGAACTTTTTGTACTTTCTGCATCCATTTTGTTATTTATACAAGTGACAGACGTGAAATGGCATAAGTAGGAAGCATCAGTTTTGTGTACTTAACAGCAAATGAGGGGAATTTACAGGAACAGAAGAAACCTAAGAGTGTCCCAGTCTATTCTCCACCATGTTGATGATACATCCAAGCATATTTTTCATACATATTTACTTGCACTGTTTTCTTTACTTTGGTTCCAGTTCAAGTTAGGACTTGGGCAAAACAAATTAACAGTGGAAGTGAAAGACAGAGCCAAGTCTCAAAATCAGTTTTTGTTGTTCCGAAAAAACTTGAACTCAAACCCTTTTTAGGGACTTGTTGAGCTTCCTGTTTTTCATGTGAGATCTTCATATTTCACATATCGTGGTTTTCCATTCATAGGAAAAGCTCATACATTTGTGCAAACCATACTAATGGCAATACTATTCTGCAAGTCCATATGTTATGTGTTGAGGGGGTTTTGTTTTCCCTTTCTCAAACTGCTACATGCTTGCTGTTCTGGATGGAAGAATGGGAGAGTAGTTGGAATATTCACCCACTGTAGCAGTCATTCTTCACTTTCACATATATTCCCTACAAACAAAAAGGTTATGACATAAGTCTACATGTGTGAAAAAAGAATGAACTGTAATGGTCACTTTCTCTTGCCTATGTGCATGCTGACAGTCACACCAAACAGCTCCCTTGGCAGCTGCTCTCACCCAACTTGTGCACATCTATTCCCGTGTCAGAGTCATTGGGGCACAGACTCCCACTGCCCTGCTTGTCAGAAGCCAAGCAATCTGCAGCCAGTCACAATAGTGAAAGAAACACCTGTTTTTCTTTTGCTAAAATTAAGTATTTTTAGCACATTTCACACTCCTGACTGATCTGGAAGAGCACAAAGCAGTCCCTCACTACACTGGAGCACACTGGTGCCGGTGGAATACATGAATGAGCCCTGGAATAGGCCAATCATGTATATCTTGTCTAATTTTCTAAGAAAACCACATCTGCTCCAACACCATTTGCATACTCTTGTGGTGTGTGTGGGTGCTAACACAACGATTCAGAATTGAAGGCATGAATCAGTTTATCAGTACAGATACATCTTTAGTCTCCCCATTTGTAGCACCAGAATCATGAAGAAATCTCCCCAGTGCATTGAAGACACCTTCACAGAATGACAGATCACAGAATCACAGGATGGTTGAGGTTGGAAAGGACTTCTGGAGTTCATTTTCTCCAGCCCCTCCTGTTCAAGCAGGGCCACCCAGTTGCCCAGGACAGTTTCTTGTAATATCTCCAAGGATGGATATTCTACAACCTCCCTGGGCAACCCATTTCAGTGCTGGATTACCCTTACAATAAATATAAATGTTTCCTGATGTTCAAATCCAGTGTTTCATTTTGTGCCCATAGTCCCTGGTCCTTTCACTGGGCATCACTGCAAACAGCCTGGATCTGTCCCCTTTGTATCCTCCCTTCAATTATTTACACACATCAATAGGATCCCCCTGAGCCTTCTTTACTCAAAGCTCAACAGTCCCAGCCCTCTCAGCCTTTCCTCATAAGCGAGGTGCTCCTTGCTCCATATAATTGAAATGAAAATCACAAAGAACTGGAATTCACAAAGCATATGTCATGAGATTTTTTTGGCTTAAAAACATTGCTACATTTGTAGAACAGCCAAACACCAAAGGATAGTAGTTTTTAATTAGTCCAATTCATTTTCTCAGTAGTTTGAGTGTATGAACAAGATGAAAATCATCTTTTAAAAGGTTCAGACAAGGACTCTGTCTCATTGTATGATGTCTGTCTCATTTCAACAGAAACCTCTCCTAGAACTTCCCCCGGGCTACATCTTGTTGCTCTAGTCATTATTTTTTATAATCTAGTATTTCAATACAGGAGGGAAACACAGTGATTTTTATCCTTTGTTATTAAAACACACATGGGATCTGTATTGGATGCAGACAGCCTGGCCTTTATTGCTCATTCTGGTTTGTGCCATTAGAAGAAACTCTTCGCTGGCTGGTGTTTCACTGCGTCAGTTTGGGCTTTGTTTATTTTTCCCTTCTCACAGTAATGACTACTGAATATTTAGAGTAGAAAAATATAAAGCAGTTGCAGACCTTCTTTACAAAAGGAAATCATTGTAGAAAAAAGGTCAGCAGTGGGACATGCTGAGGCTGCTCTCCCACTCTCAGCATATAAAAGAATGGTCTTCTCTTAGATAGTCCCTATTCTGCTGCAACAGACATACTTCGTATCACGGTTTTCTTATCAGAGAAATATCTTGATAAATCTGTTTTGCTTAGGAGCTTTGGAAGGCTAAAGGAAAGGTGGGTGTGATCTTAGATTGCTTGTTGTAACATTTATGTGGTAAATCAAGATGCAGGTGTGTGTGTGGGAGTAGCTTGTTGCCACTGATTGTGTAAGCTGTGGGAGGGAGAGGAGATCAATAAATCAATCTCCCTCATGTCTGTGGTCTTTTGTAGGGCTAGAAAATCTAGCCAGATGCAGCTGTAATGCATCCCAGGTACCTCCTGGTTTGAGCGCTGGAATTCGAGTCAGACGGCGGTTAAACGGTAAAATAAAGCTTTCCTCCACAAGCAGACATTTAACCACTCCACAATAATTTTATCCCAGAGGGCAGCTTGGCAAAATGCTATTAATGAGGGAGTGTAGCAACATGGAGAGGTTCCTGGCACAGCTTCTGAATACTGGCTGGTGTTACGCAGTTGTAACTGGAGCTGTTTGTAAATGTTGCGGTACAGCTCTGCTCTGCTCCTCAGCTAAATCTGAAATCTTCTGGTCACAACATTTGTTGAACATCTTCCACCAAACGCAGTGCGTTGACTTCTTGCCATCTGCTGCATCCAGTGGCTGACAGAGCTCCAGTCATGGATGCCTTTGCCAGGGAATCGATCCAGGACCTTGGGTTGCTGGAAGTGCTGTGTCCTGGGGTCTGCAGCAAGGGGCCATGGGGAGCACCAGGAAAGAGGGACTCCAGGGACCCTGGGGATGTTCAGGCATAACTACAGACAGTGAGCAAAGGCATCAGGATAAGGGAGTAACATCATCAGGATAAGAGAAAACCCAGAGTTGACTACAAGGCTTGTGGATTTTTCCCTCTGGATTGCTGGGGGTGGTTGTAGGTAAAATAGCAGCTAGACAGTGGGTTGTACCCTTTTCAAGTTGGGAGAGGAACTTGTGTTTTGTGTGCATGTAAATTTTTGCATTTTTTAGCAGGATTCCGTTCAGAATTGAGGACTCTCCTGTCATTCAGTCACTATCAAACATCTTTCAACTGCCCTTGGTTCAAAGCCATCAAATGTAGCACTAGTTTGCATTGCAGCTATCACTGCAGCCCGATTTCCCAACAGGATCAGACTTGTTGGGGGTTAGCAAAAGCAGAAAAGGGCAGAAAATTCACTGGTTTCCTTCAGCCTGTAACCTGAGTGAGCTTCTCTGTAACTGCTACAACAAATTAATTTTCTTGCAGTTAGAATGAGGGCAAAATTGTGAAGAAAAAGACAGACAACAAAATGTACAATGCCATAAATGCACCGCTTGATAGAAAAGACATACTAGGTACATCTCTACTCCAGGAGATTTAGATTCTTAATTCTTTGAATTCTCTGCGTGTTCCCACTCTGGCTGCCATCTTTGGGCACTGTACACTTCAGGAATCTTGTCAGATGGGTTTAGGAAGAAACACTGTTTTTTCAAATGTAATTCTCTGCATTGTATAAAGGAGTGAACCTCTCCCGGTCACATCCATGTTGTAGTTCCTGTATTAGTTACAGCATAAATATTACTTGGATATTGTTCATATGTTGAAGATTTCACATGTTGGATAATTTGCCACATCTGTCATCAAACTTTTGCAATGATGTATTATTTATATAGTTGAAATGTGAATTTCTAGTCTTAATTTGCTTCTGGTGTTAGATCTCGCAGCTGTGATTTCTGATCTGTGAAATTCATACTGTCTGAGGTGTCTCCCTCCACAGCACCTTGCGATACCAGATCTCAAAGCAGCAAAATACCAAAGGAAAAGGGCTCTTTTACTGTTTGTGGTACATGTACCTTGCAGGCTGATTTTTTCCTCCTATTTTCATTCAGCAGTCTGAAACCCTTCCAGCCAAAGCTGTCCATGAACAACAGCTCTCATCAGCCTTGTACCTTCCCTGCAAGACACTGCAAGACTGAGGCAAAAGAAGCAAGTGTGAAAATTAACTCTCTTTCTCCTCACCTTGTCTGCAGAGGGAGCCTGGTGAACTCGGGAGGCCAGGAAGCTTTTAGAAAGCTGACTGTAAGTGTGATGGATCCCTTTTTACGTGACACAGGCTGTTCAGAGGACAACTAGTACTTAGATACCAGAGGGATTGGCACTCTCAAATGAAAATATAGGGAATAAGTCCAGCATGCCTAAAACCCTTGCTTTCTGGTTGTCAGCTGTGACATTTTAAAGTGCCAGCATTGTAAGAGCACTAGGGAGGGTCGTGGGAACCCTGAAATTTCTGGCTGCAGCATAACTGAGTGATCCATCGATAATTTGCCATTATTAAGGTTAATTTAACTTTCCATCTTGGATCTGTCCAGGCCCATAAAGCACTCGGAGGTCCTTGGTTCAGCTGAGCAGCAGCATCACAGGGTGAGCCCACAGCACTGTGAGGGCTGACCACAACCACTGAGGGATGTGTGCCCACTCGTGGTGGGTAAATGAGAGGGAAGTGTTGGCACTGGTGGGCTGAGGGGCCAGATGTGCGCCTACAGCCCTGAGGAATCCAAGACAAGGACGGAAGGAAGGGGACCCGCCGTGATCCACAAAGCCAGGCGGTGACCTCATCGTGTTTATAGTGGAAAGGAAATGAGAAAGGAGAAAAACAAGGCAGCAGCCTTGTTATGAATATAGTTTTTAGTGTTATACATGGACAATAACAGAGGTGGTGAGGGACTCTCTGCTGGCATTTTGTGGAAGGGTTTGGTAGTGTCTCAGTGTCTCTTTTTGTATCTCTTAGAACATAAAAAAATGTTGACACTGACTCTCTTCTGAAGAACCTCTGAATGATCAGCCTTCAGTGAAGCACTGATTACATGACAATGCCCAGGGATGGCCAGGGCTGGGTGGAGTTCAGAAAATAGCGGGCAGCTGAAAGAAAATGCCTGATTCCACAGCCTTGGAGAAGTAAGCCAAAAGCTTGATGGAGCCAGACCATAGCTAGAGCAAATCTGCCTATTGTCACCACCTGCAACTAATTTAAATTCGGAAGGCCTGCTGTGGACTCAAGGCAACCCATCAGCAATAGCTCTGTTTGACCCAGGAGCAGAAAATATGTCCATTTGTTGTACATGCTTTTCACTTTTTGAAGCTAAAGGCAGCATCCAGAGAGGAATCAGTCTGAATCCATGGACTGCAAAGCAGACTGGACCAGAGATCTCACAGAGGTCCCTACAAATGCAGCTGGATTTCCTTATCACTGGACCAGAACCTAAAGAAACCTATAAGCAGATAAGTAAACATGTACACAGGAGCCAGACATCTGGGTTTTGTTCTAATCCAAGGTAAAATGTCCTACAATTTTAGGTGAGCATCCTGATTACTGCACTATTGCACTCACTTACAAGGGGATAAAATCCCTCTCCCTTCCTCAAGATCCTGAATTTATTTTTTTTTTTTTTGTGTCTAGCACTTAACAAAGTACTTGCTTTCAGCATCTCCAAATTTATTACTATTTCTTGAATGAACAAAGTCCAATTTACAAACTGCATTAGTTCCCCAAACCCACATACTGAGTGAATAACTAATTTTTAGTGTGAGAGAGAGCAGAGCTGTTCTGCTTTCAAACAAATTGTGGTGACACAGGCAATTCTCCTTGGATCCACCTAATTCACTGGTTTGTGGATCATCTGTGGATCAGAAAAGCTTTTTCTACGTAGCCCAGAATTTTGGTTGGGGGAGTATGTAGTTGCTGCTTTACTTTTTCTAGTTGCTATTTTATTTATGCAATATCCTTTTTCTTTTCAGTTGTCTGTTGTTATATTTAGTCAATATTCCTGAACTTTTAATCAGAGAGTACTTGGCATAATGGACTGTTACTTCCAATATACAGATAATTCCTATTACAATGAGATCCTCAGCATTTTCATATTAGTAGTAATCAAAAAAAGTCTAATTATGGTGAAAATAAAACAACCAAGACTTTCCCAAGTGAAAAGACAGGAAGTTTGATTCTGTGCTTACAGATGCTTTCCCAGCTGCAGATGGGAGACTGGAATCATTGTCAAAGCCCAGTGGCAGCATTGCTCTGCGAATGCACTTTGCTGGACAGGAAAATCATAGAATTGTTTAGGTTGGAACAGAGCTCTAAGGTCATTGGGTCCAACTGTTAACCCAAAACTACCAAGTGCACCTCTAAACCAGTCCCCAAGTGCCATGACTACACATCTTTTAAATAACTCCAGGGATGATGACTCAACCACTTCTCTGGGAAGCCTGTTCCAGTGCTTGACAACCCTTTCGGTGAAGAAATTTTTCCTAATATCCAATAATATAAAATCGTAAAAAGTACTCTATAAGTACTTTATGACTGTGGTGGTGGCTACTAAAGGAAAAAAAAAGATTTCTAGCTGATAGATGGATAGCATGATCGATGTAAGCCGTTTTTCTTATGCATTCTCCATGCTCTGAGAAAGAACAGTATAATATTAGAAGCCCTGCTTGGACTGGTACTGGGCTGCATTTTTTTGTTTATGGTCTGCTCTCTGAGATTTACAGCGTGCTCCAGGCCGGAGCTTGGCAGGCTGTAAACACCCGAGTTAAGGCAGAGAATGAATTTTTACCTCTGAGTCACCAGGACAGGGAGGGTGACCACAAAGCCCTGTGTCCACCCAGCCATAACGCTGAGTCAGGAGTCAGCTCGTGGCACAGGCTTTACACACCCCCAGAGTGCTGAGTCTCAGCAAAAAGCTGAAAGGAGGGGACCCGAGTGAAACCACAGGAGGAGGCTCCTCCAGCCAGCACAAACCCTCTGAGTGACACAGACGAGGGCAGAAATCACTGGTAGGATTAGAGATGCATTACTTTACTTCAAGCACTTACTGTGGGGGAAAATGCATGCCAGGGGAGTACTAAGCACAAACACACAAAACGTGCTCCAGTTTGCTTTGTAAAATTAATCTCTGAACACAAACATACCAGAGCTATTACAAATTGTAAACCCTGTAGTGTGCAGGGCTTTTCCAGCCTGTTTACAGCCTTCCTTTTTTTTGGCAAGTGCAGAGAGATGTGAAAACACAGAGTTTAAATCATGAAATGAGCCACACAAACTGTGTGAGAGACTGAATGGTGTAGATTTCAGCTGCAGAGAGAGCAGCCTGTGAGCATGACAGCAGTGCTTGAAGGGGTATTGAGCAAATACTGTTTCTTTCTTCCTTGTCAGCTCATGATTTGCTCCCAGTCTTTTGCCATACCTTTACCTGTTGTCTCTGAATAATAAATAAATTAACAAATAAATATCCTACTTTTAACCTGGACGTGTTCCTTCCTCTCATTCATAATCCATTCACTCAAGGAGATGCATGATAAAATGAGTGGGTGAAGCATGGACAGAAGCAAGCAGTGCCAGGAAAAAGGGAGCAAGTACTGGGAGAAGTCATGGGGTTAGCAGAGGAAAACTGTAATAGAACACCAGTCTAGATGGTCCTGTCTTTCAGTCACTCCAAAGGCTGTTCATTGCATTGGTAACAGGTACTGGGATTTCTGGTAGGAGGCCAGTATTCCTTTGTGTTCAGTTTGTGCTGCACAAACTTACACTGAAAAGCTGGTTCATGCCCTGGTCTGGTCAGAACTGCAGACTATAATCAGCCTTTTTGGATGCTGCAACGGCAGTTTAGGATACCAATGCCTCTTTCTGTTTTTTATGAACTCTCTCATCAAGCTGGCTATCCTTCCCACATCAGTAAATGCCACACAAACACCGCTTACACTGCTTATTACAACCCTCAAAGCCACTCGGCCCGTTTTGCCCCTACCTGATCTTTTACTGTATCTCAGTTAGAGAAATGATGGGCACTAGGTCATGGGCAGTCACAGGCAGCTCAAGGTATTTGCTAGACAGCTTCAGTGTATTTGCTAGATCTACCAAAGGACTTCTGAATATGCCTCAAAACCAGGACAAAATTGCAGGACCTTACCTGGCCTAGACGAAAAATATAGTCTAGACACCGGGGTTGAGAGACGTCCATACGCACAGCATAAATCCAAGAGCTCATAAAATATTTTAGCCATCTCTTTAGAAGTGATGTTTTACACTTGGAAATCATGAACACTGCATAACTGGGGTTATACTGCATCATTAGCTTCATTCCTGTAGGATGTGTGGTGTTCATCTAATATAGGTGTGGATTATGAAAGGAAGAAACTTCAGGAAACAGGACCCAGCCATAGACCAAGACACTCAATTTTGACATCTGACTAGGTTTTGGACACTTCCCTCTCACCACTAGTGATGCAGTAAACACTGACCAAGGAGCTGTGCAGCTCTCCATAACATGCACACCTTTTTGGTGAGCACTGTTGCATCACTAAGCATTTATGATCTTGGATGGTCAGCTGGCTACTCACAGGAAGCTGATGTCATCTGTGGTGCTCCAGGGATCCTGCCTGTTCTCCTACTGTCCCTTCAGGAGGTTGTCAGGTGTCCCTTAGGGGCCCATGTCTTTTTGCTCCTGTTTTGAACAACATCTAGCTCCTCATGTGATAAAACACACAGACTTAGGCAGATGGATCATGTCCCAAGTATCTGTTTCGTTCTAAAAGGGGTCACAGAATGAGTCAAGCAAATCAGTAGGGTGAAATGGCCCCGTGTAAAACTCAATGAAATCTAGGGGTTGCACATAAATGCTCATGGGCAGTCTGTTGTAGGTGTGGGGACCACAAACAGCACACAGTCCATGCCTTTAGGAGTTCACAACCCATCACTGTCATGTATAAATCAAATAAATGGTTCTGCCTGTATGTTGCAAGACCAGGAGGACCTGCTTGTGGTTAACAGAATTCTTACAGTAACTCTGGGAAGCTTACATTGGAGCATACATTGGTGCCTAGCTGAATGTTTCCAAATAAGAGCCAAGAGGAGCTGCCTCTTTGCTGCCAACACCAGGATCAAGTCCACATTATTTTTTATGTATTTTGTGTGTACATTGGCTCAAGGCCATGGTTATACCTGAGGTGTAGATAAAATTCATTGGCTACATCTGTTCTGGAGGTGCAAGGGACCTCAGAGTTAGCTGAATACTCTGCTAACATGATGTGGAATTCAGGATGACCCTGTAAAGCACATGCAGGCAGAACGTGTTATAAGATGTGATGTATGGTGCAAACACACGGTACAGCTGGTCCCTGGGTCAACAAATATACTTTTTTCCAGAAAAAGTTGGGAGATAACAGCTACATAAGCAATTCTATGGGAAAGATGACACAGCAATGCAAACGAAGTCAGTCATTCCTGTACATACTTGGAACCACAGCTCTCCTTACCTGAAAGTTTTGCACACATCTGCAGCTTTATTTTCACATATGTTTCATGGGAATCTGATTTTCTTGCAAAATGTGCAGTTGAACTCTTAGCTCTAATGAGACCTCTGGGTTCACTTTTCTGCTCGGTCTCCAGGGATTCACAGCAATACCTGTTACCTTGCTAGTGCATTTGCTACTGCAGGTGACTTGGCAATGGCACCCTAACTCTTACCTGGGGAGTCTGTGACACTGTTCATAAAGAAGCTAACATTCTTTGTGTTCAGAAAGGAACATCTGTTCATAGCTTGGTTAGGATATTTGGATGAGAAAAGGGGGTCCTATCTATGAATCCTGTCAGCATGATGTATTTTTACATCTTGAGTAATTAGGTATAAGAAAACCCCCATGGAGTAACTTCAAACTAATGATTCAATTTTCATCCTTCAAGTTCTTAGAAGGCCTTGGCTAACTCCAGCCCAAATATTTTTCTCAGCCTTTCTGGACAGGACACACAACATATTTTGGAGGTAAGAAAGGGCTATAGACTATCATCCTTCTTTAGTCCATCTGTGTGCAATATAATCAATTTGTATATGATAGGTCTTATTCCTAGCAAGCTGGACTTGCTGCATGCTTTGCATGGCTACTGGAAATGGTTCATTTCTTTGTCATTTTCAAAAGTACACTTACAGCACACCAAAGCATTGAGGACGATCTTCTCCAGATGTTTTATTTCTCATCAGCAGTTTTGGGACTCTCCAGTACTGTCCTACCAAGGCTGGAGCAGAATCATATGTGGGCAAATTTTGATTTGCAACCTGGTCCTTATGTCTCCCAAAACTTAAGGGAGGAGGAACATGTTTGCCACCTAACTACTCAATGAGGAAGAAAGCAGCCACCACTATGTGTAAGGCATTCAGAAATAGCTTTCTAAACAGCTATGACAGCTGTATTGCCAATGATAACATGGACCAGCACACCTTTATTCTAGGCCACCAAACCTTTCCAAATCTCAACCAGAGATCGACATAGCCCAGGCAGAAGTCTTTAAAATGTGAGCTGGAGACATGGTATGATGATTAGCCCAGCTAATTTTTATGACAAATACACAGTATGGACAAAGACACAGTTATGAAACGAGAAAAATTTGAGCTGCTCTCATTTACACACACATGTTCAACATGGACATCATATAAAGCACATTATTTTCCATGGTCTCTGTGTTTTCCTGAAGAACAGGAATGTCATCTAGTAATTTAATGAGCCAAGCTCTTTACATGCAAACAATTTATGAAAAAGCTGTGAGATTGTATCAGAGCTTGTCTATAGCTAGTATTAAGCTGGATTAATAAACATCCTCAGGCAGCATTTTTAAAAGTATTTAGGTTTGCATTAAGACCATTTAAGAACTCACTACTTGTAAACTAAATACTTAATGTTTCTAAACTGCATGTCTTTGCAACCTTTTTCTGTACAGAGGCACAAAGAAGAACATTTAATTTGTGTTCCTCTGCATATTGTAAAGAAACCCAGCCCAATGTTACTACAGCAATAATAAAAAGGTTTTATGCCACAACCCACATGATTGCATCTCCTTAATATCCCAGAACAGGATCACAGCTGAAATGCAGGGCAGTTTGAGTAACTTGGTTCTGTTGCTCCAGCTCATTTTAGTACAATGATCTCTAAACCAGTGGGGAAAATACGTGTTTCACAGTGCACCTGCTGGGACGATGTGTGACTCACTGGCTGAGTGGTCTGTGGAAGTCAGCTATCATATAGCTACAGTACTAGCAGCAGGCCCCAGTACTGTCATCCCCCACCAAGAACATGAGTAATGTGGAAAGAGACACACAAAGAGAATAAATATACACTTTTCTCCACTTACTGTAAAAGCTGCCATTTTCAGCATCAGCAACAGCCAGAATATCCCTAAAGTAATTAATCCCTTTTGTGAGGCACCTTCTGTAACATCAATAACTAGAATTTATTTACCTTATAAAAGTTACTCAGTGCTATAGAAGCATCATTCATGCTGCTACGCTTATGGCAGTGTTTCCAGTAAAAGCTTCACTTTTCAAACATACAGGATTCAGCTGTGCAAATCTGGGAGTTGAAATGAAAGTCCATGCATGGAACAGCCGCTACAGTGGGACCTCATATGGAGAAATGTACACAGAAGTTGTGTGGAGCTGGTAGCCTTTACATTACAGAAATTATCAACATGGGCAAAAAAGCAGGAGGAGAAAGATTGCTTCCACCCTGCTGGCTCTGCCCAACGTGGGAGGCACATGGAGGAATGGGAGCCAATGCTCTCCTCCTTCCCTCAGACCCCAAAAGCCTTCAGGGTACATCCCACCCTCTTATCTCCCAGCCTGGAAGCATTCTAGTTCACATGTAAAAGCAAGCAGGGGAGAATATTTTTGCCTGTGGGCTGCCCAAGCCCCACCACCTTGCCCTGGAGCAGTGGTCACCCAGGCAGAGGAGCTGCTCATGACACAGCTGCTCAGAGATCACAATTTACAGAGCAGAAGATTATGGCAAACCGAAATTGATGAAACTTTTATTTTAAAATACTCCCCCACAAAGACTGTTGTCCTTTTTCCATCACAGCTGACTAGTGGGATCTTCTGTCGAAGAGACTGTACTGTGTGGCCTCATGACCCCTCTAAGTGCTTCTTCATTAGTGTTTTAGTTCACAACAGAAATGTGAATTTGAAGCCTATTGTCCCTAAATATTGTGCTTTTGCTTAAAGAAGCAGTCCCAAGGCACACAAACTGTTTCTTTTCACTAAGTCACAACTGTTTTCCTAAAGCAGAAGATCAGGTCTGGGAATGCTCTAATGCCAAGGGACTTTCTGGCAGATTACAACTAGTTTGAAGTTTTATCCTACAGATCCCCCCATCTTGGGCTGGATTTCGGGTAAAGAAGACAGTGTTGATACTTGAAGGTTACAGCTCTGATTTCCTGGAGGATTTTGTTTTGCTGAATTTCTCTTTCTCTCTTTCATTTTTTTTCCTGCTAAAGAAAATAGATCACCATTCCATGAAAATCTAAACTTTTCAGCTGACAAAAGACAAAAAGACACAAAAGAGACATATTTTGATTGACAGTGTCAAAAAACATCATGTTGAATTGTACTAAATACCTGTGAAACACCAGCTTTTTCAATTCTATTCTCTCAAAAGGAGCTGCTTTTGCTAGGTTTAGCAGATGATCAATGTTTTAGCTGTCTGGGAAAAAATTAATTTGGACTTCTTCTATACTTCACATGTTTCCCTAAATCAGGGAAAAATGTCTTCTGCTAACGCTGCCCCTACTGCGGCCTTTCCTGCTCCGGCTAGCCCTGCCTCACTGACCGCTGGCAGCGTCAGGAGTGGGGAAGGATCTGGGAGCTGTTTGTCCCAGACCGAACCTTCAGAGTTCTTAAACCCTCAGGCTCTGCGGTCTCAGCACGTTGGGGGTGCTCGATGGAGGAATGGAGGAGGCTCAGAGTCCAAGAATCTTCCCAGAAACCGGATTTATTGTAGGAGACAGGAACAGTGGATGGGGAAGGGACTGGGAAGGTCAAAGGTAGGACAAACTAAGCGAGAAGCACCTCTGTGCGCCACAATTTAAGGTGGGGAGGGTACAAACTCAGGAACCAATCAGGGTATTTCAGGGGAGGAGTTGGGGGGAGGGTTTACAATGTTGGGGACCAATAGGGATAACACGTGGGAGGGGCGGCAGTCAAAATGCCAATGTGGCTTCGAGTAAGGGATGAAAGGCAGGGAACTTGCTGGAACAAAGGGTTGGGTTTACATAGATTGATAGGGCTCGGGGGCAGGATCAGGGTGATGTATGGGGAACAATCTGGAAAAAGGGGCTTAGGTTTACAATAATTGACAAGTGGGTGAAACCAACACAGAACCACGGGGGGACAACATGAACAAACCAACTAATTGTGTAAATAAAACTAATCAACTGCCTGCAACATTCTGCCATGGCTTAAGTTACGATAGCAGGAGTGTTATCTCTTGATATGCATTTCTTAGCACATGTTCATGTAAAATTCAACTCATAATGATATCATTTTGCTTTGAGTCAGTAGCTGGTGAAAGGATAAACCTACTGGAGAGCACTGCAGGTGCCCAAAGAGGCAAATATGGTTCCCTTAGGGAACTGACCAGCAGTTTGAGAACTGCTGTGCCTGCTGGTGTAAATATGGAAACCATCAGAGAGTTAGGGATACATCAAAGGTCTGACAAAACTTTATTTGACTAAAGAGAAGTATAATCAAACGCTGACAATCTGCATTTATGTGGTTGTTGTTGGCCATTTAATGACATGTTAACTAAGCACAGCTGACCAAAACGTCACTAATTGGTCTAACATATATAGCCTGCTTCTTATACAGTGTAATATAACATTTAAGGGTACATGTGTTTCATATCTATCTTCAGAAGCTGTGTGTGAAGGTTGCAGCACTGTAAAGGCCTAAAGTTTGTGAAGGTTGCCACATAAGTGAACAAAGCATGATACAGGACCTGCTATGTGAAATTTTCAAACAGAAATTTCTTTTACTCAATTATTATACATACTCGAAATCAATTGAAAAAGTTTCAGGTTTGACCCCAGTGATTTACACTGCCACAATCTGGCCATACAGGCTAGCTAACTTCACAAGGGATTACAAGCAGCAGCTGAAGTCTTCTGAAACTAGGAAAATGAAACAATAGTAACCTCCAGCCAACAGAGACAAAAATGACTAAAAGGATTGTGCTACCTAATGCAAGATACACTTGAGATTGCTCAAGCCTTTTCAAGACCAGAATGGATTTCAGCCCAGTGGCTCAGGGAAGATCCTAGCCAAATGCAGATCCTTCCCTCCATGTACAGGAGACTCCAGACTGCACCATGTGATGAGCCAAATAACAGCATTTTACAGGTGAAAAAATGAAGGCCAAAGCACTCCCTGTCTTTCTGCTGCTGAGTCTGTCACACAGGAAAGACACAGAGTAGTGCTCTCATCTCCTATTAGGTCTTTTTGTTTAAGCCCCCTAAGATATTGGAAATTACTCTCTTAATGAAACTCCACCACTAAGGAGAAAATCAACATGACTGTAGTAGTGTGAACCTGTGCTCATCTTAACATCTGCTGCCTTAGAATAAATAAACTTTATAATTAATAGTATTTACCCCATAGGACAGCAATGCCAAAGCTGAGCAAACAACAAACCCAGTAAGCCTCTGACATCACATCATGCCAAATGTATCAAATAATACCCATTTCTCCTATGAAAGGATTAGTTTTTTATTTTTAAGGTTTTGGTTTTTTTTTTTGTTTGTTTTTGGTTTTTTTATTTTATTTTTTTTTTATCCTGAGGGTGAAAAGCAATGGGGACTCTCCTAAAAAGACTGAGTTTCTTGTCTCGCTTGTCATTGCCACATATTTGCTAGAACAAACCTTCCCCCTTGGCTCCCTCTCTGCAAGGCTGGGCGGAGCACGAGGGAGTGAAGGCGTGTTTGACATTTAGTGTGGCCAAACAGGGCCCGAGGAGCAGCCTTTCACTAACTGGGGGAGAAAATGTGTTTTTTGGAGTTAGCTCACCCACTGTTACCATATGTAGAAGAGAAATGATGGGGTGCTGACTAACACTGTGGGGAAGCTTGGAAAATCCTCTGAAAACTGAAATAGGAGACTATCTTAGGCATTTCCTTCACCTCTGTCTTTTAGGTGCTTTCTCTTCCCATCTGCTCAGCCTACAATTGCCTCTGTGTTCTTTCTGCCTTCTACATTGCTAATTTTGGGCTTCTGCTGGAAATTGCCTTGAAACTAGAAAGGTGTTTGTTTTGAACTAGACAAAACATTGGAAATATATGACTCTGGAGTAACAGGAAAAGACATAACTATTTCAATTCAGAGTTTTACTATTTCTAGCTTCTATTTTTTTCCATAAGTTAAAAATACATTAAGAAACATTTAGAGACATTTTTAAAAGTGTACAATTTTATGCCTTTCTTCTCATAGAAACCAAAGAGAAATCACCATTGACATTAATGGAACAAATATAGAAATACTATTATCTTATGCAAGGATGTTTTAAATTTCCACTTTTTGGCATAGAGAGAGAAAGAAAATAGAAATGGCCACAAACACATTATTGTTACTATGATTATAGTTGTAAGTTATAAATTATAATTGCTAGGCATTCTTCTTAATTTCTGTACTTCTGTTTGTCTTTTAGATAACCTGCCAGTGTTACCAGGGCAACTCCTGAGGGAACAGATCTGCAAAAGCGATGAAATGGAGAGATTATGCCTCGTAGAAAGGGAGGAATAACAAAAGACAGAAATCTTTCATAAAAAATCACAATAAAATGGATATTAGCATCCCCTTCGCCACTTCTATGTCTCTTGTTTTTGTCCCTTAAAGACTTACTATTCCCCAACATGCTTTCTTCCCCCTTCTCCCATGGCTACTTTATAATGGCAGAACAACAAATCTTTTCTTCTTCAGGGTAAAAATGTCATTTATACTGTGTGAAGGAAACTGCTTCTCCTCACAGCTGAATTTTCAGTGACATTTGTAATCTGTAAAGTATTGGTACTTAATGTTTACAGTGAAGGTGTGCCATGGGCAATTTTACAACTTGTTTACTATTCTTCTGAGCTAAATGTATGAGGCTTTTAGATATGTAGCAAACAACATACAAGATGCCAGTTTGTTTCAAAGAACTGCATTTATTCTAATTACATGCTGAATTACAAAGTAGAGTTTAGCTCCCCACACTGTTTGCCAGGAAGTCTGTGAGGACCCCAGCACTCATCTTCCACTAAAGCAACATCAGTCTCCTCATTCTGAGGCCATTTCCCTTAGGCTGAATGGAGAGGATTTGTTCATTTTGGAAAGAGCACGATGCCAAAGCCCCCAGAGCTGGGTCCAGAGGCACCTGGACCCAACCTGCTGGCCTCAGCCCTGCTGAGCATCAGAGCTGCTTGGATAGGATGGTAAAGTACCAGTGCTGCTGTACCAGGCTGGTGTACACAGTGCCATACCATGGGCTGCAGGTGAACAGATTTTCCTGGGAGGATGCTCAGCATGTGTCCCTTAATTCTTGGCAGATTTTACCAGTTTGGGCCAACCACAAACACCTATGAATCATTATTTAAAAGCCCATCGAGATCTCATGATTTATCTTTTGCTCTACTGTTTTAAACATGATTTTGGCATGTATTACTAATTAGCTGATCACATGGAAATAAATACTTGGTTTATGCTTCTGGGATGTGCAGGGAAATTATCTTAACTGCTTGTCTAAGATTTTATTTCTCATTTGTTTGCACAGCTTCTAGCACAACACTGTAATCACAGCATTGACTGTAAAAGTAAATCTAACAGAAGACAAAAGCTGTGAATCCTTGGAAATACAGGGACATATTAAATAATATTCCACTTTATAGGTGAAAGTATTCACTTTAGAAAGGTGAATTCTTTTCTCCTTTATTTTTCACCTTTTGGAAAACTGCTTTGTCCATAATCACACTGTGTCCTTCTCAAACATCTGGCAAATGTCTTTTAGGGATGGCCTAAAATTGTAGAACAGAGAAAATACAAATAGCATAATTATGGCTTTATTTTGGTCAGCTCATGAAATTGAAGGATTAGCTGTATGGGCCAGCTGTTAGTCAGGGAGGTGGCTCAAGGTCAGAAGGTTATTCTCTTGACTCCAAAGAAGATCTCTGTACTAGAAAGAAGAAAGCTTCAGACAGTAGCAAATTGATGTTTTAGCTTAATCTCTTAAGAAAAGAGAGTTATGGGATTACTTATGTATACCTACATTTTTTGTCTTATCCCCTTCCTCACAATACCTCTTGGATCCATTTGTCAAATTCAGTGCATTTTGACAGAGATCTGAAGTTCTCCAAGATATTTTGTGCCTTCATGTGTTGAAGCAGTTGACTAAAGGGGGAGACAGTATTTGTTTTCCAGTGAGTGAAAGACTTTATTGGAGGCTTAGATTTGCCAGATAGGGTGAGACATAATGAAGATGCCCATTAAAGAGAGAATTTCTGTCAAAGTTCACCCTAGCGACTCCAGCTGTGAAAGATCCATCAATAAGAAAACAGGTTTATTTAGTTATAAATTTTACTGTAGAGGAGATGCAGTAGTACAGATAAGAAGTTCATGTGAAATACACAGTAGTGTGTATACAGAGCTGGGTGTAGTTTGCTGTGATCTGGCTCATCCTGTCCTTTGAGCTGACAGAGGCAGCCTCAGAGCAAGAGTGTGCTAACCATCTTAATGAAGAGATTTGTTTGACCTGATGTCTGCCTTCCAGCAAGGTCTTTATTATCTCAAACACAGAATGATATTTTTGTGTTTCATCTACATGGGAAAAGAAGGTAAATGCTCAGAAAACCATTCCAACAAACACTGTGATCAAAGCTCTCTCCATTTCAGTTCAGTGGGGCGCTTTAACCACAGCTTGCTTAGTGGCTTACATTGAGCAGAGGTTTTATCCTGCAGTAGAAAAAGTATCTTGATGCTTAAATCAAGAATTATGTGAAAATGGACATTTAGGAGTTTTTCCTCTGTTGAAAATTCTGGTGTCCAACAGGGAGAGAGTTTTAATTGAAAAACTGCTTGCTGTCCCTTTTTACTTCTCTCTCTTATGAAGTGTCTCCATAATAATCTCTTTTCTTGTTTGTTGCTTTGCTCACTCCCCTTTCCCTTCCCCTGCTTTCTCCAATGCTCTGATCTTCCTGGAACTAACTTTCCTTAGAGGCAACTGCAGTCAGCAGCTAACATAGCTTATCTCCTCTTTCCTGTTTCTTCTGGAGACATTCCCATTCTACCATCACATTCCGCTTCTTGTGTCTGAAGCAGCCTTTTGGGTCATTCTCATCAGGCAAGCCCTGCACATCTGTGCCACTGTGTGTTTGCAGGGATGGTCTGCTCCAGGACCTACAGGGACACAAGGACAGGGCAGGACTCAGACTAACCCCAGAACTGCATGGCCTCACATACTGTGGTGGAATGTGTGCTGGGAGCAGGGAGTGAGACCAGAGGACACAGGAAACTCCCCTTCTCTCTGGGAAGAGAGTTGAAGGAGCAGCAGGAGCCACTAGATTTGGCTCAAAACTAGAACTGAGAGTCCTGGATCAATTCCTGCCTCCCCAGCAGCCAAAGTTTTACTCTGATCAATTTTCTTTTAAGAACATGTTTTTACCTGTCTCACCAACACAGCTTTGATATATAGTGCACATAAATTTTGTAATAGCATAAAACAGTTTAAAAAAAAATAATTTAACTAGAGCTGTCAAATTCAGAGACTTTGATCTTTGAACAAGGCATTCAAAGTCAGATGCCATAAGTTAAGTATCTAAAATAAATATGTGGCTAGCTCATTAGAAGTACAGAGGAACTTAAAGTACTGTTGAAATCTGAAAATTAAACAATTAAAAACCCAATCAGAACCAATGCCTGTCACTCTGTCAGAAAAAGAAAAAATAGAAAAAACCCAAAAAACCCGACAAACCCAAACAACCAATAACCCACCACCTAATTTAAACAGGTAGTCAGACTACAACCTTAAAATATATATTTACATTTATCACTGCAATCAAATATAAGGAAGGCCATTAAAGTAGTAATAAATAGTATGTCGGTTCACAGAAAAATGGCATTCATTTACATCTGCTGATCTTGCTATCTGTGATTGTGAAGAAGATAACAGATTTTAAACTTTACCTTACTTACCAGGCATGCAGAAAAGTCCAGGTGTTAATGGAAGAAAATGTGGAAGTGAGTGAATTCTTTCATCTGCTCTCCTCACCCTTGAGGCAGTTTTTACTTAAAAAAAACCCTCTCTAAATCCCCCTTTAGCTCAGGTAGGGGGATTGCTTGAGACTGTCCCTGAGGGGCTAGTCCCATGCTTATCTGAATGACAGATTCCTGGACAATGGGATACATGAATATCCACACTCCCTCTATCCAAGAGAATAAAAAGGTAGGAGAGCTGACAGAATACAACAATATCTTTTTCATGGGATTATCTCAAAGTTTGCTATCAAAACTATCTTCTTTTCTTTTGAGGGTTTATTGAGGGTTTTGCTGTTGCTCCTTTTCATTATGGATGGGATTAAGAAGATTTTCTGTCAGTGTCGAAAAAGAATAGATTTGCAGAGACTCTGAAACCCGCCAAACTTGAAGGTGCCACACATAAGGAGAGGCAGAGTTTCCTAAACCCAGGCTGGTATGCTTGGATCAGCATTCCTGCAAGACAAATGTCTGTCCCTGTGTTTTCAAGGGGCACACAGAGAAAAATAAAAATTCTTGACATGGCTTTCAAAGGATTGAAAGAACAGAAGTAGAAAATCATGTTGTCTGTGTGGAGGTGAGATATCTCTCACCCATTTCAGCTATCTAAAGACTAGGCATCGGGTTTAAGCCAGCCATGCCAGTACTCTGTAGTTTATGAAGAGGCAGGCACCTATAAAGGACAATTAATCTTCTCAAAGAACAGATGTATGAGGGATGAGGAGGAAGTCTGTCTTTCATCAGAGACTACTGGGGGAGCCCAGATGATGAGCTAAGGCCAGATGCCTAACCTTTAGACAGCTGATGATAAAGGAGATGAATCTGTGACTTTATCAGAAGATGAGAGGTGATTGTACTGCTGTGTGACCTGACAAACAAACTGGTTTCTGAAGAATATGTGCTATTGATTTTTTTTAAATCAAGCTGTAGTCTCTCCTGATAAGAAAAACACATCAATATTTGATACTTAATTCACTGGACAGCTTTTGCATGAGTTTTTCCACTAGTTTTGGACAATTACTTTTCTGACAGCAGAACTGGAACATGTCTAGCCACAATTCCTTACAAAAGAGAAGAGAAGAGAGGATTATGAAAGAGACAAGCTTGCTATTAAAGTATATTACACTCAATAACTGCTCCTTTAAGGACGAGGGTGTTAAGCTGCTGCTCTGATGTGTCAGCTTTTTAAAGTACAGCAGGAATGGAAATAAAGAATCATAGGATATGCTGAGTTGGAAGGGACCCATCAGGATCACTGAGTCTAACTCCTGGCCCTGCATGGGACATCCCATGAATCCCACAAGGCGCCTGAGAGCATTGTCCAAACGCATCTTGAGCTCTGTCAGGCTTGGTGCTGTGAGCACTTCCCTGGGGAGCCTGTCCCAGTGCCCAACCACCCTCTGGGTGAAAGAACCTTTACCTGATATCCAACCTAAACCTCTCCCGATTCAGCTTCAGACCACTCCCTCGGGTCCTGTCACTGGTCATGGGAGTGGAGAAAATGAGGTTCATCCCTCATGTAGTCATGGGAATGGATTATTGGGATCGAGGCTCTTGCTGACCTTTGAACAATACTAATGGCACAAAACAACATACCGAGCACTAGGGGCCTTTCTTCTATAACCCTCATACTGTTTCAAAGCTAGATCTAAGAATCGTAAAATCACAGAATCAATGACTTGGATTGGAAGGGACCATAAAAATCATATAATCCAACCCCCCTGCTGTGGGCAGGGACACATTTCACTACACAATGTTGCTCAAAGCCCTACTTCCCGGGATGGGGCAACAACAGCTTCTTTGGACAACCTGTTCCAGTGCCTCATCACTCTCACAATAAAGAATTTCTTTCTAATATTTTATATAAACCTACACTCTTTCAGTTTGGAGCCATTCCCCCTTGTTCTTTCACTACAGACTCTTGTAAATAGTCTCTCCCCATCTTTCTTGCAGGCTTCCTTCAGGTGCTGGAAGGCTGCAATAGGGTCACATTCTCTTTTCTGAACAATCCCAATTGTTTTAGCTTTTCCTCACAGGAGATGTTCTCCATCCCTCTACTCATCTTGGTGTCTCCCTCTGGGTTTCCTCCAACAGGTCAATGCTATTCCTATGCTGAGCATTCTGGAGCTGGATGCTTAAGAAGAATGACACAGGCATCTTGAACTATCTAAAAACCCATTTTCTTGTTCACATAGTCTAAAGATTCTCATACGCAGGCCATTCACACCCTAAAGCACCCAAATTTCACACCTCAGTGCTTTTTCCCTATACAGAACATCATCTTGCAGAACCCTTGTTCTCAGGAGAAGGTCCAGAGCTTTGCACCAGCAAAAAGTAGAAGATGAAGGCTTGCAGCCTTCAGTCAAGTGTAACATTTCTCTGGATACAACCCTATGCTCCTGTTTCTATCAGGTAGTTGTAAATAACCCACCTGCTACACAATGGCTTTCAATGTACTTCCTTCTCCCCAAATTTTCTGTTGGAAAACTGCTTTCTGCTGTACTAAGACACTTGTGATTTCCATTCCAGGGGATCAGGAAGCACTTTTGCATTTAACCTGCAGACAATGAAACCTTTCACTGGGCCAACTTCTTTCCCAATAAATCTTGTCAGTAAAGGAGAGGAACTCACTTGTCAGTATCTAAGCCTTCTACAGCTACTTATGGGTAAATCTGGGCAGGTGTGGTGCAGTTTTGGGTTTCCTCCTATAGGCCTGCAGCCATATGATTCTTTGCAGAAGACAGACAGAAAATTTATAGCTATGCAATTACTGAATAAGTTGCAATGAGTCCTGGGGAAGCCTGTATGTAAAGGAATCCCTGCAGAAAAAAATTATTTCATCTTGTTTTTATGTTAGTCTTCTGCATTGATAATCAAAGCAATTATATCTACAGAAACATCCTGGCTATTCATTTACTTAGGAATGTTTTAATTTTCCTGCCATCAGTGGAGAATGTCAAAACTGTATTAAATCTGTTGATTTGCATTCATCTGCTTGACAAAGTAAATTCAGTTTTTACAGAATATTTCCCATCAAACTTAATTAGCCCCCATGTAAATAACTGAAACAGATACAATCAGCTGTCATAATGAACATATTTAACTCTATTCTTTCTCCACCTGGGGCAGCAAAAGCTGTTCAGTTCAAAGGACCAGGGATGTGACTTCATAAGACAATAAATCTATTTCTAACACTTTGATACATGATCAAAAATTCTGCAATCATATGAAGTAAAGCACTGATATAGTTCATGGTTTTGGTTTAATCACTGTGCTGGTCACTTTGCTAATTTAAGCTTGTTTCAAAAAATGTGACTGGCTAACTTAATTCCAGGAGTTCAGCTAGTAGCTCTGCTCCTGCTGCTGGCATCCAAATGGAATTAGCTTCTATATGATTGTATGTGCCTACCTGACCGCAATCATCCTGAAAATCCTCCTGGCACCTACCTGGACTGGACTGGAGGAGCCAGCCAGACTGACATCACTGTGGCAGCTCTGCACAGAGAGGCAGTGAATCTAGTCAAAGAATTTTAATGGACCATTTTGGCTTTTTCTTATAGATGCAGAACATGCAAGGGAAAAAAACTTTTGGTTTGGGTTTTTTTCCATGAATGTGTATTTCAGGAAATGTCTCTCAGAAATTTTGCTTTTAACATTCTGTAACTGAGGGGGGAAAAGGCTTTTAGAATAAATAACTTCTGGACTAGTAAAACAGATGGTGAAAAATTAGCATTGTAATCACATTACACACTTCTGATATTTTCAGAACGTTTCGACTTTCACAATTTGCATTTGTTTACTGGTATTAAAAGTTGGAGATTTGCTCTTTTCATCCTGATCTGTGAAAGGGACTCCTTCACATGTTTGTTTATCTTTTTTGAAAAGTCTAAATCTTACAGTTTGAGAAAAACAGCTTCTCCCTCAGCATAACACTCCCTATCGACTTTAAAAGCCTGTCAAACATCTTTCTGTAGATCTGATTTATTGAAGCCATGCCAAAGGTGGACGGCACAACTCCGTGCTTACTTGACCAATTCAAAGGGGGTGTTTATGGGCAGACACTGTGGCCTAGAGGATGTTATCTCTTTCCCACCCCCTGCCAGGATGGAATCTGACACTTCTCACTTCGTTGATGTTTTCTTCTCCCTTGCCCCTGGCTGTGGCTAAGTGATTGTTTATGGCAGATACTTTAAATCATTATCACCTCCTGGGCCTTTGAGCACAGCCACATAATCTGCTGTTGCATCAAGGAAACTCTTCTTTCAGTACAAAACAAGGCCAAATGTTTATCTGGTGAGATGACAGTCAAAGTGTCTCCTCTAATATTTAAAAACAAACAGCAGTGCCCCTGCTCTGTCGCAATGAGCATCTGCTGGCTGAAACTGAGCAGGATTCCTGACACTCTGCAGTATGTGACAAAGGAGTCCTTGGATGTTTGTTTTTAAAATATTAATAAATACTCAGGAAACTTGGGGGCTGGTAGAATGTATCAATAAGCTCCCCAAAATATGGTTTGCTTATGGCACTGCCTTAGCACTTAGAGCCCTGGTTTGCATTGTGGTGGTGCCATCACAGCAAGGAGAGATTTGCTGTATCCAGCAGTGACTGCAGCAGACAGCTGGCAGGGCAGAAGGAGGTGCTGGGAGCACCAGGAAGGCCATGACCTCTCTGCCTGACTTGGGAAACCAAAGCCTGTTGTTGCTCCCCGGGGGAAGATAGGAGTACGAGGGCTGTGATTAGTGATTACCAGCCAACCATATCCTGGGCTGCATCGAACTATGCTATTCACCCCCCTCTACCTCTACTCTGTTCTTGTGAGATCTCACCTGGAACACTGTGTCCAGTGCTGGGGCCCCCAGTACAAAACAGGCATGGAACTGCTGGAGTGAGTTCAAAGGAGGCCACAAAGATGCTCTGAGGGCTGGAGCACCTCTCCTGGGAAAACAGGCTGAGAGAATTGCAGTGGTCCAGCCTGGAGAAGGGGAAGAACTTATAGCATTTTGCAGTACCTAGAGGGGCTACAAGAAAGCTGGAGAAGGACTCTTTTCAAGGTCATGTAGTGATAGGACAAGGGGTAATTACTTTAAACTGAAAGAGGGTAGGTTTAGATAGATATAATGCAGAAATTCATCATTGTAAGGGTGTTAAGACACTGGCAAGGTTGCCCAAAGTGACTGCCTCATCCCTGGAAGTGTTCAAAGCCAGGCTGGATGGGGCTTTTGAGCACCCTGGTCTAGTGGAAGGTGTTCCTGCCTATGGCAGAGGGATCGGAACAACATGGTCTGTTAGATCCCTTCCAACCCAAATGATTCTGTGAGTAATTTTATTAAAACAGCCTCTCCCTGAATTCCAGTGACTACAGTTACGACCTTCCCAGCACCCTGGGAAAAAGTGCTCCTTCAGAGTGGCTTCCACGAACATACCCTGGCTCTTGCCTCCTTGATTGTGCCTCTCATCCTTTTAGTCCTCCCTCCTCAAGGCAGCAACATTCAGCTTTTTAAGGGGTTAAAGACCTTTGACAGGCCCAGTCAACTGCCATAGCAAACCTCACAGCTCTCTAAGGGCTTCTAGTAGTTTTCAAGTAGTTTGTTGGCAGAGGGGAGTTCAAAGGAAGCAATGGAAGGATCCCTGTCAGTCGGCTGGTAGTAATTATATAGCTCCTCTTACACATTGAGGCCAGGGGTATTTTCTGGGAAGTTTCTATTTGAAAAGGACTTTGAAAACAAAAGTCTCACCTATTGGAAGGACTCAAGTGGGTGTTGAATATTTTCTGAATGGAAATTGGCCCAAATTTCCAAGTCTTAAGAATCTTAGGTCACTTGTTACTAAGTGAATGAGAAAAACACTGTCAAATACTACTGTATAAAACCCTAAAATGAGAGTTTGCTTTATAATCCACATGAAATTTCATACTGGAATTGAAGTTTAATAATTTACTTGATAAGGAGCTGGTGTTAGAGTAGGAGTTGATGTATAGGCTTAAATTCTGGTAGAAATTAAGTTCCTCAAGGCTTTTGCACTGACCAGAGCTTTTTGGAGCCTTTTTTTAAGGAAGTGGATGGAGAGAGCGCGGAGGAATAGGGGACAGTGATTAGGGAAGAAATAAGCAGGTTTCATGGATATTCCCATTCTTCAAAGGGAAGCTTGCTGTCCAAAAACATTAACATCAACAGAAATGTAATGGGTTTACATTTTTGGTTAACCATACAACACAGCTGTTACCTCACTTCACTGTTCAATATATTGCAGGTTTAGTGCATGAAATCACTCTGACATGCAAACTAATCCAAAACATGGTAGCAGGAATAAATACAGCTAAATAAAGAAGTCCTGGTTGTGGCTTTGAAAGATGCCTACTGTTGCATTGCATTGAAAATGTCCAGAGTTGTCAGCACAGGCAAGGCTGACTCTCAGCATGGGTGCCTAGGAAATGTTTTAAACAGCTAAAGGATCTACAGTTACAGTTTGAGCCAGAGACACAGTAGTTGTTTTGTCCTTTCTATTATATTACCCCTTTCACAGTAATTGCCTGACAAAGGCAGTGGTGGGGAACAGCATAGGAGCATTTTTGTTGACTTTGCCTCTGTGAGCATGAATTAAAGGAAAATCTCTCTGTGCATAGGAGCAGTTAAAAGGTAGCATTGTTTTCTAGCTTGGGATATCAAGGACCAGACATGGACTATAATGACCTAATGAGATTTACATTTTCAACACTGAAAGAGAGCTTGAGTCTGGCCCTTTTCTTATTCTTTTGGCTTTGCATTTAATAACCATATTGAATATATTACCTTTGCACTCATGTCTTTCAGTCAAAGTATTCCTGATGTTGTAGTTACATCTCCAAAACCTAACTCAGCAAGCTAAGCCTGAAAGGACATTCCATCACCCAGATCCAAAACTTTGTAAATTGGACCTGAGCAATCACATTTTTTTTCCTTTCAGCTGACTGATTTATTCCTGGATAGATTTCATTCTCCTTGCTGAGCCTAAACTTCCTAAGCATTACTCTCCACATTTATTTCTCATGCTTTATAAATAAACTGTTCTTATTGCAGGCTCTGATACAACCTCACATCAGTCTTCTTCTTGCCCTATTTTTACCTGTATTTTTTCTTTTTGTTTAATCTGAGCATTATTTACCAAGCTTTGCCTTCTCCTTCCGCTGCCTCAAAATCTTACATAGTCCATTCCTTTTCGTCTTGCTTTACTTACCTCTCCCTTTCATGACCTTAGGATACAAATTACTTCCTTCAAAATGGATCACTCATACTTACTCTTTTACACCTCAGCAATTCCAGACTGGATAGTCAGTTTGGAGTTACTTGTCTAATATCCCCCTTTTGAAGTTCTAATGCCAGTTTGAACTGCAATGTGTACTAATTTCTCCTAGTATCGCTTCTGCTCACTTTTCTCCAAAGTTGTTAGAAGCTTCACTTCTCCGTGTTCACATTCTTGAAGTAATTTCAGTTTCTCTTCTCCTTGCCTCCCATGCTTTCAGTCTTGCAGTAATTTTTATCATCTTCTTGTCCAATACTGTCAAACTTCCCTCTCTTCAAACTTTTGTTCTGTGGTTAATCAGCCACACATTTCTGCTATACCTTGTTTCAATTAATGTAGGCTTTAGCTTATCAGATTTTTTATGAAGGTGTAAATACTGTATTTGTCCATAACTTGCTTACAATGTCTCTTAGGGATCTAATAATTTTTTCACTACTAGTGTGTCAGTCACTGTCAGGTTCTTGTCCAATTCATTTTTTTAATTCCAATGTCTGGACAAAAAGCTTTAGAGAATAGCCTGATAGTAATTTTTTAACATTTTTCTTACCCTTATCATTTTTTTCTCTGGGTATTAAAAGTATATGAAAAAGGCTGATTCCACACTGAGGAGAGGTGATGTTACAACAAGTTCTTTGATGTATAAGCCAGTGTTATGTGGGACTTGAAACATCCTGAGTCAAATATGAAATCCTTGAAACAGAGCAAGATATTTAGAACATTATTTTTTACCACCAACTCCAGTTGGAGAACTTTCTTAAATAAACTCCTCAGTCTATGATTCTTTAATGTTGATAATCGCCTATGAAACCTCGTGTACTCTTCAAAATACTGCAGTGCTCAAATGGCAAGAAATAAGGATCTGGAAATCCAAGCTATTAGATTAAAGAGTTATTTATTTTCCTCAGTTCAATATTCCTCAGTATGACAGAGAGAATTTTCACTGTAAATTATATTTCAGATTACCCTGACCAATGAATTATAGGGAACCACTTGCTCTAGGGATGTCAAAATTAATTAATGCAAAAGGATTATGATTTTCATAACTTTCTTTTCTAAATCTGGCCATATTTTTTAAGTGACCAGAACACACTGCATATAGTGATTGATTTTTGAAACTCACACAGCTAATTCCATCTACTGTGACTGAGAAACAACCTGACTTTGGTGGCATTTTTTTTTTTTTTTTTTGTACATACCCTGATCTATGTAAATCTAGAACCAGATGAAGAATACTGAATGGCATTATTGGAATTTTTATCCTGCTGTTGGAGATCTAGAAGAGATTTGTTTGTATGTTTGGTTTGGTTTATTTCCCTTCCTAAGTAACATTATTTAACTGTAATAAGGGGGAAAGGGGGCAGGGGGAGGACAAATAGAAGAAAGAAATAAACCCACATTTGAAGATTATGAACACAAAGATATTATGAATATAAATTCTGTTTCCAGCATGAAATAATCTATGCACAAACCATGAAACCCTATAATTAACAAGAAGGATTTACAGAAATGTATTCTCAGCGGAATTTGGACTCTAACATGGACAATAGTTGAGTGCTTTTATTTCATGAAGAAGGGAGTTCTGCTGTACTCAAACTCTTATTTGAAATATGAACTCTTGTGAGTAGAAGGAAAGGGTTATCCTTTCAATTCTACCTTCTAGCTTGATGAGTATTTCTTTTCCACTGACTGTAGTCACAGCTACTTGTTAAAAGACTTTAATACACAGTGCAATGGAAAGGAACATCAGTGATGCATCTCTGGGGAACACCATTCATACTGTCTTAGATCATAACCCAAAATGAGCGGTTGATCTCACCAGTTCTCATTTGTTTGCAGTATAAAACCACCACATGGTTCGGCACAAGAATTCCCTGTCCAGGGAAAGCTGTGGCTTTTGAAGGGTGTAGCAGGTTTAGTATATAATTGAACACAGGGAATACACAAATGGCAGTGTTGTTTAATCACTGAACTAATTTACACATGGAAGAAATATGTTACTTGTGTTTTCTACCACCAGATACCTTCCTGGCTTGATTATTTTTTCATTCTCTTTAAATTCTGTGATCATTTCTAATGAAGGGTTTCTTTTTTCCAATCAATATTGTGGACACAGTCTAGTCAGAGTATCTATGAGTTCATTGTCTAGATGTTTGCATCATTTAGTAATAAACACAGCTGACACTGTTTTAGCTGATCAAGTCAAATTAAACCTTCCTTTCTCAGCAAACAAACCTGACCTGAAAGACAATAACACCTTGGTCTATTCCGTGGCCTCTCATTATTTTCTGAAATTAATGTTAAATGAATAGGATGTTGAAAAAGGTTGTTTTGGCTTTTGTGCACATGAAACTTGATTCTGCCCTGCACTGTTGCATGGTAATTAACTCTTCACTATTGGAAGTCAACACACAATTACATCTTCTATGTCAATGTTCAAATTTTGAGGAGGAAGTATTCAATTAGCATTGTCAAATAAAAATGTAGACATTTTCTATAGAGAAGGAACCTTTTGTTGATTTAGAGTCAAGCGGTGTCAAAGGCACAGCAGGAAATTGTCATTAGCCAATCTGGACTTTCTCAACATGCAGCTCTACATCCCATAATCATCAGCTTCTGAAGGACAGCAATTTAGGTAGCAAGTCAATCACATCTGTAACTTTGGCCAACCCATCTATGGCATGCATCCACAGATGGGATGAAGATTGCTTACACATTCCAGCTCCTGGACCTACTGCTTGACTCTTTTCTTTATCAGATGTGCCAAACACCATTGGGAGACTGTTGTTATTTTGGAGGCAAGAGATTACTGGCTTATCTTTAAAGTTAAACCAGCTGCTTCATTTTATACAGCCTATATTAAAAATATTCAAGGTTGCATTTGGTAATTCATATTTATTGCCATGTTCAGGAGATGAAATTGCTGAAAATTTGGATTAATATTGAAATGGAAGACTGAGTCATATGGAATGTTTTTAAGCAAATTTAGAAAGATGTGCTGAGTATGAGCCCACAATTAATTTCCAAAAACAGTCGGTATTGGAGCCATGTGTCATGTTTATCCCATTTTTTCCACCACACAACTGATGCTCTGTGCTACGCACGCAATGATTGTGAAGTCATAAGCTCTGACTGACATTGTGCAGCAGCTGTACCATGGGGGAGGAATGGACTTCCAAATGTCCTGCTCACTCAGATGTATCAAAATATAGCTCACAGATGTCTACCTCATAGAAAAATCTTACAGAACTTAATGGAATGAAAATTTTAGATTATGGTGATGAGGGTAGACTGCTCCCTTATTTATTAGAAACTGCAGCTATTTTAGTTTTCACTAAAAAATTATTAGGCTCAACATTAAAAGGTGCAATAAAGACTCACTTGGTTTCTCTTGGAGATTCAGGTTAGTTGCAAACTCAAGGATTAGAATGAAACAAATTAATTAGTTAAACACAGGCTGATATAAAGTATCTTCCCATTCTCACTTTTTCTTTCATTTTCCTTTGTATGTATATGAAATGATTCAGCTCAGATATAATTTCTGTAACTTTTAAATTGAATTGAATGATTGGAGTAAATAGAACAAATAGTAAATACTTCGGTTAAAAATGTACCTTATATGGAGGGGGAACTTTGCTGAAAGTGAGTAGATAAGCATGGGTAACAAGAAATATCATGAGGTAAATGTTAACTTAAAACAGCAGCCTTTGTGTATTTATTGCCTGAAGAAGGCACATCAAGAGATAAAGCTAAATATTCCTTTAGGCTGTATGCTCCATGCAATCAAATGTCTTAGAGGGGCTCAGCAAGACTTGCCAAATAAATGTGCTGATCTTAACCTGACTTGCTATTTTTTTCACATGAATTTGCCTTAACATTGGTTAGAATAACTGCTGAATCCAGAGCCAGGCTAATTTTGGCAAGAAATTCCAGAAATGCTGAAAGGACTAATATATACAGTGATAGAATCATAACTCAGCTGACAGATGGAACCAATTCTGTTATGCTGGTCTGTACTTGCCCATTACCAAATCATCCCTGGCTCAAAAAAAGTAATTCAAATCAGGGAATACTTTTCAATTTGCACATAACACAAGACCATGTGTTCTTGCCTTGAATAGTCATGAAAATCGAGTTTAAATGTTTGGAAGTTGCTGTTGAGTTTTAAGTTAGGTTCAGCCTTCTCCTGGCAATGCAGTTGCAAATCCATGATGACAGAATAACTGATGGTATGTCACACCACTGATGAGATAATGTCATTACTGATCTACCTTTTAATAACACAGCAAACACCATGATTACTTCTCTACTGGTGACCTAATCTCCCACTTCTGAAAGAGCAATAAATATCTTGCCTTAGAGGATAAAACACACACAAAAGTAAACCATTTTAAACAAAGTTGAAGCCATAGTCTCCAAGTTTTATGTTATGCAACCTTTTGTTATGGTATGGACAGTCATCAGTTTTCCTAATTGATAGAAATATAGCTATGTTTGCAGTACAGCAGAAAACTGGTTATTTGATTTTTATAACCTTAAGAGAAGATTTTACTAAATATTAAGTGGGTGTAACCTCCTTTGCAGATGAGATCAGAATACTAATAGAGATGTATTAGTATACTTAAAAAGACCCAAAACTGAAAAGTCTGCTCTGTGGGAAAATACAGTCATTCAGGAGAAATCTTATTCTAAACTTGAACAAAAACCAGAAAGTCTGAAATTTCTCCTGGAAAACAAAATTCCTAAAAATTTTACCAAAGATTCTGGCATTGGAGGTTTAGCTGCTACCCTGACTCTCAGGAAGACCCTGATAGTGCTGAAGGACATAAGATTTGGTAGCATGGGGAGGAAAGATTTCCCTGCGCCTGCATAAGAAACCCAGAATATTAAGGCAGCCAGAGGGCTCTCCCACAATCACAGACCTGTGACAGACCTGGAAAGTTCTCCATCTATCTGCACAGCAAGATAGTTACAGAGTATAAGGTCTTGTGAACCCAAGAAATGCCTGAGCAAGTAGTCTTAGGACCATGAAAATATTCTACTGATAAATTATCAGGCAAGTGGGATACATTTGTGATCACATTTTAGGTCATCCATCCTTCTCATCCAAGTCCCCTATTCACCACAGGGAAAAATATATAGAAATAGATAGATTAATATTACAAAAACAAAGATTCATAGAAATTTGTATGATCTTCTGGAAAGAAAAAGTCTCTGCAGGAATCCAGATGGAAAAGTTCTACTGCAAGTTTTCTTTTTCAGACCTTTTCTCTTCTTTTGTTTCCTTGATTCCTCTTAGCTGAGAACAAACCTTTAGAACTGAAGATATGAATTGTTACTTTTTCTCTCTGCTGATAAAAATAAGTAAAATTTGTTGATTTTAGAGACATGAGAAAAATAATTCAAAGGCTTCTTGCTTGCTCAGGTGCTATTAAGTAGGGCTTGAGAATTAGAATGTGGCAGTGCTTTTCATGCTGATTTTTACAATGTGTGTGTAAAGGATGATAAATGTTTTTCTGGCTATTTGCAGTAATGAGTTGGAGATCTCTACACATGATAAAGTTCACTTCTCTATCGTGTGACTAAGTAGTGCCATAAATTTTTTTAATTTTTTTTTTTAATTTATAAAAATTAGAATTTTCATCAGGGACAAGTAAGTATCCAGAGAGTGCAATTATCACTACAACTGACTGAATGCTTTATCTATATTGTTTGTGGATTAGGAAACTGAATTAACACTACTGGCTTGCTCTGATCTAGTCTGGATTTTCTTCTCCTGGAGAAAAGGAAACATTTTTTTTTCTGAAAACCACTGTACAAGCAAAAATATTTTTCAGGTCACTTTAGAGCTTTGTCCAATTATTAACAGAATTATGAAGAAAAGGTAATACATATAGGACAAGGAGCCAAAGTTAGAAGACCAGAGGTAAAGCCTTGGTGGAGATGGTAACAGATCTGTCATTCTTGGCTCTGCTGGGTGATTTCATTACTGAGAAATTAACACCTCCTGAAGTTTAGCCTGAAAATACATGTAAAAAAAAACCCTAAATATACTGCGGCCTCAGTGTGAGTTTTGGCATTATGAGTTCTATTACTGAATACTTTTTGAAAATAATATATTTTATTTTTTATTAGATCTTCAGAATTTCAGACCATGAGACATTCCACTGAAACCAACGGAAAATATGTCACCAGCTGGCTCTTTGCATTTGTTATACCCCAGTTAAAAATGCCATTCTCTTCAATGACACAATGCCACAAAGCATGAAAAGAGTTTCCTTCCCCAAATTCTTGGTGCAAGCTGCAAGATTATAATTAGATCTTGTTCATGTAAGCTCGAAGATGCAAAATTTTGTGTTCAGAACTTCGTTGTTTTTAAGAGAGGTACAAGTCATGAAGTGTGTCCTTCAGAACTTGAAAATTGTCTAGAAAATGGTTATGAACACCAGTCAAACCTCCTAGTTGTTCAAATGTCTCCATTTGTCTCATCATTACCCTGTTTGTATGATTCTGCTTATAGGCTTGTTAAAATTGATTCAGGTGAAGACTGCTTCCACAAGTAGTCAGAATTCCTGCCTGAATCTGACCACTCCAAAATTGCTTGAGAAGAATTAGCAGTCAGGAATAACACATGTAATTTTTTTGCTGGCATTATGCAAGATGAGTGCAAGATATTTGCAAGATATCAAGAACGGTGGAGTGACAGGGTGGGAATAAATAAAAAAGAATGAACCTTTCATGAAGCTTCCCTGTAAGAGTAAAATACATAATATTTGTTGTACTAGGCTATTAGCAAAATTCATTGTATGATTTTACTGATCCCTTAGGAAGAGTTTATTACCATCACTGGCATCTCAACGGAGATGCCAGTGATGGATGAAAAGGTTAGTGATGGATAAAAAGATAAAATTACTCTTCTTTTATGTGAACTTAGTGTTTTGTCACATTGGTTGTTGGAAATGATGGTTTATATGTTAGTTATAGCTATCGTTCTGATTCAGATTTTTGTAAGCAATTACACCTGAGACTTGGTGAATCAAACCATTTCAGTTTAGATTCACAAAGGGCTAGGTGTCACCTTATCATGAAGAAAAAATTCAATAGCATTCAGTTTCATAACCAGTGTTATCCTCTTTTCCCTCCAAGGCTGAGTCCTCCCATCTTTCCATAGAGTCAGTGTATTTGTAGGTGTGGTAAAATTCTTAAGAGTGGGACTATATTCAGTTTTATATTAAATTAGGAAGTGTTAATTGTGAACCTGAAAAATAATCTTTATTATAAAATATAATAATAAACCTGAAGACAGCAGCAGGTCGTCCTGCTGCTTCAGCTTATCCTCTCTGATAGCAGCTGTATGGAGCACAACAGTTTTAAATTCTAACTCAGTCCATGCTTTGCTGATGAAGGAAGCTGGAAGAAAGAGAAAGGATTTGGCTTTACACTTGGAGCAAATGTGAATTTTCTTGTGGATTTCAGTGTCCAACCCATTAGGGATTTTCTTCAGTAAATCCAAGGGACAGCTGCCTATAGAAACCCTGATCTGACTCAAGAGCTCTTCTGACATTACTGGTATGCGCTGACAGTTCTCTGGCTCTGATCCATTTTACTCAAACCTGCTTTCCCTGACTGTGCATCCAACACCAGGACTTGCTCCATTCAGCCTTTGCTAAATATATTAAAATTGTTAAATTCTGTTCACCAAAGGCACTCTGGGAAGGGCTCAGGTCGGGGAGAGCTCGTTGGGAGTCAGTTGAATGTCGGTTGCGTGCGGGTTGTCAGCGAGGCAGTGATTGGTTGGGGAGGTGTGAGAGCCATAGGAACAGAGAGCTGATTGGATGCAGGGACACGTGACCAACCACACTGCAGCTGCAGCAGCCAATGAGTGCTTTTCTTGGGGAGGTTTCAGTTAAGTTCTATTAAGGTTCGGTGAACTTGTGTTGGGTTTCAAGCATAAAAAAGACCTGGTTTGCTACAGTAAATCTTGGGACGTATGAGGAGGTCTGTGTGCCTTTGTTCCCCATTGCTATGCTTGCTCCATTCAGTCTGCTGCAGTTCCACAGTAAAGATGTTAAATTGGTCACACCTCTTGACAACACTTCCACGTTAACATTTTTCTATGTTCAAATATATTTGTCAGCTTCCTAAGGAATGCAATGTATGTAACAAAGGGGACAAGACTTTCATGCAAAAAATGAGAGACCTTGAACTGCAGTGGCATGAGCGTCTCTGGTGCAATAGCAGTGTCATGGCATGGGCCTGAAAAACACTCTAATATTGATACCAGTGGGCTTAGGAAACACACAGAACACGGTGAGGCATTCCCAAAGAAGGAAAACTGACAGTGCAAAGGAGAATTAATGCCAGCCAGGTGGACTTGCTTAGTTACTTCATGTGGGCTGCCTCCTGTTTTCAAGGCCTAAAAGAACTGCTCGGCAACAGAAAAACATCCAGATTGTTTACCTAAGCTTGCTCTTATTGATCATTGCTTTCAATTTCCATCCTAGTGTTACTGCATACTACCCAACAGTTAAAATCAACACCTGAGTTACACAATAGTGTTTCAGTGGCAACATGGAGTGTGTGTGTTCCAGCCTTCCCCTCCCTCAGCATGCCCCTCACACACACAGCATGTTTGCACTTGCATCAAAACTCAGATCCAGACCCGCAGTTTAACCACCTGCAATAATTCTGGCCCTGGCCAATCTAGCCCTGGGTGGATTGTGCAGCAAGAAGTCATGGAGGCCGTGCTTCTCCCCAGCTCGAAGCATTGCTCCAGAGGCCACACAGCTGTGTAGCCAGGCTGTAAGGCTCAGTGACACACAGATACTGAGTGCCTGCCATGGAGAGCACGTGTCCTTGTGGAGGGGCTGATGAGCACTGGAGCTGGGGCAAGGGAAAGGGGAGTCTCTGCACCTGGGGGCAGAGGAGAGGGAAAAAAAGTGGGTGGGTGTGTTTGGGGGGAGGCGAGCATGGAGGGCCTTCTCCTCTGTCCACAAGCAGGGCCAAAGGGGCTGTGGTGGGGGCAGTGCCTGCCCAGCAAAGGAGGCAAAAGGCAGTGACCGCAGTGAACACAGTTCCCTTTCAGTGGAACAGCAAGTTCTGCTGTTGGCAGTGATCCTCCTTTGGGAGGTTCCCGCTTGCTCTCCCCACGGGGAACTACTTGTTCCTGTCCCCACAGCAGGCTTCTCTCTATGACATAGGCCACAGCAGCTTTCTTTTCCATGCTCTGAATGAGGAGGACTTTCATAATGACAGTGGGAGGGCTGATTAATTAATATTTTAGCTATTTTGACCATCATAACTTCTGGTTGAATTCAAGAGGCAAAATTTAGAGTCCTGCTTTAAAGTGCTACAGAAGTGGAATACCAAGACCTGACTGCTGCACACAATCACTGTTTGAGTCATTTACTAATTTTTTCAGGTAGCTGCACTGGATGGACATTCTTTAAGAAATGGTGGGTCAAATAAAAAGGACACATTTCAGGCAATTTGAGAAACTTTTCTGTTTTTATTTTTTCTTCACACACATATATATGTATATATTACTGAAAGGCAACTGTTGCCCTGAAAACTCAGCTTCTGAGCTTGCTGATAGATTTCTAAAGACTTTCCCAGGACAGTAACTGTAAACATAGAGATGTGTACATTCTTTCTGATACACATCTTTTGATGGACATCTCTCATGGCCAGTGAGGTTGGGAAGGTGTTATCCTGACTATCCAGTCCCTGGCTGTGGTCAGAAACCTTTAAGTCCTGGGAGAAGAAATAAACTCTCTTCCTTTCACCACACCTCGAGCTGTGTTCGTGTGGCCTATTCTTCTCCAGCAGCAACAGGGCATATACCAGGGAGATTCAGTTGCCTAAACTAACTGTAACTGGAACATCATTTTACACTAACAATCCTAAAAGACCTCTTGAGGTAATGCTAATGAACACAATTCTTGCTATGAAAACTTGGACTACGTGTTCTATGGTAAAACGAGGTAAAACTATTATCTTTATTTCCATATACTGAGATAAACTACATCTTTACAAAACTATTAAGAATACAGGTTACTAAATAAATACAATAATTCCCTAACAGGCTATGTTTTTCAGTCTTCGAGGTGTGCCAAGCAGTCTCTGTTGGGTTCAGTGTCTTCCATGAGGACGTGTAGGTGGAGCCAGTTTCTGCCTAAACATAAGCAACATCGCAACAGCATCATTGTAACTGGAAAGTGAAGGGCAAGGCAACTCAGAGATGTGTGTCTGCACAAGGAATCCATGTGCTGCAGCATCTTCCTTCCACAGGAGCAGGAAAGCAGCTTCAGGATTACCAGTGACAAATGCAACAACTGTGCAGTGTTCACGTGGCTGCCATCGGGTGTGAGCCCCCCCAGCACAGCTCTGTGCAATGAACTGCTCTCAGTGGCTGGAGAGCAGCATCCAGAGGCGAAATCGCAGCTGACCATAAGCTCGCATCGCCTCTCTGTGGGCAGCCGGATTTTGGGCCAGGTGCTCAAAGAGGTTGAGTGGCTCAACCCCTTGCATTGCTGGTGGCAAGCTGATCTCTGCAGGAAGCCTCTCGTTGCCAAGCACAAAGTGCTCCAGGCGTTTCAACTGCAGGCAGCGGCGCAGGTATGCCATGATGTCCCACAGCCGCCGCGCAAATTCCCTCCTGCTCCACCGGGACAGCGGTACAGTGGTCAGCACGTGCATGACCACAGTCTTCCAGGTAGAGCTGGAAAAACCTGTGCCCCTCAGGATGCAGGTGAAGACCTGCAGACATTTCAGGTGCAAACTCTCACATGGCATCTGGCTGGCAACGTGATGGAAGAATTTTGCCTCTGCCACAGCGTATGTCTCAGGCCACGCTGTGCTTGCAATGAAGCTGGCCTCAGCAGGCTGGCTGCTCACAAAGATGCTGGAGCTGCCTTTCTGGGCCTCTGTGGGCTGGCTGACCACAAAGATGTCAGAGTCCCTTTGGCGCACCCCAAAGAGCATCTCCACCGTCAGGCTCTTCTTGCCTTTGCTCAGCTGGAATTGGCAGGACCGGGTGCAGGGCTGAAACACCAAGTGCCAGGAGTATGACTGAGGCACATGCAGCCAAGAGGACCTCACCAACTGGCGGAACCAGCGGGAGGTTTTCTCCACATCCAGGTAGGAGCCGGTGCAAAGTGTCTCTAGGAGGCTGCGCTTCCGCTTCCGCCGCAGCTCCTCCTGCGAGTGGTGCACGAAGCACAACAGCTGCTTGCCCAGCTGCTCCCTCTTGCACGTGCACACCAGCTCCACACGGACACTGAAGGTCCTTGCTGCCACCTGCCCTGCGCTGTTAAGCTCTGGGTGGAAGGCATGCCCTGGCGGGGGATTCAGTGGGATCAGAACCCGGTACACCCCATCCCACTCACGGGGACTCCAACCCTCAAAGGCACTGCCCACTCCAATGGCTTCCTGAGGCACCGGGTAGAAACTATTTCTCACGCTGTCCACAAAGACACGCGTGAAGCTTTCCATCAGCTCAGCTGTCACTGAGCGACCTCTCTCCAGGTCCTCCACAGGCCACTCTATGTGATCTACTAAAAGGATGCCTTGCGTATACCCAGCATCTCGGCCGTCTTCTCTGTCTTCAATTCCACCACTGCCGCTTTCTTCCTTGCCACCATCACTGCCTTCTTTTTCACTGGCAGCCACATTACCTTGTTCGTCTTCTTTTCTGTCCTTGTTCTTGTTTCCCTCCACATTTACACCACCCTGCTCTTCATCCTTGCTTCGATCATCATCATCTTCTTTTTCAATTTCCTTATTTTCTTCCACAGTTGCAGGAAAACCACTATCGTCAACTTCCTTCCCACGATCAATTCCACTGCTGTCTTCCTGCCCAGTCCAATCACTGCTTCTCTGTTCACTGGCATCACTGCTTTCCTGCACTTGCACATCCGTGTATTCTTCCTTTCCATCTACATTGTCTTCACCTTCATTTACATCTCTGTTGCCTGCCTTCATATTTCCACCATTGTTTTTTGCTTCATTTCCATCTCCTTCTTCTTCCTTTCCAGCGTCCTTGTCTTGCTCCACCTGCACATCCTTGTTTTCTCCTTCATTTGCTTCATCAAGGCCTTCTGTATTTCCAGCAACACTGCCAGGTTCTTCATTTCCTTCAGCAGTATTGTCTCCTGGCACATTCTCATCACTCCATTCCTCATCTTTCTTTAAGTCATGGCCATTGTCACTCTTAACATCGCTGTCTTCCTTCTCCTTCACCTCATCATTGTCTTCAATGGCATCATCGTCATCTCTCTCATTTGAAGCCACAGGACTGTCTTCTCTGTCATTTCCACTGCCGTCATCGTCTGCCTCCACAGTCACGTCAAAGTTTTCACCTTCCCTTGAATCAATACTGTCTCCTTCCTGTTCTTTTCCTCTCTCATCTCTCAAGGTCTTGCAGCTCTGGTCCTTGCTGCTGCTGCTGGCTTCACGGCTCCTTCTCCTGCAGCTAAACCACAGGCCCAAGAGGAGCAGGACTCCAGCAAGAACCCAGAATGGCCACTGCTGCAGAGCACCAAAGAGCACGGCTCCCCAGCCCTCGTCCTGCTGCTCCGGGGGCCCCTGCTCCAGCTCCTGCAGCAGCCGAGCCATCTCGCGGTCCAGCAGCTCCTGACGCTCTTGCATTCGCCGGTGCGTGACCTCATCCAGCCCATCCCCAGCTGGCTGAGGGTACTGGATCAGGCTTTGCACGAGCACGAAGAGCAAGGATAATAAAGCCATGGTCTGCAGGAGGACACACAGAAGCTGTTCAGTGGGACCAGAATGGAGACAGACAGTGGGGGGCAGGAGCCACAGGGATGTGGGGGCAGGAAGGAGAGGGCCCCGTCAGCTGGCAGGCGGCAAGGCCTGCATCGCTTCCCCACAAGCGCCGTGCCCCGAGCAAGGCGCTCCCGCCAGGGGCTGGGCCCTGGATGCAGGGACAGAACTCATGCCCTGGGTGTCAGCGCTTCTGCCCCAGCCCAGCCCTCCTCCAGCCCTGTCCCCCCACGGCGTGTGCACTCACCGCTTGCCCAGGCTCTACTGGGGCAGCAGGGCTCGCTGGGGCCGTTTATAGCTGTCCCCATTGTGACACGGCCCCTGTGCTGTCACAGAACCCAGAGCGCATCACAGGCCAGCCCCACCCGCCATCCCCAGCCCGGCTCAGGGAACTCATCATGGCCCTGGGCACCCAAAGCCCCAACAGACACCAAGTGCAGACCCATCACTCGGGAACTTTGTGCTGTAAATGAGGCTTGGACGTTTTGGTGAAAACAAAAGTCAACTCATTTATTAAAGAAAAGAGAAACACTAACAAAGGCACGAGCCCAGGATAAGCCCAAGCCCCACTCAGCAAATTGGACAAACAGCCATACAAGTACACCAGGTGCTCCCTTGGAGGCCGAATTCTGCAGGAAGGCTCCAACTGAACTCTCATGGCCACCTTTATAGAACTCCTCTGTTCAGGATTGGTCCGTTTATGATCCCTTTTCTGATTGGCCCATTTCCAGAACTCTCATTGGTCCTTAATGGGGTGCACTCTAGACCAATCATTCCTCCAGGGCATCGAATGATTGGTCACCTCTTCCACCAATGGTTATCTGCGATACAGATGTCACTCCTCGGAGGTCATGTTCTGGAGTGTTCTCTGGGTTTGCTGAGTCCTCCATACTGCTGAACAATACCCTGTCAGCCCCGAGCCACCCTGAGTCACCCCTGGTTCCATACGACCGCACCCACACCAAGACTTTACCCATTTCCCTTATAGAACCATGAAGACCTGAACTTCCTAACAACAAATACCAACCATTATTTAAAAACATATAGTAAATAACAATTAACTTACAACCTAACAATGAATTAACAATTAACACTTAATCAACTTGTTACAACTATTGATCTACTTATAATACTGGGAACCCCAGAGCTTCCCTTTATAAAGCAGGCACAAGCGCTGTCCTACACAGCCCTTGTCAAATATAAATGTGGGTGGTATGACTCATGGATGTTCTCAGTATACAGGTGTAAGCTTTTATTTATTATTCAAGGGGGAACTTTTTTACTATTAATATTGATATTTATTACTGTACTGGTGCATCTCCCCTCCCCTGCTCCTTGCCAGGCTGCAGTGTGATCTGAGAAATACTTGTTAGGCCTCAGCCTTGATACGCCACCTGGGATCAGCTCTTTCTTTTTTTTGGGCAATCTGAAGCACACTCATTCGTGACAACTACTTTGGGGGAAGTATGTCATATTAGCTAACATTTATTTACTGATTTAGTGAGAAATAAAGAAATCTATACAGCTTGAATGATGCACAGGAAGTTGTGACATCATCCAGTCTTAAAGCTACACTTCTTTTACACCAGCACAGTCCTGCCTCTCAGATCTTTCGTGAAAACAAAGATGTCAGGGTTTCTCTCCTGAATTAGGAACACTTCCAAAGATCTGTTTATTGACTGACAAAAGATCACATATGACCAACTTATGGTTTGCACAGCAGCATAAAAACCTTCAGGCCCATACAAACTACTTCTTGCACTAGAGATGGCTGATCAACAGCCTGGCTGAAGAATGGACTTCTGTAGTCATGAAATACAAGTTTTAAAGTGGAAAAAGAAAAGTCCTCAAAACACAGAACTTCTGAAGCTTAGCTCAATCCACTCTAACATGCCCTCCCCCAACACATAAAGATGTGCTCCTCCTGACACTTGCTGCAACTGGCTGCTCTCTAGCGTGACAGCCATTCTGAGAGAAACTCTTTTTTGTATGGGGTGTAGACATGTCTGCATTTGGATACTATCCTCAGTACAAACCTCGTCCCTTGCTTTTTTTCTGATTGGAGATCCTTGCTACTGGGCATGATGGAGCTGTTTATTGGGAAGAGTTTCTCTGATGCTGATCACAGCACAGTGGAAGATTTTCACTCCCTTGGGCTTCTCAAATTCTTCTTGAATGATTTCTTTATCGGTTGAGGGCTGATGGAGCACAGAATGTCTGAGTAATTGCCTTTCTCTTCTCCACTCATGACACAAGTGCTGGAGGCACTCAGAAAACACGATTTTCTGAAACATCTTATAAAATAACAATCAATGCCTTATAAATACTGCTGTCTAGATGAGGTTGCTATTGAACAGCTTCACATCCCAAGTGGTACCTCGCAGGGAGGGAAGCAGAGGAAGACAGGATCACAACAGCCACTGATCAGTTATTCACAGGCATCACCAGGAAGAAACAGGAAAGAGCCATGAATTTCACATGCGACTGTGTTTCAGCAACCCATATCACCCTGCTCCTTTTAAGTCTCTTCTGATGACAAGTTCCAGTCCCATCACAGTGCTCACCTGAGGCACATGAGCAACTAGGATGAAGAATAGGAGGGAAAATTTCTTCTGACCTCCAGTCACTTGAGCATCAAGCAGACAAGAAAAACTCTGTCCTATTCTAAGGGAGATGGCTTATAGACTCACCTGTAGCTGAAGCTATTCTGAAAGCCCACATTACTAGACCCAGAGTGATAAAGAGACTATGAATTTGTTGACCCTGGGGAAAAGGCAGCTTTAAATGAGCTCTGCTACTCCCACTCTCTCCCCCTAGAACTTCAGGCTGAAATGCCTAGGATCAACTAAAGAAAAAAGCAATTTCATTCATGCCCTGGTCAACCATTTCCCAGTCTCTTGTCCCTCCCAATGCACCAGCCAGTGAAACACAGAAAAAGCATGGTAGACTTCCAGTAGAAATACTGGCAAAATCCTCCTAGACTACATTATTTGAAGGACCTGAGGTCAACTCACTGACTGTGAATCCCTTTAACTGCTCCACTTAGCCTACCACCTCTGCTCAGCTCAGCTCAGCTCAGCTCAGCTCAGCTCAGCTCAGCTCAGCTCAGCTCAGCTCAGCTCAGCGACCACCCAGCTACCTTCAGCTGCATAAGCCCATGACCTGCAAACAGAAAGGCATGAGTCTTATGAAAGAAACAGACAAGGGAAATGAAGTGTGGGGTTTAGTCCACACTCTGAGGAACAGTCAACACTAACCAAACACTCTGGCAATAACTTGTCTAGGAGTCGTGTACCTTCAGAACCACCTCAGGGGTTTGGGACTTGTGCTGACTGGCACAAAGGAACCCATTTCACCCTGCAGCAGTGAGTTTCTTCTTTCCAGCCTGGATGGAGACACGTTCAGCATTTTGCAAGCATGTCCAGGTGTTCAGAATAGAACATGCTGATCATATTTAGCTCCTTAAGGCAGGCAGCTCTTCCTTTCTCAAAGTATGCATTGTGAAATTATAGGCTATCCCTACCTTTCCAAACAAATTACCCTCATTATATTCCACTTGCCTTCAAAATACTGCCACTCCTACATTTCAGACTTTGCTTACCTCAGAAGGATGCACAAATGCTTAGAGTAGTTGCAAGCACCTGCACCTGCAATTTTCAACTAACTGCACCTTCAGAAAGGTTTCTGACAACAGGACATTCTCTGAACATGAACACAGCACGCTGAGGCAAGACAGATGATTTTGCTATATCTTATAGCCCAGGTCTCTGTGGCTGGAGACACAGCCCTTGAGAAAAAAAATGAGAAAAAAAATAAATTCAGGGTATGTATTTTTACCAAATGAAAATGAGCTGTCTGTTGTAGGCTCTCATTCCATTTAAGAGCACTGTTGCATATACCTGAAAAACAGGTTTGTAAAGGAAAGATTTCCAGACACTACTTTATAAGAATTGATAACAGGTACCACTGTATTGAAGGCACACATAACAGCCCAATTAAGGATGGGTTTCTTTCATTGTAGTCACATGCAATTTAAAACCATCTCCTTACTTGCTTTCTTTGGTAAGATTCTTTGTGAATTTTTCCTTCTAGTAAAATGTAAATCATTGTTTTATATTTATGTTTCTCATGAATTTGTAGTCACTTTGTAGCCATTGTTACTCTCAAATTAGATCCCTTAACCATTGAAAAGATGAAGGACAGCATGGTCTTGGCTGAAGACAGTGATGTCAAAAATCAAAAAGCATGGGTTGTTTTTACCATCCACATCTATTACTATTTTGGCAAATGAATTTTATTGTGTTTAGACTATTACCTATAGATTTTATTGGTCAGCATATTAATATTTTTTTTTCTTTGATTCTGCCAAGAAACCCACTCATTCTAATTCTTAATGACAACACCTTTCATCTTTATTTATGTCTTATAAATTATAAGCAGAAAACAAATTGTCGGTGAAAAATCTTACCTTACTATTCTCTATTTTCCCTCTTTCTCTCTTCCTCAGCACAACTGAAACAGTTTATTTAGTTCAGTAGTCCTGGAAACAAAGATAAAAATTGTCTTAACAATTCTGATAGCCATCAGTTGTTCAGCAGACAACATAAGACTGTTTTATCTCCTAATTACTCAGGAAAGTACAAGTTGCACTTTCAGGGCTTTCCTGAAATGCAGTGAATTTCTATTTTAGTTGTACATACATTTTTTTGCTTCTAGAGAAGCAAAAAGATAGTAGAAAAGTCTTCCATGGGAACCACTACACAGCTTCCTGACCAACAGGTTTTGCAGTCTGTGATCCTGAAATCTGACTTCATTAAGAGTAAATACAAACAGCTACAGAGCTGCAATGAAGACAGTGAAGGTCTCCTTGAGTCTGTGCATTGTAATATAGATGATGGTAATGGGAGAGCTAAAATAAAGTGCTTGTAAATCCACAATATAAAATCAACATATGAAAGGAAGACCTGAAAGATTTAAGAGTCTGTAGGAACAAAACCTGATGGCAACTTTGTTTCATCACTCATAAAACCTATAGTAAAATTTTAAAAATTGTTCTCATGAGGTAATATGAAGGTGAAGGTTTAAATGTGTGAAGAGAAAGGAGGAGGTGTTAGGGATGGTATGAGTTTTCTGGATTAAGTGATTTGGCTCCTAAGAAGCTGTGCTGAGTGATGAGGAATGGAGAAGGAAAAATGGGGAATTCCATTCTAGCCAATAAAACATTAAGGAGAAGCATTACATGAACGGCTCATTCTCTTGCAGCTTGATTCCTCCCTGCTGAATGCAAGGGCAATAAATACTTCAGGGTTTTCATGAGAGAATGCACTGAAAATTTTTGTTTCAGAAACTGATCTATTCTTTTATCAGTGATGTTGTGTGCTGCATGTAAACAGTTGCCAGGAAGGGTAAGGTGATAAGAAAAGGTTTAATTTACTGATAAAAAATTGCATGGTTAAGGCTTAAAGAAATTCAAGTCTGAGACATTACTTTGAAATAATGACAGCATGTTTCCTTCTTCATTGTCTGAGAAGAGCCACCTTGTTGCTGTGCTTACATATTTTCAGCTTTTGGGATAGAAACCTGCTCCTTTAGAATGGATCTAAAACAGCCTCTACTAAACCTGAATATGGTGGGGTTTTTTTCTGCTATTTCTGAACAGCCTGTTTGTATGAGTAAAAGTTCTCTAAAAGGAGATATAGGGAACTTCCAGGCCATACTGGAGATGGGAATGAAACAAGGCTGAAGTACAGTAGGGAAAAATAATGTATTAGTTGAATTCTTTATGCTCAGATCTTTCTGAACAAATATCTGTGCATCCAGAAGCTGCCAAATCAACCATTTGGTGTTGACTTCTTCCTTCCTCCTTATTTGGATAAAGTGTTGAACAATGAGGATGAGGGAGGCTGGGAAATGGCAGATATAATAGTGAGTTGCTGTCATGCTTCCTATCCCTTTCAAAATTCTGGCATAATAATATCTGAAGGCCTCTGTGTCATGGTGGAGGACATGATCTCAAGAATGGACCAGCTGGAGACAAGGTGGTAAAATAATAGAAGGACAGGCTCAATTTGATAACCTGAAAACAAAGAGCTTCAATAGCAAAAACAACAAACATACAATCTGGACAGAGTAGAAGGTGCACCAAAAGGGTGAGGGGCAGGGTGGAACAACAACTTATATAGACTAGGGTCGGGATGGAGTCTGAGGGTAAAGGCCCAATGGGGGAAGATAATTAGGAATATGTAAAATACTGCAGCAAATACAAGCCAATAACAGTAGGGGAAACAGAGAACTCTCCAGTAACATTTAAATACAATGGAACAGAGGACAGTGTGGGTACTGTCTTTCTCTCCATGATAAAGAAGTGTTTTCTCACAGCCTTCTGCCTGGGTTTTCAATGACCCCAACACCTCTGATTGTTGAGATCTTCAACATGGCTATCTTGCCTTTATGGCACTCAAAGTTATGAAGGATGAGTATCCACATTGTCACAATGTCCCTTTCTCAGTGATTCTTCCTGCAGAGCAGTGTGACTCAGCCAGCCTGAACGTCTTTCTCTGCATTTACACCCAAGAAGCACAATGACAGCGGAGCAGATGCAGCCTTTATCTGCCTCTGTCTTTATGAGATTTGACCTGTGGGTCATAAGAGGTGATCTTCACTTTCCAGTCTCCCCCTCTTCCTGAAGGATTCCTGATCAGATTTGATTGATCAATGAATGCATTTTCCAGATATGCTTTTTTGCTTTTATTTCCCCTCTCCCCTCTCCTTCCTCATTTCTGAAATGAAGCAAGGAGGGAGAATAAATGAACTGTAAAAGAAGCACAAAAGCAGAGATTTGCTGAATGCTACAGCAAACTGAAGGAGCGCTCAGGTAAGAATGGAGCAATAGGGCAACAAAATATCGTATGGTTTGAGGACATGATGTGACAAGCATTCATATGACTTTGAATTATACATGTTCAAATGCTTCTCTGTCTTCAACTACCATTCTTCAGTTCTTCTGGGACCTCTCTCTGTATCATTTATCTCACAATGAAAGATGCCTTGTTCCTTTAGGCATACAGGGGCTTCTCAGATATCCTTCAGCCTGTGTTTAGAAGGAGGGGAGGACACACGTTTGCAGCCTGTCCTGGCAGGTCTGTGACTGCCCTCATAGCTGCTCAGTTTCCTTTTCCTCTCATGTGGTTTTTATACCTCTGTGACCAGTCCAGCTTTCCTCAGCTCACCAGTCTTCCTGAACACATGCCCATTGGCTCCTTGACTTCCAGTGCATTCCAGGAAATGGTTTGGTTTTAGAGTATTTATTTTCTTGCAAAAGTTTTAGGCTACCATACTACTGCTCTGAAAATACAGACAAGTGAGAGGATTGGGAATAGGGCCTAAAGAATACAGGACCAATGTGGTGCCTGAGATCTTTCCCATATGTTAGATATTTCTTAACCAGGAGACATGGAACCTCTTCTTCTTTCCAAATCCTCTGTTTAGGCTGAAGGAAATCTCTCTTAAACACAGGGTTGCACACAGTGTGAGAGTCTCAAAATTCCATGACTAATGAAGATGCAGGGGATGGGAATTCCTTTCTAATCACAATGTGAAATCCTCAGCAGCTTTTAAAAAACATTCTTTGAGCTAGGCTGATTAGTACTTCTCTATTGTTCAGAAATGTCTGAGAAGCAGACTGTATCTAAATATTTTAAAATGTGTTAGTCTTTCAAACTGTAGGGAGTATCCAAAATGTGTTTTGTATATGTGTAACTACAAATAACACCAAATATGAGATGCATCATGTGGGTGTCTCTACACTGGGTTAGTCACATAAAACATTAATTTTATTAATGTTTCATTTTTGCTGAAGTTTTTCTTTTACATACCTTTATAGAGCCTGTAATTATTAGATACAATATTTATTATTTTAAAAATCAGATTTACAGAAATCTCCTGACATACATAGATTATGCATAAATCAATTTTGAATACACATCTTAAGACAAGTTTTGTCCAAGTTGTAGCTAATGTGGTGTAATTGTGACAATTCTGTGTCTCGAGGAAGGAAAACCCCCATCATTTATTTGAAATTATGGAATTTTATTCCTTTTTCTGAGCAGTATATGTCATTAGTAAAATTAAAATATGCATTGGAAGTGCCTACCTCAGGGCTATTTTGCTGTGTTGCTCTCCTGTCCCTGAACATTGAAAGTGAGCTGGAGTCCTTTTAAGGTTATACAGAAACAAAATACAGCTGTAAAGACATTTTAAATGGGTGAAATTTGCAGCCACTTGAGTAAGATGCATCTCTTCTTTCAGTGGAAGAGAAAAGAAAGCTGAACTGTCTTGATTAGAAGAACATGAATTGGGAAAATCTGTGGAAAGTCGATAATGACTGTTGTCTCCTCTCCTGTAACTTAAATACCTTTAAGAGAAGTTTATCTGTATTCAATAAAACACGGAGTGTTACAGTACTGCAGCAAAGCAGAGAAGACATCCTGAGAACAGCACGTACTTCTGCACCAACAGCCATGTATTGTTTGAACCTTTGGCACAGGGAGGCTCCTCTCCCATCCAGGGAAGGTAGAAAAAGCATCACCTACAATTTTTCATGCACACAGAAAGCAAGAAGGTCTCTTCTTCCTTTGGGTATCTCTCCAAAAGTCTTCTGTTGCATCAGCTTTTCCTATTGCAGAATCCTCATAGTGGGGCTGTGTGCAGTATGGAATTCAGTCTGCCTCATATGCCAGCCATTGTACTAGCCTTTTTTTTTTTCTTTCTTTCATGTTCATCTTTCTGTGGCTTTGACTCTGACATAAATATTTATAGGCTTTTGGATTTCTTTTCGCTGTAAGCGATTGTTTTTAATCAATATAAGCTCCTGGGAAGTCATTGGTCCAGGAATCAAAATGTACTTTTCCCTATGTATGATAGCAGAAGAGGAACATGGGAATCTGTTCCCACTTCTCAACTAGGAGTCATTTCCTTTGCTCTCTTTACTAATGCTTCTCAGACCGAGGCCAAGAAAGCTGTGTAGATTTTATATCTGCACTCTTGTCCCCCATAAGAGAAGTGAATATGGACAAAGATATTCTATGTTTTATCCTAATGAAAAAGGAATTGAAAAAAACTGGTGACTATTTTCAGAGTAGCTACACTTTAAAATCACAGAATTATAGAATAGTTGGGGCTGGAAGAGACATTACAGATCACCTAGTTTCAATCCCCCTGCCACAGACAGGGATACTTTCCACTAGGTCAGGTTGCTCAAAACCCCATGCAACCTGACATTGAGCACTTCAGGGATAGGGCTTCCACAGCTTCTCTGGGCAACCTGTGCCAGTGCCAAGCCACGCTCATAGAGAATACTTCTTCCTTATATCTGTCTAAATCTACCCTCTTTCAGTTTAAAGCCACCCCCACCTTGTCCTATCTCTACCTGTCCTTGGAAAAAGTCCTTCTCCAGCTTTCTTGTAGACCCCCTTTATGCTCTGGAAGGCTACAGTAAGATCACTTTGAAGCCTTCTTTTCTCTGGGGTGACCAATCCTCTCAGCCTTTCCTCATCTTTGTGGCCTCTGGACTCTAACAGAGGTTTTGTCCTTCCTGTGCAGAACCCCATCACTTTCATGATGCTGGTTCACTGCTGAGCAGGAGAATGTAGCCTTTATATGCCTATTTTAAACCAAATGTTTCCAAGTCCCAGCTGCCACTCCCATGTTCCATACCCACACTGTTTATACCATTCTGCCCCAGGCGTGGCTGTCCCATCACTGATCTGTTGGTAGCAGCATTTTGTTATTACTCTGTTCAGAGTACTAGCCACAGACATTTACAGACAGGGGTATAAATACTGGAATAGTGGAAAGTGGGAGGAGAGTATATTGTGGGCAGTCCTTGCTTGGGGGAAAGAGGTGATTGTATAGGAATGGAAAACCAGAGGTCATGCATGTGCTGCTGAGGCCTGTCACAGGGCCAATACTCTGGGCTTTTCTGAAAGGGTCTCATGGACAGTACTAGCACAGCAAATTAAAACTGGGATCCTTTCCCTAAAACTTTTCATCCCTCAGATACATCCTCTTCCAACACATTCTTCATTACCTCTGTAATATTCCAAGAGAGATAGGATTCATATTGATCACAGCTGTCTGTTTCTTCAAGCATCCAGAAGCCACACGTTCATCTCCAAAACAACCATCTGCCATGACATTATCATGGGAATTTTCAGTGTATTTATACTGATCTGACTAAGGATGATAAGCTCTTTGTCTTCCTGCATGAAGGCCCTAAGTTTCTAGTGATGTGCTTGCAGCTTGGGTACACAATAGCCACTGTGATGGCAGATCTTGAAAATCTCAGAGATCTGATCTGAAAGGCAGACCTGAATTTTGTCAAATTGAAAAAACTGATTGAACCATTTAGGCATTTGGAGAAATATCCCTATGACAAAACTGCACACCCTGTGTTGTCTAAAGCACTCCAGTGCACATGGGTAAGTACCTGTTTGAACTCATCCTTACTTGTATCTCTTGCTGCAGTTACCTCCAGAGGTCATTTCATCTGTTAATTTACAAAAGGAATAGATTTTAATGCTTCAAATACTGGTTTGTGGTGCTTTCTTCTCCTCTCTCTGAGAAGTGTGATCATTTTGCTGTAGATAATGTGAATGGTACAGTACAGTTAGTGTTAATGTGTAAAACTGTGTAGCTCCACCTGACCGAGATCCTGAGAATCCCTCCCCATGCATGTGGCAAGTGCTCCTCATGCTAATGAGGAAAGCATGCTCTTTGGAGAGGAAATACACACATCACGCTTCACATCTTAAAGTACTCAAGATGGTTTTTTGACATGCCAGAGATAAGTAGCATGAGGCACAGATACATCCAATATTTGATGAGGTACCATACTACTCGATGAGATACCATAATATACACAAATCCATTATCACACAGCTGTCTTCCTCTACACATGCTGAGACTATCAATAATCACACTTGTTTTGGATTTCTGGGTAATATCCCGAGTTGAATTCAAATACAAGTATAATTGGGCACTAAAACTTTTTTCCTGCATTATAAAGCAGAGCTAATTCAAAAATGTGTTGGATTCACTGAGAATTTTGAAGTATGTATCTGCAAGTACTTGCTGCAACTGGATTTTTTTAAAGTTTTATACCCTTTTTCTTCTCCATTTCTCCAGTTTTGACTTAGGAAAGTACAGACTAAGAAGGTAATAATTTATTTTCTTATATTTATGAGAAAAATGAAAAAAAAAAAAACCAGCATAAATTGATTATTACTTTTTTTTTTTTTTAGGAAGTCTGGCCTTGGTCAACTGCCTTTGAAAAACAAACCAACAGAAGCTTGATTAGACTCAAAGGTCATGCTAGATGAAGAATAATAGTTAAAGAATTAGAAAAAAAATGTAACCAGCTAAAAATATTATAACCATTCTAATGAAGTCATAGACTTCAAAAGAAAATAAATTATTGACTGGCAGATTGAGTACTTGGAGACTTGCAGCCATCAAAGGAAAGAAGAAAATGTGTTCTTTGCAATATTTTAAATTCCTAGATTACTCCAGTAGTTTAGAAATAGGGCCTGTAATAGGACCTGTAATCCTTAGCCAGTGCCTAGCTGCTTATGTTTTCTACATTGCCAATGAATCAGAAAGCAAACACTTCAACAGCACTGCAAATTCCTATGGGGCTTTTACTCATGTTATTATTTTTGCAAGGTCTGACTCCTGATCTACCTGTGTGTAGAAAACTCTTATTCATGCCAATGAACAAAGATGTAAGAAGAATGCTGTATTTTACCTAATTTCTGTATTGAGTAAAACAGAACAAAATCTGGTTATAAGTGGTATGAAATAATCACTGTAAGAAAACGTCTCCATCTGGATGTATATACTACATTCAAAGAACTACTCATAATTACCTGGAAATTAACATTATTTTCAAGAAAAATGGATAATATTGCAAAACATTTTCATGGGCTGAGAGCAAAAATAATAAACCAGCCTAAGTACTAAACTGCTCTGGGTTGTAGGCATGACCAGAGAGAGTAAAAGTATGAAATAACACGGTCCATCCCAAGTCCCTGCTTTGACGTGTCAGCAGGACTCAGAATCAGATCATTACATGCCCCCTTGCACAAGTGTATTGCAATCCTATTTTACTGTGTGAGCCTCTCTTTCCCACAGTACAGCTGCATCCATCAGAGCACAGGATGGGCAGTATTCCATGAGTGACACTGCTGAGATTCCATTCCATTTGTTACCCCTCAGTATAAAACCATGCCTTATTTACTCCACACTGTCAGAAGTTTCCAGAGGAATCTTGTTTGTTGTTGCCCCTCTGACTCTTACTGCAACACTATTTGTGCACATCTTCAACAAGAACAAACTCCTCCTTAGCTCCCAATTTGGGGTAAAAAAGTGTTATACACATTTGGCAGAAAAAGAAGAGATTAAGCCACTTTCTTTGTTTCATATAAGGAGCAAACTCCAAGGGCTCAAAAACATCCACCTCTCTCAGATTGCACTCTAGTGCCCTAATTCAATTAATCTCATCTGTTCTTGGTGGTTTAAACCCCTATTCCTTGTGGTCTCTGCAATGAATGTAAGAGTACCAAGACTAGCAAATATCATTGCAGGACAGTGCTAAGTTTGCCACTCCCTGCTCAGCAAGGAGCTGCCTGTGAGCACAGTGGAACTCAGTAGGTTCATGTAGCAAAACCCAACTGCAGGGCTAAAATCACTGGGATTTAATGGCTCTTTCCCAGTGTCACTGGGAAGGACTCAGAGTGGCTATGTTGAATTGTGCAATGGTAGAGGAAAGAAGAAATTCCGCTTTGTGGCTCTGTGTTCTGAGCAATTATTGAACAGTAGCCTGGATAAAGGACAGCAGTGAAATGATAGAATGAATTCTATGATTCAACACTGGGACAGTGACAAAATAGGTAAAAGTGTCACTGGGGTGCCAGGTACTGCCTTTCACAGCTAAAGGACTCCGCTTCCATTAGCCAGTCCTACATGAAAGGAAGCAGATATATGGAAAAAGGGGTTCACCACTTCTGGTATTTGCTGATTCCTAGCACTGGGATACAGCAGCTGCCCAGCCTTTTCACCTAATGCTGCTCCATCCTCACAGTGCTCTAATTGCTCCATTTCCACTACAACTTTCATTCACAGGGGAGAATGGGGAGGCCTTTTCTTCTTGCCGGCAATGCAAATTTTCTACCGGAAAATATGTTAACTTTCCTGCAGCGTCGTTATGAAGAACTCTGCAATGTCTGACATCCCCCAGTATCGCTAAAATTTGGCCTTGACAGGCTTGAGAAGTGGGCTGATATGAAATATGTGAAGTTTGCACTTGTTTGCCAGCAGGTCTCTGACCTGTCTGTTACATTTCAAGTGTCTGCCATCCAAATCCTTCAGTCATGATGTGTTTGAAATTCAGTGGTAAGCCTTCCTAATAATGCAAAATGCCATCTATTATTTTTGAAGATTGGATTTTCAAGGAAAAAAATAATTTTGGACTACTACTTGGACTGAGAAGAAACAAGTTATTCCAGGTGGAATAATTAAAGCAGAGAGGGAAATGGAATTGAAAGAGGTCTCAGAGAAATATTTGTGTAGCTTTAGGGATAGGAATTGCATAAAACTCTGACTATAACAAACATATATTTCATTGCAGCTTCAACTCCAGCTGGGAGTGCAGCTATGCATGTTTTAAAGTAACACAGGGTGAAAGGATAGTTGTGTGGTAAAAACAAAGCATCAGGATGGACTAGGCACTGAAATAAGCTGTTTGATCTGTTTCTCTCTCCCTTTGAATAACTACTTGTAAAATTACTGTAGTACTTGCACACCTCTTGGAGGTGATGGATTGATGAGCTCTTGGAGGTGATTGATTTCATGGAGGACTATTTTAGGTGGCATACAAGGTGTTGAAACTTTATTTGAGACACTGAAAAGAGTCTGCCCTGTCTTCCTCTAGCATAATTCTCAATTATTTAGCTAAAAATGTTACAGATGGTGAAAAGTTTTAGCCAGTATAATTGGTATAATCAAAAGTGTTAAAATGTATTGTTTTGACCATGGGTAGGCTTTTGGGTTTGGTTTTTTTTTTTAATGGTTATTAGTTTATTTGGTTGGTTTTCTAGACATCCAAATTTTTTAAAAAAATCTAAATATAACTTATCAAAAGTCTTCCTGGGTTATCTGCAAAACCCATAGAAGACTGTCATCCTCCAGATGGTCATTCTGAATCTCTAAATTAGATTTTCCTTTGAAACTGGCTTTCAAAGGAGGATTTGCTAACTATTCAGTGACTAGAGGATAATTAAATATTGGATGCAGCTCACCAGATTTCAGTGCCTAATAGGAACACCTTCACCTGAACTAGTCATTTAGGCTGGGTGGGGAGAAATATTACAGAGTATAAAATATGCATTTCTCACAAAAGGCACACATTTGTCCAGGCAGCCAGAAACAGAATTTATAGAGTGGCTATTAAGTAAATCTTTGCATTGAAGAAGTCTCAAGGTATATTCCTAATGTTTAGATACCTCTTTATTCCTTGTCCTCTACCAGTCCTGCTATGAAACAAATGACCTGATTATCCTTAGCATTTAAATGAAAATACCTTGATTTTCCACACATCTTGAAATAAAGATTATTATCCTCAAAACATAAGTATATAATTTGGTCTGTCTCTTACTCTGAAGTGACAAAACTTTTGTTGAAACTACTTCTCACGTTCAGGATTTAATTTTTGGGTAGGCATGCCAAACCCAAAAAGGCCAGAACTTGGGGCAATCTGCCCAATTCAGAAGAGGAACACGAGCCTTGGCTCTTTACATGCCAGATGCAGAGCTTATCCTCCACATTGTTGGCAGTTCTACTCTAGGCCTCTCTTTTTCCTCTATCTCTCACATTCCTTGTCTCCCTTCCCTTACCTCTGAAAAAGTTTTGCCAGGTTTGATTTCCCTTCCTTCGCCATCAGAAGAGAAACACTGTTTACAATCTGAAATCTGTGAAAACACAGATTTATTTTTTTTTTCAGGTCAGTCTGCTTATAAGTATTCTTAGCATCAGCAGAGCAATATAATAGTTTTGTTTAAGTGGCCAGAAGCCTCTGTTTAAAAAGGGAAAAATATGCATTGCAGCAAACATTAAATGAAAAAACCCCAAGCCCCCAGAAATACTTAGGAAATGGAAATTAAGCTAGTCTTTCAAAACAACTTAAAAAAAAAAAAGTTTCATTTCATTTTCTGGCTTCATTCAGTTTTCAGTTTCTATGTGTTCCAATTGTTTTTTTTTTTAAGAAATGTATTATTAAATTCTTTTTGCTGTAGATACTGCTTTGTGGTAAACAGAATTTGACCCCTCTTTTTCCATTACTTTTGTCAGGCTAAAGAAACTTATTCCAATGCTTTCTGATTTTTGTTTAAGAAGTTCACTCACATCTTCCAGTTTCCTTTCTTTCAAAACATCAAATAACAAAAAATGTCTCCTCTGAATGTTGTTTTCACCTTCATTTTTAATCCTTTTAAATATTACTCTCTCTGCTCTCATTAAACGAGTAGCACTATCTTGGCTTATGAACTGGGAGACTGTCACAGGTAAAATGGCTCCTACACAGATGATTTTCCTGACCAAGGGTTACAAAAGGTTTTTATGAGACTCTAGTTGACAACAGAAAAAGGACTCCAGTGCAGTCCTGTTGTGAATATCTTAAAGGAGAAAAGCCCTTTCTTCATTTATCGTGAAGGTTTTCTCCTTGTGCTTGGCCATTCTTCATCTTTAGTCTTGCTGCTCACTGCCTGTTCCATGACCTTCTTATCACCTTTTCTCCTTCAGATTTCTTGATCTGCAGAAGCAAGGTGCTTCTAGAGCCTGTGTTAGAGTTAGGTAAATCAGTTGCTCGCTCACTCCAGGCCACTGCTATCTTTACAGGCACCTGAACATTAATAGTAGTACAGAGAGCAAAACTGATGCACTTAAAATCATAATCCTAGAATCATTAAGGTTGGAAAATACCTCTATGATGGAGTAGAGCTCTCAATCCAGCACCACCCTGTTCACCATTAAATAGAGTCCCCAGCTGCCACATCCATGTACTTTTCTTTCACACATCCAGGGATGGCACTTCCACCACTGCCCTGGGCAGCTTATTCCAACATCTGGCCACCCTCTCAGTGAACATTATTTTTCCTAATATGTAATGTAAACCTTCCTGTGTACCAGGCTCTCAAACCAGAGGAAAGCCCAGGTGATTTTCAGACAAATGACCTCTGCTTTGTTTCTTGCACTAGAGCCTGTGATAGATGTGTTGTGTCATTATCTGCACAACACGCAGCAGCTAGGTCAGGATGTTTCTGCTCTTTCTTATTCTCTTCTGGGTGTTGATTATGTGCCCAGTCTTGTATAATGCTTAAGAACATATTGTTCTCTTGCAGAAGGTCATTGCATACATATTGGATATACAATGCAATTCTAGACCTCAAAACAGCTCTTTCAAAGTGATTTCTTTCACTTGCTAGTAAAAAAGGTCAAAAAACCACTGCATTTTTCACTCTGAAGCAAATCAAAAGCAGAGTTGGATGCTCAGGAATTTGTTCTGCCAGAGATGATGTTATGCTTACAGCACAGGGGTTATTAAATATACCAGTATGCTCTTACAGGAATAAGGCACAAAGGCTCCAGCATCACTGGCAGATACTAAGGGTGAGGCATACCTGAATCAGAGCCCTGTCATGACTTTTTAGACCCATCTAATGAATATCCAGGAACCCCAAGTTTTGTAATCAATTTCTCAATTCCTAACTATTGTTAACTACATTTTAGAAATTAATTAAATACCTCCTGTGTGAAAGACATTTTGTGAATAAGGGTAAGTGAAGATGGTGAAGGGCCTGGAAGGGAAGCCATACAAGAAGCAGCTGAGGTCACTTGGCTTGTTCTGGAGAAGAGGATGCTGAGGGGAGACTTCATGATGGTGTGTAACTTCCTCATGTGGGGAAGCAGAGGGGCAGGCACTCATCTCTTTTCTCTGGTGACCACTGACAGGACCTAAGGGAATGGATGGAAGTTGTGCCAGGGGAGGTTTAGGTGGGATATCAGGGACAAGTTCTTCACCCAGAGAGTGGTTGGGCACCAGAACAGGTTCCCCAGGGAAGTGTTCACAGCAGCAAGCCTGATAGAGTTCACTAAGTGTTTGGAAAATGCTCTCAGGCACAGGGTGTGATTGGTGTGCAGGGCCAGGAGTTGGACTTGATGATCCTTTTGGGTCCCTTCTAACTCCAGATATTCTATGACTTTATGGTTCCTCAGGAATGTCTGTTTTCTCCATTGCCTTTCAAGTGACTTGTGATGGCCTTCATATCCTGAGGCTATCTTGATGAAGTCTTTCCTTGCTATCCAACTACACTTTCAAAATCAGCCTACATTTTCCAATTGCAATTGTACTTCCATTTCAGCATTTAAATCCAGCTCCAAGGCTTCCCTGACAAATAAATCCCAGAGTGGTTTAGCATCTGTAAAAACGACATATTGCAGACACAGTACACTGAAATATGTTGTAAAAATTCGTATTTTATATGGTAGTCTAAGATATTTGATTGAAAGCACAAACTGTGCTATCCAAGAGCAGATGTTAATTAGTGAGTCTTGTATCATATGTGCTCTTTGCTCTTTATTGGGCTGTTTCAGAAGTGTATTTCCAGACTAGCTCAGTTATCTCCAAGACAGTTTGAGTCTTCTATTGTCTCATCAGTCTAAGAAGACAGTTAAATTCTTACCTTTTGGAGAAGATATTTTGTCTGAGCAGTTCCATGTGTGCTAAAGCATATCCATCTGGCATCCATGAAGGGAACTCAGTGTGATAAATATTACTACAAATTAGCATCGTTTGAAACCTTGGCTCTAAAAGGATTTAATTAACCATATTTACTGAATGGTCTTGGGATGTGTTTTAAGACTACTCCCTGCAGAGAGATGAAGGTAAACACAGACTTTGACACACTGCATGCTTGTGTTTGTGTGTGTGGATGTCTCCTCTGAAACTTTCTCTTGTCCAAAATACAGGTTTTGTTTTCTTGTTCCAAATGGAATATCCAACAACTTAGTCACTGGCAGTAAAACTTCTGGGTGCATGAACTCTTCAAAATAAAATGTCAATAGCTGAGGTTTTTTTCTAACGTATGACTCAGGGTAAAAGTTCTACTGCCAAGGTTTGTCAGTCATTAAACCTTCACTCAGTGCAGATAAAATCTGTGTGCCTGGGAGTTGAAACAAGAAAAAACATGTATTCCAAGGCATAAACAAAGATCTCATATGTTTATAGTGCTCACCTATCTTTGGTTAAAATACCTTCCAGAACAGCTGTAGATCACTAGGCACATACTTATGCACAGGTATTTCAGTGGCAGATTGATGGAGGCTCTCCTTCTGGCAGCAGCAAGTATTAGGTGTAGGCTGAACAGCAGCAGAGAAGCAGCCAGTTTTGTGAGGAAGCATAAAAGTAGCAGCAGAAGATTAGGAAGGGCAACTGGAACCACTTCTAGACGGAAAGACAGATGGAAATTACTTCAGACACTTTGGAAAGTAAATTAAATTTCAACTCAAGTATGTGCAAGAATTAGGAGACTGATAACAAAAGATATTAGAAAAACTTAAGAAATAAATAAAAAATTAATTTCATTTAATACCTTCTGTGCTGGAGAAATTCTCTCTTCTACATTTCCTCTCTATTTCTGATTTTTTTTTCTAGAAATTGCTCAACCTCTTTTTTCAGCGATTAAAGTCTTTTTCTGAATTAATTAAATTAGAAGAAATATTTTCCAGGAAGACATAAGAGGAATGTATGACTTGGATTCATTTGCAAGACAGAGCAATCCTAGTCAAAATGATGTTTCAGTTATTCATTTTTGGAATCTAGAGTTACATTGGTATTGTCTTTTATTTGTTGGAATCTGGAATTGAATTTCAACATAATTTTGTATTTTTTATAAGACTCTTGACTCAGTACATGTGAGATTTGGTGTCAATGTAATATTCTTATGTATGTGTATGTATATATATGTGGTCAGTTTTCTTTTAGATTTATGTATACAAAAGAAGTCATAAATAATTTTAATACATAATATAACATAAGATATATCATGAGATTAGCAAGGATAGGGCAAATGCCAAAATATTGCCCAAAGTCTTAGGAAACATGATGTTAAATTTAGCCTGGTTTATGCTGATTACAGAACCATTACAGATCTATGTGAAGGCTCAAATGATGTGTCACCCTTAGGATCTATAAAATTGCCTGTTCCATGGGCAACTCAAAAAAGTGATCTCTTATGCCTAGAGGGGTTCAGGGTTTTTTTAACTTTTTCAGTGCTTTGGTTTTTGGGCAGGCCATAAATTCAAGACCTGTGCCTGGGAGGCAGAAGCTCTCTGTTTGACCTGTGATTGCTCTGTTTATGCCAAAGAACATTGCAGGAGCAACATACAAATAAATTTGACTTCTGTCAGTAGGACACATTTGCTTGACCTCAACTTCCTTTACTATTTGCAGATCTTATAATTTATATGTAATTATTGATATATAATTTATATATAAGTAAGATTACCTTTAGCAAACACCATAGCTGAACTGAATTTCCTACTCCACAGTGAAAATTAGACTCTTCTTTGAAGCACTATCACCCATGTTTTCCCCTTTGGTTTTCCCCTGCCTTCAGAGATGATATATTTGGTCTCTGATACAGTTCTTCACACAAGGCAATGGTCACTGACCATGTCCTAAAACTGGAAAGGAAGTCATGTTAAGAATTTTGAAAATTTGAGTATAAAATACACTTTGTGAATAGTATAATGAATAATTTAAATTTATTTTCATTATACCATATGTCAAAATCCTTAGTGAATTGTTAGGTTTTATTAACTTTCCATGGAATCTCTTAGGTGTTTTCACAGGCCAAATTCAGAACAAATATCTGAAAAAAGCATGTTAAATTAAATATACTGCAATATTTTAGATTATAACCTCTCTTTACACACACAAACTACATTAACACAGCTGTGTAATGCCCTTTTGACTGAAACTGACAGTAGCTCCAGACAAGAAACCTGTGCATTAACTTTACTCTTGCATACAACTTTTACTTGGTTCTAACTCATTTCTGACTAATCAGCTCTCTGGCAGGGTCTAGTATATAAAAAGCACCAAAGTAACTTAAAGCCACTTTTGTTCTCCCATCACTTATGTGAGGCGGTACAAAATACACAATTCAACTCATTGTGCTTTATACCACTTCATAACCAGCCCTCATCTAGTTTTCCTCTCACTAATGGCAGTAAAAGGGTTCTGACTAACTTGGGAAAAGTATGGCCTCAAATAATTATAGTTTCCTGAACACAGCTCAGATGGTAGATACACTCAACCTTTGTATTTCCTGGGATATTGGCCTAACCAACAACAAAAAAAAAGCACAAAAACTTCATTCATATCTATTTTTTTTTAGTAGCAGAAAGGGATATTATGTAACTTTGGAAATTTGATAAAGATGCAGCTTCAGAGATGGGCGAGTTAATAGAAGCATTCTGGTTTCCTCAAAAGGACTATGTCTCTTTGCAACAATCATGGCTGAAGAGTCCCCCAGGGCTTGAAGTCCTCTTCTGTACTTCTGAAAGGATAATATTTAGAACAGAGACAATAACCTATTCATCCCCTGCTCTGATTTATGTTGTACACTTTGGATAACACTCATGCAGTAGCGGAAATTGTCAAAGTTTTGCCTATCTTTTAAGCCCTGGGCAAGGATGGAAGGGGAATGAGAAGCTTGAATGAAGCACTGAATATAGTACACTGCTGCTGTGCATAGTAGCTATAGACACATTAATATGCTTCCCTGGAAATACTTTGGACCTCTAGGTGTTCAGAGCCTCAGCTGAGTCCTGCTTTTGCCATGAATAAGAGCTTTTTACTACATAATCTGTTCTCTGAGGCACCATGGAGAGTGACTACTACAGCTTATTTACCGTGTGCCATGAGGTTTAAGGAAAGGCCCAGAAATACACAGCTGGAACAGGAGAGAATGTCAGAAGACAAGGAAGACTGGATGTATCACAGGTGAATAAGGAAATATTCAGCTTAGAAGAAAGCCATGAAGTTAGGACTTGTATTTACTAAGACACATAACTGTAATGGTGACAAGGAGAGAATTTTTGTTTGGTGGCATAGTTCTTGCTATGATGACTGGTAGGTGAGGTAACTTATTCACGTAATGTTTAATAGTTTTGGCATAACTCAAAGAAAATACAGTCCTCTTCTCTAGGCTTTTAGTAATTTATTAGGCTCTGGGCCACCCAGTTTCACCACCAAACAACTTCCCTGTAGGCAGCAGCGGGGCGGGTACTGGAGGAATTATTCTTTAGGCAGCAATAACACAAATTTTTTTCCAGATAAGTCAGTGATTCTCAAACTAATTTTCCTTTGCTTCTCAACAGGGGGTCTTGGGATAGGACACAGTAATAATTATTTGGCTCTATGGCTCCCAGGAACTACAGTCCTTGTTTTCTGCTTCTGCGTGTGCGGTCCATCTGTGCCCCTAATCAAAATTACTTCTAGGACAGATAGAAACTTCTTGACTCTTGACTGCCACTGCTTCTTGTGGGGATCTGCCTGGCAATATGCCCACTCTTCCATTCTCTTTGTCTCTAGTTTGAGTACTTCAATCCTAAGACAGATTTTGCTTATTTATATGTATCTATATGTGTATTTTTTTTAAATTTAAACTCAATTTAAGTGGTCTCCTGAAGTTTTCAACTTCCTTGAGGACTTTGGAGTTGATCTGGTGAATCATTTCAGCCCTTTTGGTTTGGTAGTGTCTTTATTTCTCCCCTCTCCTTTTGTCTTTTAAATTCTCCTCCCTCATCTTAATGATATTACATTGACAGCTTGGGAGGGTGGGGGAGGAAAGGAATAACCTCTTTTTATTCTCTCATTTCCCTATGTTACCTCTACTACTCTTGTTTTAACACTAAGAGAAGCCATTGCAATGTTGTCGTACTTTTTCACTGGCACAGATCCAGTGTTCTGAAAAGTAACCTCATGTTCTGAATGGCATCTCTATTTGCCAGGAAATCACTTATTTACTCATGGATGGCTACAGCCCTTGCCAAAACTGTCAGGTGTTCTAAACACACATGGAACTTTTCTGGGATACGGAGGTTTTGGCTTATTTGGTGTCAACTAAGAGGCAGTACATACCATCAAAGTGGAAAGGATCTTCTTGAATTAAATAGAAATTTCCATAAAAAGGTTTAAAACAAGAGCTTAAAGAAAAAAGGGAAGATACTTACCCTTGTATATTACTACCCTTGTAAATCCTCTTACCAAAGATAATTTCTTCTTTACTCTGTCTTGAAAAACAATTCTCTGTAAGTTAAACCAGGCAGTCACGGGGAGCCTTGCCTATGACTGTTTTGGACTCAGAAAAGTTATTTTTCTTAAATGAATTCTCCACTTAATCAGGTGTTTCTTGGTCCACATAGTTAACAGTGTGGTGGGTTAATGCCATCCTAGGCAGACCCAGTACAGAGAACAATTAAACAAGTCCATCACCAAATAATCACACAATTTAAAGCATTTGTATTAAGTGATCAAGTATTGTCAAAAAGTAGAAGCAACTGAAAAATGCTTCAGGATAAATATAGTAAAAAGTTTAGGGAAATAGATATGATTCTGTATTTATGATCTATGCAAGTGCTTTCAAGAGCTTCCCTGACATTTTTCCTGACAAAAGTAATGACCTTATAGACATTGGCTTGCCTACAGCAGTGCCTGGCCAGAAAGCCTTCACATACAGAGAAGGATGATAAGCAGGAATTCTGGAGAAGGGGAAAATTCTCTGGGATTAATTACCTGACTGTCTGCAATAATTGGTATGGACCAAACAAGCTTATTCAGAGGGGAGCTGGTTCTCTCTTGCCTTTGCCCTGGCAGAGATTAGAACTAGCTGAAACAGAAGGTAACCTTTGAATGCTCATGTCCATATTCTGAAATTAGGATAATATCATTTGGCTTCTTAAATTATTTCTTGGTTCCAGATGTTTTGTTTTTTTGTTTTTTTTTTAAGGTAGAATTACCATTTGATGAAAAGGATATTCAATTAAAATTCATATGCTGAACAAACACATTCCCTGAAATTTAAGTACTAGCAAGTGCAGTACAACTAAAGACCTGAGATAATTAAATAGTAGTGATAACAAAAAAGCACATTGATATTTTTAGATCTATTTAAACTCTTAAAATTGTGAAAAACAAATGAATCTTTCATCCATTTAATGTGAGCAGATGAAGCAAAAATACTCTACTAGGCAAATTCATACCTTTATCCACAAAAACGTATCTCTTTAAATAACATAAAATTTATATTTTGACCTTTCAAGAAGAAACCACTGGAAGATATTGGAGATGATAAATTTCATTGTGAATGCTGTAATTCTGAGACACATTCATATGCTTTTCTATAAAAGTACTCTTTTTGGATGATAATTTTGACCAGCCATGAAAATCACCAAGCCCAAACTCCACCTTCTGTGTCTAATACTGCACAATTATGCTGTCAGTCATTACACACAATACTGAGATTTTGACATTTTCAATGTGACTGAAAGTGCTTATATGACTAAATTAAGCTCATTAAAATACTGCCAACTTGAAATCTTCATGGACAAAAGGAGGAAATGTCTAATACAGATGCACTTAACCCAGTTTAACCCTCATTTTGCTTGTGAGAATAAATCTTTGGGTTTTATCACTGTAAAGAATAAATTTCTGTGTGTGTCATTGCTTTGAATAGGCTGGATAAAAAGCCCACTCAAACCAATCCAGCACTCCCAACACTGGCCACACTTTAATCACCCTCACAATCACGGGCAAGAGAGGGCATTACATTTTCAGAGCATGTCCCAGTGGAAACATTAAAAATCCTGCTAGTGGAAATGGGCTATCTAATAACACAATAAATATAAATCTGCCTGGAACGATCATGATTATCCTGGAATTCTAATGAATTGAGACTCTTGGTTTTGGTTAGGAGAAAGCTTTCGGGTTCCACAAATGTTATCTGCTCAGCATTCATTTCATCTCATGGAACACTTCTAGATTTATGTTAAACTGAGGTGAACAAGCCATTCTATCTTTGATCATTTTTTAGTTAAACAAAATGTTTTAGAGTTCCTGTGGCTGAGGGTGGATGAATTAAAATGCAAGCTTTGGTGGGATATGTAATTAGTAAAGCATGTTTGATCAAAAATAAAGAAATAAAAATAATAGTTAAACTGTTACTGTCCTTCAGTTTTATATTGCTGTTATCAGGTCTAGAAAAATGACAATGAACCAGGCTTAATATGTACTTTAAATTTGGTTAGTGTCTAATAGGATGTGTTAGTTCAAATAAATATTTTGAGTGAATCTTATCTGCAAGAAGACATTTGTAAAAGTCTTATGTTCATATAAATATACATCTCAGACCTTATAATTTGACTTGTACACAAACAAATAGATAATTGTTTGAGAGTAGAATATTGGAATTTTTTATCCAAACCATTTATTTTTTCTGATTAGAGTAGACAGTAAAGTTCTGAAATGATCTTCCATATGTCAGGAGAAAATGGACTTGTACTAAAGAAATGTTTGTTTGATTGTTTTTTTTTTCTTTGATGAAATAAAAGACTGTTTATTAGATGTTATTGGGGGATTTAAAACAATGAATCTTCCGAAGAAATACTGTTCTGGTTGTAAAACAACCAAATTTCTAATATCTGGCTGATCATTCTGAGACTTTTTTTTCAAACTCTGGATCTTACACTGGATTGATACCACCAGTTAAATTCATTAATATCATCAACACAACATGGTGTGTTCTTGGTAGCTTCTAATGATTTGATCTCTTCTGGATACAGCTTAAAATCATATTTTACTTTGTGTTGCCTTTATATGTGAGAAGGATTCAAGTTATTCATGCAGAGTGTAAGTGTATGCGATAACTGACAAATTCTCGACATCAAAACCTGTGGCTGGTCACCTGAGACTCTCTCTGCACACAGCAGAGCTAGTTATCAGAGATATATTTCATCACATCTTAAAATAAATGTCAAAAATAGGTCAAGTGTATCACACCCTGGAAGTCCTTATTTCCATTTATTGACATTTGCAAACTCAGCTCTTGATGTCTGCTGCAGAAATCCGAGCACAAGTGTTTATACTTCCATTGTCAGATCTGATTAGGAACTCGCAAATAGCACTGAAGTGATTGGAGAACATTCCTGAGGCCTCTACTCCAAATCTGCCCAGCTATTGAAGAGATGTATTTATTCCACAATGAGAATTAATAAAAAAAATAAAAATTCAGTTTGGAGCTATGATAATTTTATTTTCTCTGACTTTGGGATTCCAGTGACACACACAAGGACACAGGTTTATGTGTGCTGATTGCAAAATCCATGAGAAGGCAATGCAGCCTGGCATGACAGCTAATGAGCACCAAGTTCACATTTTGTCAGTAGTACAGGCTGGACTCAACAATGGAAGAAATGTTACATTATAACAAGTATTCTGCCTGACATGAAAAGTCATGAAAGAAAGCAAACAAGCAATAGTAAGGCTCAAAAAGGATGGAACTCCTCGAAATACTAAAAAAATCCTCCTGATATTTAAAGCAGTTAAGCTGAAGACAAAGAGTTTTGATCAGAGAGGGTAAAGAAACTAATTGTTGCAGCAGAGAACGCAACAGGATGACAGAAGATAAAATCAAAAGCAAAAGAGGGCCAAGTGGTTCTTTCTGTGTCTTTTGGAATTGTTGATAATTGACAGTTCTTGGATTCAAACCAGGTCTTGCTATATTTGTTATAAAGATAACTCCAATAGCTTGGAGGGAGTTTCATGAGTGTATCTTATCTCACTTCATGAAAACAGTATGTATTTTTAACTGGTAACAACTTCATTTCTGTAGAATAGGAAAGAAAGGTGTGGAAAAATGACTGATTTCCAAATGTGATAAGAAAATATTTGGTTTAGAAGGTGTGTCTGACAGCAAGCTTTAATTTATATGCCCAAAAGCCTTGGAAAATCTGTGGTGGGGAAATAAACATTAACAAAAATAGAACAACCATCATTCTGAGGTATAATTTACCTGCATTAAGGAGGCAATATGTATCATGCCTTGTTTTAAGCAAACTCTCTGGATGTATGGAGATTAGATCCAGCAGCAATTAAACCATTGCCTCTGGAACACTGCACATCTTCAGGTGTGTAACACAGGATAAGGAAAAAATTTGATTTATTCAATTACAGAAGAAAGAGAGAAAGAAAGAGAGAAAGAGAGAGAGAAAGTGAGAAAGAGAGAGAGAGAAAAAAAAAAGGGAGGGAGGGAGGGAGGGAGGGAGGGAGGGAGGGAGGGAGGGAGGGAGGGAGGAAGGAAGGAAGGAAGGAAGGAAGGAAGGAAGGAAGGAAGGAAGGAAGGAAGGAAGGAAGGAAGGAAGGAAGGAAGGAAGGAAGGAAGGAAGGAAGGAAGGAAGGAAGGAAGGAAGGAAGGAAGGAAGGAAGGAAGGAAGGAAGGAAGGAAGGAAGGAAGGAAGGAAGGAAGGAAGGAAGGAAGGAAGGAAGGAAGGAAGGAAGGAAGGAAGGAAGGAAGGAAGGAAGGAAGGAAGGAAGGAAGGAAGGAAGGAAGGAAGGAAGGAATAGAAATACATGTGTGTTGTTTATCCAATATTCAAAATAATTTTAAACTGATTTGCATTGTCTCACATCTAAAAGAGGATGAGCTCAAATATCTAGACAAATGAGCTCAAATACGATTGCGCAATAATTTGGCTAAATCCTAATTAGGTTGTGTACTCAAGTCACTGAGCCATTGGATCTAAACTCAGACACTTGGGAGCATGCAGTACTTCTTTCATGTCTATGGAAAAAATAACCTTGATTTCACCCAGAAACAAATTTGTAAAGCATCTAGGACAATTTTCCCATTCCAAATCAAAATGAGTTTTGAAGATGAAATCTTCATTCATAAATGGCAGACAGGCCAGTTTCTGAGAAGTTATATTTTACTTCAAGAACAGATTTAATCAGGCCAAAATCATAGACTTTCAAAGTATCACATGGACATAAATTTGCAGTGTTAATTTCTGGGTTTTTGGGGGGGGGGTTAGTGGGTTTTTTTGGTTGGTTTTGGGGTTTTTTCCTCCTTATTTACAAAACCTAATGTACAGGGAAACAGGTCTTGAAGTTTCATTAAAACTAATTCTGGTGCATGTCTCTTCAAGAAAGACTGTCCCTGAAGAGAACAAAACCATAAAAGATCATGACAAACTGATTAAATGCAGACTGTTCTGGAAAACTGAGGTTCAGGGTCACTGGACTCCTCACTGCAATTCTAAAAGTTTAGCCCAGCTAAAGCTCTGGGACGTCATTGAATCAGGAATTACAGTCTTCCAAATGAATCACTCTTCTAAGGGAAACCATGGAAGCTGTGACTTAACTGTTTTTTTTACAGGGAAGGAGAGCTTAGGGAAAAATCCACTTAACCCTTTCTTGGAGTTAGCAAAATGGTCCTTGAACTGGAAATGCTTCAAAACCATCTGAGTTCAATAAGCCACTCCTGAATTAATGCTGTTAATTAAATTTTCCAGCAAGTTTTAAAGAAAAACATGAAATATTTCAGTTTCTGGGTCTTTTAAATGATAGTAACTGAAAGGAAAACACATTTATAAATTTCTTTCCAATGTAAATTAACCAGATTTTGTGTACTCAAAAGGGTCCATTTAGAAAGAGAAATGAGAAGGAGTTTTGATTGCTCAACAGCCAACAGACTTATCTGCTCCCAGAAGAGTCTCCTTGGTGTTGAAACACTTCTCTTATGTCTAAATGGGAAGCAAAAAGGGATCTGTTTAAAGAAAATTCTGGTGTTGGTGTTGGGTTCTCATGAAAGGTGGGACTTTTTAAGGAAGCATGCTAACTTCCTATATGAAATTACCAGCATGCTATGTTTTTCCATTAAATCTGCAGTTAAACCTAAGCCTGCTTGGCTGCCTGTAGAAGAATCATTAAAAGATGCAATCTGTTCCAGTTACAGTAACCTGCAGCAAATATTTCATAATTGGGAACTGTGGAGGCGTTGAATCCATACCTGAAACATTAATATCCTTAAAGCACATAAACAATTTCAGTGTCCAGGACTCTTTTCCCATGAATTCTCATTATGCTATTAAAATTCATACCTGAGGCTGCAGGCTAGGGTTGTTAACAGCTGACTTGGAATAAAGTATACACTAGATAGGGTTTATTCTATTAAACTGACTCGTCAGAAGAAGTTTCATTTTGTATTCTTTCCGTACAGCCTGATGTATGAAATGAATGTCTTAACACAGTAAATGGAACTTGATTTTTTTGTTTTAAACATAGATCTGTGCAGAAATAATTGAGGGTATGGCTGTATTTTTCATGATGCAATGATAGTTTGCATAGTTACCAGCCGCTAATGAGGTTTTAAAAACTGCATTTTTAAAAGTCAGGCAATTTGTGCTCATGGAATATATCTGGCAGCCTCAGAGAAAGCCTGTCACACTAAACAAGTTATTTTCTGTGAGTTATCTGATAAGTGGCCTGTATCCATGCAGAGTTCTAATGTAAATCTTTTAAAAAATGTAGGAAACCTCAATATGATCACAATATGGTCCTGGGTGTTTTGTAAAGCCAACAACTCTTCCAGCCAACTTAATATTCCAGCCCTGGGAGGGACTCCTCCCTGTGTTTTGGGAGCTCTACAAGTTGTTTCTGAAATTCCAATATAATTACTAGCTTTATACCAGAAATCCCATGGAAGAGGCCTGATTGGAATGTATGCATTTTTGAAAACTGTATGATTTGTTAAAGGATTCTTTTTGTAGCTCTGTTTAATGGAACTGACTCCAACCTCAGCCTAACAAGAACAGAAATATTTTCCTTTCCAACATGTCAAAATATGGTCACTTGCTCAGCTTCAGAAAGACTACATTCATATTCCTGTCCATGCTGCTTCTCATGTCACATCCACAGGGCTATCCCTTTAACTTTCAAAGCATTCCTTAAAATTATTCCCTGGGCTGCTTACAAATAAGCAAGCTAACATCAAGATAAGACCTTTGGCCACTATTAGTGATCACCAGATAGACCAATATTGTTTAATTTCCTTAAAAGCCCTTGGCTGCCTCAGCATGACAGTTTCACTTCCACATTTATTTTTCAGTCTTTGGTGATATGGGTTCAAGGTCCAGTAGGTCTCCTCTCTTCATTCAGTGTAGATACTGTGGCTTTTTTAAAAAACAGACTCAGCAGGGCATTTAGATCAAGATTAATAGACTTACAAGAATGACATTTTCATGTGCTGTATTTAATATCCTTTCTTATTTATGAACAATATAGTCAACACATCAATAGGATTTGAGGCCATACAATTGACTTTTAAAGATACAAAATAAATTCAGCTCAGTATCTCAGATTTAGGCATCTAAAGTCATTTGAGATGCTTGAGAGTATCAAGTATGGAGACAGAACTGACAGATCTGACACACTACCAATGATCTTCTGAGGAAACACTTCAGGTAATTTCAAATTACACTGGAGGGCTAAATTACATCCTTAGTCTGAATTCCACATTTTGCATGTAGAAGGTAATCTAGATTATGTAAATTTATTCTGTCATTAAGAAGGAGAGACAAAGTATCTGTGGCAAAAAAAACTGCTGTGAAATTTGTCTGAGTGCTGAGCTACCTGGAGCCCATTAAAATTAACTCTATTCAGATGTATATCCAAAATTCTTCTTTTCTGTAGACACCTTCCTGGGGTTGTACATTTGTTCATTTGGTCTCCCCCAGTCTGGCAAACTCTCCATTTCTAAACCTGTGCAATTCCTGTGTTTAATGCCAGATGCCAAGACCAAGGGAAAGACACTTCTCAGAATTATTTCCTCTAAAGCACTCAATCTATGGTGTAGATAAAAGGTACCAGCTGGACAAATTGCCTGTATCTTTCCTTCCAGAAGAGAACACATTCTGAATGTCTTGAAAAGAAGACATTCTGATCTAGCTAGTGGTTGAACTGGTTCTGATCTAGTAATTGCTCTTTTAAAAGACACTTTCTACAGGGCTGTAGCCTAAATTTAGCATAGTGAATGTTTTTGTTCAAAGGCCATACTAGTCAACAATTTCCAGTGCTGGAAAATATTATAAAAATTACTGGGAACAGCAGGCTGTCTGTTTTTTCCAAAAGCATTAGAAATTACCAGCTCTGAAATGAGACCCAGGCTCGTGGCTAGCCTGGAAATGGAATAAGAACCACCTATTTCTCCAATACAGTTCTTGAATTAATTCTGGCTTCTGGTTGGAAACATAATTCATTTTCCTTTCATTTTTACATTCTTGAAAGTTTTTTTGATTAAAATTGGGAGGTGACATGACAGGAGAATGCCAACTTTCTGGTGCTTGTTTCTTGAGAACAAGAAAACCAGTTCCCTGATGGAGACCTCATGGAAAAGTTCTGTAAGTCTGAGAGGAGAGATGGACTGAACGAGAGAGGGAAATGGGAGGACAGGAAGAGAAAAAGGGAGATTATTGAAAGGGGAAGCTGAAAACAGAATGCTGTAAAGTGGAAACTGAAACATTTTTGGGTTGCTGCTTCCAGGATTTTGTTCAGAAAAGGAGGACTTGCTCCATTTTGAAAGGAGAAAGTTTGGGAAAGCGAGTAGAGGCAGAAAGGGTTTCTGGTCTAACCTTTCACAGCGTCTTGGCTGAGCTGTGGATGATTTCACAGTGGAGATGAAACAAGTTTGGAGACAGGCTTGGGCATGGAATAGGGTTGAACCCCAAAAACCCCAGGTTTTTAAAGAAAACCAAGAGGTTGTGTAAGGCTTTAAAGAGCACCTGAATTAGAGACCTCGGCTATGATATTGTGATTTGTAGACAGCTGTTTCACCTTCACTGGGTGATACTAATTGGAGTGCCTTTGCTGTGAGATGATAATCAAGGTTTTTCAGATGTGAAGGTGAAAATATTTCAGTGAAAGATTATCAGATTAATCTCTGTACAAATAGCAACTGTTATCTATCTCAGAGGCTTTAAGTAAATGTTAATATTTGCATAATTGCAAACACATTCAATGAATAGGAAACTTTGACATACTCTGAAAAAACTTCTTAAAAAAACCCGGCCCCAAACTCAAAGCAAACAGCAGACAAAAACAGCTAAAATCCTGTGTGGGAAGCATTTAATTTTAGTTTATTCCATCCTTGATTAGTTTAAAGGAAAAATACTTTATTATAAAAGCATGGTTTAAGAATAAATCTCTACTCAAGTCAGCAGTGGAGAAGTTACTTAATTTCCATTGGCACCTGTGGGACCTAAGCACATGATTCATATTAGACAGATGCTTAAGTGCTTCCCTGAATAGGACTGTGACACAGTGACCCAGCCCCAAAAGTGTATTGATGTATTATATGCAGTCTCTATAATATGCCAGTAAACCAGAAATAAAATGGCTGCTTGTGCCAAAAACATCTCATGATATGTAGCTTACAGAATGGTACATTGTAGGTTTACTACTGTAACTCATTTTTATCACTGCAGTTCAGCTGATTTCCTGATGGAAAAGGTAAACAGGACAGAAGAATCAGCACTCCATGATTCCTCTGTACCTAAAGAGATTTATTCTCAAATGAGCTTAGGAACATTCCTTCTGCATTCTGATAGACAGCAAGCAGATTCAACAAAGGCCATGCTATTCCTGGGGCTCTCAAACAGCAGAGAAATAAAAGGATTCCTAAAACATAGATTGTAACTTTGTCAGCACTCAGCAGAAAATCCTCAAATGTAAGTGAAAAGCAGAAATGCAATTGAAGAATAAATTCATTCAGCAACCCCTCAGTTCACAGTTTAGAAATACCCTCCCATATGACAGATTGGATAAGATACATTTTTAAGATTCTTTCCCTTTTTTTATCAATTTAATTTGTAGGTACTTCCAGTTTTGTAATTAATTATCTTACTCTTTTGCCTAGCTGGAATACATTTCGTCTTCTATTAAGTCCAGAATTCAAAGTGATTAGATAAATCTGAGGGGAGTACATAACACATGTTCAAGCAAAAAACCCAAATAAATCAGTGTTGCAAGTAATTCATTGCAGGGTCTATATTTTGAGGGGAATTAGGGGATTGAAAGCAATGGTGTGCTCTTGCTAAATTCCACTGCTTGGGTCAAGGTCTGAAGGAAACAGGAATTGCTCCTAGATGGTAATAGGCAATTCATGACTTAGAACTACTCTGTCCCAGGGAAATAAATCCTGAACTGCTCATTGCATTGAAAAGTGCTGCAGCTGCAAGACTGTGATGTAAAAAGCCCAGACAAATGGAGCTGGAGAAGTGACAAAGCGTAGGTGAAGATGTGCAGGAGATGAATTCAACAAGGTGAAGTCTGTCCTGTGATGCAAGGGCTCTTGATGCCTGATGCCCAAGAATGGCAACATGTGCACTGAAGAACAAAAATGTCCCAACTGTGAATTTCAAAAGTTTAGAGTTGAAGAGGATTTAAACAACAATATTTAAATTACTGTGTTTAAATTGAGTACCATAGTTTCTGAATTGAACCTGTATTTTGGTACAATGACTGAATTGTAATGTAACTGATGAAAAATATACATTACTGTTTCCCATGCTGCTGCCAAATAGTCACTGTTCACATAGCATTAATACTTGCTGCTTTTTTCTAAATGGACTACAATATGTACTTAGTCTGACCTGACTGATTTTTTTTTTTTTTTCCATAGAAAATGATTCTATTTTATATATTGCTAAGATAGGCCTGCAGGTAAACTTTCTAAATCCTCTTTTCTTCATTGAAATTGTCCCAAAGAAATGAGGGAAGTGAGCTTGTATTCAATCCAGCCCTGGAAACTTGGGTTTGGTGGTGATTACCTTCTCTCAAAGGACTTACACAGAAGACAACACCTTTTAATTCCTGAGTTGATACAGATCTGAAATCATCACCCACCTCCCTTTTTTGTCTTCAGAAGAATAAACAGAATTGCACACAACTATTTAAATGCACTTAAAGTGCAATGTGTTAAAACATTTCCCACTAAAGGCCTGAGGAAAACCTGTTCTGTCATTCAAGCATGTCCAAATCCACAATAAGCATACATGTTCTGTTTTCATACAAAAGTCCTGGTAGGAAATATTAAAATAGAATACAAGAATTCCCTAAAAAAAACTTACAAATGCTCTAGTTTGATTGCAGTTGTATTTGAGTGCCTAAAGCATCACTACTGTGTTGCTTTGTGAATCAAAAGGTATTTTTATTTTTGGATATCCTTTCAGCCACTGCTGGAATTTCTAATCAACAGGAGTAATTTCATCCTTTGTTATTTTCTATAAATTGTTTAAAAGCTCCTATTTACATTGAGGGGGCACAGAGCAAAATTTCACATATTGCAGGAGAAGTAGGTTGTAAATGTCCACAATGTCTAATGTTAAATGTAATTTTAAATTGTCTGGTATAATGTGGAATTGCAGATTCTTTGCATAAAGAAAAAGGCAAATCACACCAATTGTCTCAGTGCATTAACTTGCAAATGCAGATCTGCTCAGCAAGGTAGTGTCCCAGACACATTACCTGTGTCTGAAAGTAGGAGAAAATGAGGGAATTTTTCTCCTTTCTTACTTCATTTGGTGTTGCTTTGTCTTTCTTCATAAACCAGACTAAATGTCAAGTGTATAAAAACCACTTGGAAGTGGAAAAAAACAACAAAATACCACAATGCATTTCTTGCCTAGAATGCTTGTCCCAAAGCAGAACTCTTTTGGAATATGGTGCTGGCACTCCAAGCCTGTATTCAGGGAGGGGCTGTGATAAGGCACTTCCTCCAACCCAGACTTTTTCTCTTCCAATCTGTCAGACATTATTTGTGCATTTCCCTGCATCATTGTGAGTCTTAATCACTTAGGACAATGCTCATATAATCATCAGTGGAGGAAGGTTAAGGGTCTTAATGTGCCCCAAGCACTATAAAAGCCTCAGAAAAGAGGTTCAGTGACTGAACAATATTATCTTAAAGGCTAAAGATGCTTTTTTCCTCCTAATGTATACAACTAGGTGGGCTTTTACTGTAATGAGCAGAAGTGACTATAAAGGTCACTGATAATACTCTGTATTTATAGAACAATTTAGAAATATTCCTATCTCTTCCCATCATTGTGGAGGAGTTTTACAATCCTTTCCTTTCATCAGGTGACACAATTGTGGCTAATGACACAGTTTCTTCGACAAAGTTTTTGGAACACGGTAGAACTTGGAACAATAGTCAGGAACTTGGGTGTACATGTTTAGGCAGTTACATATTCTTCAGAATTATTAAAACCTTTATCTACTCAGGGGGTTTAGTGAGACTTTCACAGTTCCATATATAGAAATTAACTGATTTGCATAAAAGATCTCTGATATTGAGCAGCTTCAAGAACTTTCTGTCTTCTAATTATCAAAGCAATCATCACCTACCTAGCTGATATTTCAGGTTCTAGGTTTAGCAGCATTGACATCTCACACTCTCTTTGTGTCCCTATTTTAAAACAATGAAAATCAGATGACCCACTAGTGTTTCAGCAGACATTTTAATGTGTCATGGAACTTTTTTCTCTGAAGTGCCAATTTCAATACAACAATGCACGCCCTAAATTAAATAGTTCCAATAAAAGGATTAGTGCAGCCAACTTGGCTTCAAGTTGACATAAGCTGGCCTAGCACACTGAGTAAGTCCTCAGGAGGATGGTGTTAAGATACCAGAGATACTCTTCCATTGACATCCAAAGTACTTCCAGAAAGTATTTGTACATTTCTGTTTCACCATAGGCACATCTGAGGTAGAGAAGGGCTCAAGTCTGAGTCATGTGGTTGTGGAGGCCTGTGAAGCTTTTGTATACATTGTGTATAAAAGGGATATTTCAGGCTCTGGGATGTCCATTTGGCACTTCTTCAAGAATGTGAAAAGCAGGCTTAAATGAAAAATTCAATGTTCTGAAATAGCAGATTTTTCCAAATAATAAGAGACAGAAAACTTCTTTACTGAAAGCAAAACTTTTGTCCAACAAAATAACTCTAAAAGGAACAAAATCTCTTTTTTTATTTTTCCCACATGATGTGATCAAGTACATTTGTCATGGGTAATTTGTAAAGTGCATGCCTTTAACACTGTGTTGGTCACAAGATTTGTACATTGCAAAGGCCCAGTAAAACCTCAGAAAAAGCTTGGAAAACAGATCCTTGCTCATTGTAATTAGAGCATGGAACAGACTGATATCTGAGCAGTGAGCTAACAAATGACCCATTACAGAGGTTATTTAAATGTTTAGTATAAAAATGGTAATGCCTCTTTAGGTACTTCCAATGGCAACTCAGGAGTTTGAATTCTCTGTTGTAACAACAAAATGCTACACAATTTAATGAGAAGAGCTTGAACTATTAAACCCTACAAAGGTCATATTAATTGAAATCTATGTGTAAGCCATTTAACTGGAACTTGTGTTTTTTGATGTGGAAGTTGATTTTTCCTCTTCTGCGGTTAGAGCCTATCATTGTCTAAATGTTTACACAATAGCATTGATACAGTTCCTCATTTATGAGTGAATGTATAACCTAATTTTTGCATATCATGATGGCTATCACAGTTCTGTATTTTTGTTTACCTTTAGCTTAGTACTTTTAAATATGAAGCACAGGTAACTTAGTCACTAGCAGTAGACATTGCCTCCATGCACAATCCTCAGGGTATGGATCTGCACCACAAATTCACCTACAGTAAAATCAGTACTTTTATATTCTGTGCCTTATTCTTTTTTTAAAAAATAGTGGTTTTAGGGAGTATCAAGTGTGCAGGACTTTCTTTAGAGCTGAGAGACCCTGAATTCCAGGCTGGAGGTGAGAAAGTTTACCTTTTTCACCTCACATACATAATGGGATTTTAAAGATACTGTACTCTAGACTCCCTCTGTGCATGAGAGGATGATTCAAGTTATCCATTACAAAATTACCCATTGAACACAGTCTGTTACAGATAAAGGGAGTTTAGGCTGACTATTCCTAATACAGGTGTCAGACTACAGTTAGAAGTGTGTATGTTTATAGGGTTGCTCATAAACATTCCTGTAAACTGAATAGTGCTGCAAGTGTCTTTATAAAGGAAGACATTTTTTAATGATGGTTCTCTGAGTGTGGAGGCTCTGGAAACCTTCAGTTAATTTTTACTTTGTTATGAAATATTTTCTATTCACAGAGAAAGGTGTAGGATTAATGAATACAGACACCTGAAAGTCTTGAAGATCTAAGCATTGGAAACACATCATCTTACTGTACATGTCTAGAGTCAACCAATGCCCCTTATTAGTCACTGGATAAGCAGTTCCACTGTCATGGGCTTGTTTTCCTTAAATTAAGATTGTTTCACTTGGTCCTCAGAAATCTAGCAGAGCAAGCCAAGCTAGCTTTGTGCTTCATTTGCCTGAAACAATTATTTTGGTCTTTTCACTTGGAGAATTTTTTTCACTCAGTGGTGCTGACTAGAGTTTGGCTGACTTTTTTCTGTCTGGTCACTCTAAAGTTTTGTTATCTGGTACATGGATAAAAATCCATACAAACCAATCTAAGGTAAACAAAACATAATGAAACGTTAGAAAAATGGAAACAAACAAATGGGAATTTGAGAAGTGTTGCATGGGATGTACAGCATCTGCAGGCTTGCTATGCTGAACATTTCAGATAAAGAGCTGAGGACTTTAGCCAATTTCTTTGCCTCTCACCTATAATTTCATGCTCATTTTTTTATTATGGACATAAACACATCTGCTGCAAAAAAAAAACCGATTGAAAATTATTTCTATAAAGCTAGAATTCTTGTGGTAAACAGCACTTTTACTTTGTGCAAGTAGAAAAACTCTGAGCAGCTTTACAGCACCGTAACTAGAGAGAGTTCTTTAGCAGAAAACTTTGCTTTGTAACTAGAATGTATAAGGGAAGGAGAGATGGAGCTTCAGCAAAGCAAAGAATATTCATAGCAAACATCTGGCTGTACAGTAGGTTTACAGCTAATATTAGAAAAATTTAAACTTAAGTCACATTCTCTCTTGTAATTAGATAAAGTGATTTCAGACCATTCTGGCTTGTAGCCATTAAGACTACTAAATCCTGAGCAAAGGTTCATGTTTTTAGATCTCTCTTTCCACTGGTGATGACCTGTTCAGGGAAACTATTAAACCAACATACTTCATCACATTAGAGACAAGCAGCACAATATTCTCTTTCATTCCGTTCCAGATCTCATTCTTCTCTTAGGCTTAATTCATAGTCCTGTGTATGAGGTCCACCACCTGTCAATGATCACAACTTTTTTTTTATGGGCAATCTGTCAGCTGTCACCTGCCATATTTTACTATCATTCATTTTTAATTAGAATGTTGAATTTTTATCTTGATATGATCCTTTTACTTTAGCACCTTAAAAATCATTGTATTACTTATATCAAGATGAAAAGCTAGAGAAGAAAATATATACCAGAACAAGAAGAAATTATTTTTAAAGGGACTAATAGATAGATTTTTCTGAATAGAAATCATGGAGCTTTCCTTACTGTTATGTCCATGGCCTAAACCAGGAGAGTGTTGTGCCATACAACCTCAAATAAAAAAAAATATTTTTTTTTCTTTGAATTTAAAAACTGTGAGGAAACAAGAACTGTTAACAACTAGGCAGTTAGCAATTTGTAGGGCTCAGGTCTAAATCTGGACCCCTAAATTTAAGACTGTGATGTAAATATCTTCAGGGAAGTGAGAGACATTGTTCTCTCTCTCATAGAAGTCAGTGGCGACCTAACACGGGTTTTAGTCTGGTTTGGTGTCTGGTGGCATTTCAGGTTCCTTGTGGCAGCTGCTTGGCCTCCCCCTGCCAATTGAGAAGGACGTGGCTCCCCTTAAATCTTTTGTTGTATCTCCCAGTCCTGTGAGTCTCAGACTCCCTACAGCATTTCAACTGGTGTCAGATGCCTACATTTAGATAAATTAATTGAGTACAGTAAAAACTAGAGATCACAGCTGGCCAAAAGCCAGGTTGCCTAATTAATCTAATCTAATCTAATCTAATCTAATCTAATCTAATCTAATCTAATCTAATCCAATCCAATCCAATCTGAAATGTTTCACAGAATCTCAGCCAGGCTCCAGTTGTCACTGTCATACATCTCCCCATTGTTCTGTCTTGTGTGGCACAAGATGCATAAACATCACAGAAATGAGCCATGCCATAGATGCCTGCTCTCAGAAGTTAAATGGCTTTTCCATGTGCTGTCAATGGTGTTATATCAAAATCTCTGTTGATAATCATGAGATCTTAGACACCTACTGAATATATAAAATTCTGCATCTATATTCCTAAATTTAGACACATTTTATACAAGCAAAATCTGTACTACATTTTATTTTATTTATGCCAGTCTTTTGGTAGTTCTAAATAGCCCTGCAGAGGGACAGACTTTCCATCTACCCTTGTTCCAACAGACAGATCCAGGAGGACAGCTGGGAGTGTATCCATGTAAGTCAGCAGCGGACAGCAGTAGCTGGTAGCACTCCACACTCACAGCCTCGAGACCAGCTGACCTGTGGTTTTGGCTTTGTGCTCCACAGTCAAAAAACATCCCCGAAGGTGCTCAGTCCAAAAGTGCTGTATTTTGCTGCCTAAAGATTTGCTCAGACAGCAGTTCCAAGTGAATGCTGTCCAGGCCACGATGGGAGGCTGGTCTTAGTTTGATGGAAGTAATAGCAGGTGTGGAGAGATCCCTTTGGAAACAAAATGGGCCAGCACAATTTTTGTGTTGATGCAACATATGTTCTTAGTTTAATTTGCATGAAACCTTTTCTGTTCATGTGCATTTATGCAGTTGAAGAGAAAAGCTATATAAAAGGACACAATGCAACTTTTGGAAAGCAAAGTGTGTATTTGGGAGACAACTGTTCACATCAAGGCCCAGCTGGATTTTTTTTAATACCAAGGCAACTCAGTAAAACCAATGAACACTCTTGTTGTAACTGAACAAGATTTATCCCTTGCATTTTTACAGCTGAATGGGGTGCGTATAAGGGTCAAAATTTTGCCCTCTTTTTTTTACCCCATTCCCCAAAATCTCACCTTTCAATCAGCAAGGTCACAGAATCCTTGGGGGGAAAAATACAGAAATTGGCCAAGAATTTGTTCTTGTTCCTCTGTTTTTTTTGCATTTAGGAACTACAAGCTTTTCTTTGAGCAGCATGAGCACAGTGTGTTTACTTTCTAACACTGAGGGGTGTTTGGAAATGCTTGATGTGATTTGAGTTTTCTCTGTGCCTCTTTCTGTCTGCCTTGAAATAGTGCTTGATATTTCCAATGAATGCACCTCTGGTGTTTGAAAACCAAATGGTAATAAAAACAAATAAAAACCCAAAAAAACCCACAAGAGTAGAACACATTCAGAGAGAAGGAAAACAAAACATGGAGGATCTCTCTGTTGGAATCTAATGGCGAAGATGAGGAGAAACCTTGAATCTTGTTTAATTTGGACTTTTCTCGGGAACGTTTTGGTTTAAGTTAGCTTGTTGCAACCTGGAAGAAATTACAGCTTTAATAATATTCATCTGTGAAAATCTGAACAAGCTAATTATGTTTAGGCATGCCTGGGCTGAGGTGTTGCCCTCATTTAAGGCAACATTTTGTGGCTCAGCGGTGCAATAGTCACAAACCATAAGGAAACATAGGAGAGACTATTAAGGCTCCTCCTAGCAGGAAGAACTGTGTGTGGTCCTGGTCCTTCATCCTACATGTACTCTCAGTAAAATGCAAAAATCACTGGAAAATAAAGATGATTAGTGGAGCAAGAGAACTCAGCACAGTGAATGGCAGCTCACATTTCTGGGTCAGCTGGAACTTAGAAGTGTCCTTACTAAATTTCATGACTTGTCAAAGCCTTGGAAATTGTAAATTGTGAATGGAGCATTAATATGGAGTGTCTGGGAAGCAGCCAGTTGCCCAAGCAGTTGCTTCCCAAGAAATTAAAGAAGACTTAAAATGTTTTCGGAAGTACTTTGGGCAAAGAATAACTTCTGATTTTATGTAATGTTATTTTTATTGCTGTACATTTCTAAGTCCACATTTAAAAAATGGTGTATTTGTCTCCTTGATTGCAGGAGCACCTTGACAGTTCACTATAATTTTACAAAGATACTCATTGGGAGATACAAGTTGTTTTTATTAGTGATCCTAGAAACCCTACCTGGCCTATAAAACTGTCCAGTTGAAGGATTACACATATATAACTTTATTTACTCTTTTCAACTCTACCTGGCAAACATTTCACAACTGCACACCGTGTTTCAGTGGAAAGTAATCATTGTACTGCCAATGGCTTAGGAAAGGGTCTCCATTCTCAGTTGTAAATTTACCAATCTTCAGTAAGCAACACTGATTAATCCCAGATGAGTATGTGATTCTCCAAAGCTGTGGTCATAGCGTTGCAGATCTGGGATGGAAAACTAGGGGTCACATTTCTGTTTAGAGTGGCACATTCACATCTCTGCTTGTCTTCTGTTTTGCATACCTTAAAATCAACAACTGACTTACCTAACCTGGAAGGAATAAAGCAAAACAAAACAATACCCCTACAAAACACTCTTGTGAAATGAGGAAGATTAGAAACACGCCAGTAGGGCCTTTATATCTGTCATATCATACTGACTATTTTGCATTCCTATGTTATTGCAGCAATTTCTAAGTATGAAACTTCCTTTTCAGTGGTATGTGTGGTGGGAAGTTATAAATTAGACCTATAGACAAATACAAATCTGGGGCAGAACGTTAGTGTGCATTATTCACAGAAAAAGAAGGAGCTGTCAGTGACTCTGCTATCCCACCCAAAATGCTAGATAATGATCTGTAGGAAAGAAATCTGTGCTGGCAACCAGCAGAAGTAGCATTTATGGGTCTTTTTTACTTCCATATTTAAAAAAAAATCTTTCAACACAAGTATGGTTTAGTGGGTATCTGGGGACTTAACTGAAATATGGCCATTTCACTCACATTGTGATAAAAACACATCTGAACATTATCTGTTTCCAACTTGTAGAAGGAAAGTGGCTTAAGAAGCAAAATTTTGCTTTAAGGAGTTAAACCTCTGATCACATACTTTGTTCCCACTCTGTGAGACACTTTAAACTGTCTTTTCAGTTTTCCTCTCATTTGAAAATTCTCTCACTAGTGGGGAGATGGTGCTCTGGTGATTAAACACAGATTTTAGTGTCTTGCTTTATTAACAATGTCTCTGGTTCTGCCAAATGTTGTTGCTGCTTCAGGATTCTTTGTTGTGTACCAAGAGCTGGCACATCTTCCTGCATTTGTTCTGGCACTTTTCTGTCCCCACAGTGCAGCAGCACAGGCACTAGAGGGATAATCCAGCAAAACGCCCCAGGGACAGAAATGCCAACCAACCAAAGCCTGCCTTGAGTAATGCAGCCAGAACACTTGAACTGTCGTGGAAAATAGGAACTGGAGTAATGGAATTGAATTTTACAAAAGATACTATTAAAGAAAAAAAAAAAAAAAAGAAAAAGGTTTGAATTGAGCTCAGTTTTAAAGCCAACGTGAGCCTGAGCAGGGAGCAGTGCATAGCTGCTCCCAGGGCAGGGCAGGAGTCAAGCTGGTCCACATTTTCCCTGAGCATGAAAATGATTGATGCCTTTTTTCTTACAGGCATTGACTGCTTAGTTCTGGCTGGTAGAGATGAGAGCTGCCTGCCATCCATTCCCACCCACCTGGTGATGAGGGAGGCAAAATTTGACCTTTTCCTCATCACAAAGCCTGAGCATCTTCCAGAAATGCAATTGTCCCCACGAGGAACAGGAGAGCAGGAGTGCAGGAGAGCAGGAGTGGTCTGTGCCCAACAAATGTGAGGCAGGAGCACACAGAGGCTTGGGGATACAAACTCAAGTGTAAAGTTGAAAATGTAACAGCTTCATGACCAAGAACCCAAATTGGCACAAAAATTTCCAGAGCAGCAGTGAGGGAAGACAGCAGGCTGTGATTTGAAGCTGTAGTTTTCCGTGTGGAACCTGCAGTCTGTGCTGGGATCTGCAGGGTGGTGGGAGATCTCCAGCCTGCAAGGTACCTCAGCCCACAGAGGTGTCCCTGTCACAGGAAACAGGCACCTCCATGTACTGAAAGCAGCTTGGCCTCGTTCTCCTGGAGAGACCAAACATGTTCCAGCTCTGCTCCCACCTGGACTTGCAGAGAATGAGGTCAATTTACCCTACCTGCAATATGGGAATTATGGTTCTGGTTTAAAGTGCTCTGCAATCTACAGCTAATTGTGAACTATTGATTTCTTTGTTCCCTTCTCAAAAGAGCTTTTGCTTCCATTTATGAATAAAACTTCTTTTCTCAGATCAGTAAGTAATTTTTTAGCTCTATCCCAAATAAAATTAATTTTTAAATATTATTATATTAATTTTCATTTATTCAAACATGTGAATCATCTTATTAAATCTTTTGCAATGCTTTTCCAAAGCTTTAAAAGAAACATAATTTATCTGAAGAATCACTTTTTAACACAGTATTGCTATAAAACGTAATTTATTTCTTTAGATAGGACAGGTAATATTTTCTTTCTGGCATCCCACTGATATTTTGACACTCTTCTGATTCCCTCTGTTCTTGGATAACAGAAAACAACACTTAAGAAATTACAGGGGTTTTATTTACAGTGAGACATTCATCAGTGAGGTGGCAATAGCCACTTTGGTACACATTGCAATCACATGAGCTTAAATAAATTTCCAAGCAGCTGTGATGCCTACTCTCTCCAGCTGCACTGCCCATGACTATTTTAAAGATCATTAACAATACTCATGTATCAGCAGACTGCTACAATCTCCATGCAATGTAAAGGTTCCCTGACTAAACTAGCAATTTTCCATTACAACTCAAAATTGTTATTAATGGCCAGGATTTGCATATTTTAAAATATCATTTTATGCTTAGTTTGCTTTCTAATGACTCGAAACATGCAGTAATGACCCTTTGGATTGTGTTCTGCTTTCTTTCTGAATTAATCCTGACAGCTTTCTCGCTGTAAGAAATCATTGATTTCATAGTAGTATTGCATAGATTTCAACCATAGTCTTGAATCTGCATTTAGTTGTCATGACTGCAGCTGAACACTTCAAATGTTTAAGCCCTTCTGCTATCTCAACACCTTTTTAGAAAAGCCACCTCCCAGTGCCCACCAGGAATTAGCCATCAAAGCAAAGGCAGTTACCATGGTCTGGGGAATCACTGAAGCATCAATCAGGAAGCCTTTTTTCTCCTTTATTTGCCTGTTACCTAGGAAGAAACCCCTCTGTTTTTATGTTATTGATTCTTCCTTGATTGTTATCTCGATAAGTAGATTAAACATTAGCACTCTGTAGGGTCAGGCCACTCCTGCTGCTCATAATTTCCAGTTCTATTACAAAGATACTGTCAGTTTGCCTCAAACTCACTAACACATGTGTTTCACTTTAAAACTGAATTCATCTCATACAGATGCAAATCGCCTTGTTGCCTCCCCAGGGATTGTGTGAATTGGCATCCCCCATCATAACCTCTCCAGCTTGTGTGTTCCCTTGGAGCAGCCACTTAAATTCCACCTTACACCTGCAATATTGCTCCCTTTAGGAAGAACTGCTTTCACTCCATGGGGATATGTCAGAATATAGTTGGTGGAAGCCAAAGGAGTCTTTGAAAAAAAGACTTATTATATTTGGATTTGAGTAATAAGGGCTTCTCTGCAAGACTGCAGATTACCAAAAGTCCACTTAAACCAAAATCTCTTTAGCATTCAAATAATCATTCAGACAGGAACTCAGTCACCTAAAGAAACTCCTTTCCACTTCATCATCATTCTGGGAATCAAGCCCTGAGACTTTTCCAGAAGTCTACTGGTATAAGACTGGTGTAAGAGGAAAATCAGACTCAGAATTTTCAATTTTTTCCAGCTATTAAGTGCCTTTCAGTTAATTTCCTTTTTTTGCTATTAATACTGAAAAATGTCACTTCCTCAACCTTTTTCATTCCCCCCTTTTCCATTTGGGTAATGCAAATAGAAGTGTAAGACTCATGGCAGCATTACAGCAATGAAATCATATTATCACTGCCTTCGGTTTCCCCTTCCTGAGCACCATGCTTCCCTACTGATTTTGTACATATCTATTTTTTCTGAACATGGAACTGTTTTTTTGGTTTTTCCCTATTTTTAAACAGAGCAATATTAAATCAAGTCTTTACTTTCAAAATTACTCACTGGATAGATCTCTTATTTATTAAAGCTCTTTAGCAGTTTAACTGGCTGCTGGTAAAATTAAGGAAGGATGATTCAGGATTGGGTCATATCTAAACTTAGTTTAGTTGACTTACAGCATATTATTTTAAAGATTTTTTTTAACTTGCATTTTTACATCATATCTTTGCTGTTGATGATTTGCTGTGGGAGCAGCACAGGTGTTTGACTTCTGCTTCATTGACACACAAGAACCATTTGCCACCTCCTCAGGCCAATTATCTCATGCACTTTCCATTTCAAAACCTACCAACCGAATTCATTTGCAAGGAAATAATCCTACATTAAAGGATGTCTCTTGAGTAAAGGCTACTTACTCTGTGTAAAGCAATGAAAAATCACAGTCCTTAAATTATAATGTTGGCATTTAAGCTCTTTAGTTTCAGACTCCCAAGAGCTGTTTCCACCTTTTTGAGGTGGAAATAGTAATTTCTATTAAGATGTGACAGCATCTTTCCACAGACAGTGTATCTCAGGGAATTTTTGAGAAATTTGTGCCAAACCTTATTTGGTGCAGTTGGTATTGGGAGACTCTCTGATGGTCAGTTCTCAAGATTGCTCTGATAGAGAGTTATATTATTTTTTTTTCTTTTTTCTTATTGCAAATCCATCCTGATGGGTTTTGCAGTGCATACTACCCAGAATTCTTGTGCCAATTTAAAATTCTCTGCTTGCCACGTGAACAGAATAAACTGTAGCAATGGTATGCAGACAAATGTGGCCCTTTGTTTATTGCAATCACATAAATCTGTGTGAATTGATACTGGTGCAAAGGTCTCTGATGATCCTGAAAGAGAGAATTTGGGCAGGATATCAATCTCTTATGATCCCGAAATAATGCCATGAGATCTTTAACTTCCACTTGAACAAGCACTAAAGGCAGAGAGATGGAAACTTGGATTAACTTCTTAGCCAAGTGACACCTCTCGCAATGTTTTTGACCCTTACTTTAAAGCTGTCACCGGTTGCCTTGATTTATGGAAACACTATCCTTTTAAATCCTCCTCCCTCTTATCTCTGCAGGCAGTTTCCTGATTTGCTTTTCTTTCTCTTAGATCATCCATATTATTTCTTGACAGAGGTTGTGTGGACAGCCACACTTTCGATAGTACTCAGAAAGAAAAATGATTCTCTGTTTTCCAGCTGAACAGAAAATATTACAGATGGTTTTAGTAGTTTCACTCAGAAGACTTCAAGACTTCTTGTTTCAGGTTACAGAAGGAAAAATAGTAATTTTTAAAAATGCAGAAAAATATCACTACAAAGTCGTTTTCATCCTACTCTAATTTCACAAGCTAAGTTTCCCAGGAAAATCTGAAGTGTACTATAGTAACAGGATACCTTTTCCATCATTCCAAAGAGCTTTTGTCAGTAATAAAGAACCTGTTGGGCTAACACTGATTCACCAACAAAAATAAAAGCTGGCCCCAGCCCCAGAGATTTTGTCTATACACTGGCACTGTACAAAACCATGACCATGAACAGGTCAGAGCATGAGCACACCAATATCTCTGTTATTTATCAGTTGCCATGATCCCTGCCACTGTTCAGCCTAGTGCCATTTTGTGTTATCCAGACAACACCTGGGTGCAGTTCAAGGGACTGCACATGCCTCTTTCCCATGGGCAGTTTGGGAATTTTCATCCTGGTGCTCTTTGGAGAGAAGCAAGACCCAGAGTGTGAAGTCAGGCCATGCCATAGCATGGGGGGTCAGGGGCACAGAATGGTCTTTGACCATTTTTACCACTCAGACACAGCCAGAGAGTCTGCAGCTGAAGCACAAGGAAAGTGGCAACAGGGGAAGACAGTGGAGAATCAGCCCAGGGAAAGGAAATTTTGTGAGGCATCACCTGCAGAAACATTGTCTATACTGGCATAGCCTCAATTGTATTTAAAAGGAACTTTTCTAGAATTTGTTGGTCAAGATTAAAGAAATAATGAAGCCTGGCTTAAATGTCGAGAATAGATAATAAGGTAGAATTGTTAAGTTTTGATTTTTAGGCAGAAATACACCATAGTTTTAAAAATTATGAAGAAGCTACCACTGGCCACACTGTTATAATCCCCTGCCCATACTGGTGGCTTTCACAATTTCCTTTGGAGAAAGGACACTCAAGCTAATTCTGCTCTCATCCAAAAAAGAATGATGAGGTGGGACACAAATGAAGCAGAGCACATTTCTCCTACTCCAGAGGTGGCTGATCTGCCTTGTGGAAGCCTGACCTTTCCCAGACTCATTCAAAATCATTCAAACACACCCCATAAAATGTTCAATACTCTCTATTATGTTAATTTTTCTGCCATGGGTTAGGAAAATCTAAAAAAAAATTGCCTGAAAGGTAATTTTGCAGAGAAGACTACTGTTAAGTCAGTTACCATGCCTTACACTTGAGATTGACATCTCCTTTTTGACATTCCTTTGGTATGTGAGAAACCATATGTAGAAATAGACTTATAACAGTTTGAAAATATGGACAAGCAAGTTGTACTTGATGTCCTTCTGAAAAGGCATCCACAAAGGGAATAAAACCAGAAAAAAAGTACAAAATACTAAGTCAAATCTGTCACTTGAATTTAGACCAGCGGTCTCGACAGAGTAATAACTTGAATGACAAAACCATTAAGGAGAAGGATCAGATTTTCTCAATGCGAAAATAAATGTGAAATAAATCTACCTCCAGCAAAGTCACTTTCCTTGTGATATTAGTATTGCAACATTCTTCTGCAAAGAGATTGAAACTGTCCCACCTTTATTTTACATGCAAAACAAAATGGGGACTTGAGACCTTAAATCTCTAAGTGAATTCATACAGTTTTTTGTCTTTTTCTTTTTCTTTTTTTTTTTTTTTTATCATGGACTTAGAGTAAGTTTCCTTACTTTTTTTTTTTTTTTTAAGTTACTATGGTGAAGAAGCGAACTGTAACATGAATGCCAGGACTGTCTGCAGCACCATCTCTTGCTGCTCCAAACCAGCAATGTGGGTAAGATCACAAACAAGCAGCACAGTCCCAGTAGGCTCCAAATAGCCTGAACTTCCACTCATTAAAGCTGTGCCTTAAAACAATACAGTATGGCTTCCCCCAGAGATTTTTTTTCTGAGAAAAGAGAATACACTGAGTCTTTAACAATTTTTGCCGTGTCTTGAGACTTTTGTAATGAAGCAGGGAAAGTGCAGCATGATTTCATTATGTCTTGTCTATATACATTGTGAATATTGACTTTTTTGTCAATTAACATGTAAACATAGCTTGAAAAGTCCACACAGCTTTAATACATGATCAGCATAGTTGTTCAGACTGTGGGTATTTTAAGAACATTCCCAGATTGCAGATATCAGAAGCAGATAATTTTACTCAATATAATTATTGCAGCTTTCTTATATGACTTAAAATGTGCAAAGTTGAAGTTCTCTTTTTCCCAAAGTCAATTACCACAAAGCTATGGGAGAAAAACATTTTTTTCCACATGAAACCCAAGTTCTTAAGCTCTGTTCACACAGCTGAGCATGCAGAATCAGCAAAGCTCTTAAAAATTCCCCAGGGAATTAATGTGACTTAATGGCAGTGTAACAATGGGATAGGGCTTGTCACAGTCTTCCCAGTGACTTCCAAATAAAATAAAATGTAAAAAATAAATAAAATGAAAAAATAACCATTCAGTGTTCTCTGACAGAAATAGTTGCAATGTCATTAACCAGCAAATTTGTTCAGACCAAGACCGTGACCCTTGCTGTGTTTATTGCGATGAGACCAGTGCCACAGTCATTGAAAGTGTAGTATGTGAAAATCCTTCATTGTTTCTGTACTAGTTTGTTCTGCTACAGTAGCTGAGGCAATTTATAGGCCAACTCGTGGGAATTACTGCAGCATATACATTAAAAGTGAACATTATGTTAATATCATAACCCAGTCTGATTTAGCAGCTCTTTAAGGCATAGTACAAGATGGTCCCTTGTCTCCTTTGAACTGAAGATATGTCTTTTCTTACTGTGGAGATGATTTTAAACTGATCACCAAGAGACATTTTGGCTGAGCATTTTACATAATTTTACGGTTCTTATAATCTTGATTCTTTTTTTATAGAGAAAAACTGGCTGGCCTTCTCATGTGAATTATTCTGGTGTTGGGAAAGGGAAAACAGCCAGTAAATATTACATAAAAACAGGAGGGGAATTGAGTTACAGATGTACCCCAAAGCATCCAAACCAGTAAAACATATCACATATTATCCTTGAACACTGCAGTCTCTTCAGAGGTACTGGATTGCTTCTCCAAAGTCCTGTTTAACACATGATTGACATGAAAATGTCACCCCTGCCTGGTAGTGGATGTGACTGGCATCAGTGGAAGGGTCTCCTTTTGTCCACCAAGCCTGAGCATTGATAGGTCATCCTGTGCCTGTTATCTCTTTTCTGCTGTCAAAGCATCAGCCCTACCCCTGCTCACTTTGGGTTTCTGCTGCCTGTCACTCCAATCCTGAGTGACACAGCCCAGGGTTTTCTCTGTGCCACCCTTGTGTGCTGATGGACACAGCCAGTATTTGTCTTCTCCTTCTTCCAAACTTTCCTGCAGTCGTCTCAAGTGTGAGGACCACAAAAGACTTGATAGCAATTACTAAACTGGCACAGATTGTGAGGGGGCTGTGAAAAGAGGAGACCTATAAATTGTTTATTTTAGTTCCACAACTGAATAAACAGGAGAGGGGGAGAAAAAGAAGGCAGTGTTTGACAGTGTGCAAGAGGTGAATCAGTTCAGGTCTGGAAAGGTCCAATATTGAAAACCTGTTCCTTTGTCCATCAGCCAACCTAAAAGACAGTCCTGAAAAAGCTGCTGCTGGAAAACAGCCTCATACCATTCTGATTCAACATCCTGTCAGAATAAGCTATCAAATCCCAGGCAGGATTCAAGGCTTTTAGGACTTGACAGGACTTTAGGGTGAGGTTCACTCTGCTGAGGATATTTCAACCTACTTCATCCCACCTCAAAGAATGCCATAAGTGCAGCATTATGGTTCAGCTCTTTCACTTTATCTAGATTAAGATCCAAAAAATTGGAGCATAACCACCATTTCCCAAGTGAACACCCCCCCCAAAAAAAAGTGAGGGATAACTAGTGCTGATATTTTTATGTGGAATGATATATATTTAAATCAAAGTTCTCAAAGGAGAGACTGGAGGAACCTCCAACATTTCTGACATAAGATTGCCATGCTCACTTAAAATCATACTTTGTTTTATTGAACAGTGACTGAGAGTGATGAGAGGATTGCTGTGGGAGGAGAAAGTTTTAAATTACCTTTTTGTTGTTAGAAACAAAATTTGATCATGCGTTTCCAAAATTCTGCATTAATTCTATTATTATTAAGTAAAAATGAGGACATTGTTTCTGTTTCTCTTTAAGGCAGACTTAAGAAACTAGCCTTTTTCCTTCCAAACTCATAAAATTTCCTGGAAAAAGAACTCAAGAGTGCTACTATTTCTCAAAAAAAAAAAAAGAAGGAAAAAAAAAATATTCCAAATTACCCAGCTTTCTGAGTAAATCTTATTCTTAGATTTAATCTAACCTAACCTAGTCCAAGCTTCTCAATTTTCTCTGATGCACCACACAGTTCAGGGTCTCATTATTGTGTTCACACATCAGTATTTTGCCATTTATTTATTCTGAAAATTCTCTTCATCTTCTAATTACTATTGTAGTTATTGATGCATGGGCTTCCTGATATGGTGAGACAATAATTCTTGATGGAAGGCACACGAGGATTTTTTTGGAATGCAAGAAGGGAGAAATCTGAAGAAGCCCTACCAGTAAGTGACAAAGTATATTTTGGGTAGAGGATATTGCTTTTACTGCCTGGTGACATCACAGTCAGACTGCGTTCTGCACTGCATCTGCTATGATATACTTTGTTTGAAGAAATACAATTCCTATGGTACAGTGTTTCCTAAAGCCAAAATTGAATATACATGTAGAATTCACTTGGAGAGAAGCTGAAAAAAAACCAAACCAAACCCTGCAATAAATAGGTGTTCCTAGATTAAATACTTGAACTGCTTATTTTGGAGATCACTTCTCAAACTAACATAGATGCAGGTCATGTTTTCCAAAGAGCAACAGTCTTGACCTCTGTTGGCTGGGTCATGAAATTGTTGTGGGAGGCTATTGTGGAGCACGTTCTTTAGGTGAATGTGTTTCAGTTTAGATCACTGGACTCTGAGATAAAACCTCTCCTCTGGCAGTTTCTAAAGGATTGGGCTCTTCAGAAAGTCCATGCAAGCCCAGGAAAAAAATAAAAATAAAAATAAAAATAAAAATAAACGCCTGTGGAAAGGCATTGGCCATGAATTAACAATCTCTTTTCCAATCAATTCTTTTATGAGGGGTAGAAAGGAAGGCTGGAGGCAGAGAGAGAAGGAAGCTTACTTGGGAGGAAGGGAGGCAACAGAGCTAAATGATGACTTATGAATAATAATTTCTTTTGTTGTCATGACATTTTATTGCATTTGGCACCAAATGGCTGTGTCGTTATAGGAATTTATGTTCATGCCCCATTCAAATGGGAAAAAAAAGAAATTAACAATTTGTTTCTAAAATAAAAAGAACATTCAGGAACATATGCAAGGAAAATTACCTCTTTCATTTAGTCCAGCTTTAATAATGTGTAAAAGTAGGAACTTACTGTCCACCTGGTTTGGTCAAATTCTGTTTGGTTGCCCTTGGGCTTTATAGTTAGTCAAGCAGAGGAAGAAATCTGCTAGCTGTGTTCAAAACTGAAAAAATATGGATAAGATTTTAAAAAAGATTGGTGTGATTCCAGAGACCATGTCACTCAAGTCTTTGGTTATGGTTTTCAAATTAATTACAATTTTCCATCCCAATCAGAAATCATCTAAAGACTCCCTGAGACTTGTGCACTGGGCAGGCTGTGTTAGATTAGATACACAGACTTGAAGAGCTCATCAAGTGACACCAGTGTCTGTGGAGCCTGGGGTGAGAGAACAGGACATCCCACCTCTGTCTAAACTGCACGTTGTATTTGCCTCTTTCCTGCCTTGTCTCAGAGGTGGGCCTGTCCAGTGCCTCCACATAATTCCTCTGAAGCTCCTAAGTTGTTTTCAAAGCTCAATGACAACAACACTTGCCCTAAAGAGAGCTGGAGTTGGGGTTTGCTGAACCAAAGTTCAGTCTCTGTGGGTGTTCTCCCGGTTAGACACTTGTGTGCCCATGGCAACTGCCTTCTCGTGATGTCCACTTTGTGGTGTTGTTCTTGGATGGCTGGAATAGAGAATGCTTTTACAGCTATTTGCCTCACTTGACTGAGGATGGAATGGTTCCAGTTGTGTAAATAACTGCTGGTGCTCTTCCAGCTTTTCTCCTCACTACCCCACGGAGGTGCATTTGCTTAAGCAGGGCATAGTAGGAGAAGCAGCTCTGCTGGATTCCTCCTCACAAACCTTCCAGCACATCTCAGGCCTGACCTTCAGCCTCTCTCTCAGTATAGCCCATGACCTCTCCTGGAACAGAAAGAGCCAGTTCTGCCACATTAAGTCATGGTTTTATCTAATAGCAAATTAAGAGGGATAACTTAACCCATGTGACTCTTGGTAGGACTTGGGCCTCCAGAGACAATCAGTGAATTTCCCAATCAGCTACACATTTGTCTATCCTTATATGAATCCCATGAGATAACAGTTGCACAGAAAGGAATATTATCTAATTAACACATGCAGTTGGAATCTGATCTTCCCTTTTCCTCTGGACTATCCCAGCTGAAACTGCACTCACATCACTACAGGATTTATGAGGATTACACAAAGTGCTTTTTCCCATACACATGGTGAGTATGAGTTTCATCCATCAATGCAAGCTTGCATAAGCCCTGTGAATGAAGGGTTAGATGTGACTTTGAAATCCTATCTTAAGTGGCAGAAAAAATGGAAAGTGCAGAGAATATAACATACAGTGTGTGGATATGATTTTTTTCCCATATATAGCTGTAATCTGTAGTTTATGAATGTTAAATTCAGGCTGGTCTTTGCTTGACAAGTAAAAAGTATGAGAATTAAAAATCATCTTATGATATTCTGTGTCAGAGTAGTAACATCTGAAAGTTACTGCTGATTTTTGAGGCTTGCTTGCCTCCAAATACCCACAGTTACAGAGGAAAAGAGTGAAAATTAGTACTTATAATCCCCTGGCTCCTAGTTTTATAGCCACATGCCTAGATGCTTCTGGGAAAAATGATGAAGAAGGGAAGATGCCTAAGTTCTGATCTGATATAAATTCCTGAAGTTACATTTGTTCCTGGAGTCATGTTGTCGATGTCTGCTGAAGATATGACACACTGTTAAAAATGTATTTAGCAAAAAAAAATAAAAGCATTCACTGCTGACTTGCAAAAATTACTCTCCTTTTCCACAGGTACTAGAGCTGGTACAGAGTATTGAACCTGAAAAATCCAACCAGACAAAAAGTCCATCAGCCTTTCCTATTAAGGGACTATCATCTGAAACGCATTAAAAAAACCCCAAAAAACCCCAAACACACAGAGAAACAGTACAAAAATGAAGTGGCTTTTGTCGCTTCATAGCCTTTTAGCTTTGCCAAGGTCTCATTCAAACCTTTGAAAGAAGAGGAAAATACTCAAAGCTTTAGAGTAGAGACCATATTTCCTTTTTCTTTCTTTCTCAGCATTAGCTTTCTTCTCAAGCCCTTCAGTATCCTTAAACCTTCTTCCTCCAGGAAGTAGCATTAGGGAGAAAGTCCAGACAGAAAAAGAGTGTATTGCAGGGGCCATAGAGACAGGATAGGCAATAGAATAACCAAAGAAGACTATTCATGAAGAGCTGATCTTTGGCATCCTCTGGCATATCCATAGAGGTGGAAATCATGCCAGTTCTTGGGTTCTGTTCAAAACAGTGCAAAAGAAAGGCCAGCAACATCCTCACTATCTTTAGAAGAGCTCTCCTCGTGCAGAGAAAGCTGCTAAAACCAAGATCACAAGAGAAGGAGGTTTCCAGTCCAGCTTGTGTAATTTTAATGGAGACATAATTTGAAGGAGTTATAATCACTGGAAAATCAGTTTTTGACCGAGATATCTAAGAGGTAGAATCAAAAATCTCCAGCTAGTTTTATCAGCTGAGCCTACAAAATGCAAACTGAATTGCTCAGAGGATTCCTAATGGTTAAAAAATATCTTGTTTTGTAGCTAGATACTGATCAGGATGCTTTACTTGAATAATTTCTGAAAAATAAGACCCTATAAAACATAATATATTTGCTGGTAAAGAGATATTAATTGCATTTGTACCTCATTCTGTCCAGCTGGATTAAATTCTTGCTGAGCACATCAGACAGCTTTTATTTGCTTCTTGTCATGCTAAGTAAGAAGGCATTTAATGCTAGAAAATAGCTTTTAAACTATATAAATCTTTGCAGCCACAAAAGGACCCACTCAGACTGAAAATCCTTTCTTTTTAAAACAAACTCTCTTTGTTAACATATTTTTCAATCCAAATATTCAAAGTAACTTTTAACCCTTGTTGTCTTTTCTCCCCTCTTACATGATACCCTTGTTCACTTACTGCAGTACACTTGATTTGGATTACAGGCCTTCACTTTTTTGCTCAACACACCATACTTTAAGCATGGTAAAGTCTCATTAAAACAAATCAATGTAAACTTCAGGTCAATCTCTTGGTAACTTTGTATGCCAAAAGAACTGATGCATGTCTTTTACTATAGAGCGATGTATAATAATAAAAATCCTGGGAAAGTTAAGTGGACAAGCCTGGATCAGATATTCCCTCAAAAATGTCATCATTCCGAGAACCTGAGAAGCTCAATAGGACACTTTACATGCCAAAAAATTAATCATTTAGAAGTGGGAGCACAGCCTAGATTTAGCCAAGTCCAGGCTTAGAATTTAGCACCATACTACATGGCTTATAATAAGATATCTGACAGATATGGATTTTTATCTGTTCATTTTTGCCATATGCATGTAAACTTTGTATTTTATTTTCATGATTAAATTTTCATAATGAAAATGCTTCTGGATCATATGAGTCACCTAGTTCAAATATCCTGTTAAAGAAATGTAACTCCTCAATTTAGAAAATGTGGCATATTTTCATGTCTAAAAAGCTCATTAGTGCTAGGAATTTTTCTAGACTGTCCACAAATTGAATAACAGACTATATTTTGAAGAAAAAAAAAAGAATTGTGATGGAAAAGGATTGACTTAGCAGTTCACTCATAAATACTAAATGAAAAAAGACAAGAGTGATGCACCTGGAAACCATGTGTGTTAGAAAAGGATGCTCATTCCAGCACTGGCCTCTGGCTTAGGGATCTCTGTTCAGTTCTGTTCACCCTTGAGGTGGGACAGGTATAAGCTTCATTGCTAACTCTAAATTCAGACATAACCAGGATTTATATCATCTGTGGGAAACTCTATTACCAAATGAGTTGGTTGCTCCATTCCTAGAAAAGACTTGATTACCTGAGTCCTTGCATGCAGTGATTTCCCATTCTCTGTGTTAGCAGAGGTCCATGACAGCAGATTTCAAGTTGATTATCAGCCATCAAACAGTTTTAATCTCTGAAATCACAAGTTAGTTTTTCTGGCTGATATTAATCTGGGACATATCTTTTAAGTAGGAGCCAAAATAATATAAACAAGTTCACTTTTGAATGTGAATTTAAGGAACTAAAAGAATCTCAGTAAAATAAATTGGTAGAGTACCAATGGTACTACCCTGGATTGGCCTAAATATTCCTTTATGACCAATTGCTTTTAATATGAATATTTGGATTTCATTTGAGTGGTGTTGCAACGTCATCTGCATAAATCTTTTTTCAAATAGTATTCATTTAATAAGTGCTTTGCTTGGTCAAGGCCTAGAAACAAAGAATTATTTAAAAATAAACAGGAACAAATTCCAAGGATGAGACAATATCCCTCAGGAGTTCCAAAGGAACATATACTGAGTAATATTATCAGGAATTCTATAGGCAACATTAATTGTTGCCATTCCCAAACACTTGAAAAATCAGTCATTGGCTTACATGAAACTCAAAATCTATAATATCTTCCAGGCATAGTTTTCAGATATCTTCTATTTGCTTTTTATTGCTGAAGTTGCTATGGTTTGAATTTCCAATCTTTTGTCTGCCATAGCCTGTAAGGTGATGTTCTATCTATGTTTAATGGAAACTGATCTGATATGAACACACAGCTTGGAGCTGAATTTTCAGAAATCTGCCAGCTATTTCAAGTCTTAAAATAATATGATGAGTCTAGAAGTTACAGAGGCAGGTCAGAAACCACTGTGTGGCATTTTGCTTCCGTGATTTGGAGATCCCTTGAGATGTTCCCTTCCCGAATGACCCAACTGTGTTACTGCAAAACTGAAGACCTGTTCCATAAAAACCTTGCTCCAAAGAGAAGACCATACCAGTTTGTCAGGACCCAAGAATTCATCACTTGGGATCCTTTTTGTGCAGTTCATTGTGTGGTACAGTGACAACTCCAGTTGCTGCCCCTCTCTAAGAGAAGAAATAAACCCCAGAATGTGCAGGGGACCAGAGCACAGCACTGCAAGAGTGATGCTTAAAAAGCTCATTATCTATGAAATGCATTGCATGTCCTTCATTAGACTGTAAGAATTGTGACTCTAAAGCAATTGTATGATGTCTTCCTTACAACAGTCTTTTTGTATTTATCTTCTCAACAATTTCCAGGGAATTGGTATTAGACTTTCCTATAAACTGGGAGATAGGACACAGAGATAGATTACCTTGGACAAGTCTTCAAAAGAGTTGAACCTGGGCCATCACCAGACCACACACTGTTCCTAACCCAAACAGGTGGATTTCACTCTTTGCTTCCCTTTCACAAAACTAGATCTCCTTATGATTACACTTGAAGTTTCAGCTGCACTGTTACTTCTTCCCAAAGAAGACAGCAGGGTTGTAGCAGATTAATCTGCCTTTTATTTCGATCAGGCAAGTAGCTTGACTTTTTAACTGACCTGCTGTGATTTCTGAGTTGAGGAAAAACACAAAAGGTTTTTATTAAAACCAAAATACTTAGCTTTTTTGAAACACCCTGCTTGGTATTTGCTTTCTACACACAAAACCTGTTTTTCTTTCATCCCTCCAAAACATTTTGATGAAAAAGATCCTCAAGCCTTACTATTCAGCAACTGGGCCTTTAAAAACAAATTCTGGATAATATGAGTTTTTATAGCACATTTATATATTTATTTCTTGGATTAGTGTATTTAAGGGGCTGTGAGGAACTGAGGGGATTGACTGCTTTTTCTAAACCACATGGGGTTCTTTTGGCATTAGTGATGAAGCTGCTCTATGCCAGACAACTAAGGCTTATGAACAAAGCTACTTGATTTAAAAGTTCATGCACAGGTTACAGAAACACCGGTGGTGTGAGCAGGTTTTCTCTCCTCCCTCTTATAAACCCTTAAACACCTCTTTTCCCAGAAACAGCTAACTCCAGCTAAGGGGCTTACACATGCCTGAAGAAAGCAAAATGTCTGTGTTTCTGCTTCTCCAGCAAACCTGGACACAGCTCCTGTGGCAGGCCCTCATTTACTGCTTAATTCTTTTTACAGGCAGCAGGTATTAAACAAGCTCCTTGCAGCAGCTGCTCTGGGAAACATTGGCATGGCTGTAATCCCCTGGCTGAAATGCTCTGAGGTATTTACTGACTGCTCAGCTGAAGAGCCTCCAAGTCACTGCAGCCAGACTAACTCTGGGCTCCTGGTGTTAGTAGCCAAATGTTAAAACAAATCAAAATATATGTCCAGGATCTGAATTTTAGGCTAAGTAGGAAAAGTGCCCAGATCAAAAAACCTCTACAGTGGGACGTCCAGGAAGGTTCTGTTTAGCTCTTGAGTCCTTTTCAAAACATGCTTGTTTTCTTTAAATTTAATTCAACTTTTGAGATGTAGAATGTAATTTCAAACTGGAATTAGAAACATATTTGCTTATTACTCAAATAGATAAATTGATGGGCTTTTTCCCCTCCCGGTTTTTTGTTTAATATTTTTCAGATTCTTTTTCCTAATTTGGTAACTCTAAAGTTTGGGATTTTTAAAATTTTATTTATTTTTAAGCAATAATTTTAAGAAATAAAGTATTTACTGAAAAGCATCAACCAGCACTGGAAAATCACTTTTGAACAAAACATAATGAAAAATGTTCCCAAAGAAAACACTAAAAAGGAACCAGCAAACTTCCTACTGCAAGATGAACAGGACTATGAAAAAAATATGGACTTCATTAGACAGATCAATTTCTCATAATTGCCTAATCTAATAATCAGGCTGACTAAGGGCTCTGTGTCCTTTAGTGAAAAGAAGGATGTAAGAAATGCTGAAGTCCTGGTTTACTGTCTTCTGTCAGACACTTCAATTTAATATTACAGCCTTTGTTGTATCACTGTTATTATAGTTTATCATTATCATTAGTATTTTTGATACCAGGCTGCTTTAGCTTCTTTTTCCAGGGACAAGAATTTTATGGATTGAGCAGACAGTGTACCAGCAGCAGAAAATTATTCACTTCTTTTTTTATAGAAAAAGCAGGTCATTTGGAATGGAAAGCTTTTGTAGTCTTTGTAACTAAGTTGGGCAAGGTGGTTCTCAACATTTTCCATCCACAGCATAACTAAGATACTTGAATTTGTCTGTCTGGCTTGGGAATGAGCTAGAAGCAATTCTGATAGGAGCACAGAGATGGCTGAGCTTTCAGGCAATACTGGAATGTACTGCTACCACATTAATTTCCTCAATTTTATGAAGTCAGATCATAACAGAGCATGATGCTGTATATAGAAAACACACAGACACAATGAGGTTGTGAAGTTGCTTGTGCAGAAAATCTCCCAGTGAAAGCTATTCAAACACTAACGTTGTTTTTTTTCATAATATTTATTATTTTATTTTTTTATCTCTCCTGCTTATTTTTCATCACAATGTGGTGTCTTTGAAGAAATGTTAATGGTCAGGTTTCTGTGCTATTGGAAGTGGTCTCACCTGGCCATGGCTCTGCAGAGGCAGCAAGGCTGAACTACAGGACTTAGCTCTGCCACATGCAGTCACAATAAAGAACAAACCATAATTGTTCCTCTCCATGTCAGGAGGTTGGAGCTAGAAGTATCTTCATGAAAAACCTTCCAACCCAAACCTTTCTAAGATTATATTATTCTATAACTAGTACTTAGAAGTATTGAAATTACTTCCATATTATGGTGCTGCCTGGCATTTTCCCCATTTTATTCCCGCTTTCTGAGTGTCAGAACATGTGCACTGCACCAGATGAAGTCTAGCCATGACCTTGCACCCGGGCTTTTTTTCCCCTCATTCTCTCTGGCTCCCATATGCCTTCACACAGCTCTGCAACACCAGCAGCTCACAGTCATGCTGTGAGTTTCTACTCCTCTTCCATGTTGCTTTCAAACCCGCAGCATCCAACCCCTCCAGCAGAAAGTTTTATTACTGCCTAAAGGAGTCTTCTCACTTTTCACGGCATGGAATTTTCTCCCATTTCTATCTTTCTAACAAAAGCCTTTCCAGTTCTTTCTTTATGGCATCCCCATCTTCCACTGTGGTGACAATGACTTCAAATGCTGTGTTGTCATGTTTTATTAGCTCACTTCTGGGTTTCTGTGCCAAAGCCATAATGAAAACATTACATTAAGTTAGTCCAGGTTTGATCCCACTGCCGTCCAGGAGAAATCCCACTGCAATGTCCATGTGATCCAAGGCTTCTCATTTAGGTACAGCTTGTCATCTTCCATCTAAACAATTCTTTAGCCAAGTTCCAGTTCTTGTATTAGTTGTCTCCAGCCCAAGAAATTTCCTGTGACCTAGTCCCAAATACTTTACTGAAGTCCAGATATTTACTGCATTTTTCCTCATGAGAAATTGAAGTGTTTTATCAAAGGGAGATTGAGTATTTTTAATAGAAACAACTGGAACAATCTGTGGTTTTGTAATATTTTAATTTTGCTTTTTTTCCCTAATTAATTTTGTGTTTATTACTCCTTTTCTTCAAAAATTTTTTCAAGCCTTAAGTAATGCCATTAAAAGTATAATGGCCTTTTCTTCTCTTTTTTTTTTTTTTTTTTTTTTTTTAACAGCAAAGAATGACAGGATTCCCAGATAGCTAGTTTGTTTTAAGAAGGAATCAATACAACAAATCTTTATGTGAAACCTTGATGGAAAACAAACTCTTTTTGTGACTCAGATTCCATTAGCCTTGGTGCATGTCTGTTATAGGGCATTCCTGAATTTCCAATCCACATCTGGTATAAGCAAGACCAAAATGTTATAAATTGGCAAAAACCAAAAGACTACAGTCAGTGAATTTTAAGATGAAGGATTCTTGTCATACAAAACTGGGAACTGTGTAGTCAGCTATATCACAAAGAAGGTCTTTAGGTCAATGTGATGCAAAATATGGCGTAAATAAGATGTGGGCATTGGTGAAAATGCAAGATGAACACATTACATTCAGAAGAAGACCACAGATATTTTCTTTTTACAAAATACAGTATAAAACCCACTTGTGATATTTTTACTTTTGTTTACACAGATGGACTTCTGATGATTTAACTATGGAATTACATTTGTCCATCATCTCTGATGGATGCCCTAACCATGACAGGCTGCATTCTTCTGATCAGATACTTCACCCTCCTTACAAATACATTAATGAAAATTATACATGTTCACAAGTATTTGGTATCTATGTAGAGGCATAATTTTTTTTTCCTCAAAATATCCTAAATAATTTTCTTAGAAAATTTCTGATTCAGGTCTTTGAGCCCACTCAAAACCTTGAGGACAAATACAGACAAAACAACAGACCAGGAAGGCACTTTCCAAGCCATCACAACAGTAACTTTGATTTATTCAGTTTTTCTTTTCTCCTGATGATGACTGATCTCCTGATCTGCTCTAGGGAGCAGAACACGTCTTCTTGCACTGGGGAATCAGGAGCTGCAGCAAGCTCTAGGCCATTTTAACTCCTGCTAAGTTGTTTGGATCCTGGAGCCAGTTTAAATGAATATTATCCTTCATTCCTGATTCTAAACATTACTGTTCATATGGAATAAGACTTGTTATAGAAGTCTATTTTAGTAAAAGAGAGAAAGGATTTAAGGACATCACCCACCTTCACTGCCCTTGAAATGTGTGTGATGCCAGATATGAGGTCACCTGGGTGGAATATATAGATACTTGGTTTCACAGGAGCCATATAAAAGAATTAAAAACTGAACAAAAGAAGTTCTGCAGTGAAAATGGAATATTTATATTAATCTGCTTTAGGGGAACTGGTGTTAGATTAGAGCTAATCAATTAGCCATGCAGAATACATAATAGCCACTATAATAGGACATCATACTGAGGCAGCAGATGGATTTTTGAAGAGTAACAAAGAGACTTAGACACCAGATACATTGACTTTCATTATCTCTTCACACTTTTTATAACCACAGAGCAACTTCCTTGGCTGGCATACACTGACTTGGGTCAGTTGAGCTGAGTGGAACTAAACAGATTTACAAGAGCTTACAGTCAATTCCTTACACCTCTTTTCCCCCTTGTTTTGCTTGCACAACTTAGCTTTACTTGCAATTTCAATCTTTTTGGGTGACCTCTACAACTTATAAGAAGAAATTCTATGCAGAAGTAATTTATTAAAAATAAATCATTCCACAATAAAGGTTGTCTTGGTTGAATATCTTGCACCTACACTTGGTGATCTATGAATTTCTTCAGATCTGACTATGGGGAGAGGGAATTATAATTTTTCCATTTTCCTTCACATCAAAATATGTCATTTTTTAAAACATTTTCTCTGAATGCCTGCACATATGAGTGGTTCCACTGGCTCTGTTATTATGTGGAAGAAAAAACGCTGCAGAGAACCAGTCCTCTGGTGAATAGTCAAAAATGCTTAAAAGTACATTATAGCCCCTTGACATTAGACTCAAATTTCTGAATGAGACAGCTTGAAATCTAATGTAAGCTCCCATATTTCTGCATCTAACTTTGATAATTTTAGCTGATGTTCCTACAATGACAGCTTGCACATTCAAATACTTTTTATAGCCCACGTAATTATTTTGTTTTTTCATGCTTTTTATTAAATCAAGCAGAGAGAAATAAAAAGGATTTGAAATTATTGATTTATTTAATGTTTCCCAGAAGTCCTTTGCTATTTCTTTATATTTCAATCCATCACTAGGAATAGTGACAAAAGGTTAAAACAATTGAAGGTGATGAAAGTCTTCATGGTAATGTAGATATCAGTTTCTATGAAGCTGTCCAAAAAGCACTGACATGCAAAATTTCAGTATTAATAGAATAGCTTAAATAATTTTGTTATTTTTATTTTAACTCAAACACATTCTGGATTTACATGTCTACCAAAAGAAAGGGAATCTATAATATGCATTATGAGCAACAATATGTACTTGTGTACATTTTTAAAAGAGACAGGCATCTCATCCTCCAGAGTTTGAAGCTAGTAAGACAGCTATTGGAAAGTGAAGGATTAATTCTGATGAGGACTGAATTCTTTGAACATTAAAGCTGCCACTGGTTTGTACAAAGTGGTTTGTTTTAATTGTTCTTAGCAAGTATGTCCTGGATTTCTCAACCTGATTTTCATTTATAATGGTATTAACACAGCAGTTTGTTGCATTGTCACTTTTGGGAAGCATGAAATGAGACATGAGAGTTACCGGATTTGTTTGTAGGCACATGGGAAAGTTTCATCACAAAAATTATTCTCTTGGGACTGAACAGTTCATACTTGGAATTTTTTTAAATAAAACAGGACAGACACTAAATATTTCAGTAAAATTCTTTTTCGTATTGGAGTTTCTGTTGGAAGAAGAGCCTAAAGAGGGTGAATTTGAATTTAGGTTTTATATTGTTGGTGTTGCTACAGAAAATCCCAAGTGTGCACTGGGATCCCATTGACAAACCTACATCCTCATAGCAATAATTCTGTCTGCACAGTACTTTTCCTTATTTCTTTACCTGTGGGAATAGACTGCAGAATAAATCAGGGAATTGCTCTAACTACATCATGAGTGTTCTGTGCAACTCCAAATCTGTCTGAAGCATTTCCTGCAGTGGAGGGATGCACATCCCAGGTGTGTCTGACCCCGTGTTCTCCTTGCACAGCTCCTGTGGGGATGGTGGCAGTGTCCTCACACTCGTGCTGCTGGTGTGGAAGGTGGGTGTGGAACTGCTCCTGGACAGCCTTTTTCAGCATCTTCAATGAATCTCATGTCATCAGTGGCTGTGGAAAGGGAGAAAAGCTTGAGGAGAGGCTGAGGGAGCTGGGCTTATTCAGGTTGGGGAAGAGATGACTGAGACATGACCTCATGATGTCTGTATCTGAAGGGATGAAGAGGGTGGAGCCAGGCTCTCCTTAGTGGTTCCAAGCAATAGGACAAGAGGCAATAGGCAGAAACTGGAACACAGAAAGTTCCACCTGAACATGGCAAAGAACTTCTTTACTGTGATATCACTTTTCTGTGATAGAGACTTCCTATTAATATAAACCTGATTTTTATGTTTTCTTTTCCATCTGTTTAATCTTTAATTCCTGTAGGCTTTTGACATCCACCACAGCATGCCACAGTCTACACCACAGTTTAACTCAGCACTGTGTGAGCAGATGTTTCCCTGGGACCTGACACTGGGTAATTTTTTTGACACATAACTGTTTCTTGCATCACAGGAAAAAAAAAACAGCCATTTCCAATATGATGTGATCAGGAGTAGCAGAGATAAACTGTATGAAAAACAGATAAAGAACTTAAAGGACAACTACTACCAAAAAAGTAACTAACAAAGAACATAGGCTACCTCAAAGCTTTCCTTTATATCAGCAACCTCTCCCACAAATACTGTTTGTTCAAACTATTTGGGATCCTACGACTTTATTCATGACCTCCAGTTCCAATTGCTCTGTGAGTACTTTCACTTGTCAGGAAAAGTCTGTTCTTTAGCATCATCACTCTGAAATTGCATCACAGTGGCCAAAACAGCTGGAATCTTGGATCTTCTGCACACTGAGAAGGAATGTTCTGTAAACCACATGGAATGATTTTTAAGTGTGTGGCAGAGAAAAGGCAGGTGGATGTTTTGGCTGTACCACCTGGATGGTGTCAGGGATAGGGTTTGGGTATTCCAGTCACAAAACCCCATGCCAGCTGGGTCAGCATAGCAGGCAGAGCACTCATTCCTGTGGATGTACACTCAGAATTGTTTCCAGATTGTCCAGCCCGGCAAAGTGATGCTGAGTAGCATTCAGCCATAGCAAACACGTCCTGCCATTTTCTTTCCTGAGAATTTTGTGTGCCTGACAACAGCCCTGCTGTTCCTCAGATGAACATGTCTCACAGGTTTCCTGTGACAAATCTGCACATATGCTGCAATATGTAAACAGCAGCATTGGCTTTCCCTGGAAATGTTCAATATGCATCTGTTGATAGGATCAAATTCTCTTCACACGTTTTCCAATCTGTAAATACACTGCTTAGGCTAGCAAAACACCCTATCATTGTGAATCTTGTAGAGATGCCAGTTTGCCATGAGAATGGTTACAAAATGTTTTAGTTTGGCATTCTAGCCGAGAGCTAAACCATTATCTAAACTTCTTGTTTCCCATTCCATGTTCTTATTGAGTGCTGAGACCTCCACTGTTCTTTTCACTATAAATGAAACTCCTTCTGTGGCAGACAATCCATTCTCTATGATAAATGAAGAATATGAACACTTATAGATTCTTATGTGATATCTAAACTGTTGGGATGCTCATTCGATATCCTTACTTCATGCCCTATACTTAAAGATTTAGGATAATTGGGTAGTTATGTTTACAAGCTGGCAAACTTTGGGTAAAATCTAGGCAAAGCTAATTATTTTGTCTTTCAGAATGAATTTCAGGTCACGGACTAGACCTAAATTTGGACATCTATATGTATATCCCTACTTGTGAAACTGTGTGCTGAGGTTGCCACTGTACTGGCAGCACATGAAGATGTGTATTAGAGCACTCAGATAACACTAGATTTCTACATTTAAGCTATCACTTCGAGTTCAGAGTACTCAAAAAAAAAATAAACCCTTGAAGAGAGACCTATATTTAATTTTACAAAACTAATGAGCATGAAACTTGTCAGTTCAAATGAGAAAGATTAGTAAGGTTAGCAGGAAGCATGAAAAGCCCCCGGTTACAGCTTGTTTACAGGATGGCAACAGAGTTGAAAAGAACATTCTAGGAAATAAGCATTGTTTCCCATTATTTTGACATTTCCTTTAGCATCTGAAAATGCCAGTATGCACAGTGGTGCACTGGGACATAGCAACTCTTGGAGCATTTTAAGAACATTAAATTAAAAAACACTAGGTTGAATAAGCAAAAACATACCCTCCAATCTGTTTCAACAGTTTATTTTATAGCACTGCCAGACAACACTATTTATAGACTTCAAACTTTTTAAGTGGAACAAGTTAACAAAGGTATGTTCCTTTCATAAAATGGTCCAGTTCCCTTTGCACATCAGAGCATGTTCTCAGTCCATGTGTGACTCTGGAAAAGCAGGGGGTTTGGACACATATAATCGTCTCCAAGAAGACTTTCAGGCTGTAGCAATCGTCCTCACTGAATTAGATAACCCTTCCATGCTGCAGCATGACTTCTGCATTTCACAGCTTTATCTGCATTCTCCCTTTATCTGATGGAAGCAGACATTTTTTACATAACAAAGCTGTTAATTAGTTCTTGAAAAGATTGATAGGGACTTGTTTTGTAATAATTAGAGCTAATGCCATACCTCCTGAGGCTAAGGCTGTGCTGGAACAGAGATTGACAAGCTTTGTAGTTAAACAGAGATTCAAAGGCACTGCATAAACAAACCTGTTTTACGAAGGTTTAATAGACATATGCATGCAATAGTTGTGTATATCAAGTGTGTTTTGCAAGAACACATTATGTGAAGGAAAAACAAATTTTCAGATGATGTAATGGAATATAATATAGTAGTTGTATTTCTTACAGGCATCTGAATTTTTAGACTAAATTCTCTTTATACTTTTGCATATCCAATGCTAGAAATAAAACAACTTAGCTTTTCTGTGGAACTCCTAAAATAAAGACTTTTCTAAGGCTAAAACTCTGCCTTCAAACCTCTAGGTAAAACTGTCATTTGCTTCACTGGTATCAATAGGTAAGTCAGAAAGAGGAGTAACTATCCATACCCTTTAAAACACAAAAATAGTAGTTTAAACTTCCAATTACTTTTGTCAAAAATAAATGCAAGGCAGGCTTTTATTTAGTACTTCTCTAAACCATTGCCTCCCCCCTGGAGAAAACAGGACCTCAGAATCACAGAATGGTTTGGGTTGGAAGTGACCTTAAAGATCATCTCGTTCCACCTCCCCTCACCTTTCACTAGACCAGGTTGCTCAAACCCTCACCCAACCTGGCTTCAAACACAGGATGGTGCACCCACAACTTCCCTGGGCAACCTGTCACCACCCTCCCAGGAGATAATTTCTTCTTAATATCTGGTCTATATCTACTCTCTTTCATCTTAAAGCCATTGCCCTTTATCCTGTCACCACAGACCTGCACTAAGGTCTTTCTCAAGCCTCTTCTTCTCCAGGCTGAGCAGCCTCAGCCTCTCTTCACAGGAGGGGTGCTCCATCCCTCTGAATTTCACGGCTCTCCTCTGGACCCATTCCAACAGGACCATCTCTTTCTGGTACTGAGAGCCCCAGAGCTGGATGCAGCACTCCAGGTGGGGCCTCACAAGAGAATTGTGAATTAAATACAGAGAAATCATTACCTCAGTATACACTTTCTAGATTAAATTTATGTGACTTAAAAATAGATATGGAGAGTAACAACCACTGTCTGAGTTTTAATCTGATAAAAATGTGTTTTTAAAATTCTATACCAGAAGAATATATAATTAGGAATCTGGCCCAAACTTCCCTGGCTTAAGAGAAATAAGCACCACTGATAGGTTTTTCTGATATGAAAATTTAATGTATTTCTTTACTATGAAGGAAAGATTGGGTTTTTTTATTATTTAAAAATATCTCTGTCTTAAATCCGTCTGCAAAGTGCACATTCTGCACATTCTAGATCCATTTGTAAACCTGCCTTATCTGAAAAAAATCTAATTTTTTTTTTAGTCTATTTTCCATGACCTCTGCTTACTTGCTCATAGTCTCTGATATATCACCTAGTTGAAAATAGCTGCACCAATGCTTTATATCGGTAAGGTGTAATAAATACCATAAAGCAAATTTTTTTGGTGGTAAGTACCTGCTACTCATACAGTTACTTAAACACTGCAGAAAACCCCCAAAATATAAGTAGTAAGAGAAAAGGAGAGCAGGGAGTGACTGCTGGCAAGTTGTCATGATACATGAGCTTCATGGTACATGGGCATCAAACACTAGGCAAGATGAGTGCTCCAGCAACCAAAGGGAGGTATCTATTCACATATAATTAAACACTGGAACTCATAAAATGTTGTGGACAATCAGATCAAAAGGCAAAACTGACCAATTCATGGAAGGAAGGAACAGTGGGAGGTTTTCTTACATGAAGACACTGCCCCAAACTTGAGAAGGCCATTTTAGTTTCAAATGAAGTCTTTGGCAGGGTTTATTCAAGTGTGTTCTTGCATAAAAATAGCACTTGCCTGCCTTTATTTTGCTGTGATCACTACTGTTGGAGACCAGATACTGATACAGATGGGTCCTTGGGCTGTTCCAGGACTATTTGTTCTGAGGTCCTGTGAAGCTGTTTTTTTTTTTGTTTGGACATGGTACTCGATGTCTTAAATCAGAAGGTGCCTTCCTGTTCAGATAAGGCATGAAGGATGGAACTTCAGCAGGGAAAAATTCTAAAGCATACTTCAAATCCTGACTCCCTGGTAGTTTATATGGTAGTTTAACCCAGCCTGTGAATTAAGCAGAACAAAGCCTGGCTGTGGGCCCTTTGGGCAGACATGTCCTTGGGAGCCAGACTGGACAGATGGCCACAGAGCATTGATGCCAATGGAGGAAGCTGGTCATTTAGAAAAGTCTCCTCCTCTCCTTCCCAAACTTGCTAGCATGTGTCAAAGGGAGTAAGCCTTCTGAAGTCCCATTTTTGTATCTCTGGAACAACTGGCTTGCTCTGACCACTGAACTATAATAGTTTATGGGTCCAGTGCTCCAGTGTGAGCCACCTCATCTGGTGTTTGAATCTTGGTGCTATAACAGTGCTTTCAGCTTTGAAGGCAAGAACAAAAGAAAGTGTCTTTAGAGTGTGGAGCTATGAAGTAACCACATGTAACATTTCTGAAGTTAAGCACATTTGCAAAGCTACAAACTGATCTCTTGCTAAAAACAGATTGCATTCTTGTACAAGCAGTATTCCCTTCTCCTTAAACTTGTGTACAGCTGCCCCAGTCTTGACCTATTCCAGCTGTATAGAAAGTTTTCTGTGTGACAAATATGACTTAACTTCAGATGTTAATAATTTCTCCTACATTTTTCCAAGTTTTATTTCCAACCACACATATGAACTATTTAAGCTTCAAAACTATACCAAAATTCTAAAAACAGGTCATTTTGTCATTAAATGAATATAAGGAAGCACATAGATTGAAAAACTGTGCCATGAAAGTGCCTATGCTATTTGAAACAGGAAGAGCTTGCCTTAAATTAGTATTCACAGCTACAAAGAGATGGCAGGGATCTGCATTAGGGATCCCAAGCCATCTTTTAGATGCCACTGACATTCATCAAAATGCCACCAAACCCTGTAGGTAATTTAAGTGCCTAGATTAACAGATTAAGGTGTCAGTGACAAAACTACAGCTTCACAATGCTTGTTCTGTTATTAATGGACAGAAAATAACTCCTACAGGCTGAGTCCAAGTGGCTGTATGAGGGTTTTGCTCTGAAATGCCCTTCAGACCTGATCCTTTTTCTCAGCAGGGAATAAAAAGATGGACATTAGTCTCCCACATGTTATCCTTTATGATTATTCCACATAACTCCCCACGTGACATCTAAACTGAGAAACTCCAGAGAAGAAGGTTCCTGAACTGAATGTAAATCTTAGCCTGTCCTAACTCCACGTGAGAGTGGGATTTAAGCACCCCCCAGACATCTCCCAAATCTTGTTTACTGGGGAAAGATAACTGGGGCCCAGGCTGACTGTCATCTATGGTGAACTGTTCAGGGGTCTTTGTTTTGAAACACTGCAGTGTCTTCTGTGCTGCAGAGCTACAGGTCAGCTTAGGAGCAGTCCAAGAATTTGCAGTTCTGTGTCAGGAAATGTCTGTTTTGAGGATGTCCAGGAGCAAGGTGCTGAACTCATGCCTTCACCCTCCAGCATGACTTCATCCTCTTGCTTTGCCTACCTCACCTGCATGGTCTGACCCAACAGACCTGCTTACAGCTTGTCCAGCTCCATAACAGATCAGTAACTGCAATACTGGTGCCTTCCCACACACTCCATATTTTCTAGGCTGCAAATTCCCTTTTTCTGAGATTAAAACTGATTTTGTATGACATACAACACTATTCATTCAAGCAGCAAGCTCAATGTAATTTTCTGTACAACCTGTTCATGTTTTTCTTATAATTATCTATAAGGTTAATTAAATCATGGGGAGATGAATGTTCGAGGCTTTTCTTAAAGAAGACCTGTCATCTTTCTAAATCAAACAGAAAGATTTCTTTTCAAAACTTCCTGCCAATTTGAAACATGGAGAAAGTTTTTTTCTAAGATTATTTTTAACTAAACCTAGAGTCTTTTTAATATATATTTTTTTTTTCAAAACAGAGAAAGTTCCCTGAGATCATGAAACTACACTAAGAAATTAGAAGGGGCAAAACTAGCAGCCAACTTTCTCCTTTCTCTCACACTCTCTGTATGCCAGAGCTATTCCCACTACCCTGAAACCTCTCCCAAAAACTTTCTCGCAGAAATACTCCAATCTTAACCTGTTAGTCCATCCAGAGACAACTCAGCTCCTGCTGTTACCAAGGGCAAACCAGATGAGAGAAAAACTGAGCAACACCACCACCATTGCTTGTTCTGAAAATGAAAACATTTTGCTTACCTATTCAACAAACAGAACAAGCAAAATCAATCCAAGACATCACTTTGCAAAACATTGCACAGGACAATTCATTCTTCTTCTTGACAGAAGAAAATGATGGAGATGATTTGCACATGAGAGCTGTTCATCATGTGTAGAAATGGTTATAAAGAATTTTGTCAGCATCTTTTCATCTGAAAAGGGATGTTTTATCAATAGTGATATATTTTAACGCAATGTTACACTGCTTCCAGCAGGAGATTCTTTGATCTAAAGAAATGAACATTTCATCTATCAATGCATTAAAAAAATGTGCTCTGTAAGCTGCTATGATTTTTCATCTTGCATGTTAGTTTTGGCATAGCATTTCATTAATTTTGTAACTAGCACATATGCAATCACATAAAAAGTAATAATAAAAATGCAAAGAATCTGGAAACTGAATTCAGGGCTGCTCAAAATTCTGTACAGGTCCAGAAACACCCTTTAACACTTTTAGTGCATATTTACTCTCATTGCTATATCTATATGCAGGTAGATATATAGCTACTCTTATAATGGCAGCCAAGTCTTCCACCATTATTTCTTCACCTTTCAGTTATTGCTTGAACCTTAAAAACTTCTAGTGAATTCATTTTTATCAGGTTTAAGTCATAAAAACAAACTTCCTGAAGAAGTTTATTCCACAGGGCATCAACTCCTGTAATTATAGTGATTTAAACTATACCTTCTATAGTTTTGTGTATACAAAACTTCCTGCCTGATTTGCTCCGTTTCCCAAAGGTTGAAGAGTTTGCTTTGTCTTTTATCCCATATTTTTCCTATGGTTTATTTTAATTTAGTTGATATACTCAGCAACTCATGCCCTAGAGTAAAATCCCTTCACAGATTCCTTTTCATATGGAGGAATGACATGGTTTTTTATGTACATACATTTAGGATATTAAAAAATCATCTTTCTTACAGGCTTACATTGAGAAATAGTAGTCTTTTTTTTTTTCCCTTTCAAGGTAAAAAATAAACTTATCTTTTATTAGCAGTGAGCCAAGAACTTGTCCTGTTCTCATTGTGCTCACACATAATGAATATTTAAAGTTTTCAATAATAATCTTAATGAACAAGTCAGGGAATTAGTTGGCTGCATAAGTGACTACAATCAGGTCACTTAAAGGGTAAGACAATCTTAAAATTAGTGAGGCACTGGGGAGGGCCATTTAGAACATTTCAAAATGTATATGTTGAGATATTCAAGAAACCTTTTTAACTCCATCTTTTACTATAAAGAAAAGATCTCCCACTGGCTGAAAAATGACAAACCATCCATATATAATTTAATTTGTTTTGTATAATTTTACACATTATTTTATTTGGAATGAAAGACACAAGTTTGCAAGGCTTCTCAGCAAGTCTCTACTTGAATTTCTGCGTTTTGGTAGTGCACAGCAGGATAAATATATGCAGCATTTCTTTCACCCTTTAAGAAATGGAGTCAGACAGTGGAATGGAAACATATATATCTATGAAAAGTGCTTGGTGCAATTCATTTAGTCAGGCAGGTCAGCAGCTGATAACACCTGGTTGTGATGACCATAATGTGCAGGGTGTTTTGTGTGTGTCTTTCCCTCTCACAGCTGCTGAGTCCAATCAGGATTATCAATCAGGACAGTGGTTTAGTGTCATCAAATATTTCAGAAAACCTTTGCATTTTACATAGAATTTTGTTCCTATTAATGATATCTTTTTATGTGACAATGTACAGCAGAAATACTGAGTCTTACACACACGAGTGTTTGATAGTAGAAAAATAAAATGACAAAAGGCAAAACTGAGATGATGGTGTTGGTTTGTCTGACAGAAGAAAAGCTAAGATAGGACCAAACTGGTATGGAACAAAAAAAACATTTTGTCTGTGAACACTTCAGAAGTGCTTTTATATGAAAAAGTAATATGTTGTAAACACTGCTGATATTTCACAATTGATTGCTCATAACTTCATGAGGGTCTGTGTAGAATTTGAAGTCAATAATGAGGATGAAAAGCCAAAGGCAAAAAAGTCATCCTGGGGAAATGAATGTTTGTCAAGGTAAAAATGTTTTTGAAGTTCATGTTTTAATTTATTCTGAAAACAGACCCCAAAGGAACCCCAGCCAAAACCCCTCTCACTGCAATATGTTGACACTTTTAAAAGATTTTACTGCTTTCACTTGACATGTCAAGTGGGGTCTGCCCACACCAAGCACAAATTAGCCATTCTGTACTGAAACCAAGTTTCTGAAGCTATGGCTGCTATGCATAGAAGACCAACATGTTTAATACACTTCAGCTCTAACCCACTCCGCCAATGGAAAATGAGTAATTTATAATTTTATTTTAATAAATTATTTCACCACTTGCTCTTTTTTGAGAAAACAGACTGTATTACTTGGCGTAAGTGGTAGGATATTTTGCAATTCACAACAGAGTTCATATTTTCTGTCCATTGCAAAGTTTCAGCACAGCTTCACTGAGGTCAGTGCTGCTGCATCAGCCAAGGATCTGCTATTGAACTGAGCTGAAAATTTAGTGTGTAACACACAGAGACAGGAAAAAAAAAACTATCATAAAGAAAAAGCAGGAACAAAGGCTTGAGTCCTTAGTCAAAAAACCTCCTGTAACCAAAAAATTTTACAGTTATTGTTAATTTAAATGGCTCACAATTCACTCTTCGCTAAGCCATACTAGTATTTGTTTTGGAGTATTTTGCCATACCAGATACAGAAAATAACACAGCTTAAAAGTCACGGACAGGGCAAAGTGACATAATGAAACACAGACATAAAGAAATCAGCAGAACTACCTGGGATACCAAAACTAAAACAAAAAAACCCTCTATTGTTTATGTCAGGAGAAAGACTTGACATGAAAAAAGACTGACAAATTACAAATATTTGCCCTTTTTTTAAATGAAAAAGTATATTTAATCAAATGCTTTCATCAGATCTGAAAATCTAAAGCACCTACTTAAAATCCCTCTTACTGGTTCCAGAAATGAAAAAAGAGCATAACCATTCAAAGCAGAAACAAATCTTTTACTTTCCTCATCCTTGCTCCAGCAAATGCCACTTTTTTTGAAGTATCGGAGGAAGGTGTAAAGATTCCTCTAAAGGACACATGCAAAATAATCTGCTAGAAGGGAATATAAAAATATATGCCATTTTTGAATGGTGCTCTCCATGAAAAATGGTAGAACTGAACCTTAAGTCTACTTTCACATATTATCCTTCAATAAATTTATATAATGTTTTAACATATATATATGTATACCTCGTATATATCACGTTATAAAAATGTTAGTGCCATTGTGGGGTATCAGTTAAGAAAAAGATGGGAGGTTTTTGCACTACAGTTTCCTTCACAAATGGGTGAGTTTATGTCTGCCAGAAGATTATCTGTTCTTTGGAGAACATATGTAATATGACAGTTGTAAATTCTATCACATTTTTCTTCTTGAGTGTTCATGGACAGGATGCTGCACTTTAAAGGAATTCTGTGAGACTAAAAGTTTGAGGTCAGTGGGTCTGGATGACTGTCACTGAGTAGATATTCTATATTTAATTAAGTGGCTGATCCTGAGAAAAGAATCTGCTGTTTCTCCTAACCTGAAGATGTGACTACTCAAAACCTTAAGAGTTATTCCCCAAAGTCGAGATTAGCAGTTGAAGAATCCATCCTGTGACTCATGGGATCTGAGATTCACAAGTCTTAAACCTCCCTTGTTTTGCAGGGGAGTAGTGAAATTTGGCTGGCTCTGGGAATTTTCTCTGGTGGTTTCTATCTTGCCTTAATTGCTTTGCAGACTTCTAACCTGCCCATGTTCCCCTCTGGACTGCACAGGAATAACTGTGGCATTATGGGGCTACAGCATATCCTGCTTAAAAAAAAATAAACTCTTGAGATCCTTTGGTGAGTGAGTGCCATGTAGTCTTGACACAGACACACTTCTGCAGCAGCCTGAAGAGGGGCTCATGGTGACTGAAGGCAGAAATTCCCACCTTCATCTCTGTCCAGCTGCTCCTTCCCACAGCTGGGCTCTTCAGTCCTTCTAAACCTGGCTGAGGTGTTCGTGCATCCCCAGGTTACCTCCTTTTCACACAGTTTGCTCTCCCACACGTCCTCCTTCCTCACCTTCACTGCTATTTGTCATTTTCTCATTGCAGCCCCTGCTACAGCATAGATCTTTCAGAAATGAAGTTTAGAAAAAACTAATCATGTCCTAGATTGAAAAACTATAGAGTGCTAAAGATTGCATCTCTGTAATTGTCCTGTTTTTCTGGTGTATTTTTCTGTGGAACAGGATGAAAATTTGGATCTCCTGATTGTCTCCAGATGAAAGTAAAACATAAAATTCTGTTCCCAGAGGGACCTTCCTTTGTTATTTTTGTGCATGTTTGGTTTTGCATTGAAATATTATTATAATAACTTCTGCTACTACTTTTTTTTTTTTTTTTGTGTGTGTGTGTAGGGTTTGCTAAACCTCTCATTGTTCTATCCCAGAAATAAGTCTGACGTACATGAGCTGCTTCTCTTGATGCACAGCACTGGATTCTGATGGCCACATATGAAAGGAGCAGAACTAATGGACATTGTCCATTACAAAAATACCATTTTGATTCATGGTTTGTATTTTGCCTTGTCAGTGGTGTGGTATCACAAAACAAGGCTTAGATATTTTTCAGTGAATTCTTAGCTAACAGTTTTGGGATATGAAGAATGTGTGCCTGCATAGGCATCCAAAGATATTCCACAAAGCCATGAGCACAGAACCCATTTCTGCCACAAGCACCACAAAAACCAGGAGTGAGTTGCTTCAGATCACTCCAAAAACCACCTAGATCCTTGCCAAGTCTGTTTGCCTTTATAGTTTAATTCTAGAGTCAATAAACACAAAGAAAAGGCCATCAGATGTAACAGTATGCATGTAATTTACAATTAGAGCATGCAACTGGTATATCATAAAAATATGGATACAGTTATGTCTCTGGGCTGAATGGAAAGAACCACAAGTTTTGACAACTTGCACCTGCAATATAAATTTGTTGGACTTTTAGAAAAGTAAAATACTACATTACATGCACACAAAGTACATATTCCTTAGCTATGGTCCTCTTTTGAAACCGAGATCCTTAACAATGTTGCCAAAAGAAACAGCTTTTGTGCTTTCAGACAGCCAACATCTTATAAAACCAGGCAGATGAATGATGTTATGTGTAAGGGATGAATAAAAATATCAAAGACTGAAGTTCCAAACAGGCTTTGCAGGCCAAGAAAACTGTATTAAAATTCATTCCACAGAAAATAAAAGCAAATAACATTGGGACCAACCTGGGCATTTAGTTCTGCTCCAGAAGGTAAAGGCTTGTGAATATTCCTGAGGCAGATTGATCCCTCCTTTTGCAATGAAACTTCCTAAGGTTTTAGACACATTATTACTCTGGGTTTGTTCATTGATAATAAAAGTGTGAGCCTATGGTTTATGAAAGTTTTTTGGTAAATGGGTATCCTTATTGCTCTTTGATGTTGATAATATTCAGAGTCATGCTCTTGTATTCTGGTTTTTGAATTTGGGATGAACATTTTGCCATCAATGTCAGAAGTCTGGATTTCATTCTGACTAAAACCAGAAAGATTTTGATAAGTCAGACTGACAGCCTTCACAATTTAAATTATAGAATTGCATTAAACTCCCCTCCAAACTTATTCTCGAGTTAGCACCTAATAATGAGAATGAGACAGCATGGATGTCATTCCTCAGTGATCTCCAAAGTTATATATCAGTGTAAAATTTAAATAAAAAAAAATCCCTAGTTTATGTTAATGAAAGAATTGAACCCAACATTAATCAACAAAGACACACACTGCTTTTAAACTTTCTTATGCCAGTAAAATATGCAGATGAAAATTTCCTCTCTGTTCTTCAAAGCAATTTCCAGTTCAATCTGCTTTCAGTTATTTATATGTAAAACTTGAATATTGGTACAATAACTAAAGACTTCAGAAAGAGTTAGATCTATTTATCAGATGTTATACAAATGCACAGAAAAATCCATTATTTTCCTAGGCTACACCAGATTTTAATCAGAAACTAGCAACTGACCATCAAAGATGATAAGAAGAATGGCACTATACAGACAAATATCCCCTGTGGGTTAGTTATGGGTGAGAGTCACCTCACCTGACTTGACATATCTGCAGATTAAAGTTCAGACAATGAACTAGTCACCATGCTCTGCCTTTGGGGGGCTTCTCCAAAGGAAAAGTCATCTGACCTTTCTAGAGCAGGGTCATGTGTTCTTTGGAGGTGCCTGTTTCCCTTCTTGGACTAATTGGGAGTCTCAGGTGACTGGATCATAATTAATGTCTTACTTTTGGCTTGTACTTGCATGGTTGATCTCTCTGCATGACCAAGGCATATCCCAAAGAGAGGAACAGAAGAAGTCACAAGCTGAAAAATAGGAAGTAAGGAAATAAAAGTGTACTTTCACCAGTATTTTTTAAAATGCCTTATTTAATGATAATATTCCCTCTTTATCTTATTTTTGGTCTTCTCTAGGAGAGGGATGCTGTAATACAGAAGGATTCTGGCAGCAATCCTCAGTGTTACAAGATACATCTTGGAAGAATGTAGGAAGCTGGATCAGCCTCTGTCCCTTGGTCACATAAGTTACAGCCCAGTTATATATTTGAGCTTTTTATGGCCTTGCAGATGCTTCTATTGTGGCCAGTCACTTCATTTGCCTCCCTCATTCTATTTTATTCGTGTTTTATTATTTTCTTCTATTGAAATGCATTTTTAATCATGTTTGGTTTTTTTTTAATTTCTCAAGCAAGAACTTCACAAAGAGAAGTGTGATTCTTTGATCCATTATGACATCCAAATATAGAATATATAAGTATACAGGTACACTAAATATAGAATATGTAAGATGAAAGTACTCTCATGTAATTACTCCCAGGTAAACTCTAAAGTTATCAGGTATTTTTAGCCGGTTTAGACATAACCCAGAAATCCCTAACCTACATCTGGATCTGCTCTGCTTTTCAGTTTTGCCGACAATATATTTATGTCTGGTAAATAGTCTATTGGGTCTCATGTATTCAGAGACCTTCATGTGCCAAAATAATTTGCTATTGTACCTTTGCTTTCCAAAAACCAGGATGATGAAACATTCTGCTACAATGGGATTTGATCTAACACTACCTAAAAATCAGTTATCTTGATAATGATCATGGTTCTTAGCTATGGGAACAATTTCTCCAGAGATTTATCTTTCTAGTAACGTGGCTATTTCTCTTTCTCCCAGTTACTTAGCTCAGGACTGGCATTTTTTCTTATGTATCTGTTCCAGTTCAGCCTGAGGTTGAATTCAGGGATCATCCAATGAAATTCCCCAGTCAAGTCAGACATAAGGGATCAAATCACAGTTTTGGCCTTTAAGTACTTCTCTACATAAATAAAGTCTTCTCATCTAACTGGCATTAATGTGTAGCTGCCAAGTAGCTGAGACTGAAGTAATTAATAAATAATAATATATTATGGAAATATAGCTACTGAGATCAATGAAAGAATATCTAAGTTAAGATATCAACTTAATTTCTTTTTTCTCTGCTTCCAATATAATTATTTAACTCGGAAAAAAATCAGCTGATAATATTTTTCTGTGCTGAACAAAACTTGTTGAAAAGTACCCAATTTGTAGAAATTGCAGTCTTCCTTTTTAATATAAAGCTCTGGTTTATTTAAGTTTGTCAGTGACCTGAAAGCACCTGGAGCTTTGCATTGACTTGGAAGATGCAGCATCTTTTCACATAAATACCCTTGGTGTAAATGTCAGTTTTCAAGAGCATTTTGTGAATGCAGCAACTGCAGTGCTGTTCTTTTCTACGGCCTCACGTTCTGCTCTCATTGCAATCAATGTCCAAAGTCTTCATTCACTGAAAGAAGAATATTTGAAAGAGATAATGTCAAAATCCAGCAAACCAAACCAATCTATATTCCACATTGTAGCTCATGTCTGCAGTTTGCTAAGACAAAAGTTATCTCTTCAAACCTAAGTACCAAATGCTGGCTCTTGAATGCACTGGGATCCTTCCCATTTTGGGTCAAGTTACAGTCTTCTTAGATGATAGAGCCACTAAATATAACAGCATTTTATACAGATACACATGTTTTCAATGATGCTAAACTTTTTAGATTTTGTTGTTGTTGTTGTTATTTTTTTGTATTTTTTAAACCCTGAAGACTGAATGGCAGCCAGGCATAGCCACATCTAGGAATGTTGCTGATGTAAACTGAATAATATTTAGTATAAAGCTGAATAAATGATTTATACTGAAAGTAGAAATATACAAAATCAATTAACAATCTGTTAGTTTAGTTTGAATAAAATAACTTTCCATCAGTCTCTGACGGTAATTTTGTTCAACAAGGAACACCAACATGTGGCAGCTCTGTTTCCAGGTTGTAATGCTGAGATGAATAGCACCTTTCATAACAGAGTCCTCAATAACCTCTGGACTTGATCCTGAAAACACTTTGTATGTAATTATGTTGGCTTCAGCTGTACTACTTCAGGGTGGGTTTCACTCATTTAACATTAGACATTTAGAAGCAGACATGGAGGCTCCCTCTGCAGTCAAGGGAGAGATATGGAAAACACTAAGGAGTAAGTTGTGTTCCTTGTCTGAAGTATTTTAAATTATTTTTTAAAATATTATTATATTATTATTAATATATTATTATTATTTTAAATGATGGGGTACATCACAGAGGGAGACTGGCATCGATCTCTGTTAACTGCATAAGAAACAGCTACAATTTGAAACCTTGGCTTTATGAAATAAGCTTATTTGAAAATCTGAGTGAATTCTTTTTTATTTGAGCGAAGTCTGGGGTCCTCATAGCAGTCAGCTGAGCTACTTGTGCACACACCCAATCAGTGCCACATTCATCACTTTATTTAGTGCAGAGCATGCATTGGTAATGACTGATGTCTCCTGTGGCAGGAAAGTGGCACTCTACAGGCCTCAGATGCTGCAGGACAATCAGACCTGGACACAGTTGTGATGCAAATGGGAGTAGAGTGCAAGAAGGAAACAGTTCATCAAATGGACCAGGACCACGGTGATGGGGCGATGGGCTCATCTACTATAAATCTACATCTGGTCATGTGGGAAGAATTAAGTTGTACTCCTGTAAAAAGTTCTATTGAATTGTAAATAAATTAAAAATAAAAGAGAAAAATAAAAATAGTACTGGTGTTTTCCCAACAGCTCGCCACAAAATACTTTTCTAATTCAAAATGTAGCTTGCTGTGGATGGTTGAGATACTCAAAATACGATGATGCAGGGATTTTGCTAAGCTTTTGGGATTTGGCTTCCATTCACTGGGATTTAGATGCTTCACTAACCTCTTTCGGCTAGACTAGGTATCTTGTACAGAGAAACTCAAACTTAAACCTTTGAAGTTCTCTTCTAGAGCTCTCAAAGTCCACAACTTCCATAAATATAGGCCTACCTACATTAGAAGGAGTGACCTTCAAGTTAAGACTCCTTTCCTTCAAACCTGTTGCAGATATATAATGGAAGGAGTTAAACAGAATACAAACACAGAACAGAGGGAGCACGTAAACAAACCTGCTATACCAACTTACTGTTTCCATCCTTCTGACAGTGCTGAAAATTCCCATCTTCCAGATAAATTTCATATTGACTTGGCCAGTAACGTACTGTCTTAAGCTACTGTCAACAATCTGTTCTCACTGAGGAGGCCATAACAAATTTAAGAGTTTAAGGGAGGTGATCATATAATACAATCAAAATAGTTATTTATTGAGGACAGTGAACATGAGCCCACATAATGTATGCTGTAAATCACTAAGGCATGTGGTTCCATTTAACACTATTTTGCTTGAAAAGTGATCACTTTGAGGTAAGGTTTGCCCTAAGTTTGGTAGGAAACAAAAATATGCAAGAATAAGTAATAAACAGGGTGTGTTTTGGACAAAGCTATCTTTTAGAGACATTTCGAGAAAAGAACAGTTCTATCTATAGAACCACTGCTTGGATGTTTGTCATCTGTTAACCACAAGTACATATTTTCACTGGAAAAATGTGACATTCAGGCATTCACAAAGATTTGTTCATGCTAAGGATAAACAGAACTAGATATCCTGTGTTCTGAGATAAGAAAATACATGGTACCATTTCATGTAATAGCACTCATGTTTTATTAAAATGAGGGTTTTTTATTCTTATTTCTACAGCTACCGCTGAGAGGAAGTGAAGTTCTCAGGACACAGCTCAGAGCTGATTTTATTCTTACTCTCCCCTGCTTGGTGCTGAAGCCCATAAATCAATACAGCAGTCATTGCCATTTAGGGAGACCAGGAAAATGCCCTAAACCAATTAGTTCAACAGTTGATTTCATTGGAAGTAGAAATATAGAAGTTTAATTTATACAAAGCAAGAAAATGAGTTTCAGTTAATTTTTCATGGAAATTAATTTCTAGTCTGACTCATAAAATATATAGAAATCTGGGGTCTCAAAAACTGATTTTCTTTTCTATTCTGGACATAAGTGGAAATGCAACAAACTTTTTTCTTAACATACTACTTATTTTAAAGACACTGAATTAATACCCCAGATCCGGTGACAAAATTTTTATTCTTCTAACCACATTTGGGCCAGATCCCACCTGCACTATGTGCCTGTCTAGGTCCTGGTCAGGAAAGGGTTAATTTTTGCAGCAGTCAGGAGAGACATGGGCAGGACCCTGGGATTACTGGTACCATCTCACAGCCTTGCTGGAGGACAGGGTGTTTTCTAGTTTTTTCTCCAGAGACATGAAATCAGTGTGCATTACTGTGCAGGTGTTGCATTATGATTACCAACACCGGAGTAAAGCAGATTCTCCTCTTCCCAAATTGGTGGGAGATGGAGAGAGCAGAATCCTTTGTCTTTCTTTGGAGACCCCCAAGGGTCAGCCTAGCTGCATCAGCATAGGGTAATGGACAAACTTTGGCCATTCCTGTGCAGAAAGAGTGCAGAAAAAGATCCTTTATCTCCTGATGGACTGCAAGGTGGAAATTCTAGTACTAGTACTACTAGTACTACCTCACTAGTACTATCCTTTTTCTTACTCATCCTCTTTAAAACACCTGCCTTCTAGAAACTCTCTGGTATGTGTAGGTACCTTTATTGGAAGTGGAAATATGACTTACGTCCTCAGAGAATATTGATCCAGACTCTTGGACAGTGTTTGATTTGAATTTGACTTTATTGCAAGTCTGGAACTCAATCTGCCAATGTGCTTGCACAGTAACTGTAGGAATTTAGTGACCCAAGCCTCCCCAGGGAAGCAAATTTGGTGACTGAGTCACAAACACAGGCACTTGAGGCTGACTGGATGAAGTGATTTCTGTGCCCAGCTGATTGCTCCCTCCTTATCCTTACACAGGCTTCCCCACTTTGGGATCCTTCACTGCTCAGCTAGCTATCCAGCAGATGAAGGTACATCAGTTCTGCTCCTCAGTGGCTTTATCATGTTTAACATTTTCTTCTTTTGCTGGAATAAAATGCAGGCATGGATGGCTGGGAACAAGCAGTTTAAATTTCTTGGGCTTGTAAAGAGTGGGAGGTTCCCTTGAAAATTTTTAGAGTTGGACACAAATTATGGGACCTTCCCATGAAGGACCCTCAGAGTCACCAAATGCACAGTAGTTCAACTTGAAGAGATTCACTAGGCACAACTTAGCCCAACATTTGGAAAACAATCCCTCTCCTTAAGAGATTTAAGCAACACCATTGCATTGCATCATGCTGCAGGCATTTCTGTCACTGCTTACAGAAGGAATAATAGTGCTCAGCATAAAGATAAACACTTACAGTGTGGCAGCAGGCTGCTGTCTTGTGTTTCTCCTGCAGTCTTTACTAAAGGACCGTCTATTTTACCATGACAATTAATTTCACAAGAAAATAGTTTTGCCTGAAATATGCCAGTTTGGCATTACAGTGTCTGGACACTGTTCAGATTAATGACCAAGCACAAAATTAAGCAAATGGCAAGTAACAAAAATTGCTGACCTCTCTTCCTAATTTTAGTTAGTAATGAAAGATCTGCTTAATCATTTAATTCATGCTTGTATTATTGCCCAATGAGAAAACAAAAATGCAGGTATCTGATGTTCAACTTCTGCTCTTTCATGAGCTACTTAACTTTACAGGAAATTTGAACAGTTGCTCTGGGCACTGGGTGTGGAATTTGGCCTTAGGGAAGCCCCAAATTAGCTACTAAAGAAAAAAAAAAAAAAGAGAGAAAACACCCTCACCTTTGAAATTCGTGTTTAAAAGGACCTGTTGAATACTTCTTCCATACAATAATCAGTGTCCTTCTGCACGAAAAATACTGGCATCATCCTCACCATCATAATCATTACATCTTCAAAACATGGGAAGGAACCTTTCTCTTCCTATGGAAACTTTAGACCATTTCTGTAAATTTGGCAGAAATTCTTTTTTCGGTGGGTATTTCCAACACCTTGTTAAGCGGAAATTCAGTACTGAGAAAAAAGGTCACTCAAAGAGGTGGCATGATGCTGAGAAAGGTAAAATTCCTTCTGAGTCTCCCAGTAAAGCTGTACTTATCTGCTCTGGGAATTTCTGAACAGTGGTTTAAAACACAATGCCAGGGAATGCATCGAGTGATCATTCACAATGATACTGTGCAGATGGCGAATGCCTGCTCAGCCTGTGTCCATGGCATGACCTCGTGTAACCTTCTCTGAGCGCCTTCCTAGCGAGGCACACAAAAGCGCCTTGGTTCCCTGCTGTCTGCGGAGAAATGTTACTTTATCAGCTTTCCTTTAGCCAGCAGCCACAAGAGGGCGGATTTTTTCCTGCTTTACCCTACTCCATGAAGATCTCACAAATTCGTTTTTATAACTCTTGAAAGATAAATCTTCTGCTATTTATTCTCCCCCATCACCAAGCTGCTAAAATAAAACCATTTCCAAAACATTTATTTTCCCCCCCCTAAATTTCACAGAGTCTGAAGACCCGTTCCACAGATGAGACAAAGGAGATATTCATGCTGATTTCTTTTTTACGGGAGTCTGAAGCATCTCCAGAACATGAAACAGACAGAACTTTGCAGCACATTTTCTTTTTATCAAGATTCATGATCTCAGAGTACCTCAAACCCTTATTCCACAGTTCTGATAAATGCTTGAATAAAAACAAAATATGAAGATTTTTCTTCCACCAACCTGCTCCTCATTTTCTATTTGTTGAGCTTCTTCAGTTGCAGAAGGGGGTTATCAGAAAAGAGCCTGTGATCTTCAGTGAGTGGGAATGAGGTAAAGTGCAAGAATTATTCTGCAGAAATTCAAAACACAAACTGGGCTCAAATCTACATCATACCCATCACAATTATATTTGTATTAAGCAGCACCATGTGGGGATTAAAGCAATGGAAAGTTTTACCAGTGATAATGATACAAATGTGGAAATTCAGTATAAGTTTTCCTTTCTTTTTTTTGAAGGCCTTAAACAGGAGAAGTCAACAGTCAACCTACCCCCAGATTCTTCCCTTTGTCTTTTGGGAATATAAAACACATGTAGATAAGTACAGTCTGTATTTGAATGTGTAGAATTTATAAAAACAATGTCAGTTTGGTACTGTAGCAACAAACTGTTTAAAAATGTAGCTAAAAAATGTGTAAAGTTGACTTTTGGTGAACCTAAAAAACTCCTCTTGTTTAGCTCCTGTCCTGTATACCCAGACCACCCATCTGAGTTCTGTGTGAATGGCAGGTGAGGATGAAGTTCTGCTGAGGTGAGTTACATGGTGGAAACTTCAATATATTTCTCTGGACTTCTTTGGTTCTGCTGTTATTTCACGGGAGCAACAATCGGGGTCTGTTCCAGTACTGAGCTGCCAGCTGAAGACTTTCAATCTGAGCCCTTCACTGAGGGAAACACAGCTCTTGAAAGAGCCCCAGTGTGTCTCTGGAAGTGTCTGATACTGTCTGTGCCATGTGTGTGCAATGGCTCTCAGCCTGTGGGCAGGAAGGCTCTTCCTCGGGCAGCCACAGACGGAAATATGTTGGAGAGAATGGTTTGGTGTGGGAGTGGGCTGGTCCAGGAGAGAAAGTCTCTCTTAGGAAGCGGTCTGCAGCATGTAAAAGCCGGAGAACCACCAATGTAGCGCATTCCGGGCGCAAAACAAATAAATGTTAAGGCAGCTGCGTCCCTGGCAGCCACAGTTCTGCACATAGGCGAACTCTTAAACGCGCACCAGCCCTGAGCTCCGGGCCACTTATCGGTGAGTGTGGCGAGCTGGCTTTCTTTACCCAGTCAGCCTGCAAGCCAGCGTCCTGCAGTTCTGTCCCAGAGCAACAGCGAGAGCGGACCTGAGGCTGCTTTGGCCATGCGGGTGAGGAGCAGCAGCCGCGCACGGCGATCCCACACAGGTCGGGATGCTGCGGTGCGAGCTCGCAGGTGTGTGAGCCGGCAGTGCCTGTAGCCCAGGGAAGGCACACGGGCTCAGGGTCCCCGGGTGGGCACACGGCCGCCGCGGTCGCTGTCCCGGCGGCGGAGCAGGGGGTGTGTGCTGGCCGGCTGACAGACACCCGGACACACAGGCGCACTCTCCGGCGGCAGCCCATTTGCTGGAGGGGTGTGCATGTGCGTGCGAGGGAGTGGAAAGGGGTGGCGGGATGGAGGGAGGGCGGCCGAGGGAAAGTCTGACACTCGGCGCAGAAGGAGCGAGACCCTCTGCCGCCGCCGGGGAGGAGCCGCCGCTCTCGGAACGCCTCCGACAGCCGGGCCCGGGCCCGGCCCCGCTGCGCTCCGGCCGCTCTCCGGCCCCGGCAGGTACCGGCCGGCCCCGCGGCTCCGCGGCAGCCGGGGCACTTTCCGCCGCGGATGAGGGGTGGAGGGCGGGGTGGGAAGGGGAGCGGGGTCCCCTCTGCCTGACCCGGAGCCTCCGCTCGCCCCTGCCCCGGGCGCCGGCAGGAGCGGAGCGGTGCCGGCACCTGGCGGCCCCCGGGCCACCTGCCTCGCTGTCAGCGGGGAGATGGGGCTGGCTTAGGAAAGGGCTAGGCTCTGCCAGGGGTCGGCTTGGGGCTGAAGGGAGAGAAGGAGTTAGTTTTGGGGAGCGGGGCGTAGAGGCTGTGATATGAGAGAGGAGTTGGTGTCCTCAGCCCCGCACCCCTGCTCCTGCTCCGCAGAGGTGGCTCCGGGCTCTGGGAAGGCAGCAGGGCACGATCAGCCCGTGCTCCTCAGCAGAACTGTTCCTTGCTGAAGCGGTGGCAGAATTCCTTCCTTTCTACACGGTCCTCCAGCATCGCCGTGAGCGCGGCTGCTGAGCGCGTCCATCCCTTGGGAGCGCAGAGCACCTGGCTGGCCGGGCTGCTCGCTGAAAGGAGATCATTCGCCTGCTTACAGGGAGCACTAATGCTTCACTCTGGGAAGGAACTCCCAGGGTGGAAAGCTCCTTGTTTTGCAGCGAATATTGCAAAATGAAAGTTGCTGCTTGTAGAAGGGAAGCATTCCTGAGCGCGTTAGGTAATCGGTGACTGTGCTGCAGGAGCACAAAGCAGCCACCTATGTTTCCTCAAACAGAGCTTCACTTTGATTTGAATTGGGGCAGCTTGTCCAAAAATAATAGAAATAAATGGGACCAGCAACTGAGAAAGCAGCAGTTCACACTGTCTGTATCTCTGACAGAGGCCAGAAAGTGCAGGCAAGAACTTGAGGAATTGTAGCATGTCACTTTCTCTCTTTTCCTTGCAAATCTGGGGGACAAGAAAAGAGACTTGATTTCCATGTTTACCATTTGGAGATGTTTAATGCTAATTGGCACGCTACTTCTATACTGTTTTTCAAGTCTTCATTAGTATAATTGATGTGATTTTTCATCTTTGCCTTTTAATTAGTTTATTTAGGTTATTATGATCTTGGTCCAGAAAAACCACATCATCTCCTAGAAAGTGCAAGAGCCAAAGTCTTCTGTGAAAGTTGGATGTCTAAATAGTTTTCTAAAGGGGAATTGGAGTATTTTAATCCATAACTATAAACCTGCTGTCAAACAGAGATATCCAAATTCAGCAGGTGCCACACCTCTTTTTCTTAAAATTTCCAAGACAAGTCCTGCTCTGAGATGTCTCATAAATTGAACCATTTTCGTCTTGATCAGGCTGAGCAGCTTGGCTTCACTTTTAGTTGAACTTTATTTTGGCTTGGACATCCAGACTAGCCTGAGATCCAGGAACTAAATTTGCTTTCCCTCTTACGACTGGATCGATCCAGCAGGGATTCTCAGGGTGTGGGCAGCAGAACAGGCTCCCAGTAAGTGCAGTGCTGAAGCACTGAGAGTTGTGCTCTAGACCAGGCAGAAGTGTTGTGAAACCCAGTCTCCTACAGTCAGTGTGTGGGCTCTGCCCATTGAGTGCTTTAACCAGAGATGGAAATAGCAGCTTCACCAGTCTCTTCTGTGTCTGAAAATACAAAAGCTGGTAGGTGCTTTCAGGACAGTAATCCCAAGAAGGGAGAAGTGTACTTAGTACTGAGTAAGGTGACTAATACGGGAAAGATATAATTTCAAGTTGTATTCCTGCCCTCAGCTTTATCTTGGGGAGTAGCTATAATCAGATCCCCAGAAGACTGATAGCTCTTTTTGACCCCACTCCTAAGTACTGGCCTTTGCCTGCTTCTTTCCCAACTGCAGGTTGTGCCACAACCAACCTTCCAAAGCACTGTAATTGCTCTGGTCTTCCTTCTGCTTCCCAATGGTTTTGTTTTGTTGGTTTTTTTTGTTTGTTTTCTGAGAGGTGATGTTTTCACTGCAGATACCACTCTGTTCATTATGCAAATTGTGCTGCAGCCTGGACATTCTACTGGGATTTGCAATTGAATTAAATGAAACAAAGCTGGAGGGGGGGGGGGGGGGCAGTTTTAATTAAGCTAGAGTGTTAAATGGAAATAGATGTTGTTCATTGGGAAAGAGCCCCTTAAAGTGTTTGAGGATACTGCATCTTTATTACTCAGAGATTAAGTAATGATAATTAAGAAGATAACCATGTAAAGAGCAAAGGGAAAGGAGGAAGCACTCCCAACAGCACCTATCCTTGCTTTGATCCTAGCGGAAGGGATGTAAGTGCTCAGCCTCTCTTCCATGTCACAAAACAAGCAGAGGAGCCAATGTCCCCACACAGTCAGGATCTTTACAATTTACCTGGCAGAAAGCCATAATCATTGGAGTCACCCTGTGAGCCTGCTGTTAGCTCAGGGTGGCCAAAATAATGATGTCTTTCTGGATTCTTTTTTAATCCCTGTTTTGTTTTTCCCCTCATTCTTTTTGCTGTTGAAAATCCAGCAGCTGTAATCTCAGGTGCCGCTTCATTGTGTGTCACTGCAACATAGACGTGCCGGTCACCTGTGGATCCAGAGGCTGATTCATCAGCTGGGAATCAGCTGAATTCCCAGCACATGCCAGGATTTCTTTGGCTAAAACCCCTGGTGCTGGAATTGGCCACTGAGCCACCTCTGTATGCTTTGAGGTTTCCTCCGTGAGGGAATCCTTTGGGGCTGGTTAAGCAGGCTTTCCCACCGCGCTCTCCTGGCAAGGCAGTCTGCGGGATTGCCGGAGCTGTATTTGGCCCTTTGTCTTTTTAACCCCTGGAAAGAGCCAAAGGTGTGTGCTAAATGTCATTAAATCAGATACACGCAGGGAACATGCGGTGTGTTTGTTTTCCTTGCTTTCTGGATTTTCTCCAGCTGCAAACAAGCAACAGAGAAGCTCACAGTAAAGCCATGTGCATGAGACGTGAAGCCTAGTGGCTGTATTTATGTGTGAAGGAAATTTTGCTCCATGGGTGTGCTATTTTTAGCTTTTTTATAGTGCTGCACCTCTGTCACACTTCTCAACACAGTTTCCCCCTGCCCCAACATTTCTGTCTGGGTTTTATATATTTTATAAACTCAGCAATGGCAGTGAGTCATTATTTAAATAATCCCTGTATAAATCTTTAGCCCTTTTATCTTCTCCTTTCTATCCTTGTGTATTCAGAAAGGCCCCTCTCTGATATTGTTGGGTTTTTTCCATGTTCTAGAGCCATGCTGTGAGAACCTGCAAGTGTTATCTGACAGTGGGTGATAGAAAAAAAGAGAAAAAGTAAAAAGAAAAAAAAGCACAGCCCTTCTATTCTGCTCTCCCCAGCTTAGATGGATCCAACGTCACATGGAGGGGATCCAGGATGAGTCAGGAAACAGTGCTGTGATCCAAAATTCCACTTTGCATTACAGCTGGGAGGCAGCATTTAGCATCATGTGGATTTATATTTTTTTAACGGGAACTGCAAAATAATTTATGGAAGTCACATAACCTAATGGGCAGAAGAGATAACAGTAAGCCAAGAAGAACCTGGATTCCCATCTGGGTTGAATCATTGACTCAACTGACTGTCAGTCTGATGGGTGTGGTAGTTTAAGCCTGGGACATTATACTGGTCTTAACTAAGTCATTGCACTTCCCCACATCGTAACTGGAAAATGTGATTAATGTTCAGAGCTCTGTTGGTACCTGAGAGTTTCCTTAATAGTTTCCCTGGTCAGATCCAGCACGGGACATTAGAGACATTTATTTCAAGCTTATTTTCAGGACAAATCCTAAACAGCTCAGAACATATATGGCTAAAGACAAATTCATGCTTTAGAGCTTATATGTGCACGGAGACCTGTAACTAGTGAGGATTTTCTGCACAGCATGAATTTCACACTGTGTGTATTACTCAGCTTTCAGTAACACTTGTCCTTTTTTGTACATCTTTGCATGTTTTTCTTCCTGTGCTGCTATACACAGAAGAGTTGTGTGAGCATTTCCTTATAATGTGGTCAGTTTAAAAGCAAAATAAATAACCATAATTAAACTAATTCCAATTTAGTTGGTCAGAGAAGCAGGAGACTTGCAGGAAGCAGATGTCATGCAGCAAAAGAGAGGCTAAAACCTCTGTAACATCTAAACATGCTCCAATGACGTGCTGGGTTGTTGTTGCTTTCTTATTTTTTTTTTTTCTCTGAGGGGATGGGCAGAAGTTACCAATTTTCCTGGAACATCCTCTTCCAAAATTCCTGAAGACACTGCAGCACCAAGTCTGATCTCATCTTGTGTCAGCATAACTCATGCCTAAATGCACTAGGAACAGAAAGCCTAGGATTAACTAAAATTATACAAAACTAAGGCTGTCATAAAATGAAAGACTTGGGCCTGTTCTCAGTCTGTCTGTACTCAGTGACTTCAAGAGACTTAAGCACATGTTTAAAGATAGGCTGCTGTGTAAAATGCTGTCTTGAAAGAGTTACTTTCTTAAAGTCTTAAGCCTAGACTGGGATTGAACCTTTTAAAAGTTAAGTGCAGTCTTGAAGGCTGGTGTGGTCAAATACTCCAGCTTAATCTTGGCTAGAATTTTAGGATTTTGAATAGCTAGATCTAGTGGTATGTGCCTACCTAGCTTGTTGTATTCCCCTGGAATTTATCAATGACACACTCCATATAATTGTGGTTACTTTTTGTCTGTCTAAAATCCTTTTTTGGTTTTGCAAGGGAGAGACTGCAAAGAGGGAGTATGTAAAAAATTCTTTCTTAACCAGAAGCAAAAAGTTGATTTTTTTTCCCCTTCCACAATGAAGAATTAAAACAATGTCTGTTGCTCTCATGCTTAATGTCAGAATCTCTGCTAAAAAATAGTAAGAAGAAATATGATGAATTTTTCATATGGAACTTATTCCCTGTAATTGTATAATGCATATGTGTTAGGTTTTATGAAGGCTTATGCTAAAAGGCTTTAGAACAGTGTAATAAAGGAAAAATGCTCATAACATCCTTGGATATCCAGAAGGCTCCACTTTGAGAGCAGGAAATAAAACAAAGGGCAATGACAAGTAGTAATAGGCTGTTGGAAGTGTAGTTCCTTTTCTCCAAGATTTACAGTAAGAACCAGCTCTAACTGTAAAGTTCTCTGCACTGTCATAATCTGTAGCTTTGGAGAATGTAGCATTCTCATATCCATTCTCTTACCTTGTGAATAAAAGGTTCCACCTGCATATAAATTACCTTTAAATAAATTCTTTACTTAATTTCATGTGTTATTTCCTTTTTTTAAGTGGGTACCTGAAAACCTTTATTAAGAACATAAATAGATCTTCAAAGCTCCTACTATATAATGTTCTACTAGTAGAGCAGTCATATATCTCTGAAGATCCATTTTTGTTCAAAAGAAATCAGAGAAGACACAGGAACAAATTTGTCGCTTGTGTTCATATAGTCATTAGTTACAAGGAGTGGGCCTTTTCTCATTCAGACAAGCTTTTATTAATTTATTAACTGTGTTTCAGTAGTAGTATTGGGAGGGGTCTGTCAGACATTGTAGAGTCATAAAATGGTTTGGGTTGGAAGGGACCTTGAAGATCATCAAGTTCCAAGCCCCTGCCATGGGATTCATTTGGGATCCTCAATGATGAGCTCTCACAGCAGACAGATACGGGTAGGGTCAAGTCTTTTACTTCTGCCAATATTTAAAATAAAAACTAAACTGTAGCAGAAATCTTTAGCACATCTGTCAGGGGCTCAGGTGCTGAGGTGACCTGGAAGGGGGGTTGTTGGTGTTGATGGTGTTCTGGAGCGTGGCTTTCTCAGCCACCTCAGTTCCATGGTTTAGCGAGTGCTCTGTTGTCAGGCCCAACAGAAAGAGACTGGCTTTGCATGGCTGCTGTACCATCTTCCAGGGATGAGACTTCTTTTACTGATCTGCCCCAGATTTTGGTATCAGTGTTGATATTTCCTATTTGGTACTGAGCCACACCACTGAATTAATCATAACGACACCAATGCTACCTGTTCCTGAAGGAGCGTGCTATCCATGGAGCTGCTGGATGAAAAGTGCTGGGAGAGGAGGATCTTCTCCTTTCAGTCTGTGGGAGAGCTGGGCACACTTGGAGATGTGCCCAGCTCTGCAGGTGAGCTGCCTGTTCCTGAGCACCACAGGCACTGAGCAGCCACGGCTCTGTTGTGTGTGCACCTTGTGGCACAGGTGCTGTGGGCAGGGGTGGCTACGTGTAAAGCCTGGAAACAGCAAAAGACAGTTTTATCCTGGTCTTTAAGGCTGAACTTGGCTGACTGAAGAGTCAGTTAGTATCATAAATCTCTGTTATTAATCTGATTTTTTTCCTAAAACTATTTTAATAGGCAAGGATGCTTTACATAACTACAGCCTGAATCATTGTGGTCAGTTGATCTGATGCCTTATACAATCTGTAATCTTGTCAGAAGTGAGGTTTTTCTCAGACCTTATGAAATCCAAGGTGTTTATTTTAAGACTCAATTTATTATTTTGCAAATTGAACCCAAAGCTTTAAGGAAAAGCTGACTTGAAACGTCACCCCCACCTAACTGAGGAAGAAGTGAGAGAATCTGCACTAAAAGGAAGCTACTAACATTGTTCTGGCCCAAGGGTCTTTTAGGTACTCTTTCCAGAAAAAAAAAAAAAAAAAAAAGGTGCATTTAGCTGTGCTCCTGTGTGCTGCCTGTCTTTTTAAGATTAATGTCCTGGGTAATACTGTTTGTAGTATACAGGTTTGTTTTGGAGTTACAATTTGGTGTTCAGAGTCCTTCAGTAACATCTACAAAAAGCAGATATATTTCATCTCATAAAGCTGCCTCAGCCTGAAAAAAAATAAAAAATGGATTACATGTCTGTGATTTGGTTTTTAGGGTTTTATTGTTGGTGGTTTTTTGGGGTTTTTTTGTTTTTTTGTTTGTTTTATTTCTCTAAAGAGTTTTACACTTCTAAGTAGAGATAAATTGCTATGTTGTCCTCAGGAGACTGAAGCTCCTGTGTCCTTTGCTTCCTGTGACTTTGCTACAGCTCATTACTTTCCTAAATGGCAACACAAGCACCATTATGAAACTCATAACACAGACGATTATCTCCTCAATGGTACTTAAAATCAAATCCTTCCTACTTGGTGAAGGATGAGTTACTGTGCTTTGGCTCCCTAAGTGATGGAATGATGGAAGGTTTGTTTTTTTCCTGTATTTGTTGCTGTTGTATGTTGATGTGTAAGGATGAAGAATGAGTACTGAGGCACAATACACTACTGAAAGATCCAGTGCCAATTTCTCTGGTTTTTCACAACCTGACAGAAAAGCAGAAGGTGTGTGCAGCAAACAGTGCAGGGAGTTTGTCTCAATCCCAAACATTTGCTTTCAAAACAAGAGAAAAAAGAAAATAAGCAGAATGCAATTGTTATCTTCCGTTTAAAAGCCAAGGTGTGGTATATACTTTTTTTTTCCCACTGTGCTGAGTCTGTGCTACTGCCAGCACATCCTGTGGCACAAAGGCTTGGTCTTTCTTAACAGGAGCTGAGCATCCTTACTTTTAGCAGCAGCAGTTCTCCAGGTGGTTTCAAGTCACAGGACAATCTGTGCCTGCTTCCAAACTCCCCTCTGAAATTTCATCTTGTTCCTACAGTTAAACTCTCTCTCGTGCTTGTGTCAAAGCTTCAGGCATAGTTTTCCTGTATCCTCTCAATTCCCAGAAATGCCCCTGACATGATGAAAATCTCTCACCTCCCCAGGGGGACTCCACTCTAGCAGTCTGACATGTAGCGTGTTAAACTGTTAAAGGGAGAGATTCAGACAGATTTCGTGTCTTGTTCCAGGTTTTCAGGACAATGGCAGAAATTCCTTTGTGATAACATTGATATCACAGGCACAGCTGTTCTGCAGTTGGTCAGTGATGAAATATGGATAGTCATTTTCTTAGTGAAGACAAGCTTTATTTCTATTTTTATCCTAGCTTACTACCATTATTTATGGGTAATAAAATCTGTTCTAGTAAATGGTGTTAATAAAAAAAAAGTACTTTCCACCCTTTCTGTGCTTTCCTTCCTTCCCCTACAAACAAGGTAAATGCCACTGAAGTGATGTGAGAAAAGCATTTTGGAATGTGTGTGGATTTGTTGTGTTTTATTTTCCATCCAGGAATTCAACATGACAAAATGGAAAGTGGGATTTGACATGTCCAAGATAAAGTATTAGACAATCTATAAAGTGCTACACTCATCTTTATAAGAGAGGTAGTGTGTAAGGCCAGAATAACTGGGACACAGTGGCTTTGATAACAAGCAGCATTGTTATCTTCAGTGCAAGCATCAGCAGAGATTACAGTGGCCTGTTGTGCTGGCCCTGGGGGAATCTCACAAGGCCTTGCAGTAGGCAGTGTACAATTTGTTTTCATTCTTTTCTCAGCAAAATACTGGTTTGATGCTTGGAAAGCATGACCCTGTTTAAATTGTGCTGACTCTCTTCATCCTGGTTTGAGCCACATGGGAGAAGAGACGTGATCACAAGCAATTAGAAAAGTTGAAAAGGTGCTGAGGGAGGATGGAGAAATTAGTGATTGACAATGAGCAGTTTGTTCTGAAGAGCCACCAAGACTCTGTGGGCCTTGTGCTCAGGATTCAGGATTCTCAGTCGGTGTCTCTGGTATTCTCTCCTAGAAGATCAGGGCCTTTTTCCAACTTGTTGTACTAAATCTCACTGATGGGATCTGGTCTAAGATGCCCTTATATTATATTATGAAAATCTTCCCAGGCTTAGCCTGTGTGTGCCACTGCCCAGAAGGAGAACCCAGCTATACTGTGGAGGCTGCAGCAACTGCTAGAGCTCTTTTTTGGACATCTCAAGTTGAAGATGTGACCTCAGTCCCATGAGTGTCTTTTCTTGTGTAGCAGTCATTTCCACCTCCTGCTTTTCTGTTAGGCTGGGAGAAAGTCCCAAAATAGGCATTTGAATTTTTGGCAGTGTTTGCTGCCTAAGCACTTACTCTTCATTCCCCTACAGAGATACAGTTCTGTGTGGGATTCTCTGGTGTGTGTAAAACTCTGAAGTAATTTGTTCCTCTGATGCTTTGCAAGACAGGTTGGAAACCCTGACACAGAACATGTTTCCTTGTTCTGAAGCTGGGTGATTGGGCAGAACTTTCTCATATTGGTGCAGGAGATTTAACTTCTTCTGTTTCAGAAGACGGACGAGGTAGTTCCATGCAAAATCTTGTTTTCTTGATATCCCCAGACACTGAATCTTATTTGGGCAATAAGAGCTATTCCACAAACAAGTTACTGGATTCAATATAAGGGTAACTGTGTAAGGTTTTGGGGATCTAGTTAATAAAGGTTAATATCAAATAGTCCTCTAATAATCAGAAGTCCAAAAAACATTTTATAATTATTTCAATATCTTTCTTGAAAGATGCATGGTACTTTACCTGTGTGTTTCCCACAAGCAGTCCATACTCTATGCTCATGGTTTCTGAAAACAGAACATGGTTAGACTTTGATAATTCAAGGTTGATAGAGGATTGTTTTGATTAACTGGGAATCAAGGCAGCTATCCTAGAAGGGGAGAACTGCACTTGTTTAGTACCAGAAATACTGTTTATATCTTGTAATTTGCTTCAGTAATATGGGGCTGACACTCTACAGAAACTGGCTTTTCTGTTTCACTTTAATGAGATAATTGCCAAAAAAAAAATATTTTCAAATGAAAGGAACAGGATCTGGTTTATAAATTGACCCATATTGCAACCCAGGTGCAAGTTCCAGGCAAGTCAGAGTACATGCTTAGCATTCAGCAGTTCTCCCCAAGATTATTCTAAAAAGCACGTATCACCCAGTGCTGAGGCCTGCTCTGGACTGATAAAGTTTGTCTACATGTGGGAGTCAGCTACTGTTCAACTGGAATAACAGTGTGCAGAGTGGTATCTTCCTCACAGTGACTCTGCATGGCCTGGCACAGGGGGTCTGCCCTAAGGCTGTTGTTCACATTAAGCAAGTTGCTTCCAAATTAAGTAAATTGCCTCCTTCTAATACACACTTCTGTGTGATGTGATTGCAGAGCAGCCAGTGTTCTGCTAATTCAGATTTTACTGTGTCTGGACTCTCATGCTGACATGCCCCAAGTATTTAAATTTTAAGGTCTTGGTCAATTACTTCTCTAAGTGCAAGAGACATGGTGTCAATGCCCTGTGCTGTGATGCAGAGCGCTCAGAAGCTGCATAACCGAGGAGAACTCTGAAGTGAATGTGGTGTTTTAACTGATTTTAGTGCAAGATCCAACTCTGGGCTGCTGTTCCTGTGTTTAGTCATGTCACAGTAACATCTAAAAAATCCTGGGATTTTTGCCTCACTGTGCTGTTACTGCTAAGTTAAGATCTAAGGATAGCTTGGAGAAGAGCAGTAAAAGTGAGAAGGGAGGCTTGGAGTCAGGTTTGATTTATGAGGTAGAATAAAAGGCTTTGAGTGTGCATAGCTTGTTAGAGTTTGACAAAGAAGACAACATGACTGTAAATACTTCAAAAGTTTTATTCAAAAAACAGCAGAGGATTTGCTTGATGTTAAGGACATTCCAAAGGTTAGGACAGCAGCTCAGGAGACCTGGGGTTAATTCCATGACATATGTCCTTAAGGCAAGTCAATTCTGCTTAGATCCCAGCAAATTCCTCAGGGCACCCAACTGCCACTGCTTTGTCTACATCACTGAATATTTGTCAGCTGACTGAAAAACACCTAATTTAGACAATTAACTTGCTAAATACCTTTGCAGGTCTAGAACTTGGCCTCTACCTGCCTCAGCTGTATGTGTCTGTAAATGAGTAAAAATTACCATTTATTGCAGAAAGAGCGTGAGGATTACTTGTTTGGAAAGTATGAATGTTCAGGTACTGCAACAATGCAAGTACAGTGAGTGTAAAACCTAATTAAGATGGGATTTATTACACTTGTCTGAAGTGTTAGATGGTCACCTAATCTTCCTCTGTTTTCTGTACAGGATGAGGTGCTCCTGGGGCAATGCAGTATCTGAGCCAGGGGATGAATTATCTCAGCAGTGCCTGCCTCCACCCTCTCTGGAGGGAGCCAAGACAGTGCCTGAATTTTAGATGGTTGAAATTAGGCAAGAGGAATGTTAAGAATATAAGTATCAAATAAAATCAACTCAGCTTGATTTTAAGGGGAAAAAAATGTCTTTATTGAATGCGTTTGCTGAAATGTTCTTTTAAAACAATTACAGAAACCACCTCAAAGAATTTGTGTTCTCTTCTTTTTATATCTTGTAAAACATTCAGGAAGTCTTTTATTAATATCTAAGTACATGATAGAGCTCCCATTTTTCCTGTTTACTTGAAGCAGTCCTTACACAGACTAGCAGCATCTCAAGAAGTGCTTCTGTGCTGTGTATTACTAAAAATGTTGTACAGCCTATATGTCCCATGTTATCTAGCACTGCACTTGAAAATCCAGATGTTAATAACTAAATGGGAGCTAAACTCTTCGGCAATCTGTTTCTGATGGCTCTTGCTTTCATACAACAGCCTAAGTAGTTGGAAATGCTGCTTTAGCTCTAGGTGGTTGCTGTCTCCTTTAAAAGGACTGATCCTCAGAGGAAATGCAGTTATGGACATTTGAAGGAAAAAAATTGTGGGAAAATTAAAGTTACTCAGAGAAGAGTTACAAAAATTTTGAGAGCTTCTATGGGCACCACTGGAGGTGCTTGTGTAAAGCAGTTGTAGGATGCTGGGGATCTGAGAAAAGACTAGGCAATACAGATTCGTGATCAGGATGACCTGAGGTCTCTGCTGAGCCATGCAGTAGCACAAATTCTCACTTCAAAGAAAGAGGAGCTTAATTTATCCTGTTGTTGGTGCGACTTGGTGTTAGTCCTTTCCCCCCTTGGACTATCATGTTCATTACCCTGCAGTGACTTTGTGAGTAGTTTGCTCTTTTTGATTTGCACTCTTGAAAGAAGAGGGCTGATTTCAGGCTTTGTCTCTCTTGTTTTGATAGCTCCCACCTCCAGCCCCTCCAGAGCTCATCTTCACACAGCTGGAATCTGACTTCCCTCACGACTGCTTGTCACTTCCCTACTTGCCTGGCTCTGCCAGGGAATGGGAGAATCCCTTTGCTCTTCAGCCCTTGTCCTCTGGCTCATCTGGTGATGAAGAGACAGGGCTGTGTGAGCAATCAGTCACTTCAGGGACAGGGCCCTGGTGTCAGCCTGTGGATTTCCAGTATGATACTGGACTAGACTTAAGCTTGGGAATGTTTAAAATATGCTCAATTCAGAAGTGTTTGCAAGAATTTACATTTATTGTTTTTATTTAACCTTGCAGACCCAACTCCATTGCTTTGGAAATCAGAGCTGAACAGTCCTAAAAACTTAGAGGGAGATTTAGGGTTTGCACAGAGGACCTAAGCACAGTGGGGATTTTATCCATGTGTAAAGCAGTCGTGACTCTGATGAGGAGATGGAATAAGTACTCCCTAATTTCATAAATGCATTTGGGTCACAAGGCCATGAGCTTAAAAGCCCATGTTCAACCAAAGTGAGACTTAGTGAGTTAGGTGAGAGGTGCACCCATTGCTTGTTCCCTGGACAGCCTGGGCTTAAATTAAGATGTGTTTCTCAACACCAGAAGGACTCTTGGCTGTTCCCGCTGCAGGCAATGTGTAAGAGAATAAAGACAGAGATTATGTGAATTGCACTGACATCAGCTGCCTCCTGGGCTCCCTTGACACCCCAGAATCACAATCCCCCTGTGAGTCACTCCAAACCTGTGATTTCACATCACCCACTTTGTGCCCTAATTCAGCAGGCAGTGAAAGATGTTTACAAGTGCCCAGAGCCTTGGATATGAGGAGTCTGTGTATGAGAGTTTGTCCATAGGTCACTGCAGGTTGCAAAAAGCCATGGTACTGTGGACAGAGAGAAAACAGACAGCAGTGACAGGAACTGTGCACTGCTTATATATTTCCAAGTAGCTGTTGTGCTCTGCCTGTCACTCTTGCTAACAACTGTCTCACTTTTTCCTCTGACTGTTCTCTCCATCTGGTCTCATTCAGTATGGATTTAGACTACAGGCAAGGAGGAGAAGCCCTTGCATCCTACTTGATAGTATGTGCAGCACTATGGGGTCCTGCCCTGGCTGGAGCCTCTAGGCACTGTCCCAGTGTAAATAATACATAAAAATAGATCAGCGTGTAACGTTGATCAAGAAAACCATACAGAGACCTACCAGTGTTTTAGTATTGAATTGCTCTACTATCTACCATAGGGTTCCTGCAGTAACTTGTTGTAATTTTCTGAATTAAATGACAGATCATACAAAGCCTTGTATCTATGGGCAGTGTGCAGGGAGCTTGGAGGAACGCTGTAATTGCTAAAATCAGGAAGCGAGCCAAAGATGATCTACAAGTATGTGGAAGAACACATCTTTTGTGGTGTTCAGGATTTTATCATTTTTTATTTTGGAGGCTTTCCAAGATTTAACAGCAAAAAAGCAAGGAAAAAATTTGGAATTGAAGCAATCAGACCAAATTTCACTGCAGCAATAGCTGCAATAGCCTGGGCACTTGGAGAAGTTTCATCTCCTGTGGTACAGCACCAACTGCTTATGTTGCACCAGGTAGGATTACATCAAGCAAAACAACTAAGAAATGCAGCTTTTGAGGTATGCAAGTGCAATACACAACAAAAGTAGGTAGTATTATCACCTGCAGTGTTAAAATTCATCTGCACTCAGAGCCTCACTAGACTCTTCGCTGTATATAAAGAGCATGAATTGAAACTGATGAAAGAAATTAGCAAGTATGTTAGAGACCAAAAGTATACCTCAGAAATGAGGTAGGACTATTTTCATTCAGCTTGGAGTTGTGAAGGTGCAGAGATTTGCTCTTGCATGGTTAGAGGTAATTAATAGTTCCTTGCAATCAGTTTGATGGGATTGTTGATGGCTGTTTGGGAGGTGGAAATGGACAAGCCCATGGCCATTGAGGATATGTTTCTTGAGAGAGCAAAGCATTCAACCTGTAGCACCAATTCTGAGATGCTTTTCAAGAGAAATTGAGACCATTTTCAAACTGTTGATCCACTTAAATTTGAAAGATAATTTTGTCTAAGTCCTTTTCTATTAAAGCATCCCTGGAGGTGCAAGTGCCAAGAACTGTGCGAGTGAGACTCCTAATTCTGTATCAGACAAAGTGGTGGCTCCTGATTTCAGTTTCTTCATGCTAAACAAAGTCATTCTGTTCTGAAGAAGTCTTTATACATGTAGGGAAGCTGTGTCTTTGGTTTGCACAGGTCCAGATAAACCCTTGAGAAAGTTTCTACCATTGCTTTCAGGAAGAGTTAGGCATATAGCAAGCAGCAAGAGAAGAGGTAAGCAGTTGTGTAGTCTCCATTCATATCATTCACACTCACACATTGGGGAAAGAATTCCCGGCTCATGAAGTGGGCTTAAAATTAGAAGAGAAACATCCCCAAGGCTTCTGGAGTAGTAGAAAAAGAAAAGAAGCTGCAGAAGCTCAACTGTCAAAAACTGTTAAAAAAATCCCAACAGCTGGTTGGCAGAAGGGCTGTTCTTTGACATAAAATATTCCAAGATCCATGCTGATTATTTTTTTGTTTTAGTTTTTATTTCACATGAATTAATTAAAAAAAAAATTAGGCATCTCATCTGGATATGACAAGAGATGCTGGCAATAATTGTGCTGGTTTCTTAACTGATCAATTATTAATTCCTTCTGAGCATGTGGTGGAAGAGAACAAGGGACTTATGACATACCTTTCTTTGTCTGCAACCCTGCCATCTTAAAAGGTTATTTTGTGTTTTCACTGTCATTTAATCATAAGCCTTCTGTCCTCAGACCTGCAGATCCATTTCCAGCAATCACAGCAGCACTGAATGTCAGGTGTTTATAATAAATAAGCCAGTGCTGACTGCAGCTGAGATGGACTCCATGAATGGGTCCTCTGGCAAAGGGAAGAGGTGGTGACATGTGGCCTGAGGGCTGTGACAGGCACTGGAGATCAGCAGTGTCCCCCTGTCACAGTTGTGTCTGCAGGGCTTTTATCCCCTCTCTTTTGAGGCTGGTATCTCATGGGAGGAGAACTAATCACATCTGGATGTGGAGAAGCCGGTGAACTTCTGCTCTAAAACCAGCAGCACTTTGTAGGAGGACACTTGTGTGCACTGCAGTGGCTGTCAGCTCTCTGCTGTTTCTTTCTAGTTCTGTCAAAGCTTTTCTGAAAATGGCTTCAGTGATCATAAAAAACCATCTGATATTTTAGCCTAGCACTGCCCTTTTTAAAAAAAAAAAAACCAAACCAAACAACAGAGTTAAATTTCCAGAGAGGTCACCTATAATTTATCTGTCCACACGCTGATAAAACCTAGAACCCCCTTCCTTTTTTGATTTCTACCTGATGGCTGTGTGAGCCTGATTCCAATATGTATTCATGCTGTTGGAATATTTTGCAAGGTTTTGCCACGTCTTGTATTTTCCACAGGAATTACACAGTGAAAGGCAGTATTTTTTAAGTGCCAAAAGTTGATGGGATGTTTTTCTGGCTCTGTCACTGGCTGATGGCTTTAGTGGCACATTTCCCTTGTGGGTGCAGGGACTTTGAGGCCGATCACAGGGGAGACAGATGAGTCACATCTGTATTTGCAAGTTAAACAAGGCCAGAAGACCGTGTTGGCCTGCACTGGCCTGTGGTGTTTGTTAGTGTGTTCACTGGACTGGTTTTTGCTCTTGTCAATGAGCACATTTCCAAACTGCCTAATTGTGAGCTGGGGGGGATGCGAGGGCTCCCAGGAGACAATACAGATGAGACCACTTGGTTTTGAAGGGAATGAGTGCTTAGCTGTATAGACAGAAGCTGTGTCAGGCTGCTTTGTCTCAGAGTCTGCAAATAGTGTCTGGCACATTTTATTTATTGCTCCAAACTTAGACTTGGGGTCTGGAAGCTCAAGTCTGAGCAGCTCTAGGGGTGACTACCATATTCCTGTAATTACACAGACTTTTCCTCCACCCGTCTTCTGTTTGTTTTATCTTCCTAGGTGCAAGCTCATCAGGGAAGGTATTGATACTTGCTCTTTATTTGTAGAGTATTTAGTACCTTGTGGTCCTGACCCGCATAGATTTCAGTTCAAATAAAAGCAGTTGAATCTGCTATTGCCTGTTTGCTTTCAGCTTGGAAAGTTTTCTCTGGCTATAATGTACTGTTAAAGAAGGAACAAAGGATAGATTCTTAAGAACGGTAAAACCTGCCTCACTTTAGTCCTGGCTATTTAATTTTGTAGGCTTATGTCAGACCCTTAAGGTTAGAAATGTTTCTTTTCTTGTCTTGGCTTGAACAGCAAATGGAATGTTTCAAAGGGGAAAAAAAAAAAAAAAAAAGTCCATAGGAGGCAGGCCAGAGTGATGCAGCCTTGCCTGTTTTTCTTGATCTGAAACACTGTATTAGCTGGAGCACAAAATGGTCTGGCCACCTCAGTTTCCATCCCATTTTTGGATGGAAAGTTGCTCACCAAAGAAGAGCAGAAGCAGCCATTTACTTCTGAAAGGGAAGATTTTTGCTCATTTTCTTTGCAGCATAACATTTTCTTGGTTAGACTTTTCTTCATCTCTTCCTTCTCCATGAATGCCCCCTAAGCAGCAGAGTAAATAATTTTGGCTTACAGTGAAGAAGTCTCTGAGATGATAATGAGAAGTGGTGAATAAACTTTCCCTGTCTTACATGGGGCAGACTTGAACTCTGCTGAAGGGGCCACATGCAGCAAGGTCAGGAGTGTGATGAAGTATAAGTTTGGAAGGGGAATCTGCTGGAAAGATAGAATAACCCACTGAGTGATAAGTGCTGACAGACTGGCACCCTGGTGTTTGAAGTGCTTTTCCTTGCGGGACAAGTATGTCTCTGATCCTGTTGTGTTACAGCCAGGCTCAGTCTGTTTTGATAGCCTATACTTTCTTCACATGGAGACTCAGAAAGATTCAGGCCGAATGTGTTTAACAGAACCCTGAATTTTGGGCCATGGTTAAAGCCGAATTTTATAAATTTGATTCGGCTTTCCCAAAAGGTATTTATAACAATAATCATAAGCACATGTCAGTACATTTACATTATTATTATTATATGTTTGCAATAATGTTTTTCTAATACTTCACCATTAAGTAACTGTGTTTAGTGTACTAGTTCACAGATAATAAAAGTATTAAGTTATGATTTCAAAGGAATGATGAAACAATAACACTGGGGAAGTTCAGACATCTTAACAAATTTGGAGCATTATTCAATCTGTCCAGGCAGGCTCTTTCATGGTTCCTGTTCTTCCTTGTTTCTTTCCTGTGGGTTTAGCTTGAGAATGCTCCCAGTATGGCCACACAGGGAGACAAACTGAAATATGTCAGTGGGACCCAGGGAGGGAGGCAGAAGATTAAATGAAATGTCCTGGGCCCTTCCAGGAGAAAGCTGCTCTGCTCTTTACACAAACCTCTGTAGTATCACAAGCTAGTCAGATGGTTTGACTAATATGAGCTTTTAAAAAAACAGTAGTGATATGTTTTCAGTTCCTTTAATAAGTTTATTTCAGTTACATTTGCAAATGTATGTATATAAAAAGAGCAGAATTACAAATTTTGCAAATGAAAAAGGTAGGGAGAAAGAAAATGTGAAATTTTTCTTTTTTTACCTTCAGCTTCTAATCTACTACTGGTGCATGTTCCCCATTCCATTTCCTGTATATCCAGGACAGTAATATTCTGCCACTTTTTCAGAAGACTTCTGGTACCTGACATGGCAATTCTGTTGTCTAGTCTGATTCTTTGACAACCACTGCTCAGAACACTTTTGATACTTCAGAAGACAAGAGTAGGCAGAGGAGGAACCCTCAGTAGTATACAGGACTAATCAAACCTCTTTTAACTACTTGAACACAGAGGATATATTTATATAGATAATTGAATAAAACTGCTATTGTTTTCAATAGTAATAATAAATCAGTAGACATATAGATCTCTCAGGTTTCTATGATTTGCAGCCATGCCCCACTTCATTGGGAACAATGAGATGTAATTTACAAGAGCTTTCATTATCAGCATCCCAAAGATCACTGTCTGCTCTCCCATCCCTTCACTCTCTCTAATGTGTATGCACTAGGCTGCGCTTTTGGGTCCTGCAGTCATGCAAATCAGAAAGTGTGTGTTCCTCAGGACTCCTGAGTCATTCCTGCAGAGGGTGGACATTGATAAGAACGCCAAGGAAGAAGAAACATTGTCTTGTTATTTTTAAATGAGCTGAGTTAAACATTGCCTTGATTTTTTCCTCTGTTTTACTGTAAGAGGCAGGATCACATTGTTTTCCATCACATTCATTCCAGCTGTAATTTTTGCAGCTTTTCAGTTCTTGGCCATGTAATCTTCTCAATTAATTTGTGATGAAATCCCTGTTGTGCAAACTGACATTTTTGTTCATTTCCTCTCAAGTGAGAATACCACTACAGGAAGGACATGTACACTTTACATCACTGACATACTTTTCTGACTTATTAGCAGGAGGATAAGAACCTATTACACTATTATTGAAGGGATTCTTTACCTCCTTCAGCAGAGGACCATGCTCAGATATGTCAGGGGTGTTTGTGATTGTTCAGCAAAGGGTATTATGTAGCAATGGAGTAATTACATGTATGTTTGGAACTGGAGAAGCAAAAGAAATTGTTCCAGCAATGTTTTTGTTGACTTTGGCAGCATTTATCCTGCTGTGTAGAAGCTGAACCTTAAGTAGAGTGATGAGAAGACACTGTGCAGCTCAGGTTGGTAGTTTCACTTTCCAGTGATTACTGTTCCTCTCTGTTGGTTATGTGTGTAGCTTCAAGTCACCAGACTGCCACCTTCCATTTTTCAGGTACCCAAAGTGGATGGAGGTGAATCTGAGACTTTGTGATATTATCAAATATTTTTGCACTAAAGTTTCCAAAGACAAACTCTATTTTGATTCAAATTGTCTGAATGAATGTGCTTGTTAATTGATGATCTGTCAAAAGAATTTACAACGGGAACTAAGACAGAAATCGAGTATTTGTGTACTAGTGACCACAAATGTCACTGATATTAAAGTGTCATGATGGTCCTGATCCTTTCCTACCTCATTTAGTGCAACTTCAGTGCAATCAGTGGACACGCACCAACACGTGCCTTATTAATTCCTCTCTGCATTACTCTGATACAGCTCCGTAGTGGAGACTTTGTTATGGATATTTACTATAAATCACTTCTACTTTCATGAAAAATGTGGAGATATTCACAAAGTTAACTGCTGGGAAAAGAAGAAGGAAAATGAGTATTTAGATATTTGCTGTTCGCAACTGTAAGCTTTTCTAAAGTACTGAACATCTTTATTGAGGCAAAATAATTGCATTTTCATTTTATCATGTTTAGAAGTTTCATGATCTCAAGAGTCCTGGAAACCTTCAAAGATACTGAACATGTGCAATATTATTACCATGGGTAATAGTAGTCATACCAGTTTATATATATGATCTAAGTAGACGTCTCTCTTGGAGCAGATAAATTAATCTTTATTTTTAATATCATGTGTGGGTCTTCAGAATTTATTTATCTAAATTAGATTCAGTACAAAGCTTTCATGTTTACTTCTGCAACTCATTTGCTCAGGAGAATCAATTTACCTGATGGGCACCTCTCGTGTGATGCCACAGCTCTGTGCCTTTGTAGAGATCCAGTTCATCTTTGTGAAAACAGAGTGAGGCTGCCAGTGTGCAGTTGTTTAAAATAAGCTCCACGCTTCGCCGATGTGGTGGGTAAGATCATAGTTTACAGATCTACACGGGATTTCAGAAAGAATTCACAGGGGTTCCTGTGGGGCTTGACCTTGGTGACAGTGTTATTGACATAACTCATTTTCTTCTCTGTTACAACAGAAATCTAAAATGCAGCCTTATTAAATCATCTCAAATGAGGCTAAATAGTCGTTGTTGAGTTGTACAACAGTTACTAATAGTTTCAAACGTTTTTAAAATTTAAATGTCATTTATTAACAAAATTCCTATTAGGGTAATTTTCTGTGCAAAGAATGAAACAACAATCATCATGTGCAATTAAAAAAATATTTCTAACAGGAGATTATGGAATAAATTGCCTATTTTTGCTGGAGGAGGAATGTGAAAAGGGAAAAAGTGATGTGGGGGTAATTCTTCTGCTTTCACAATTGATACAAAAATTATAAAAAGCTCTATAGAAACTGAAAACTACAATGTGGTTTTGCATTGTGACTCTATACATTTTCTCAATATTACACAGCACAAATTTAGGCACCATCTGAATAACAAATAGACTGCTAGTTAGTGACACCATTTCTGTTTTTCTATTCTTGTGATTCTGAAGAATCACTAACTGTACTATGAACATTATTTTGCAACAAACTTTGCAGATCTCCAATTGATCACTATTTTGCTGACTTCTTCCTTTTACATCAAAAAAAGAACCATCATCTTGCATTGCAAAAAAAAAAAAGGAAAAAAATTGCATTTCAGATTATTTTGGCTTAGTGTATTGAATGTGTTCCCAGAGATAGGTCCGAGAATCTATCTTGTTGTACAGTGATAGTTCATAGTTAAACTTCTTGCTCCCTGGAGGGCCCTAGTTTTGGCTTCTGAAGAGTGAAAATGCAACGTGATAGATGTGTTGCTTTTTTTCACTTCAGATGAATGGAACAAATGTCCAGATTTGCCTAAATTACTGCCCACGTGTAATCTCTAAAAATGAAAAAAATCCAAAACAAACCAAAAAACATAGCAGTTTGTTTATTTGAAGGAATCCTGCCAGTGTTTGGAAGCAACATAAATGCAAGAACAAATGGTTATTTAATTATTTTAAAGCACTAGTATTGTATTTATTGGCCTGTTGTTTGTGTTAAATTCAGCTGTTTTCATGATGTTTAGTCTTCTTAATAGAAAACATAAATACACAGTTAATATCCTGAGGATTTTTAAAATAGATGTTGCATTGTCACATGTCTTTCAGAACGGACTTTGTTGTGACAGTTGTGTCAGACTGTCTTTTGTTTGGGTATTGTTCCTTAGTTAGTTCACACAGGGTAATCACCTCAGCTATTTCCAGCTCTATTAAACCTATTTTACCAAGCCCAAAGTGTTCCTCCCTCCCCCTCCTTTTGCAGGTGCTTCTCACAGGGATCTCTGCAAAGTCCAGCCCAGGAGGGCTGAACAGGGCTGTCAGGTGGGTGAATCAGGATCCACAGCTTGGCTGCTGGGGTCACTGTTCCTGGAGACTCGCTGGCTCAGTACCTCAGTCACACATGAGTTCCCAGCCCTGCCTGTGGCTGATGGCATGTCTCTGTCAGAGAGGCACCACTGCCTTTTGGTCCCCCTCAGAAAGCTCTGCTTTTATTTTGAATGCTCTAATTAGTGGAATTAGTGCAAAAGCATTTTACAAGCAATATCCTGCCTGGAACCATATGTTGGACAGCGCTGAGCTAGAAGACGCACTCCGGGTTGGGGTTAGTCTGACACACAGGAAAGAAGAGAAGGGTTGTTGCAGGGTTTCGAAATTCTCTGTCCTCCAGCTTGGAGATGAGGCTGGGCCAGATCCCCGTGAATGTAAGCATTGTTTCCTTACTTGCTTCTAGAATAGACTTATCGAGAGATCAGTTGATTTTTTGGTTGTTGTTTTGCTTTTTGGTTTTCTTTTTCCTCTGTCTTTGGGTATACTGGGGAGTCACACGTAGCTACCTACCTTTCTAAATTCAACATCACTTTAGAATTAGGTGCTTAACATGAGCACAGAGGTTTTGGGTCTCCTGTGACTGAGTTTGATAGTGTCCTTGGATAAGGCAGTCTGCCAGCTGCAGTTATTCTCATTCAACTTTGGCTGTTTAGATAACTGAATAATTTCAGTGTAGTCTAAGTGTTCCTCCAGTTTTGAGGAAGACCCATTCCAACCTCTGTGATGTCCCATTTTATTCCATTATTATTTATGCCCAGCTGGACACACCTGAATGCAGATGCAGTGATAGTTTGGGGCATCTCTTGCAGGAGCAGGTGCTGGCCTGGTTTGCTCAGGAGCCATCATCCTTCCTTGGTGTCACCAACCCTTCATCTCCCTGCTCTCAGCCCCAGCCATGCCCCAGACCAGGGCTCAGCCTCGCAATGGCTCATTGCAGCTTCCAGAGCAGCCTCGCCCAGTCCCTGTCCTTGCTGCCTTCCTCTCCCCGTCGGGGGTGCTCGTGACAGATGACAGCATTGTTTCCTAGCCTGCTTTCTGGGATTTCTGGCCATGCCTCCTGCCCCAGAGTTTGGCAATTGCCCTTGCTCAGCGTGCTGAACTCTCCATGACCAGCTCGAGGGGTTTCTCAGCTGCGGCGTCCTGTGGCACGGCACAAGAATCTGCCTCCAATTAGCTCGGGAGCACAGCTCCAGACACATGGGTTTGGTTCAGCAAATGCTGTTTGTTTGCTGGGTGACGATATTTTTCTAAGCTTATGCTTTATTCATAGCATGAGTGACATTTCTGCAAGAGGTGGTGATGTGTCTCTGGGTTTTAGCTCTTTTCTGGTTTTGGAAATACGCTTCAAACAGCTATAGCAGTGCACGTTAGATAACCTACCTATGAGTAAAATTACAGTGATAACCAGGGGCTTATGAATTAAATTAAATAAATGTAGACACCAGGTTTTAAGAACAGGAGGACTTTACTGTGATGAATAATTTTGATTCAAGGATGGAATAGATCTTGTTTTTAAATTTAATTATGTTACAGTTTTGCTATTATTATTATTGGATTACTTATGGGATTCAATTTTTTTAAAACAAAAGGTAGAAATACAGATATTTAAACATTTCATTTCAGGATCATTAAGTACATTATTACCTCACCTACAAGACAATTTCATATTTGCTCTGATCCTCTTTGATCTCTAACAGATAGGAAACAGCCTTCAGTAGTTGCTCTTCATAATGTTTCTTTTTCAATATTCCCATGTTTTGGACTAAATCACTTCTATTGAAGATCTGCAAAGGCCCAAATGACCATATTTGAGCTCTGAATTTCTTGTATCTCTCTTCCTGTTTTTTCTTTTGGCCTATTTTCAGATTAATAATGTGAGACTAGATAAGCTTCAGGGGAAGAAAAAAAAAAAGAAAGTCTTTTTCATCATGTTAACCCAATAATACTATTAGGCAGCATCAAACAAAAACTCTGTGTGTTTCTCCAGAGCCCTGAAACGAATACTTTTTTTGAAACCTGGAGATCTATATTCCTGTGGGAATGTAAGTGATATCAAGGGCAGCAGATTTTGAGTGCAGCTGTAGTTATCATAAACAGAGATAAGTATTTGAAAGAATTTTTATATTTCAGACATGGTTTATTATCAAGGGTCTCTTGTGTGAAATATGCCAACCAGAACATAGATGACCATTGATTGCTACTTTTGGCTTCATTTAAAAAAATAGGAAAAAAAAAAAGAAAAAAAAGTTCTTAAATGCATTATGTTTTTAATATTTAGGAATAAGTTCATATTGACCTGTAAACTCATACTTGGGTGCTGTGAATCACAAGAGTCTCTGTGGAACAAAGCACAGCTATCTGTATGTGTATGTCTGTATCTGAGTGTGCATGGGCTACTTTTCTGTGAATCATGCATCTTTTATATCTTTCGATTGCTTTGAATAGACAAACATTAGAACCACTTTAAAATTCCTTTTACATTGACAGCCAAATTTTCGATCAAATACATGGAAAGAAATATAGAAGTGTGGGCATTTCTGAGATTCTAGAGTTCCCATATTACCAAGCAGTAGAGTTTATGTCTCTGTATTTTAACTTTCATTGCCCAGTAATATGGAATAGAAAAATAAGATTTTCATACAGTGTCTAAAAGCCTAGAAAATTAATAGTTTGAAGTAGTCTTCAGCTTTCACAAATTTCGTGAAGAGTCAAGACATTAAAGGTGTTCAACAGCTGTTTGTGATTGACCAAAGCTGTTCCATTAGATTTTCTTTTTCCTCCTATTTTTTTTTAAAAATAATTTAAGCTGTGCTTTTGCCAAATACCAGTCTCAGAATTTTGCACCCTACACTCTGACAAGAGGCAGCAGTATAAAAGTGGTGGGAAGAGAGGCTTTAGCAATATATTTTCTCCTTTTGCCATTCTCCCAAGGCAAAACTTGGAGCCATTCTGAAGCCATTTGCCAGCATTTACTATTAATCTCCAGCCTGTATCTACATATTAAAATTTTTTTTTTTGAATTGTATTCAGTAGGTCATGTAAATAAGTCTTCTGTCCAGCCATTATTCATGTAAGACACAGTGCAACCAAGCTGTGTTGTGATTTTCCTATTGCAAAATCTTGTCTGCTTTTTTTAAAATTTACTAATATTTTATTTTTTTTGAAGGAAGAATGGATGTAGACAATGTACCTGCCATACACAGAGAGACTGCAGACAGAAGTTCCAGTTTTCTAAGTTTCCAGGGCTTTGTTCATTCAGGCATTCTATCTTTGAACATGCATGCATCTTATAGCCATTTAATCTTCCAAAGACAAAAGTCATATTGGCATGGAAGAAAATACAGAAATGCACTCTGTAAGGCCATGAAAGAGTGTCACTGCATTACAGCAGCTTAACATCATGATCAAGTTATCATACATCAGCTGAAGCACTGTAATTGTCTGTCTATGCACTTGAGCTTGCCCAGGGTGAGGTAAACACCCATATGCTCCAGGGATTACTCATTAAATGAAGAATTGTGTTCTAGTACTGAGAAATCTCTGCTGTCCTTCCATTATTTTGTACTTAAATGACAAATTACTTCTACACAAGAGTAGTTTTAATTATGTGATTTGCTGTGTGTATATGTTGGATGTTTTTCAATTACTTATGCAGACTGTAGACAAACACATACATGTGTGCACACACAATATTTTCCCTACTATAATTTGGTATTTCTGGCACTTAGCAATAGTAGGGTCAAAGCCAAACTGTAGCTACCTCTGGAAAATCTTAAAAGTAGCTGTAATTGAAAAAGGTGGTGTAACTTTTCTGTTTTAAAACCTAATGAGGTTTTTTTTTTCAGGAAGTGTAATGCTTTTCCTCATTGTTTCAATGTTAGTTTCTGATAAAGTCATGAAACTTCCGAATGTGTGTATTTTTTGAAACAATTCTGAAACTCATCAGGCAGTAGCAGAAATGCCTTTATATTATCATGATCCACTGCAGATACTAACTTAACTTGAAATTTGACTTTTGATAGATATAATAAAAAGAATGGAATTATTCTGAATTCTAAGTAAATATAACTAATTTGATCCTCTGGAATTCCTCTGGAATAATAAGTTTTTAATACTGAATTGAAACATTTGTTGTTGCTGTGAAATGAAAGAAACTTTTTTGATAGGGCTTACTGTTGTAGTTCTGTGAGATGTAACCCTTTTGGATATTTCCTACCCCCATGATTCACTCTGTTGCTAAAGAAGTTGTGTTCTGACAGGTCATTAAATTAATGCCTATGCCTGTATGAAGCACAAGTATGGAGTACATAAAGTACAATTGTTCTAATTATTTATATTTGTCTACTGATGCACTAGAATCTAACAAACTCAGAGAAGGAATCCCTTTCATGAGCTATAAATTTCAATTTCTGACCTATTGACTTCATGAGAGTAAAAATTCTCCAGTGGGAGTGAGATGTTCATCGTGTCTTAACATAAAGTCCATGAGTCAGGGAAATGCCTGGCTGGAATAAACAAGCAGCTCATCCAGGCTGCCATTCTGGCACCAAGGGTGGGTAAGACCAGATGTTTCAACGGAAGGCGTAAATCTTCACAATTTTACTGTTCTGTATTGCAAGATGGTATTTCTTACATCACTCACACCTTAAAGCATGAAGATTAATAGAGCTTATAACTCTATTTCCTCATAGTCAGTTTGTAGCATAAATCTTAAAGCACATTTCTTATGCAGTAATTATGAAAGCAGAAGATTTTAAAGATACATTATCAACTGGTGTCAAAGTAAAACCCTTTACCCCCATGCCACCTTTATTAGAGTAAAAGTTGTGGATATGAGAAAACCTGGACATTTCAGTAAACTAAAACTGAATTTTAATGCAGTGTGAGAGAGGCAAAGGGCCTTGTCCAGGAAAGATGTGAGAGATCTCCCCAACTGCTGGGTGCTGGGATGCCTTTTCCATCCTACCATTCACCAGTTCATGTGTGGGAGCCCTTCTGCTGCCAGTGCTGCGCCACTGATGGCTGTGAAACCTGAAGGGTTTGTCTTTCTCTGATCTCAGCTCTGGTTTTGCCCCGCCCATGTATTTGCCAGCCTTAGCAAATACTTACTTTGTTGAGTTGAACTTACTTTGTTCCAAGCTGGTCCTGGATTCTCACCAAAGATTTAGTTGTGAAATATTATATCTCATCTTGTGCAGTGACCGTAGCAAGATATTTTTTCTTTGGCAGCAAATACTCATTAGAACTGATGACTACTATCACCTTCTTAACTTTCTCTTGACCAATTTTCACTTAATTTTCCACTCACTCCATGAGACAATTATACAAAATAAAATAATGAGGTAGCATGTGTAATGCAGCTTAATCTTAAAATGATGATCATCACAACTAAATCAGAATTTTCTTTTTTTTAATTGCCCAATGGGATATACTTTCTGGCTAATATTATGAAGGTGCTTCAGTGTGAGGGGAAATTAATACATTATCACATTGCACTGTTGGTATTGGAGGTGGTTCTTCACACATTGGGTAGCAGACATATAAACTTGTTTGCCAGATGGTGTTGCAGATGCAAGAATTTTACAAGGGCTCAGAGGGATGCTGGACAAGTACTTGAAAGTGATATCTACTTGGGGGTTACAAAATAGACAGGCCACAATAGGCTTAGGAAATCTCCTGAGCTGAAAATAGATGGAGAAGAGGGGGAGCACTAAGGGTGAGGAAATGTCATATATAAATGTTCTATAATTATTCTTCTTACTGTTGAAGAGAGACTACTAGACTGGATGAGCCTTCAGTCTTGCCATTACTAACATTTTTATAGCCTTATTTAAGTAACGAGTTGTGTGAGAGGATTTTTCTGGAACAGGATATGAATGTTGAAGGTGGAGAAAACCCAGAACTGCTTAAATTTAGAAAATTAGTAATATGTTTCGAGATCCATACTACTAAGGAAAGAAAATCGAGAGACTAATGCTGAAAGAAGATTAAATGTGATTACTTTCTCAGTTACTGACTGCACAGGTTTGCAGCCTTGCCTTTTTAGCTTTTATTTTTCACCTGACATTACTATGAGGAATAGATCTTCATTGTTTTTGTAGTCATTTCTACTGCTAATTCTCCAAGTGCATATAGAAGACATTTTCTGGTCTAACTGTGTGTCTTCTACATCCTACATGCTTCTTTCTAAACCTGTAGCAAAATTTAAGTTCCATAACTTGCACTACAGTACACATACACTATTGATAAAGAAAAAAACACCAAAAAAACAAGCTGTAGCACCATTTCTGAAAAAGATACACTTTTTCAGAAAGTGGATCCTTATGTGGAACAATTAAAAGAGGCATGGTCAAGTTAGAGTTCATGAGTCAGTTTAATGACTCATGATACTGAAATTTATTATGCACATAAGGCATTATTTTGATCTTGTTTTTTCATTTGTCTCATCTTTTGTTGAGGTTGGCCTTGCATGCTGGATTCTTATATTTTTATTGTTTTGTGGTTTTGAATGTTTACACAAGCACTTCTGAAAAACAAGTGTGGCTGAGGTGCCTCTAAAGAAACAGAGATGCCAGGGTTTGAGTGGGCTTTTTGAATTCATTCACTCTGCATGTCCTGACTACCAGAGCTGGGTTCTGGACTTGTAAAAGTCCCTAGAAACAGCTGACTTGCTTATCATCCATAAAATTTAAATTTGCATCTGTCAGAATTTTTGTTGCCAAAAGAGTTTAGGAAAATAGTTACAGTTATCATAGGTATTATTGCTGTTCTTAATGTTATTAGGATTTATGATGATGGTGAAAATTAAAATTGTCCTTACTTCCAAAATTGCTCTACTTGATATTAAGAAAACCAAAACTCTGGTGCAGTGTTTTTCCTTGCATATTTTAATGTTTTGACAGATAATACCAGCTACATACTTTTATCAGCCGTCTGAAGTTACTGCCTGCTGATCGTTAGCATGACTACAACCCACATGCTTATAGATACTCTGAAACCATTTAAGAATAAGTTCTGTGAGAAGATATTTTTCCAGAAAGTCCATCTGTAAGAAAAACTGTTTTTTTTATGTTGTTCTAGTTTATTAGTGGCATGAGACAATAGCAATTTAACAATAATTTTCTTTGTACAAGTTATTAGTAATCTTTGTTCTTTTGAGGTGATACTTTCAGTGGCTTTTTTCTTTCTTTTTTTGGCATTAATGGCACTTCTGTCACCATCTGGCTTAGTCTATTACAGATCTCCAGAATAACAAACTCACAGTTTGCATGTATGTCTCTGTGTTTTTCTTGGGGTCCAGAGACGTGTGACTATTCTGCGTTTCCTAGAAAGGGAGTTGTGAGACCTCAGCCCACATTGCACATTACACAGAAAGAATCTGTAATGAGCTCTTTCTGTGCCTCAGGAGGAGCACAAAGCAGCTGGAGTGGGGCTAAGGGTCTAGACAGCTGAGCTCATTGGGGATGGAGGATGGTCAGCACTACAGAGAAAATGTTCGATAGCTTGTCAATTCATGACCCTGAGGTCTGAGAGGCTTCCATTCCCTCAGACAAACGCTGATCCCCATTAATATGAATGGTTGAACTTCATTTGACATCAGTCAGTCCAGGGTCTGAGTGCAAATACATTATTCCCTGTGCCATTAATGCAAGTCACATACCCCAGCTGAGCAGACAAGGGAAACAGAACTTGCAGTACTCATTGTTGTTTTGCTTTGCAGTACTGTGTGGAGGTGGTCAATAGGTTTATTCCTCATGCTTGATTATCTTCAAGATATTTGTTGCAATTTATAGAGTTCATCTGCAATCTTGTGCTTGCTTCTTAAAACTGATACACTGTGTCATGTAGCCCATTTGATTGAGTGGAAACAAGCATGTCATGTTTAAGATCCTGACACAGATAATTAGCTGTTAGTATCTAATTCCACTCTTTTTTTCACTTCAGTTCCTCCTAGAATATCTACTGAGTACATTTAGCATCAACTTCCCCACTTCCCCAGATGAAATAGTAGGGATTCATTTCCCTTGCAATGACTCAATGATGTATGTAGTAGTTACTGTATTTCAAGTAGAATGTATGAAAGGTGTTGTATAAGTTATTATATAAGTTTTGGAAACTATCTTAATAGTGTTTTATTATTCTCTAGGCATAAGGATTTTGATTTTGCATTGTGGTTTAAATAGACAATAACTAAAAATCAAGGCCTAAGGTATTTAATTGGTTGTCACACACCACATTTTAGGGGTGATTACCATTTAGTTTGCTGAAGGACCCAAAGACTCAGATTCCTTTTGAATAGACAATATCTAATTTTTCTTATGATTTATTCATAGCAGTTTGGTTTTTGAAGTTCCTTGTGAGGAAGTTGCCCTTCATAGGATCTGTCTGTGTAAGGCTGTTGTATAATGCATGTTCATTTGCTTAGTTATATTTGTAAGTTCCAGCTGTGCCCATCACTTGCTAAATCTGTCATTGAAGGATTTTGTTTTAAATTCTGCCTGGCTTTGTTTTCAGATGTCTCTGAATTCCTTCCTGTGTTGAGTCACAGCTGTGAAAAGAGAAATCTCCCTCTTTAATTCAAGGGGTCAGTGGTTTAAAAGCACTAAAGCCTGGTGGGGAATGGCTTAAGGAAGGTAGTTAATCATGGTGATCCCAAGGCTTCATAAACTTACACAAGGCTCATCTGACAGGAAGAGTCCTGGATATCTTCAAGCCCTGGTTTCTTTGAGGCGTAGCTGTTTTACCAGGGAGTGGAATCCTCTATGGGACAAGCACCTGTGGTGGGTCTTTGCCACCTGCTCAGCTGTGGATATAGAAACACAACTTAATCTTCTCCACCACACCTCTTTTTCTAGCTAAGCCTGCATGGAGCCCACATTCCTTCTAGTCATTTTTTTCCCACAACATTGAGAAATATTTAATGTGGTAACTGCAATGGCTTCCACTTCCTGGTGCCATTGGGAGATAATGGAGTGACAGGAAGGGGTTGCTGATCTGCATGGAAAAGAGAGGTCAGCCTGGAACACGCAGATGGTCTTGTGTGCTGGGTGAGCAGAAGTCATTGACATGGTTTGGGTGTCTGCAGTTCATCCAGTGACACTTCTCACCCAGCTTCTTCAAACTTCAAACAGTGGAGGAATCCTAGAATAAATCCCCTTCTTGCCTCATCAGCAATAAGCCTTATTTCACATACTGTGTTAATTTTGACATTTGGTTCTATGCTTAGTTTTCATGGGATGGGCAAACCAGGACCATGTGGGTAAAGAGTACCTGGAAGCTGTGAGATGCTGAATTAAGTTATACAGCTAATGCAGAACCTGCACCTGTGCTGTGTGTACTCCACTTGTCCAATGCACACATTGCTATTCTTGATACAGGGGTTTATTATCTGTCTATGAATCAGTTCTTGAATTGCTGCAGATTTTGGACAGTTTCATAAAAGAAAAGTGATCCTGTTTTCAGTCAGATTTTAATAGTAAAGTAGTTAGTTTGTAAACAGATCAGGTGGACATTGCCCTTATCAGAAGAGTGGGAAGGTAAGATGACTAGAGTAGACAAAGTCATTTGATGGCTGTCAGACATCTAAGTTTAAGTGGAAGGGTGTTGGATGTTGAACAAGACCTTCTGTGTGTGGTTCAGTTCAGTGATTCATTTGTCCATTAACTGCTAAAGGAAGTAGTAGAAAAATTAGGGTTGGAGGAGACATGAGGAAGTCATATGGTTTTGTCTGTATTTCAAAGGATGGATAACTTCAGCTTTGGATCAGATTGCTTAGAGCTATGTCCAGTCAAGCTTCAAATGTCTGCAAAGATAGAGAACCCACAACTTCTCTGAGCTCCTGTTCCAGTGTTGACAATTCTTGAAGGGAATGAACTCCCTCAAGACTGAGATTGCTTCATCATCTTAGGGGACAAATGACTACCGGGGAAAAGGAAATTAGAAGTGGTGTTTTATATTCTACCTTTCTAATACTGGTTTTCTGGTTATGGAAACTGTCTGGTTAACCATCTAAAAATCTTTCCTTTTTTTCAGTGAAATACTGATTCCACCTTGCACACTGTGTCCTCACTTTGTCCTCACGAGACAAAGGAAAGCTATTGTGGTTTTAAACTAAAGTGGAAGTGTTTCTGTGATGGAGGAGGTGATGCCTGAATTCTCAGTTTCTTTTTCAGTGTGGCTGTTTCAGATTCCAGGAAGCTGTCATGATAGCACCCTTCACAAAGCAGCTTAAAAATAGACCAGCAAAACAACTATTGCACCAAATATGAATTAATTTCTGCTGTGACACAAAATGGAAAGTTCTTGGAGGGTCTGATAGCAGCATGTTGTAACCCTTGAAAATGGTAAAATTCATGATCAGCGGACACAGGACTGTTAAAGCTTTGATAGCCTGCTGTCTGAACTCACACTGGCAGCGTGTATTTCCTCTGTGAACTTCTTTATAGAAAATGAAACTGTGATTGCTTGCAATTTTCTGCAGTTTGCACAAGCACTTAAATCACAAATAAAACACTGGAAGAAGTGTTATGTGAGTCATGGATCTCACTGCAGGAGTTACAAGTCGGTTGTCCCTGTGGAGAAGGTTGGCAGTGTGACTAGAGGGATGTGGGTGCTGGTCCTGACTGCTAGTGTGATCTTATCCAAGGGGTGTCATCTCCTACGGTAGCACTAAAATAAATCCAGTTAATTCATAATGACAAGGATAGAGGGTAGAGAATAGAGGCATTAAAGCTTTTAAACTGCTCAGATGCTGTGTTGATGAGTACCTGAGGGAAACCCATCAAGAGGAATAGGTCTGTGTTGAGTCAGTGATTTGTGTAAGCTCACAAGTGGGATTTGTTATAGAGGCTCTGCTGATTCCCTGTCACACATACTCCAAATTTAAATGAAATCAAATGTTAAAAAAAAACAGGAAGAAAGCAAATGTGTTCAGCCTAACAATAAAATATCTGGGTTAATGGGCCAACAGAGATCACTGCTCTGCAGTGTACACGTTCATATGTGTATCACTTTACATTTTGGCTGCACAAAATGTTGATCCAAAATTAGTTGGACAATGGATTAAAAAAACCCTTCTCCAATAGACTTCAAGCATATAGTCATGAATTATTAAATCAATTTGTTGGAAGTGTAAATTAAAATCCTTCCGGCATGTCTTTCCCTATAGTGTAGTTTATACATTAAATCCTGCAGACTGTGCTGTACAGAGTTCACTGACAGTGCAGCAAATAATGAGGCCCTACATTGATGAAAGGAATTGTAGGAAAATATGCCATTGGATATACAGCAAACATATTTGATCAAAGCCCAGCTGCCATATGAAGTACACATTTTTTAACCATTGCTAAACTGTATTAGCCTGAATTATTTTGAAAACTATGATTTGACTTTTACACAGCTGACGAAATAGTACTGGCAGTTAAGGAAACATCCCATCAGGATTTGTAAGATAAAAATAATAATAAAAAAAGGTTTAATTATATTAAGATGCCAACATGCAGTTGCCTCTACTTAACATTTACGTGCATTTGTAACATTCTGTTTTTATCTGAGAGTCTCATGGACTTTAGATACAGCTGGGGAATCTGTGAGCGCCTGCAAGCATTTAAAGAAAATTACAAACTGTTTTGCAATATATTAATGCTTACATCAGATAATCTAGCTACAAATTTTAGCACAGTAAAGCATTGGCTGTGAAATGAAATTAAGATTTTAAATATTTATGTATATGTAAATATTTGTTTATTTATTTCTTCCTGCTTGTTTTGGTTGAGTTTTTGATTTAGTAGGGTCTGCTGGGTTGTGATTGTGTGAATGATGTGCAGGTTGTGCCTGCACACAGAGTTGGCTGGCTGGTGGTGCCTCAGATGTATGTAAGGGTGAAATGTGTAATACATTGCTGTATAGTGTGCAGTTAATGGAGCACTAGGAGCTGGATTGCTTGGATCAAGGACACAAGAACCCCACCTTCTCTCATCTCTGGAGCTATCCATGCAGATGCTGGCTGTACCCTTTCAGGGTATGTGCTGTTACCCACCTGGCTGCTGTGTTGTGCGGTGCAGTAAGTCTGGATTTGATACATCACAGATTTCACCAGAGTGCTGCACTATCTTCCCATCAAGCTGGGTTTTTCACAAACATACAAAGGTCACGGTAGGGCAAGTTCAAGTAATTAATCTGTAGAATGCCCCATTGCCAGTAGTTCCTGGTAACACCCAGAAATACCAGCCAGTTCAGACTTTGGGTCCCTGCTACTGGACTGATGCTTCACTCCTGCATATGTTGGAAAGTCTCCTATGAAAGGAAATAACAGAGAACAGTTTTTCCGTAGCAAAACACTGGCAAGAATTCCTGGAGGTGAAAAAGAGACTGAAATCCTTCCTTTGTGTTGGCCAATGGAGGTTTATGTTTCTTCCAGCAGAAGAATGGTGGTTGCAGGGTCAGTGGTTTACGTGTCTTGACAGTGCTGCCTGGGGTTAATTCAGGCTGCAGCAGGGCAAATGCAATCTTCTAGAGTTTAAATGCTCAGGCAGGTCTCCTCAAAATGAGAAGTTATTTTCTCTGATGGCCATCATGACATTTTTCTGGCTTCCCAGTATTTTCTCAAGAGCAGACCAAGGCTGTTCCACAGGCAAAGCTTCCTGCAAGTGTTGTCTCCCTGTCTCCTTCACTCAGAGCTGAGCCAAACCACCCCAAGTGCTGCAGGTGGTGACAGACATTTTAGAGGAAAATTCTCTGTTTCTCTTTGAAACCTTTCAGACGTCACAGTACTTGGCAGAGAGTGGTTTCCATCTAGTCTACCTTTTCATTAATGTCTCTAGGAATTTTCATGCTACTGCCTTTTTCTTTTCTTGGATACCAAAGTTACAAAGCTCATCTTAGAATCACTTTTCATAGCGTTAGTGGTTTTTTTGGTCTGCCGGGGAAACATGCTGTACTTAAAATAATGTAACATTGAGGTTTGGCTTAGGGCTCCTTTTGATTCTTATGTGTTGCTAAATCGTGCCTTACACACTGCTTTCTTCTTTGGCTTGTGTTTGTTTGTGGAATTTGTTTTGGGGTTTTTTTTGCTTTGGTTTGGTTTTTTTGTTTTTTTGTTTGTTTGTTTTTTATGATCAGACTTGTAGGGCATTCTCATGTCCTTCTAAATAAAGGGCCTGTGGAAAACTGTTATTATGGACATAATACCTGAAGTCATTATTCTTTCCCCAAAAGAAAACATGAAGAAACAAGAGGAAAAAGAATCCTTAAGAGATACATATTCTTCTAACTTTAGAGTGAAAGGCATGTTGATATTTCTGTGCAAAGATCCCAGCTGCACATCTGACTGGTGGGATATTTTATTTAGGTGCCTACCTCCTCTTGGCAATATCATTATCAGATGACAAGTTACTTTCCATCCCATCCTTTTTCTTGAACAATAGATACTGTGTTTGAGAAACAGTCTGTAGAATGTAAAAAACTGTAAGTCTGGGGTTTTTTTATTGCTTATTTGTTTTTTTGAGGAAACAAAGTATACTATAAAATATATATAAAATATGTGAAAAATAATTAAGGTCAGAGATTAGCATTTGTTTTATCATCAGTCTTGGATTTATGTGTTACATGGCCAAAAGACTGCAGATAAAATTTCTCAGATCACCGTTTCTAATGGTACATGACATGTCTGTGTGCATGGCTCTCTCTCTGCCACTTTCTCAAAAGATTACTTCTGTGTCTGTGTGAAATCTCTGGGTGTAATCCTGACCTCACTGACATTGACCTGAAAAATATCCTGATATCTTTTAAGGATGAAGTGATCATTTCCTATGTGTATAATTTTAGGTGCCCAACAGTAAATTTCAGGGTCAGATAAGCTCTTCAGAGCAATATGACACAGATCATTCTGTAAAGTTTCTACCATTTCTACCAGTGTTTATCTCCAAACAGATTACATGCCTGTTAGAAATGCTTCCACCAGAAGATTCCCTTCAGAAAGATGCTGAAAAGTATGAAAAAGTGAACAAAATAAGGGAGTTCCTTCCTTCTTCTTCTCTCATGTTTCACTTCCTTAAGTAACCATTTTTACTTGAGCTTGACTTTATCCCATCAAAAAAATCCAGTGTAATCCTCCAATGTATTTTCTCTCTCTATTGGACAGCTTTATTTATGATCAGATGGTTCTCTGCAATAAAACCAGATTTTTTGCTGACTCTTTTTTCCTTCAGTTGCATCCTCATTGTCTCTCAGACCCTTCATTTTTCTTTGCTCTATTTGGCTCTTCTCAAGTGGGAATCAGAGCAGTGATTTTTCCTGCCAAGTCATTGGTGTTGAATGGATAGTGGGTAAATCCTGTGAAGAGCTCAGTAAAAGTTAAAGTCTCTAAAGTTTTGTAAAACTCATTGTAAGCTGGGTTATGTTTCTTATGAGTCTTTGCTAATCATTTGGATATTTAATAATAGCAAAGACTGCTCTATGGCAAAACCTCATCTAAACCAGGTACTCTAAACCCAGTGATTTAAACAAAACAAAATGAAAAAAAAAAAAATCACTTACTGTAGGCTCACTTTTTTTTCTTTTTTTTTTATTGTACTATTGTCCTTTTATTAATTAATGTCTCCTAGTGTTGTAAAGTGAGGTAATGCTGATCTGGGGTTGGTGTAAAAAGTAGTATTTTTCTCAATCCTGAAAGAGAACATTTTCTGGACTATAAATAACACAAAACCTACTTAAAAAGTAGAAGAATAGTGAGGAATAATACTGTTTACCAGTTCTTGGATGGAGTTAGCTTTAACTGAGATTTCACAATGAAGAGAAAAGCGTCTTTTGCCAAATAATAAACAGACCATCTATCTAAGGGGTACAAGAACATAGTTTCATTGTGCTCTGCATAAATGTCATCTTTGTTATTGCAGAAATAAGTAAGTCTAAAGATATAATTTTATTTTTAGTCCATTTGATTTTCTAATTTAATAATCTGAGTCATGTATGCTTACAGTTTTCCCTCTTATTAACAAAGACAAGTCAATATCCAGTTCATAATTATAATAGTTTTTGAACCACACAGTAGACAAGCACAGTAATTTTTCTTTTGGAATTTGTGTAATTTCAAGGTGAGACATCTACATAAAGCATTGGACGCATATATCTGTATACATAAAGTAACGTGCTTTAAATTTGTGTGCATATAGATAAAGTACATATTCTTAATAAAGAGATGATAATGAGATAATGTACCTTTCCAGAAATTTGAATTGTAGATGGGGAAATTTTTGCTTCTTCTTGTAGCTGAATAATTTCAAATCTTTTAAAGCAATATGTCTGTCTGACAGGCCACTCATGCTATTTTGTTGCATGAGTTGACATCTTTTGCTCTTTTCTGACTCCATAGACCAAAATAAAATAAAACCCCAAGATCTCAAACAAGGATAGATGAGAAGAAGAAAGAAAAACTCTCACATCAGTAATAGGAAATTACATATTGAGGCTACATGGCCTAGGCAACTTACTCATTAGGTTTATAATGAATTTATAAGCTTATAGTGACTAGGTTGGTCTATATTTTCAGTTGTCACAATTTGCAGCATTGCTATTAGATTCACTAAAACCAAGCCATAACTCTTTATTGGAATATAAAATGCTGAATTTTAAAATGACCTTGGAAAACTAGTGCTGGAAGCAGGTTTTGAATTCTCCTCCAATTCCATAAAGGCTTTTTTAACAGAATTAACTGAGAGTTTCATGAATACAGTTTAAAAAGTGTGTTTGCGGATGGGTCACAGTCGTTTCAGCTCTGGACTTTGTGACGCCAGGAGAAGTCGGAAACTACTCAGTATTTGTGCATGCAAGATTTTGCATTTAGATAGGTTTGAGCTGAAGGATCTGCAAAAGCTCCCATAAGCACAGAGCTCCTTACTGTCTGTGTGTTTGAGAAGGCTGAAGAGCTCTGTTTATTGCCACAAAGGGCCTGGAATAAATTATGTTTAGTAAATTGGCTCCAGGTTTTCTTGTTTCAGACAGTAGCTTCGGAGTAATCTTTTTTATGGGCTCCACTAAATGTGACCGATTGCAGGGAGGTGACACCTCGTTTCAGGGATGGGACATCACGCATGTGCCAGTCAGGATGGCAGGGCACCAGCAGTTCAACTTTCTGTCTTTTGGCAGTGTAACCCACAGCCCATTCCGAATTTATGGGCCCCGCTGGGAGGTCCTAGCAGGATGGAGCCAGGCTGTTCAGCCCCTCCTCAGCCTTGTGCCTCCCGCCCCTACATGGGGCAAATAAAAGCTCCTTTATTCCACTGGAAATGCCCCTGTTTCAGCGAGGTGTATGCATGGCTTCCTTCCCTGCTCGGTCCTGCAGGTGATAATTAACACAGTGCAGTGCTATTTCCTAGCTGAAGCCAAGGTGGGAAAGCAGCTTTAGCCTCAGCATTTTTCTTTTCAGACTCTTTTTCCTCATTTATTTTGGATCTGTTCATAGTGAGGAAGTTTTAGAATGTGTTGGTCCTTAGCTGAAGTATCAAAGGACTAAACAAACCAGTAATTTTTTTCTCTGACCAAATTCTTGTTACTTTTGAGTGGAAGAAAGAATGCGGGAGTCAAATTTGCTTTTGGGTTTTATGTTTTATTTCTGCTTATGGGACTGCTTTATTCTGATCAGTGTGACTGTGGGTCTTTTCAGCACAGGACACTGATTGACATTGCATATGTTACAGAGAGGAAGGATATTCTCTGAAGATTAATGTCAAGTTAGTTGGCCTGAAGTTCATTAACCTGAGCTAGACTGTTGGAAGGACTCTGTGTGGAAGCTGGAATTGTATTAGAGGATCATCATAAACTAAAAATATATGTGACAATCTGGCCAGATTGCAATGAATCTAAAGACAGGACAGGGTTGGCTCGAGCTCACAGAGCAGCTGCCTCCAGTGTAAACTAACCGCCTTGTGAAAGCAAATGGTTTTTCACAGACATTATTCAAATAAAAGGGAAATGGGAAAAAAACTCCAACAAAAAAGAAAAAAATTAAAAAAGAGGAAGGTTCCCATTAGCAAAAAAAAGCATAAGTGAAAAAGTGATGTTGTGAGCTATGGACAAAGGCCCAAGTTTGGTGCTGATTCTCAATCAGTTCTGCAAATGACAGTGTATTGACACAACTGGTTTTTTTAGTCAAATTTAGTCTTGATTCTTCACAGTAACTTGCCTCTAAAAAGTGAGCCCCAAATCCTTTGGTGAATTCCCTGTTGGCTGGGGCCCAGACCTTCGGGCCATGACTTCTCAACATACTTGCAGTGGGACGGGCTCCCTCTTAATTGCTTCTTTTTGAAGTAAGGTTTGTCACTATCATCCTGCTGAAGATGAACAGGGCTGATGTCTCATCTTGATATATTCTTCCCCCTCCTCACCTCCCCTTCTTTTCCCCTTCTTCCCCCTAAATAAATTTCTCAAAGACAATTTAACCCTGGGATAGTCTAATCCACATCTGTCCATTGTGGTGCACCCTCAGACGTGTTGGCACAGAAGTAAGGGTCTTCTCTTAGGATCTCATATTGTAATAAAGGGAAGGGAAAGATGAAACAGGCATTTAACATTTGTCTCTTTTCTCTCCATGTCATCTCATGAACATGTACTCACACATGGCCAGGAGTAGTACATTCAGAAACTGAATGTGGGTGTTGAAGAGAGGACTGAGAAGAAAGAAGCTCGGTGTTTGGCAATAGGAGCTACGCTTTGGGCATTTTACAAATTGTTCCCCTCTTTCATCTTTCACCATTGTGCTCTTCTTGCACACTTCCCTGTCTTTTACTATTGAAAGAAGGTCTGGAGGCTCAGAAAGCACAAGTTTCATCTGAGAGAGATTTCCTCTTTCAGAGAGAACTGTTTCCATCCTTTCATGCCAGGAAAGATGAACTGCCTGCATCAGGAGGTGCTGAATTGGTTCTGGGTGCTGCTTTAGCTCACAGACTTGCCTGAGCCAGTGGCCACAAGCTGCACTGCATTTCTCATGGGCTCGTAAGGAACCTCTTCTTTGATGTCTGTGCAAATGCTGGCTGATGTAGGCACTAGGATTGCTCTTTCAATCAGGCAGTTTCAGTACCTTTCAGAAAAGAATTTTCATGGCAAGTCATGAGCCATTAATCTCTCGACTAACCATAACACTTTTTACTCCTTGGTTTTACAGCATTACTCAAACACTGATATTTGTCATTTCACCAGCCATCTCCCTTGACCTCTAGCATCATGCACTTGCAGGAGGAAGGATTTGATCTTACAAATATTTTCATACTCTGATCTCTGTGATTCATTTACCATCAAGTTTTGCCTTCAGAACTCAAGATGCCATTTCAAATAATTTCATGTGAAAAAGTGTAGTTATTGGGCAAAAGAGATCCTTGATAGTTGGGTACAAAGGACACCAAGATTGCTGTTGCTGTTTTCTTTTCAACTACTTTGCTAGCTGTGTGACCTTGAGGAAGTAGGTTCACTGGAGCTTTATGGTTCTGTTTTTGCATAGGGAAAATAAGGACAGTGATAATTGCTTTCATTTGTAAAACACTTCAAGATTTATGGAACATGAATGACACTTATTAAGTGAAAAGTGCTGCAAAGCTGGCTTAGTTGCACAGTTTGCTAACAAAATCTCATATCAGCCTATTGACCCCAGCCTGAAACACTCATTAAAGTTTATAGGACATTTTGGTGGATGAGTTGAGGCAGTTATTCTGCTGGAAATATCATACTGAAAATGCTTTTAAATCCATCATCCTCATTGACTTTTTTTTCTTATTAAAACTAAACATAACTGCTTGTTCTATCCAATTTTCTTGGTTTATTTATGAAAGTTTTGATGGGTATGTGCTCATTGTTAACTCTGCTTGTATCCCCATGGCATCTGAGACAGTTCATTCTAGTCATAGCATAAACATAAAATAGCTGTTGTACTGAGATAAAAAGAGTTACAAAACATTAAGATATCCAGTGGACTGGTATGAACTAACAAGTTGCATGGTCACTTTTGAATGGCAAATGTTCTTTTTGTGGATACTTCATTAATTCATACTTAAACTTTAGCTATGCTACCCACTGGTGTTTGAAAAGTTTACATATTTTTCCAATGTCAAAATGTGTAAATTTAATATTAAAGAAACAAAACATTTTTACTTGTACAAGAGGAAAAAATAGTTTTGTAGCAAAGAAATTAAATGAGCTGCACTTTAAAGATAGGTTTGGCTTGCTTACAGAGTTATTATTTATGCAGTAATGCAGGTTCACAGATGTTTTCCTTTTTTTCTTCCAGATAAAAGTTGGGTTGTTTGAAAAGTGGGGCAATATTTCACCATCGTGCAAAAGAAGATACAGAAGAAGAGAGCAGAATGAGAGCTTTGCAAGTGCCACATGCCTGCAGCCTGATGTCTTTAGTAATGCTGTTCCTTCCAGTCACTGGAACATCAAAACAAAATATCCCAAGACTGAAGCTTTCCTATAAAGGTAAACTTTTCAGTATTTTTTCTGATTCTGTCCCTTTTGTTTTGATGTGATGTTGCCAGCAGTTCATTTGTATTACTTACCAGGAAAGCAAAACACTGTCCCAGAAATACATAATAGAAACCTTAAGGACGAATGAATTCTGCCTAGGGACAGTATTAAATTGTGGGGTTTTTTTGTTGTGTTGGTTTTTTTATTATTATTTTATTTTGTTTATTTGTTTGTGTTTTATTTTATTTTTGTAATTCTTTTTCTATCACTACGTTGGAATGTTAAATTCTTCATATGTGGTTTTCTTTCTCCTTGCCTCTTTGGATCACAAGAGTGTGTTTCTCTGTGGAATTTCTTAGTCTTGTGTGTAGTTCTTGCTGAGAATGGCACCATCTGAGGGATTTCAACACAGATATATTTATGTACTAATGGACAGTTTTTTAAAGGAGGTAGATTTCTTGTTGCTTTGAATGTACAGTATGCCTCCACAGGCACAGAGATGTGTCACTGATGCTGTCTTCTTCAGCTAAAAGAAATACTCTCCAGTTAGTTATGTTTCAACTGTCAGCACCCTTCCCTTATGGGAGCTATTTCTGCTCCATTTTTCAAACTTCATGTCTTCCTATACGTTGCAGAATTGCACTCAGGATGGTGTGATGGGACAGGCTGTAAAGCCTTCATCGGGGCTTATGATATGTTTATCATGATTTTAACACCCAGAGGAATTTATTGAGTAAGCAGAATGACATGCTATTTATTTACAAGCTTCTCTTTTGCTAGATTTGCATGCCACTGTGCATGCTATTCCAGTGTGTATAGATGTGCTTGGATGTGTTTGTGTAAGAGAGACGGAGGAAGCAAGATCAAGGGATCTTGACAACATTTTTATAAATTCAGGAAACAGTTGCACTCACTGTAGCCAATGAATACAGAAACTGAAAAGACCTGACATGAGTTATGAAAGTTAGCAGTAAAACCTTCCTAACATACAGCCAGCCTTCTCACAGCTAGCCTTTTGAGATAATTCCCAAAAGCAGCATATACCATATGGCAATGGCATTTATTGTGGATTTGACACTCACGATTAGTGAATTTCTCTCAACTTCAAAAGCAGATAGCCTTTGGCAAAATCCTGATGGATGCATTTGGCAGGTAAAGAGGGGGAGAAAGAAAAATTATTGAGGTCAACACAGGGAAAAAAAAAAGGCTAAAATCTTAGTCTAAAATAGTGGCAGAGACCTGCTGGGAGTGGTTGGGAAAATGCCTGAGCTCGTTTAAAAAGACAATGAGCAGATGATTGATATTTAAACCCTGACCCAAACTTTTATTAGCAACTTTATAAACCTTTCAGTTTGGCTTGAGGGATACTGTTTCCTGTCCAAACTTATCCACCTATATCCCTGTAGGGGGGAAAATCAACAACTGATACTGATGCAAAATAGCACATAAATCTTAATTTGGAGAGCTGTGATAGAACTGAAAAGCCAGAAGCAAGAGAATTATGAGAATTTATTGTGCCTTTTCTTACTTTTTTGGGGGGATGGAAGGTGGTGTGTATTTTTCCACATGGAACAAGAAAAAAATTACTGCTGTTTTTTCACACTTACGTATTATAAATGACTCCAATATGGCTTATCATAATTAAACTGTATTTTTGTTGTTGATAAGAGGATGTCAGATGTACTGAATATTTAATAAAGTTGTCAGAATTAAGTCTTCTTTCCTTCCCCCAAGTGTTTCAGACAAAATAATTCCAAGGTTTGTGTGAGTAAGATGTAGGAGACATGAACTATCTTGCCAGTTCTCATAAAATTGTTAGTCATGTCACTGACAAGTCCTGGCATCTCTGTTCTTTGGAATTAAGACTTGAAATGTCATGAGGAGGAGAATACATGGTTCTTGCCCTTCTTTATGGAAAACAGATGAAAACTGGCCACATCAGGCAGTTCCAAAAACCTGGTCACACACGTCTTTGGAAGGAAGGTTTCATTCCCTTCTTGGTGCACTGTGTTTATGGCATAGGTCCATCTTCCCAGAAGAGCTAGGCATTTGCTGGGGCAGGAGAGCTGAAAGTAAACAGGCTTTTGCTCTGCAGTTACTGAATCTCCCAGCTGCATCAGTCAGTGGTGGATGGGGGAAGAGGGAGAGGGTGGGGTAGTTAAAGATGTGTCTATAACTGTGGGAGTGCCTCAATAAACCACAGCATGTCACAGCTCTTTTTTGTGTTCAGACAGCAATTAAAATTTTAGACCTTCTCTTAATGGCCATTATAGGTTTTCATCGTCTTTGGGTTTTCATCTTAAGAAGTGGGAATTTGTGCTGGAAATGTTGAGATATTCAAGTGGGTAATATGAGGATCAATGCAATGTTACACAATGGATTTCCTTTATTGTTTGCCCGAGTCTAAAAATATAAAAAAATTGTAAATTCTAAAAAAATTCTACAAATTCTAAAAAATATTCTAAAAAATCATGCATGTATAAAACTAAAACTACACACAATTCAGTTGAAATATGTTGTAATACAGAATCAAAGTCATACATTATGCACCTGTGTTAATATAATACACTATGAGCTTTAATCATACATGTCATCCTTTATTCCCACATTTTCCTAGATCCATTAGTTGAAAAATTATCTTCTTCACTTGACTTGACTTTTAGATATTGGTTCATGTCATTACTATCCCAGAAATTGTCACTGTTCTTGTGATGCTTTTAGGGTGCTCTCACTGCATAGATCTTACTTAATCTGTGTATCTGAGATACTCCTACAAGTTTGAGGTGCTTTTATGGTTATGTTATAGCTTTAGTATATGGAGGAGGTAACAAACTGTCTTCTAATAAAAGATTTCCATCTTTATAAAATGAAGGGATGATTTTTGAGTAATATTCCATATTTTAATACTCTTTGTCTAGCACTGCTTTCAATCTAAGAGAAACTGTATTTATCACTCATTTTCATGCAGCTGGAGATAACCTGTGACCTTCATACAATCTCTAGAACTCCTCAAGCTCTAGAGAAAATGCAGAAAGTTTTCATATACTAGTCTCATTCATTAATGTCATTTTCAGGACAGCATCAGTTTTGTTACTAAAGGATGGAAGGCTCTGTGTCCTAATTCATATATGTTTAATTCATACAGTGTAGACAGTCTCGTTTCTATCTTCTGAGTAATAATGTTTTTTATTGAGCGGTTCTTCCAAACATATTTTCTACGTGTTTCTCTAGGTTCTACTTTATAGGGTAGAGAATAGTCAAACCAGAAGGTTGTTTGCCTTCTAAGGAAAAGGAAAAAAAAACCCAAACTTTTTTCAATTTGTGTGTATCCTAAAATTTCCCTGCAGAATTGCAGATTCATAATTGCAAATTTAACCCTACTGATTTGATTTACTTTGCTGCTTTTCATGGACATCTTAGTAAGTGTAGTCTTTGTTCTCAATGAATGCATTCATTTTACAAAAGTGTGCAACCTGGTTTATTGGCTCAGGGGTATGCCCCAGCCCAGACTTTGATGCTGTCATCAGTGACATCCACAAACATATATCATTCCCATGTGGGAATGTGGCCATGGCCCAGAGCAAGCCATGCTTGCTGTGAACAGCAGGGACTTGGTCAGAGGACCAGGAATCCTGCATTGTGACACAGTACATGGGAAAAAGCACGACTGAAGGCAACCTTTGTCTTTTAAAACAGGATTTACTTAGCACTGTTAAAAACAACTGTAGTAGTAATTTAAATCTAATAAACAAGGGCATTATTCTCAGCTGATTTGTTTTTCTCCACATTGAATGAATTTAGATGCAGTTTCACTCCCACTGGAGTCATGGCAAGAGTCTGGCCACTGAAGTAAATTGAAGCAAGATCAAATTCACACTCTTCACTTTTTTCATCTTACATAAGTAAACTAAAGACAGGCAGTTCTTTCTCCTCTGCTGAAGGATGACAGTGCTAAATCATCAGCTCTACATGGAAATTAGCCACATTTTAAGGATTGTTTAGGTTCATGCAGTGCTTTGCACACAGGATTTTCTTCCCCCTAAGAGTGATCCATTCTGTAAACATGGTGAAAAAGCAAACAGAGAATATTTTGGTGCCAGGAATTCTTTTGAGATTCTGACTGGATGAGTACACTTGTTTAATGTTCAAAAATGGTCCTTTGAACATGCTGCTTTACAATGTCAGGCATTCTGTTCCCTATATTGTTTTTGCTTTAAACCTGTTTAATTTTATAACTGATGAGATGTTTAACTGTTGCATCAGACCAGTTAGTTTGTTGAGTTTCAATACAGCTGGCTTATTTCCATGTCATTCATCATTTAATTATACATATAAAACATAGTTAAAATTGTACAGCTCCTTGAGCCTCACTTAAACTGTCTGTGACACTGCAGTAATCCCAGTACCCTGATGGGGTGTTGCACAACTATGACTGGTTGGAATGTGGTAAACTGGTGATGTAGAAGAGAGCCTAGAAATGAGTTTGCATTTTGCAGCTGTGCTGTGTAAAGAGAAAGTAAAACCAGAAAAAAAAAACCTGCTCTTGTGGTAGTGGCAGCAGCTGTAAACCTGAATGCTTACGAAAATCAAGGAAAATGTCCTGAGTGAGGAAGTGGTGTTTTCCCCTTGTTTGTTATTTAATTTTTGATGATTTGTTATTTCTCAGAAAAATCTATCTCAGATTCCTTGGCAGAAAAACATGAAGTGTTTATGTGAGAGTGAAGATCCTAGTACTGGATGGTTGTATAGTTACACAAAAGATTTTGCCTGTTTTGTCTCAAAAATGCTTTCTGGAGGCAGTGATCATTGAGACTTAAAATATACCCGAGCTTGACGATGGATGGCCACTGGTGACCAAGCAAGGAAAGTCTCTTGCATATACAGTAAACTAAATATAAATGTGAAGGCATTTAATATTGGGAAAACCAGCAAATTTCTTACAGACGTTTTTTTTTTCCATTTTTAAACTAGTGAACTTGAAGGTCAGATCCAACTATATGTTGCATTTTCTGTCATATAATTATCATATATATAATGTCCTGGAGAGCAGCCTCCAGTCACTGACATCAACAGTTTACATAGCAGTTGAACTAAGAATAACCTTGGAGAACTGACCCATATCAACCCCTTAAGTGTAAACTGTAGCTCACAACAGTTTTTGTTTTTTCATGGTCATAGAAGGGCCTCAATTGGATAAAAGAATTGTGTTCAAAAGATACAAAACTACTCTGCTGAATGTTCACTTCATTAAATCTTGGAAGATGAGAGGAAACAAAACTGAAAGGGTGATACTTGGCAAAGAATTTTTGCTCCCTTGTAAAAAGAAGGATGGGACAACATCAAAAACAGGTTCCCTAGAAGAAGGCAGGGAAGATACATGATAAGTGGCATCAGCTCAGAAGAGAGTTCAAAACTCTTTCTTTAACTGCTTTTACTAATAACATCTGGTAAGCAAATGCAATTCAGAAGAATTTCAGAAATCCCAACATTATTCTCCTACACACTGATGGGAGGGCATGATCTGCCTGACATCAGTGTCTGTCTAGCAGTGGACATCTGTGATCACTATGCAGGTACTCAAGTCACATCCTGTTTCACTTTCCTCCATCCCCATTTCTGCAGTTTCATTTATAGATGAGTTCCCCAAAGAAGGGCTGAGGAGTATAATCTCTCCTGTACTCACAGTCCTTTGGAGACAAATACACAAAGAGCAGAAAGAGACAGAAGTTCCTCTATCAGTCAGAGAGATTGGCTAACTCTATTTAAGGGAGACAGTTTTGAAGATGGAGGGAATGACAGAGGTACATCTGTGCACAAATTTGAAAAAAACAGACATTCTACTTTCTGAACAAAATCTTGGCTAAACCAGAATTTTCCATGGTGTTGAACCATAAAATTTGAGAGCTAAGAGGCTATTGAACACACTGATATTTTGTACTTAACTTATTTGGCCTTTTTAGGATGGTAGTAAACTTTCCTGTGTATCATCCAAGCAACCTGGATTTCTTTCAGAAAAATTTCTCACTAAATCTGTGTCATGGGGTGGCTTTACCTTTAAGGTGGTTTTGAGAGCTAAGGAAGTTGAAACTGCTGGTGGCTGATGGGAGTTTTTTCTCCTGACCAATTATCAGTCATTTCTAAAATTGACAGCAGGTCTGACCATTAAAAAGTGAATTCAACCTGTGACCACCCCCTGAAGATGTACAGTCAGAGGTCTCTTGTCCTCTTTTGTTTCTGGCTTTTGAGAAGGTAACAAGGCCCTGTCGTATCCTCCTCTTTCCCCCCCACCTCTCCCTCGGCTGGATAAGGCCTTAGAGGATGAAAGGGGGGGGAGGGGGGGAGGGAGGAAAAGAAAGCAGAGCTGCTCAGTTACTGCTGCTGCTGGACTGAAACCTGACACTATGAACTCTTACAGCTTTTTTTAAAGTTTTTAATTCTTTTACTACCTGGATAAACATACAGATTACTCCTTTTTCTCAGAAAGACAGAGGAAGAGAGACAATCAACATGAAAAAGGCATCATAGAACCACCAAAAACAATGAAGAAAAGAGTTAAGTTTAAATAAGAAAGAGGGAATAAGGAGATGCTCTACAGCTGAAATATCTTTCTGTTAAAGCTATGGAGATGGATAATAGTAGTTTAAAAAAGACTCCTTTAATTCATAAGAGACTATTGGGAGGAATAGAGTGTTCAAAGTGGTGAGAGAAAAAGAGAGAGTACTTGTGATACTGTGGGTTGCTGGAACTGGATAAAGTGAAGATTTTGAAGCCTTGGGGGGCAAAGAGAAAACTGCTTTCCAGGAAAGCTCACAGAGACTGATGAAGAAGACTTTTGCCTTTGAATAATTCATCCTTAAAATGACATCCCTAAACTCATGGCCCATACACACCTCAGAGTGATGTGAAATGGGAGGAGAAGATCTGATGACAGATTTCAGGGCAGCTGACATCAGAGCCATAGAAACTATAACAGAAATAGTTTCCTTGTGAAAAACTCCATAAGTTAGCAGAAAGAGACTTCTGTTTCTCTACAAAGACTGGTGAAAAGACTCTAGCAAGAATTGAGACTGTTTTTGACCACCAAAGTTCCAAAGTTTTTTTGTCTCTATGTTATCATGTGTACAAAGAAATGGTCAAGTAGTGGGAGATAAAAGGGTTTTCTGAAAGTTTATTCTGGTGTTCTTATTCTTGTAGTTTGTTAATAAACTGTCTTTATTCCTTTTAAGTTTTAAGCCTGTTTTGCTCTTGTTCTAATCCATATCTCACAGCAAGAAATAAATAATTTTTTAGTTACTAGTTTAAAACCACAACAATCTGTAACAAAACATTAGCCTATTGACATCCTACCCCAAAAGTAATAAGTATAAATACTGATAATAAAAAATGTCCCCCTCCAATATTAAATAAAAGCCTATGCCTGAATGCTGAGAACATCCATGGGTCTTGTCACTCAAATTTATATTTGACAACGGTTGTGTGGGAGGGCGCTTGTGGCTGCTTTGTAAAGAGAAGCTCTGGAGTTGCCAGTTTCCCAAGTGATGGGTCTGCACTTGGTGTCTGTTGGGGCTTTGGGTGCCCAGGGCCATGATGAGTTCCCTGAGCCGGGCTGGGGATGGCGGGTGGGGCTGGCCTGTGATGCGCTCTGGGTTCTGTGACAGCACAGGGGCCGTGTCACAATGGGGACAGCTATAAACGGCCCCAGCGAGCCCCGCTGCCCCAGTAGAGCCTGGGCAAGCGGTGAGTGCACACGCCGTGGGGGGACAGGGCTGGAGGAGGGCTGGGCTGGGGCAGAAGCGCTGACACCCAGGGCATGAGTTCTGTCCCTGCATCCAGGGCCCAGCCCCTGGCGGGAGCGCCTTGCTCGGGGCACGGCGCTTGTGGGGAAGCGATGCAGGCCTTGCCGCCTGCCAGCTGCCGGGGCCCTCTCCTTCCTGCCCCCACATCCCTGCGGCTCCTGCCCCCCACTGTCTGTCTCCATTCTGGTCCCACTGAACAGCTTCTGTGTGTCCTCCTGCAGACCATGGCTTTATTATCCTTGCTCTTCGTGCTCGTGCAAAGCCTGATCCAGTACCCTCAGCCGGCTGGGGATGGGCTGGATGAGGTCACGCACCGGCGAATGCAAGAGCGTCAGGAGCTGCTGGACCGCGAGATGGCTCGGCTGCTGCAGGAGCTGGAGCAGGGGCCCCCGGAGCAGCAGGACGAGGGCTGGGGAGCCGTGCTCTTTGGTGCTCTGCAGCAGTGGCCATTCTGGGTTCTTGCTGGAGTCCTGCTCCTCTTGGGCCTGTGGTTTAGCTGCAGGAGAAGGAGCCGTGAAGCCAGCAGCAGCAGCAAGGACCAGAGCTGCAAGACCTTGAGAGATGAGAGAGGAAAAGAACAGGAAGGAGACAGTGTTGATTCAAGGGAAGGCGAGGAAAACTTGGACGTGACTGTGGAGGCAGACGATGAAGGCAGTGGAAATGACAGAGAAGACAGTCCTGTGGCTTCAAATGAGAGAGACAATGATGATGCCATTGAAGACAATGATGAGGTGAAGGGGAAGGAAGACAGCGATGTTAAGAGTGACAATGGCCATGACTTAATGAAAGATGAGGAATGGAGTGATGAGAATGTGCCAGGAGACAATACTGCTGAAGGAAATGAAGAAGAACCTGGCAGTGTTGCTGGAAATACAGGACTATATGAAGCAAATGAAGGAGAAAACAAGGATGTGCAGGTGGAGCAAGACAAGGACGCTGGAAAGGAAGAAGAAGGAGATGGAAATGAAGCAAAAAACAATGGTGGAAATATGAAGGCAGGCAACAGAGATGTAAATGAAGGTGAAGACAATGTAGATGGAAAGGAAGAATACGTGGATGTGCAAGTGCAGGAAAGCAGTGATGCCAGTGAACAGAGAAGCAGTGATTGGACTGGGCAGGAAGATAGCAGTGGAATTGATCGGAGGAATGAAGTCGATGATAGTGGTTTTCCTGCAACTGAGAAAGAAAATAAGGAAATTGAAAAAGAAGATGATGATGTTCGAAGCAAGGATGAAGAACAGGGTGGTGTAAATGTGGAGGGAAACAAGAACAAGGATAGAAAAGAAGACGAACAAGGTAATGTGGCTGCCAGTGAAAAAGAAGGCAGTGATGGTGGCAAGGAAGAAAGCAGCAGTCGTGGAATTGAAGACAGAGAAGACGGCCGAGATGCTGGGTATACGCAAGGCATCCTTTTAGTAGATCACATAGAGTGGCCTGTGGAGGACCTGGAGAGAGGTCGCTCAGTGACAGCTGAGCTGATGGAAAGCTTCACGCGTGTCTTTGTGGACAGCGTGAGAAATAGTTTCTACCCGGTGCCTCAGGAAGCCATTGGAGTGGGCAGTGCCTTTGAGGGTTGGAGTCCCCGTGAGTGGGATGGGATGTACCGGGTTCTGATCCCACTGAATCCCCCGCCGGGGCATGCCTTCCACCCAGAGCTTAACAGCGCAGGGCAGGTGGCAGCAAGGACCTTCAGTGTCCGTGTGGAGCTGGTGTGCACGTGCAAGAGGGAGCAGCTGGGCAAGCAGCTGTTGTGCTTCGTGCACCACTCGCAGGAGGAGCTGCGGCGGAAGCGGAAGCGCAGCCTCCTAGAGACACTTTGCACCGGCTCCTACCTGGATGTGGAGAAAACCTCCCGCTGGTTCCGCCAGTTGGTGAGGTCCTCTTGGCTGCATGTGCCTCAGTCATACTCCTGGCACTTGGTGTTTCAGCCCTGCAGCCGGTCCTGCCAATTCCAGCTGAGCAAAGGCAAGAAGAGCCTGACGGTGGAGATGCTCTTTGGGGTGCGCCAAGGGGACTCTGACATCTTTGTGGTCAGCCAGCCCACAGAGGCCCAGAAAGGCAGCTCCAGCATCTTTGTGAGCAGCCAGCCTGCTGAGGCCAACTTCATTGCAAGCACAGCGTGGCCTGAGACATACGCTGTGGCGGAGGCAAAATTCTTCCATCACGTTGCCAGCCAGATGCCATGTGAGAATTTGCACCTGAAATGTCTGCAGGTCTTCACCTGCATCCTGAGTGGCACAGGTTTTTCCAGCTCTACCTGGAAGACTGTGGTCATGCACGTGCTGACCACTGTACCGCTGTCCCGGTGGAGCAGGAGGGAATTTGCGCGGCGGCTGTGGGACATCATGGCATACCTGCGCCGCTGCCTGCAGTTGAAACGCCTGGAGCACTTTGTGCTTGGCAACGAGAGGCTTCCTGCAGAGATCAGCTTGCCACCAGCAATGCAAGGGGTTGAGCCACTCAACCTCTTTGAGCACCTGGCCCAAAATCCGGCTGCCCACAGAGAGGCGATGCGAGCTTATGATCAGCTGCGATTTCGCCTCTGGATGCTGCTCTCCAGCCACTGAGAGCAGTTCATTGCACAGAGCTGTGCTGGGGGGGGCTCACATCCGATGGCAGCCACGTGAACACTGCACAGTTGTTGCATTTGTCACTGGCAATCCTGAAGCTGCTTTCCTGCTCCTGTGGAATGAAGATGCTGCAGCACATGGATTCCTTGTGCAGACACACATCTCTGAGTTGCCTTGCCCTTCACCTTCCGGTTACAATGATGCTGTTCCCTCAGTCTACAAGGCAGAAACTGGCTCCACTTACACATCCCCACAGAAGACAGTGAAGCTGATAGACGTTGCTTGAAATACCTCAAAGACGGAAACCTAGGAGAATAGTCCATTGGACTTGTTCATTAGCATTCCTTCCCGAGGCCCTTTAGTGTTGTCAGTGTATAACTATTTTGCAAAGTTACTCTTAGTTTAGGAGATTGAACTATCCTGCTGTATCTGTTTGGTTTTCAGTAATATTTAGATATCTATGTTGGAAGGATTAATAAAAGGATAAAAGTTTCTCAAATTGCCTGAAATGTGTCATTCTTTGTATTTAACCCTCTGTATCTTAGAGAACATCCTTCCTATACTGCTTCCTGAAATAATCAATTTTTGCAAACAAAGATGTTTGATATATTAAGTATGCTGTCTTTTGAGCATTTCCATAGAAAAGCTTGAAGCTTGATATGAAAATGCCCTGAAGTGCCTGAAATTTTGCAGCTGACTATTCCTGAATCTTTTAGAAATCTTTGGAAAAGTTCTCTTTACAGTCAACTATTACAGGCTCCTGGGGAACACTTCAGTTCTAAAAGATGAACAGCGAAGTCCCTAACTGCAAAACATGTGGTTTAATACATAGTTCTTTTTTGGCTTTTTATAACCAGGGTTTGGACAAAAAATTGTGACAACAGAAGGACATGTTTTCTCTATTCCTGGTTATCTGTATCCTGGTTATCCTGAGAGGCTCTACTGTTCTGTGAATATTGCCTTTTCCACCAGGCCTCATAATATTGTATAGCAATGAGAGCCACTTCGCATGCACAGCTTTGTCCATGGTGAAATGCAGCTAAACAAAATATAATTTACTTCTTGCTGTGCATAGTAGAGATTAATATTAGTTTGGAATTATTTATTCTCTTTGCCTTCATACCAATGTATCTGGGGTCAACTTGTCAATTTGAAACTCAGAATACCTTAGGAATTGGATAAATTGCTGTAATCATACTATAAACACTTTCCTTATCTCAGAAGTTTGGTTGAGAATTTCTACAATGCCCACGTAAATCTTCATGTGTATTCTCCAACATGAGAAAGGACTTGCTTCTACCTAAAGCAAAAGGATGCGATCTTCGTTCGCTGTATATGAAAATTATAAAGCCTTTAATTTCAGAGTCCTTCAAAGGTGTCCTTAGGTGTAACTGTTTTGAAGGAGGTTGAGATGTCTGCTAATTTAGGTGTGGCTTGTCTTTAAAATAAGTCTGTGTAATGAGTTTATCACTGGCTAAAATTGGCAGTGCATGTACTAGAATTATTTACTAATTTCCTGCTGTGAGATATGAATTAGGAGGAGGGTAAAGCAGGCTTAAAGCTTAAAAAGTATAAAGAAAATTTTATTAACAGACCTAAAAGAATAACAAGAATCCAAATAAAACCTTCAGAAACACTTCTCCCCTCTACACAACCTCTTTTCTTTCCCAGCTGACAATGTAGACACAAAACCTGGGATTTTCCATCAATTACCACATCTACAATAGTCTTTCATCAGTTCTTGTAGGGAGAGGAACTTCTCTCACCATAACATGGAGAGTTCTTCACAAGAAACAGTTCTCTTTTTGCTTTTAAATTTCCATGAATAGCAGCTGCCCAGAAAATCTGCAATTGTGAAGTTCCTCCCATTTTCACAGCCTTCCCACAGCTGAGTTCATGGGCCATGTCAACTTATGGGGTATTATTTTCAGGATGAGCTGTTCAAAAGCAAAGGTTCTCTTCATCTATCTCTGAGATCATCTTCATCTCTGGGAACAGAGGTCTTTTTCTCTCCCTGGGGGCAAAGGGTCTTCATCAATCTTATCTCTCTGTCTGTTCAAGCTTCTCATGGAATCACAGCTACTTCAACATCTGCTTTGCTTCATTATGGATGCCTCTGCTCGTGTCTACAGTTTGAACACTCTATGCCCCCATACCTTCTCATGAATTAAAGGGGATATTCTAGTGTATCATAGTCCATCTCCGTGGCCTTACCAAAAGAACTTTTAGCCCAATATCAAGGCATCTCCTCATTCTCCTTCCATCTGGGATTTGACTCTTCTTTACTGACCTTGGTGTCTTCTTATTGTCTTCTACATGTCTTCACTCTCTCCTTCTCTCTTACTTGAGAGAGGATCAATATTTTGCAAGTTTCCTCTGTGCAGTGAAAGAGTTAATACCTTGCCCAGGGCCTGCGGATTGTCAAGATGGTTTCTGCCAGGCAGTGGTCGAAGCAGTCACAGTGATGGATTTCAGGCTGTACTTGGGGCTGTACCAAGATCTCAGGGGGCCCAGCCAGAATGGTGGTGGCCCCTGTGGCCGCATGGCTGGTCTCCAGCCCCTGCTTCGTTCAATTTCAGCTGCAGGCTGATGGCTTCCCCTCCCTGTGCCCAGCAGCCACTGGGGCCATGCAGGCCATGGAGAAGGGAGTCTGTCCCGGCCTGGAGCTGCTGCCAGGGCCCATCGGGCCGTACCCCGGTTCAGCATGGGCTGGCAGCGGGGAAAGGCTTAGTGTGGACAAGATGTTAACAGCTGCTGCCCGGCCCAGCCTCGGCTGGGGCCTGTGCCCTCCTGGCCCCCGGCTGAGAGCCACTGGGGCCCAGCCCAGCCCCAGCAGGCCGCAGGGGCCATGGCAGAGCGGGGCCGGCTCCACCGGTGCCCAGTTACCTCTTCAAGGCCAGAAGCAAGAGAGAGATTTCCTGGGCCTGCCTGTCTTTAAAATGTGAATCTCACAGAGATGGAGCTACCTTCTAAATGGTTTAATAGTTTGTCAATTTTCAGAGCTAGCCAGACACTGTTTTTTTCCAGGTACAGAGGAAGCCCTTAGCAGCTTCTCTCAGAGAAATCATTTTCATGGGTGGCTTCTTCCCTCCTCACCAAATATCACTTAAAACCAGCACAGTCGGTAATTGGTCGCAAAGGAAATTCTGAGTCTCAGCCAAGTTGGTTCCACATTGCTGCATTCTTACACCATGCTGGAATTGAGGAAGGGTAGCGTGGTCACCACACATGACTTGATGCTAAGAAGTCTAAACATGTTTTATAGATGCAAATACATATTATCAGAATGTCTTGGTTCTAGAAGACAGGTGTCTGCTAGGGAGAGCAGGAGCCTCCCTTGGGATGAAAGAATGTAGACCCCCCTCCCTCCGAATTATTATAATTTTGAAATCAAGGGGGCTTTCAGGCAGAGATCTGGGGATAGGAATAACAGTTCTTTACTAGTATAACCAGGCAAACAAACAAACAATAACTACAGCAATAACAAGAAAACAGAACCAGGGACCCCGGGACAGCTTTCTCGGCTGAGACAGGATGGAGGAGAGGCTTTGTTTTCACAAACCCCTCGGGCAGTCAGTCCCGGTGCTCCTGCAGGGCTCCGAGGAAACAGTCGGCTGGGACAGCAGGGACGAGCTGCGATCCTGGGCTGGTGGATGAGGTCGATCAGCAGGGATGAGCTGAGATCCTGGGCTGGTGGATGAGGTGGAGCAGCAGGGATGAGCTGAGATCCTGGGCTGGTGGATGAGGTGTATCAGCAGCTCCACGGCGATGCCTGGCAGGACAGGGGGTGCGAGGCCACCAACAAAGAGGGGAGAAGGAGAAGCAGCAGCTCCGCGACCCAGCACACGAACGTCCTTCCCCGAAGCCGAGGATAAGCCAGCTAAAAACTGTCCCCACCCTCCTTTTTCTGCCCCCTTCCCCCCCCACCCTGGGCCCGGCCACTCTTTGTCCTTTGTGAGCACCCCTAAGTACCGGTAGTTAGGTTGTCCCAGCACATAATGGGTAAAAATTCCCTGGCAGGCCAGAACACAAAAATAAAACAAACAAAAAAAAGAACACCTAACCCTCAACACAGAACAAAATAAAATTTTTACTTTTGAAGACTTTTTGCTGTGGCTCTGCTGCTGGAGATTTTTTAAGTAAGCAATGATCATGGTGTTGTAAACCAAGATACTGTGGTAAATGAATAAATCCCAGTCACTATTCCAGCTTCTACCACTCAGCAGTGAAATACTAACCCAGAAGGGGAGTTAGCTGGATGCTTATTTAATCACCAGGCTGGAAAAAAAAACTCTTTCATTTTGAGGAAAACAGCAAATAGAGACTATAAAACTGAGTGCTGAACGTGTACTCATGAAAACCATCCCTGTAACTAACTTTGTTACTGTGCCTTTTGAGAATGTTGGTTCTGTGTTAGCCAGGCTTCAGAGATGCAGTGATTCAAATCAACAGCTTGCTCTAAGCTTGAAAATCATGGGAAATGTGCTTTTCACAGTAAATTTTTCCAGTGTAATATCCTTGGTGATAGTAAATATGTCTCACTGTGAAGGGAAATTTCAGCGCATGAGATAGGATTGTGTTGTTTTATGGAGTGAGAACAATGATTAATTTGGCTGCAATTTAATCAACCCTCTGTTAATGTTTACTTGTGAGGTTTTATTAGGTCATGTTACAGTTATAATCTTATCAATGGTCATACTCAGGGTCTTATTTCCAAGCTGTTTTCAATAGTAAATAACTGACCAAACCTGATTTTCACCACTTTGCAACTTGTGTTGTCATCTGTGTCAGTAAAAAGGGAGTGTGCAGTGTTGTCATTTCAATCTGGAATATTCTCCAGATTTTTTCCTTATGCTGTAGTGACATAAATGGTTGTACAAGGCATCAGACAGGGCTCATTCCCATTTGGGTATTTCAGTCATGAGGCAGCATTTTCCTGCACTGTTGTAGCTGTTCTAGGTGGGGTTTTTTACTGAGAAATACTGGAACTGTGAAACAACAGAGGACAAATGTCCATTTGGAGTGGTCTGTTCAGAGATCATTCCCCTCAAATAAGGAAATAGGGAAGTAGAGAGCAGTCCTAGTTCATCACGTATGTGGAGAATCAAATCCACGTATTTTTGCCATTGACACTCCTGCAAAGGCCCATGCTTTTTGTGGCTTTAAGCAGGGAAAGTGCTTTAGAGTATTTGCACAAGCATATAATTTATCCTTCCTTAGATCAAATTCCTGTGGCTGTAGATGGGGAGGAATTTTTCCTCATATTCTGTATGTTAATTGCTTGTGTCCTGCAGGTGAGGACTGAGTTTTTTATAGCACCATGTTAACCATAAGCTGCTCCTAAGTGATCTTGCTGGCAATTAATAAACAGATCTTTTAAAGTGTTACTAGTTTAGAAAACAAACCCTGACATCTTTGTCTTCACAAAAAATATGTATGAAAGGACGGTACTCGTGTATAACAGTGTAGTGCCCAGCATTGAATATAATTTTTCAATGTGAAGCAGGATTTTTTTTCCAAAGTACTGCCAAATAAATGTCACCTGGGGGAATAGGAGTGTCAATGCATGACAATTTGTTTTCAGATTGTACCTTAACAACAACCTGCACTGAGCCAGACAAATGCACACAAACTTAAGTAGACTTTTGACAGCCAAAAAATAATTTTCATAACTATATTCCTGTTAGTCAGATTAGTAATGATAAAATATTTTTCCTTACAGAGTGCTGTTTATTAGCCAGCACCAGAACTTAATCTTTTCTTGCCTCTCACATGGTTTGTGAGATACCTTGGAGAAAAATGTTTGGGTGGGGTTTTTTTTCCCCTTTATTTCATTCAGGACTTTTTCTCCAAAACACTGACTCTAATTTTCATCATGATGAGGATGTACAAATAACTTTTGCAGTAAGTCTGGCTTTTCTGGCAGGAATGCTACATTGTCCATCCAGTGCCTGGAAGGTGGAAATACCCTTAATTTTATGTTCAGTTAAATACAGGAATTTCTTTCTGTCTGATGATTTCCAAATAGTTTAGCTTGGAGAGTTTGCTTGTGGAAGAACTGATTCACATGTTTATTTTCTTTTCCCCAAAGTAATGACTACCCAACGAGACTTAACTATCCTTGTGCTCTTTTCTATATGTTGTTTGTGTCCTCATCCAGGATTGCATCCAGAGAGTATTCATTAGACAGAATGTTACAGAATTTTTATTTTACAGCCCTTTAGCTTTTTTGCAGCATTATAGATTCTTTCATTAGTTTCACAGAGCATTGTTTTTTTTTTCTTAATTACCTTTTAAAAGAGAGTTGAAGCTGCTGTTAATTCACAGTAAATTTTAGTGTCAAATTTTTGATTTTAATAGGTATCTTAGAAGTGTTACTACTGGATGTTCCCCTTACTATACTATCCTCATTGAATTGGAATAAATTATCTTTGATGATCCCTTGATTGGCTGGAGAAGGAGGCCCATGTAAACCATGTGAAGTTCAGCAAAACCAAGTGCAAGATCCTACACATGGGTCAGGGCAATCCTTGATATCAACACAGACTGGATCATGAATGGATTGTGTGATCAATAGGTTGGGCGCAGCCCTTCAGCCCTTCAGACAAGGACATGGGGATACTGGTGAATGAAAAAATGGGTATGAGCCAGCAGTGGGTGCTCACAGCCTTCAAAGCCAGCTGTACCCTGGGCTGTCCCATGAGAAGTGTGTTCAGCAGGTAGGGGGAGGGGATTCAGCCTCTTCAGTCTGCTCTGGTGAGACCCTGCAGTCCAACATTACATTCTGGGGCACCCTAGTTTCTAGTTCAAGAAAGACACAAACCTTGAAATGAATCTTGAGAAGAGCCCTGATAATGGTCAGAGGGCTGTAACACTTTCCATATGAGGACAGGCTGAGAGGTTTGGGGTTGTTCTACCAGGAGAAAAGAAGGGTCTGAGGAGACCTTATTGCAGCTTTAAAATATATAAAGGCAGTTTGTGAAAAAAGATGAGCTTGGACTTTTTACCAAAGTCTTTAGTGACAGGACAAGGGGCAATAGTTTTAAACTGGAAGAGAGTAGATAAAAACTGGATATAAGAAAGACATTTTCTATTATGAGAGTGGTGAGAAACTGGCACATGTTGCCCAGAGAAATTGTGGATGCCCCATCTCTGGAAGTGTTCAAGGCCATGTTAGGTGGAGCTTTGACCAAGCTGATTTAGTGAAAAATGTTCCTCCTCATACTGAGGGAGTTGAACTGGATGATCTTCAAATGTCCCTACCCACTATTTCCTGCTCCTAATTATTATTGGCTGGCATTGACCTTCTTTGCTGCTTTACATTTGGTGTGCCAAATATGATGAGGTATTTATTGATCCTTGAGCATATGTATCCATGAACACAATAATATAAACATAATTAGTTTTCTTAGAATGAAGGAAAGATATAGCACACATTTTGCAGAGATCTGTCTTTCATGGTTTCTAATTTATGTTGAATTTCTGATTGTTTTATGCCACACTGATAATTTATTTAGAAAATTTTACATAGAAAAATATTTTGTGAAAGTAAATATTACCCAATTTGAAAGTAAAAAAAACCTAGTAGAGCACCCCAGAGTTAACAGGAACTGTATTATGAATCTGGAAAGGCATGCTTCAGGGCTGCACTTATCTCACTGGTATACTCCATGCTGGTTGCATATATTTATAAAAGACACTGATGAGTCATATATAAACATTTTGATTATAAAGATTTTTTTCATTTTCCCACAGACTTGCTGCTTTCAAACAGCTGTATCCCATTCCTGGGCTCAACAGAGGGGCTTGATTTTCGAACCCTGCTGCTAGATGAGGAGAGGGGCCGGCTGCTCGTTGGGGCAAAGGACCACATCTTCCTGCTCAACTTGGTTGATATAAACAAAAATGTAAAAAAGGTCAGTGCATTTTCCATGGAGTTTATCTCCAAAATTAAATTTTGTTAAATTCTTTTTTGTTTGTTTGTTTTTGTTTTGTGTTTTTATTTATTCATTTCTTCACTGGGTAACTGCAGATTTCGTTGTGCAATTTACCAAGATTTGATAATCTCACCTCCCACAGTTATATGTATTACATTTAATCAGTTGAATTTCTCATGCTATATGATGTCCTGTGTGACTGATGACCTGCAAGAGATCAGCTATGTGGAGGAGCCCTGCAGTGCATGAAAATAGCATAAAAGTATCAGCAAATAGGAAAAATGTAGCTAAGAGTGTTCAAGTCCTCTGGTCATGGTTACCCTCCTCATTTAAAAGCATTTGGAAGGAAATAACTGAAGACAGCTCTTTCATTGCTTCCTGGCATCACTGGGATTGCTTTACTGTAATACTGAACAGAGCAGAGGCAATTTGGATGGTTTAAATTATATTAAAATGTAAGTGGCAATTTTAGCATTTCAGTTAATATCTAGAATTACTAGTGATAGGAAATGCTTCCACTGGGATCTGCAGTAGTCCCTTGCCTGTGCCCGGTGACAATGTGCTAACTTGAGATAATAAGATGACAATTTAGCCTTCAATATTTCTAGCAGACATGGTGAACTGCAGCTTTGGTAAGCACAGTTGACTGCTATGAGTGAGAACCAGATGCTTGCACAGGAACATATGAAAACTGGTTTCCTGCTTCTTCAAGATACGAAGAAAATTTGAATTCTCAGCTGTGTTTGGTATTTTCTTTAGGCACCAGAGGGGGGTTTTAAATTACTGCATTCTGCTGCCAGCTCTGAAGAGGTAACTGACCCTGAATTAATGTGATTGCAGGCAGGGGCTGAACAGGTGGAACAAGAGACTATTTTGCCCACATGTTTGAGAGCAACACTTGCTGTCATTGTATAGAAGAGATACTGTACCAGGCAGAATATCTTGTTCCTCGTCCTGACTTCAGCAATGCTGCACATGCCAGTTTTTATAAAAATCGGATTCTGAGTATTTCAGAAAATTTTTTCCTGGTATGCTTTATCAAGCACTTACCTTGCTTCTGTCATCTCAATAATTGACTCAAAATCCACCACCCCCTCAGGATATTGCGTTAATAACAGCCTTGCTAATTATAATTGCGAATTTTCAGACTGCAAATTGATTTTTGGTGTAGGCTTTCTGAAGAAAGCAAGTTTTGTTTGTGTGAAAAGCTGACTTCTGTTTCTGTGGGATGCTGCTTGCCTCCTGAGGGATGCTGAGTGCTGTCACCTTCCATTATGCTCAGTGGGGCTTTATGAGCCCAGACCTTGCTGGAGGTGGTGGCACCCTGCATGAGCTGCCTCTCAGTCCAAGCTGGTGACATTTTCCCTTTGGCCAAACCACCACTGATCATTATGGCCCGTGTGCTTTCCAAGAAGAGCAGAACACAGACAGAGCCAGGAGAACTTAACCTGCAATCAGACAGTGGTATAGATGTTACAGAGAAAAGACTCACTTTGTATTGGAAGGATAATTTGCATTGCCTAAGATGAATAGAGAATGTGTGCTTACATATCTATGATAACCTGAAAAGAGGAAATAAAATTCTTAACCACTTGCATATATAAACTAAATATGTGTGCAGGTTCAAATACTTCTACTTCATTTAGTAGTAAACTAATAGGTTAACTATTCAGATAATAAACTTACCAGAAAAAAAAAAAACAAAACAAAACACTTGAGGCAAGATATATTTAACTGGGAAGAACTGGCTGAGAAGCCTTGCAGCACATCCTGGTGTGATGATTTCCAAGGCCTCCATGGTCATTCAACAACTTTATAAACATATCTTCTTGCATAAATGCCCAGGTAACACCAGGCAACCTCATGCAAGTGTTTTCTATAATTCCACTGTGCTTGGCTGCTTGAATCTTGTGAGTGGAGGGAAGGGATGACATGAAGGAAGTTGTGTGAGGAACTGTGTATAAATCTCAATCGCTGAGGAGGATGCTAGAGGATACTCTACAGTAGCAGAGAAGTGTCAGAAAGTAGCATTTGCCGGTGCTGTGTTTAGACTGACCAGAGTTTGGGTTGGCACCAGGCCAGGCGGCTCACTTCCAGGCTTTCCCAGTGTGAGGAAGCCACACATGTTGGGACTACAAGGGTCTGAAGTGTGTCCTTTGTACTCCTCTGGAGTACGAGTCATCTGGAAAAAATAATCTGCTTACACACAGCCACTAAAATGAGTAGAAATTGATTAGAATATTAGGTTTCTGCCTATAAATGATGTGTTTATTAATGACTTTGAGGAAGAAGTTAAAAGCAAGCTGAAGGGGTGAGAGAAGCATAACAACTTTGAGACTAGAATGCAAGATTGTGCATAGTTTAGGGTTTTCTTTCTTTAAAACAAAGCTGAACATGAACTTCAGAATGCTCTGTGCTGGGTAGATTAATCTTATTTTAATAAAGCTCTCAATTTCAGATATTTATTTTGTTAGGAGCTACTGATACCTCCAAAAGCCAAGTCAGAATCCTCAATAGTTTATTCTCATATGTGGGTATAATTACTTGGCAAGATTATATTTTACAGTCTAAAGCTCTATATTAAGGCATTTCTGGAATAGCATTTGAAGAAGCATCCAAAGCATTGTATCCTGCTGCCTTGTCTAATGTATATATATATAAAATTTAATTTCTTTTTTTAAAACCTATTTATTTACTTAAATTGGTTAATTTGACTTACATATATTAAGTTATGGTTTTATTTCCTGGTGTACTTTTCCTTAGGAAATAAATCAATAGTTCTGCTGGAGTCCTAGTTTCTTAAATCATTGTAGGTTTTATTCAATTTATTGTGTAATAGGTTGAAAATAGCTTCCTTAGCTGGCAGTTTGAAAAAAAGTCTGTCCGGTTTCCAGTGCTTGTAAACCTCATTATAAAACAACAGTAAGTACCACAGTGTAATAAGCAGGTCTTCCAGAATGACAGGCAAATGCAGGAAGCTAAAGTCATTATAGTCAATAAATATATAAAGTTTAGCAATGAATAATCATTTTTCTTTAGTAGGGATATATTTTCTCTGAATTTTTGCTGTACAGAAGCCTTTAGCTCCTTTTCCTGGAGTGGCATTATCAAGTGTCATAGTCTTTTTTTGAAAGATCCTCAAATACCTGACAAATTCTACAAGCTATTTGCAAACTAGAAGAATTGTGATTTCTTCCTATGAGTAAAATAAGGATGGTCAGTGAAAGAAAGCAGTTCTACTGACAGCCTCTGTGCCATTACCAGCAGAAGTGCAGTGTAAAACAAAAAGATGTTTAATAGTATGAGAGGCTGGAAAGCTGGAGAAGAAATTCTGAAGGAACACCAGGCTCTGGCATCCTGCTGGAAACATTATTTCAGTTCATCGAATTTTCTTGTGAGTTTGCTTAAAGCCTTTTCTATTTTACTCCTTAAACTAAATAAATAGAAAATACAAAATGCTGTCAGCTGGGTAAACAGTGGGTAAATAGCTGCAAAGCAATGGTGCCCCTTTCTGTGGCTGTGCTAGCAGTGCACGCAGGGTTACGTGTCAGCGCGATTATCACGGTGTGATCGCAATGCACCCGCCCAGCTCTGCAGGAATAGGAATGCTATCAAGGCCTGACAAGCTTTTGAAAAGCTGCCAACCTGCAGGAGCTGTCAGTGCTAGAAGACACAGCCCCATGTGGGCCAAATAGATAAACATGTCAGATCCCCAATAGCAGCTTTGGAACAAGTTGTTTTCATCTGTCCCAGTGTGCACTGGCTCTGGGTCACAAATTATCATTGCTTGGAGCATCCTCGGTTTGTAGTTGCTACTGCTTTTCTGGCATGTGAGCTGTCTTGTGACATCCTTGAATGCCCTCTTGTATGGACTATTATCTGTATTTCAGAGGGAAAAAATATACATATGCATAAATATATATTTATCTGCTGGGGAAATGCTTACGAAATAGCTGCACATAATTTTTTTCTGTAACTCCAGTGCCTGCCAACAGTTCATGTGGGCTTGTATTTCAGCACTATTTGCAATGTGACCCGCCCATCTCTGCAGGAAGGGGAACGTATATGCAAATGCATATGCATATTTATGTAAAATAGCACCCTCGAGATACAGAAGAAGAATTTTACATTCATTGCTCTGAGAAACTTTCTGTCAGTCTATATAAGCGTGGTCTCAATTAGGAATGAACCCACTGGGAATTTAGCCAGTACTGAAAGGAGTCTTTGGTTCTTGCCATCAGGCTGAGCCTCAGGAATACATAGAGAGTCTGAGGTGTTTATTGCAGCCTTGAAGCACAGTAATATCAAGATTGGCCCTACATAAAAAATATGCGCTTCTTTTTCTATAGCTCAAAGGAAGTTTGCTTCCTGCCTGTCAGCAAAACTGCAGACAGTCTGAGAGTGAAGCTTTCTTGACCTGTCAGAAGAAACTTTGCCAGGAAACATAATTGAAGGCTAAAGAGTCCTGTGGAAACCACTGGAGATATTTAAACTTATGAAAGTGGGGCATCAGAACTGAGCTAATCTGGGATAAACCCTGTGAAATTTCAGGTTAGGAGCTTCCAGAGGCAGAGGTGATATCTTTGTGCTTGCTGACCCTTGGAGGGGTCTGACCTCTGAGCTATTTACTCTATAAAGCTGTTGGACAGACTTAAATTTAGGTACCTGTGCAGACAAAGTGAAAGCTTTTGAAAAGTGTTTACAAACACAAAACAACAGATGGAGCAAGACGTGAAGAATGCAGTATGAATCCAGAATGACAGCAGTCCTAGGTGGAAGAGGGTGTCTCTCTTATTTCCTTTTGCGTTGTTGCCATAAATTATGTTTCCATAAACATCCGCTGTCATTTTTGTATTTTACCCTTGTGTTTAGCTGTAAAGAATGGCTAGTATCCTGTCCTCTGAAAACATTTGCTTATATTGGTCATCGGCTTTTTCAAAGGTAGGATTTGTTTTTAGTCTGGAATGATAAACATGTCAGAAGCAATGCCATTTACCCTAAAAATCCTGGTGTACGGATTTCTTTTGGGAGAAACAGACAGTAGTCAGAAGTCTGCTGTGGTTACACTGTGGAAAATGACGTGTAGAAGCACTGAAGCCTTTCAAGATTTAATCCAGTGTAAATGAAATTAGCAGCTGGTCTATTTTCTTAAAGTTTTCACAAGTGCTTATAACATGCACATGAAAATACACTTTTCAGGAAACCCTTGAGACTGGAAGTATTGGCTGCTGCTTAATTTGTGTTGGAGATCACAGTTTAAGAGGACAACTGGGGCATGTGGAGATGTTGCTTTGTCCCAGATAGATGGGATAATTAAATTAATAATTAAAGCCCGTTTAGTTCTAATATGAGGTTTCACTCCAACAGCTACCTGCAAAATTTAAGATACCAAAATCTTGTGAATGTGTCTTCCAAATACACAACTTTTATTTTCCTCTGACTTCCAGTGCATTTTACTCAGTTCAAAACCTGAAAATAAAAAATGCCATATACTGACACTGGCATTCCTGCTGTGTTGTAAATCACTTTGAAACAAGTCTCATATTCTCCCTATTCCCCTTCCTGTTACATCAGATTATATCTATCAGAGATCCAATTTTCTGTTACTAAGAAATAATTGGAGGTGGAAATTCTGGTCAGTTTATTTCCTGGATGTGTTTTGTAGGTATGGAAAATAGTACCACAGGTGAAGATCTGTGGCAGATGTAAACAAGATTAAGGGTACATTCTTGGCTTTTGAGCATCTCTTAAGTATTTCTGGGAGTTAGCTAAACCTTGATGAAACTGATATAAAGAAAACTAGATGAAAAAACTCTAAGGACAGCCTGATTAGTTTTCAAATACGGGGAGAATTTAGATGAGGAACTTATGTATCAGCTTCCTTTGTTTGCTGATGACTTTAAAATATTGAATTCCAGAGTACAACAATTACAGTGGGAGTCATTATGAGACCTGCTTGGGGTAACTTTCCTGTTAGGATTTGTATGTGAGAACAATCTGTGCAGTTCCCCAAGCTATGGACTTCCATACTGCCCACATTAATGCAGCAGATGTGATATATTTAGAGAACAACTGGTACATGAATATGGTGTGCTAAAATTAGATTTTCTTATTAATTAGCTCAGTTGGTTAGAGCATGGTGCTAATAATGTCAAGGTCACAGGTTCAGTCCCTGTATGGGCCATTAATTTAAGAGTTGAACTCGATGATCCTTGTGGATCTCTTCAAACTCAGAATATTCTGTGATTCTGTGATAATTGTAACACTCTTTGTTTTCCACTAAATAATACAGAGAATGTGTTTAATTCTTTCCAGTGTTTTCTGGGAAATTCAGTAAATTTTTAGTGCTTGCAGTAATTTTCAGTGAAGTGACCTGGGGTCAGTATACAGCAGTGACAAATGTCCTAGTTCTCAGGATGCAATCCATGAACACCCACTCCTATTGCATTGGGGCTTGACATTCGTTATGCTGTCTTATGCAGCAGGGTGACATTCCTATTGGATCACTGTCGTATGTTTTTGCAGTGCTCCTTGATCTTACTGTTTTTCTTTGCTTTTGATTTTTGAGCTATGAATTACAAAGTTCTTCAAAAAATCAAGAAAGTTAAAAAAATAGAAAGTCACATTATTGTCATTTTACTGGTGGGAAAATTGAGACCTGACTGTCACATATAGTAAGGCAATAACAAAACTAGGATTAGACTGTCTCCTGGTTTACTTCAGTCTGTTTGGCTCATGTTGCCTTCTTCACTGTACTCATTTTATGGTCCCATTGAGCTAAGTCATGAATATTTTTTATTTTTTTCTCCACACAGGGGGATAGTTTTTCATGGAGAAGTTTCTTGGGGGGAGTATATTGCATATGCCAGCATGACAAAGGGTTTACAAGTCAATCTGGTTTTGTTCTTTGAAAACTGCAGTTGTGACTGTCATATGGGAAATTTACCCATACCAATAAGCCTAAGCTTCTGAGTTATAGTTCACGTGCTTCACAAAGCCTTAAGAAGACATTTTGATCCCCAGAAAGTAATTTTATTGTGTACCTTCCCTCAAGCATCAGTATGATGAATATCTAGGACATAGAATGAAACAAGGGAAGAAAGCTGGCCTTCTTTCTGCATCAAGTGGCTATTAAAAAATCTGCATTTTCATCTAAGTGCTTTATCACTTCTTAATCCTTTAAAATAGGAAGGGAGCAATCCCCGTCATCACAGGCCCCAGATTCAATGTGTGAGTGTTTAAAGACATGCAGATCAGCTGGTGTCCTTCACTTCTGGTAGGAACACACCCTGCTGGTGCTCCATGCATCACTAATAGAGCACTTTGGGCTGTCTGGTACCAGAGGCTGCTGTGATAGAGAAGTGCTGAAGCATGTGCACAGCATCAGGCACAGGAGAGGCTCCAGTGAAAGCCCCAGGGCTGCTGAAAGCCAGCAGCCTCAATGGGACACTCAAGTGCTTGCTGCTGGCATGAGCATGGCTATCTTGGGGACCTGAAACTGGAAGGAGTCACATTGGTCAATTGGTCTCACTCCCTGCTATCAGTACCACCTACCTCATGGAGCAGTTATTCCTTTCATAACCCAGTCCAAAGCTGATGTAAGCGGCCCTTTGGATACTTCATGCAACTTCTTTAGGAATGTTGTTGCTCTGGAACAGGTCCTTGTTACTCCGATGTTTCAGATTTAACTTTTGCTAAAATCTGCCATCTATGATCTATATTTATTTACGAGCAGTTTATACCCTTTTCCTCTGGCTGTTTATAATTCTAGTCTTCAGAGCCCTTTGATTCTTTCTGCATAACTTAACTCCGTTTCTATTAGTAATGCTTCCCAACTTTCTGTCACCTGAATGGGTTGTGGCAATTCTGGGTTTTTACCAAGGCTTCTGAGGGTTACATAAAATAGGATGAGCTCTGACACTGTTTCTTGAGGAACTTAATGAGTAACTTTCTACCTCAAGTTCTTCACTTATCAGACCGTTTTTTTTTCTTGTAGTGCCTGTTTTTTGCAGCTGAGCTAATCAGTTTCTGTGTGACAATTTAGTAAATACTTAAATGCAGCCACGTGGAAGATCAGCTCTAGCACCTTCATGTCATTCAGCTGGGTTATTAAAATACAATATTAGACTGAGCTAATGTCTGTTTACCAAGTTATATTATCTTCTCTACCACACTCTATTTTCATTGGAAACTTGTGTTATTTCTTCCCTAACTAAAAACTTGTTTTGAAACCTTACAAACAGATGAAGACCAATGGGTTTTTAAATTGTTTAGGAAGCTTATGATCTTCCTCTTTTGTATTGTGACAATATATATCATTTTCCACTTGTTTTATGAAGTCCTGCACCATCCTAGATTTAGAAGCCTAATTAGAAGTGATTCTTGAAAAAGATGTACTTTCACACAACATTTTTTTTGTAATCAGACTTCACTGTTTTGTTTTTGAGCATCCTTTCTCCTAAGGATTTATAGTCAGAAGTGTTAGCTTAGGAACAAAATCTTATAGAGAAAGATAGATACTGAAAAATGAGTAAAATACCAGTATTATTAATTCATGACAGATGGCAGCTGAAATTAAGCTCTTAGAGGTGGATCCAGATATTATTTTAATATATATATATGCACCCACACATAGGTATATACACACATGTATACATATATATATACATATATAATATATATGGCATCCATGTACTAATTTGCAAATATATATGTATTTTAAGTACACATTTTAAAAAAAAATAATTTTCATTCCTTTCTTCTAGAAAAAATGCATATTTAGAGGGCAGGAAAATGTTACTTTTATTAATCTTTTTCTCCTGATCTGGAAAAGACCTCTGTGGTTTTAAATGTTTTGTTTTAATTAGAAATCAATTTCCAGCTACCCTTTAAAGTGATACCTTATCTGTCCTATGCTTATGTACTACTTAATTTCGTACTCCTGGGAGGTTTTGTTTCTCTCTGATAGAGGAGAGCTTATTAACTTTCATTTATTAGGAAAATTTAATTTGCTAAATTTAAGAAAATATTTGAAGAATGATTTAAAACTAATGGTAATATTTTTTTTGTTTTTTCTTTTTTAATTGGGCAATAGAAGAAAATCTGGAAATCATGACAGTAGCTAACCTTTGGAATTTTGATACGGTTATTTTAAAAGAAAAATAAACTGAAGATTAGGAAGATCTAATAAAAGAATCTTATTTAAGTATATAGTTCACATATTCCAACTATTTGTGTTCTTGCCTTAAATTCAGTAACTTCGCTGAGCTGTTCTGAGATTTCTCCATAGATTTCAGATACAGATGCAACTATAAAATATATTAAATATATAATCTGTACTGTTTACAACACAAAATGATTTTAACTTGATGATTAAGATGAATGATTTTAACTTAATGATTAAGACAAAATGATTTTGACTTAAGTCAGTGTTGTTGTCACCCTTAGTATATAGTGCCTGATTAGCTGTTTTTTTGTTCCTATTCCTTGAAGTTTTTACTTACTGAGTAATTTGGGAAAAAAAAAAAATTGTTAATAAGCTGTTACCATTGTGAATAAACCATGTAAATAGAAAAAAAAAAAAAAAAAAGAAAAAAGACCAATTTCAAATTTCCAAATCATTTAAAAGCTCGATGATTTTAAATCTAAAAGAAAGTACAGTAGCATTCAGTCTTACTTTTTTGACATATTGTAAAACTAAGTAACTCATTGGAATAAGATATAATAGTAAAACTTAATTTCACCCCCTATAGAAAAGTCAATACAGATGTGTAACATTACTTGTGTCAGTGTTTGAGGGAACCAGACCTGTGGTACTGTTAAACAGCATGTCCTGTAATAAAAAATGAAATTTATGCTTTCTTGCTCAGCACTTTGACTCATTATTTATTACGCAATTTTCTTGATCTATTAAAATGTTGAACTGACAGTTTCTGGGAACCTCTCATTTCTCATATGGAAAGCAAATAAATATCACTTTTACTCTCCCATATATAATTGCAAATTGATTTTCATGTTGGATCACTTAGCTTCACTTTTCATTGTCTAATGTGGCCTTATATAATGCTGAATACTGAGGCTGTTGAGTAACTAGAGAGTAAAACAATTGATTTTTTTATATAATTGTCTGTGGTCAATTATCGTAGAAGTGGGGGTGTGTGTATTTCAGCCTTGTAGGACAAGCACTGATTCCCATGAAGGAATCTGTAGAAGAATTGAGGGTAACTCAAGTCCATTAACACTTCTGATGCCTCGAAGCAGACATCTCTGTTTTTAACTCCTCCAGTTCTTCCTTGTAGTTGGCAAGGAGAGCTGGGCATTTTCAAAATCCAAAAATCTCTCAAACTCCTTGAAGACCTCTAGGCTTTCTTGTAAATGATTCAGGGATCTTGGGCAGAATTGGGCATAAAGTTTATGTACAAGAGAACTGACAGGTCAGACAAATCTCCTTGGCTAGATGTGTTTTTTTTTTCTTTCAGCTTTTCTTCACTGATAGCTTTTCATCAGCTTTTTTTCTTAAACTTAAGCTGTGTTGCAGTCGAGACTCATCCCACTCTTCCCAGGCAGAGACCAGACTGGACCTACCTTCATCCCTTCATGGTATTCCCAGTACTTTCCTCTGTGCTTCCTGGCACTGTGTGCTGTGCCACCCACACACCCTGGCACAGCTGATTTCAGATTGAATTTTCATACCTGGATGCTATGACCACATCATTCTGAGAAAATGCTCTGGGAAAGCAAATTTGTACTCCAGTGCTACAATGCTGTTACACTGTCTTATCTCTGACTCCGTGTAAATATTGTTGTAGTGGGTTAAGGTTTAAGTAACTTAAACTGCATTATCTCTGCTAAGAGGTTTTTATCAGAAAGGTAACTAAATTCATTTGAGAGGAAATTAATTTTCTTCCAGAAATCCAATACATCCATTTTCACTGGGAAGGAGAGAGGAAGAGGTAGTGCCAAAACTGTTTCCAGATTGAGAGAAACAGTGACTGTAGGTATTGGGAAGTGATAAAGGTACTTGACACAGGACATTGGCTTTTTTCCTTACCCATGTGGGACTGAGTTTTTGTATGTCAAACCATATTCTACAAGGTGCCAACAGTTGGGTCAAAGGGAATATGACAGCAGTCAACTTCTCTTGTATGCCATTGAGTTGTGCATCCTTCCTTGGTGATGTTTTAATTTCTAATACATATTATAATAATTCTTCATTCTTATATATTTGCTGTTTAAGATTTTGTAAAGTGTGGTTGAAGACTACTTTAAAGCATTTGTGTGATTTGTGGTGTTTTTTCTATTAGTTATGAGAAGTAGTAGTCAAAATTAGAAGTACAGAATATCCATTTTTATCTGTGTGGTTTTAGAAGAATTTGTATTTAGCTTCTATTTTAAATTTAAATCAAACTGTAGTCAATCATACCCAGTTTTGACTGCTTAACTGAAATCAATGAGGCAGAACCTGAACTGTTGTTCCTTGATATTTCTTCACTAACATAATTCGGATTACAGTAACTGATAGTATTTTGTCATCTGAATTAATTTACATCAAAACTTATTTTGTAGAATTCTTCAGGGCAGATTAAAAAAGAAAGATAAACAGTATAAATATTTAATGCCAATTATCTAAGGTCCATGATTCTACTCTAAACTTCTGTTTCATTTTCTGAGTAAACTCAGTTAATGTTGATGGGTGACATTTTTAAACCATGCTCTGTTGATTTCTGTCAAATGTACTCTTTGTTCTACCAATTTCCCTTGAGCTATCCTTAGTTTTTTGTACCTAATTATTTTCATTTGAAAATCATCAGAAAAAGCTAAGTATTTTTTTAAAACAGTTATGCCAAGTCCACTGGCTCAAATTCTTCACAAATGTAATTTGCCTGACTTTACAATCACTTTAGTTTCCAGATGATTTGGCTCATCATAACTTTGAGGGAAACACGTAATGGTGACAAGGTGCCCTGGCCAGATTAACTGAATGATTTTTAAAAGTACATGTAGCCAGTGAAGAAATAAACAAAGATCAGAGGGGTTGATTTAAAACCTCTTAAATTTTGAAATGGAATCTTGTGTTTGAAGTCATGTTCATTTCAATTTACAGGCAAGGTCCTTCAACATGCATAAATCTGTTTTAACTGTTGATTCATGGAATAATTAATCTACAGTCACAGGACAGTTTATAATCTTCATAATCTTTGGTTTATTTTAACTATGTTACAGATTTACTGGCCTGCAACAAAAGAAAAGGTAGAATTATGCAAATTAGCGGGGAAAGATGCTTATGTAAGTATGATGTATAGTTTTTATTATTGCTGAGAATTATGAATATCTGTGTATTTCTTACTAAATGCACAAAATACATTATTAAGCTCTTGTTACACTTCTGAACTAATGTCCTAAGTGTTTTTTCTTAATTAAAAACCCCTACATTTCTATTGTTTTTTGAATATTAATACTTAAAAAAACTCAGCATTGCAGACAGCAATCATGTTAGGTTGTTCCTTAATGTAATAAATGCAGCTGAGAGATGAATGAACTTTCCTCAGAAATGTATACCAGGCAGTACTTCCATTATAATGTAATACTTTCACTTTTTTTGCATTAAAATGCTTTTTTCCTTAGGAGTGTCCTGAATGTAACTTCATTAAAGAAAGAGAGTGGTAGAACAGTGTACAAATCAATTCAACTTGCAGACAGCTTCAGTTAGGGTTAAAAGAAAATCTGAGACTCAATGGCTTTTCCCTGGAACCACAAATTTTCTTTAGGAAGTATATTTAAGGTACATATGTGTATACAATCCAACTTTTATATGTTTTGCATACCCCAGATTACATTGTATGTCTAGACCCCACTACAATTGTAAACATTTCCTGGCTGTAAAGTAAACTAAAATAAAAACTTCTTTCTTTTCTCTCAAAAAAAAATCTCCTAATGTCAGTTACCAAGGTAGATTTCAGCTCAAAACACTCCCAGGTCTCTGCATTAAGAATTTCAACTTTGTATTCTAACTTCTTGCTACCATTATCTTTACAGCAATCAAAACCTAAGCAACAACTTTGCTGAGCACTGGGAATATTCTTTTACTGGTGTATATGTAAGATTTGTGCTGTTCTGTTTCTGTCATAAGAGTAGAAGGAGAGAGTCCTGGGAGATAAATACTTGTTTTGGACTCTCACTTACGTGTAGGGTGATGTCTTGCACATATGAACAGATCTTGTGTATTCCCTCTGAAGTACTTGTTTTGTGTTCTGTATTAATTTCATTTTGGGGAAAGCTAGAGCAAGTCTTTTTCTCCAGCCCATGTATCATCTTTGGAGCACATAGCAGCTGCCCGTGCTTACCAGCAAGGACCAAACCCAGCTAGACTCAGAAATGACCAAATAGAAGTCACCAGTAAGACGTGACTGCTGCAGAGACAAAGCATATCCTTTGAAGTGTGTTGAAGCCTTTCAGCCCACCACAGTTAGTTTAATCACGTAATCTTTGGTGCTAAAGCACATGCAGCACCCCGAGCTGGGAAGCAAAGGCAGGAGGACTGGTAGCCAGGCACACCCAGAGGCTCTGTGACCTCTGCCCAGTTGTTGACAGGTGTTGTTTGCTACAGCACAGGCTGAACAGATACCCTTCAAACCAAGCTGTGAGCACAGCTTCTTGTGGCTGTAAGCATTACAGCAGAATTAGGTTTGCAAGTCTGATTGATGAACTGCCTGGTAGTTAGCCACGGTCAAATTTTAGTTGTCGCAGCTTTGAACTACTTTGTAAGCAGCCACTGCTACAGTAGTTTTGAGTTAAAGTACACCAGTGCTATGGCTGTAACTTAGTAGAATGTTTGATGTGAAAAACAGAATGTTTAATGTGAAAAACAAGAATAAACATGAAAAGTAACCTTTATCTTTCTTTTCCCCACAGACAGAATGTTCCAATTTTATCCGTGTTCTTCAGCCATACAACCGGACCCATGTTTATGTCTGTGGCACAGGAGCATTTCATCCTCTTTGTGGATACATTGAACTTGGAACTCACAAAGAGGTAATTTAACTTTCTCACTGGTGTGACGTGCCAAGGAATAGCCCTCATCTTGTTTAGCATTCATCATAGATTGGAAAATACTCTGTGAGTGTGTAAAAAATGACCTGACAGCAGCCTGCATAAATAACAGGGTAAATGGTGGATTCTGCAGGTCAGACGGGAACTCTCGTTCTCACATTTGGTATGTGCATATCACTTTTGAGCAAAATACTTTCCTCAGGCTTAACTTAATGCACAAAGTTTTTCAGACTGACACTTCCATGTGATTAACTAAGTGAAGAGAACATCTAACCCAGATGTCTTCCTTTCTAGTAAGTCATTTCTGCACATACTTTCTGTATGCACATACAGTCAGAGTTCAAGATGAAACTTGTAGTTCTGTCTTTTAATGTACAGATATTGTTGGTCCACAGTACGATTCCTATGCCTTGTGCATGAGAGTAATAAACACTTTGAAAAGGGTCTCTGAGCCTGAGTGCAGGGACAGCATCTCAGGACTTTGCAATGTGTTGCAGTTCGGTCACAAAAGAGGTGTTGGGTGTCCTCCATCACTAGTGCCATATTCCTGAGCTGAAGTTAGCAGCTGATTGGTCTTCATTTGCTGGTGACAAAGAAATCTCTATCCTAAGTGGTAAATGTTTGAGACCTAACCTCTACAACAGAAGAATTTTGGTGTTGTGTCAAGCAGCCACTTAGTACACAAGTCTCTTTTTAACTCCTGTATGTATCACACCTTGGCTATATTTATCCCACTGCCGCTGTTCTCAGACAGTGTTGAGATGTGACCTGTCTGGCTGCTTGCCTGTGGTGGAGGCTTCCTATGCTGCTATAGAAATAGCTTTCTCTTTTCTTCAAGGCTGGATAAAATTCTAAAATATAAGAAATGACATCTGAAATTACTAAATGGAATAATCTGAATAAGAATCGTAGAATGGTTTGAGTGGACAGGGCCCTTAAAGATCATCCAGTTCTAACCCCCCTGCCATGGGACACCTTCCACTAGACCAGGTTGCTCAAAGCCCCATCCAGCCTGGCCTTGAACACTTCCAGGGATGGAGTATCCACAGCTTCTTAGGGTAACCCATGCTGGTGCCAGGGAATAATTTCTTCACAATATTTAGATATTGTAGGTCTAAGGGTAGGTCTAAACCTACCCTATTTCATTTAAAGTTATTCCACCATGTTCTATCACTGATACATGGAATCAAGGGAAGATCCTCATGGAAGAAAAAAAGGGATTAATGCTTGCCCAGACTAAGCTCCATCATTATGTACCCTACAATCTATGGGTTGGATGACCAACCCAGAGGGGCTGACTGTGCAACAGAAAACTGAAGCTGTAAGAAATCTACATGGTGGTGTTCTTTGTCTAATAAACCATTAATGCTCCTGGTATTGTCTGGTATATGATGTATAATTTGGCTTACAATTAAATAATTTTGTAGACTTCTTTGCTTTGCTACTTTAAATATTCTGGTTGAAGCAAGTGAAATTTTAGATCCCTTGTACCATGCTGATTTCTTAGCTGGATGATCAAATACACAGCTGAATGGAACAGAAAAGCTCCCAGCAAGAGTATAAGTAAGGCTCTGGTTTACCTCTGGGTCATTAGCAAGATTCCTTATTCACTCTACCATTGCCCTACTTCATTTCATCTACTTGATTTGTGAAGGTTGTTTTCACCAGACCTTATGAAATTATGGATTTGGTCTGACTGTTCAGTCTGGCAGCCAGTCTAGACAAGGGGTCTGTCTCAGACATGACCAATTACCTTGTGAGAGGAAATGGAAGAAGAATCCTGGTATTGTATTTCCTAATCCCCTCACTGTCCCCCAGTAATGCCTCTCCCACATTCCTCCTGGTTGCTCAGCTGCAGTGGTAGGTTGGACAGTGTTCAGCACTGCTCCTGCCTCTTCTGACAAAGCACCTCTTCTACAGCCTCCTACTGAGTTATCAGCCTTGAATGGCATCAGGCATATTTTCCCTTTCCTTCTTGGAGGCCCAAACACCCTTCAACCACCATCCTTCCATCACCTCTTCAGATAAATATGACAAGGCAGAAGGGTGCTGAGGATAGGCCCAGAGATGTGAATTTGTCTGGCAGTTGAAAATGTCTCCTTGTAGGAACTGAAGCCAGGAAATCCATTCTCTCAGAATTCTTTTTTCTCCCTCACCGTTGTAATTTTTTTTTTTTTTTTTAGATTTAAAACGCAGCGTTATAATAACAGATAATCAGTGTCTGGTAATTAGCAACCTCTCCAGGAAGATGTGGGATGCTTGGGAGAGCCAGGCCCTGAGATAGCCTCATGGAGGCTGTGAAGTCAGGCAGTGCTCTGCTGACCTTTGAAAGCTGCTGGTGGATCTGCACAGTGCTCTCCTGGCCAGTGCCAGTGCTGTGGAAACAGAGGAAAACAGTGTAGATCAGGTGACTCAAAACCACAGCAGACACTGCTTTTGAAGCAGTACAAATCCCCAACGGGATCACACAATTAAAGGGGATTAAAGTCCTCGTCTTGTTTTTGCTCGAGTTGCTGCCAAAACTTCTCTTGGCTGGTGAAGACGAGGCTTGGCCCGGTTGGTGCTGTTAGCCACAGCTCTCCAAGGGCTGCTCTTTTCTTTGAAAGCTTTGCCCAAAGTGAAAGCAGGAGATTAATTCTGTGTGAATGCCTGGTAGTGTCCATTAGTTTGTCTGGGTGAGCTCTGAAATATTTGATGTTGATCTATAACTCCCTTGGTCCCCTGAGTACTGCTGGGCTTGCAGACAGCCTCTTCACATGTGATAAAGCAAGGGTTCTCTGAGCAGCTCAGGGTTCTACATCCTAGAACAAAGGACAATGGGACACCAGAAAAAGATTGTCAGGAAAAAAACAACTAATTTTTAGTTCAGTTTTGTCCTTGCTGTGCTCACTTCAGTAGCCTGAGAATTTGGTTTGCCTGATATTCCACAGGTTTGGGAAGGGAACAAGATTTTTGCTGATTAAATTCCGCTTTGTACGAGCTAGGATTGCTGGAGGAAATTGAATTTATGTTCCTAGATTGGAATTGATTTTTCTTTTCTCTTAAGGAGCTTAATTATTCAATATCCTGGGCTTTTGTCTTCTGAGCCCAGAGAGTTTAGGAGACACCTCAATAACATAGAAAGGTTTGGTCGTTTATAATCTGATGTGCATTAAGGATGAATTGAATTAATGTGTTGTGAAGTCTAATCCTATGTGGCCATCTTTGGACATACTTGCTTGTCATTTGTATACTCCTGGCCTCTTGCAAGGCAGAGATATGGAATAATTAAAATAATTAAAATCATTTCACCCATTTTTAATAATTTAAATCCTGGAGATGTTTTGATTTTTTTTTAACTAGCTTCTAAATTTTTGTCTCTACCATACATTGATTAGATTTCTGAGCACTAGTGGGATTTTAAATACCAGCGTAGGTAGGGTAGCATGTTAAAGCAAAGTATGTTAAAAGCACTTCTGTAGGCAATCTTCCTTCTCTTAATGGCAGCACAATTCTGAAGATGAAGTCTCTATACCTGCAGAGAGTTCGCTTTACTCCTCTGAGCTATCAATTTGCCTTCACTATGGATTGCAGGTTAACTGTACTTTCAGGAAACCAAAGGGGCAAGTAAAAGACTCCTTCTTGACAATTCAAAACTATAATAAAGCTTCAAGTGGATGCCTATAGGAATCGAGTTGTTGATTGTCCCCTGAAAATATTGGCAATAATTTTTTAATAACTCACTTTCTTTATCTTCCTCTATGCCCTTGTTCTGTGGCCCAGGAATTAATCATACTGTATTTGGAAACGACAAGGAAGAAACTATTCTGATAGCTCTTGTATCTTTAGCCTTGTTAAAAATAATAAGAGAGAGCATATGCTGCTTTCCTTTTAAAAGGGTCTGAACTGTGTCTGTTGTGAACATTATTCAGCAGTCCCTGGAGAAATTTCAGAGTCAGCCAGAATCCCTTCAGGGTCTCCTGTTGCAACATGGTCTATCAGCACTTTCCCAAGTAGAAGTCAGTGCCTTTTAAGTACAATCCAGCTTTTAATTGGAGTAGAAACGAACAACGCATCTCTTTTTTTTCTGAAAATAATTGTATTTTTTTAAAGATTTGTGTTTACGATAGAGTGACCAGGATACAGTAAAACACGGAGTGAAAAAATCCAGATATAAACCAGACACAGACTGTAAACATTAATGCTGAGATGACAGCTGCATGATCTAACACACCTTCACTTTGTACGTTAGCAGAGCAGGCTAACATCTAAGTGAGTTTTTCTCTGTTGCCACACCAGGATAATGAATTTGTGTTTATTCTCAGGAAATGGTATTCCGTTTGGATACCCAGAACCTGGAGTCTGGCAGGTTGAAATGCCCGTTCGATCCCCAGCAGCCGTTTGCTTCGGTGATGGCAGGTAAGGAGCCACCAGAGCCAGGTGCTGCCCTCGGACCTGTGATGGCTCTGCTGGGAGCCCAGGAGCTCAGCAGATGTCACTGCTGAAGCTCCTCTGGCACTGATCACGTTTCCAGAGCTGATCTGTGCTCTCAGGGCTGGGGAAGCCTTCAGACTGCTGACACCAGAGAGCTGGAAGGGCAGAAATGGAGACAGAGGCATTAGAATGGCTGTGAAGCTTCTGTCAGCCACTCAGGAAGGCGGTTTCAACCTCACCCAGTCATTGCTCCTTTAAGAGGATAACAAAAAAACCCACATGGACAGAGAGCGTTTGAAGCCCTTGTGGGCCTCTTTCTGCAATTATCAATATGTTCTGCCCTTTGAAGTCTGCTGACATGCACTATTTCCATAAATACGTTTCTGAGGTTTCTATTTACTCGAGTAGCCACTTCTGAAGCTGGGAGCCGAGGAACAAGATAGTGCACTCCGCCTGCTGCGTGCATCACAGCACTGTGTGGTCTGACATTTGGGGCCGAGGAATGTCAGCTTGACCTCTGGATTTCAAATCACTATAAGAGCTACTTTTGTCATGGTTTGGTTCATAGCTTTGGACAATTTTCATTTAACTTGTCTGTCGAGCATATGAATACAAGATAAGAGTGAAGCACCATGACGTTTTCATTTGCAGCCAAAGAGCAGTGGTGACAATGCTTTGAAGTATCGGTCACTCTGTGTTATAAAAAGAATATGACTAATGTTCAGTCTTTATTCTCAGATAATAAGATAGATGATTTGTGATTCTGACCCTACAGATGGGGCAGGACTTCCTTTATTAAAAACAATAGATTAAAGCCTGTGCTTATTCTTCTCAGAGACCCCTAGTACTCTTTAATGACCGTGAAGTCTATTTTTAAAATGGGGTTCCAGAAAACTTTAACTAATTTTTTTTTACTTTTTTTTTTTTCATGCAAGCAGTAGAACTCTGTGATTTATTATAGTATTGCCTAATTTCAGTAGCACTCTCATGCTTTGCCTGTTCTATTAAATCTTGTGAAATGAAGAAGCTGCTGTCTTTTAGCTACCTAAGACATGAACTTTTTTACATAAAAATTTTTGAGCTAGATGAAATTAATGGTCAGGTTATTCTAGTATCCCTTTTTTGTCTGTGGCTGGTATCAAGTACTTCACAATAACATACAGAGAGCACTGTGAAGAGTTACAGGCCTGACCAGAGAGTGTATTTTTGGTTTATCTTTGGATGTTTACCTTATTCCCAAGTGAACTAGCAGAGCAGTATAGTTCATGCATAAGATGCTGCCCTGGAGCTCAGGTGAGATCATTTCCCATCTCTGCCACTAATGAGCAGAGTAACTTTGGCATGTCACTTCTCTCTAGCTACTTTTGTTTATCTGCCAAATGGCAATAAAGATTACTTACATCCTTTGGACAACACTTCTTATTCAGTTCTACATTTATGAGCTAAGTAATATCTGACGATATTTTCACTCATATGTGTAAGTTAATGCAACTGAGTAATTCTCATTCTTTGTAGAAATAAGTGGTCTCAGTACTACATGACTTATGTAAGTAAATCCCATGGATAAATTTGAAAACTAGTTTTCTTGACTGAAAAATCACCTGCTCATCATCCATCCTCTATTACAAACTACCACTCACCAAAACTGTTCAGGACATAACAGGAACTTGGAATGAGAGATACCAAATGCTGAGAGAAGTGCTGAAAATGCCTTGTCAGCAGAGCCTAAGCAAGGATGGAGAATTTCTGTTGGCCCTTCAGATGTATCGATCACAGAGTGCCTGTCAGTTAGCAAACACCAATTACCCTGCCCATTCCTCATTATGACAAATACCTTTCAGAATGCACTATTGTTTCTTTACAAAGGCAACATGCTGTCTGAAAGATGTGCTTTCCACAACTGTCATGGAAATAATACAGAAGTAACAATAATAATGAGGTAAAAAGAAAGATGATAGATCTTTTTTGGATAAATAAAGTGCTTGCAGATCATGGGTTGTGGGTTGGTTTGTTGATTTTTTCCCCCCTTGATCTTATTTTTTAAGTGCATTTACATCTTTCGCAAATGAAAGCACAAACATCAGTGTTGAATGGTATTTATTCTGCATTCACTCTCAACAAAGGCCTCTCTCTAAAAGATCTTGTGAAATGTTTCAACCCAGGAGTATCAGAAAACCTGGATAAGGAACTTTTGGAAGGGGATTTTTATGTATCATATAGCTTTTTATAAGATCATAATTTATGAATATGAACTTTTTTGTTTTTATTAATTAAAGGGATTTATTTCTGCAAGTCGTTAAACAAAAAAATAAACCTCTTCCAACAAATAAAGCTTGTTATTTTACAGTGAAAGAGGAATATTTCAAAATGCACTATATGGTAAAAAAAAAAAAAAAAGGCTTCACAGTGATACTGTTTCTTTGGTTCTTTTTGAAAAGTACTGAGATCTGAAGGGAAACAGAAAATACTGTGCATTTCTTAGCATTTTCATTGCTCATGAAAGGGACAGAAGAGAAAATAGTGACTGCAGTTGCAGCAAGCACTGTGTTACAGATGTAGTGTCCTTGTGAGGCAAATTCTGGCTGCCTTATTCAAGCAAGATGTGTCATTTATTTTAGAAAGTTCACTCTGTGTTAAAATGATGATGATTTGTGTCTGTAGCCATATTTCTGCTATTAACACAAATTCCCTGAGTTAATGCCAGAATTCCTCTTTGTGAATTAAATGCTGGATGGAGATCCTTGCTCCAGGAATGGGCCAAGCTGCAGCATTCCAGTGGGGAAGCATCCATCCTGTTTTTCTAGCTCAGGAGCAGCAAAGCCATTGGGGCTATGGCAGTCCTGGGACACAGGAGGTAGCTGGAATGGACAGGTAGCCATGCCCTCACCATGGCTCCCAGGTACATGAGACAGGCTGTTCAGATTAAATAGACCTTTATACCCTTAAGAACCCAGTATCCATTAAAGCCTGGGAAATTTACTGTTCTGAGTGCCTAAAAGATCTGAATATTAGACTTTGACTGTGTTACTTCTCAGACGTATAATTACAAATATCACTCTCATTTAAATGTAAGTAAATTTACAGAACCAAAATAACCTGTTAAAATATGAACCAATAATATTTTAAGGCATTAAATTTGTTTACTGACCAATTAAACACAGGATGTTGTTCACCCAACAAAATGTTAATAGTCTTAATTTTTCTGGTGCCACAGCTGTAGGAACCCTATTTCTTTTTCGTTTTCAGATGAGTATCTTTATGCTGGAACAGCTTCTGATTTCCTTGGCAAAGACACTGCTCTGACACGTTCTCTGGGCCCTTCTCACGACCACCATTACATCAGAACTGACATTTCTGAACATTACTGGCTTACTGGTAAGATCCCAAACATATGCTGTTGTCATTTGCATTGTCCCTGCATCTCTGAAGTTAATAGCTCTTTCCTTATATAAATATATGTCCAGTAACTATAAATATAGATATTGTATCATGGAGTCTTTGGATTACGTAGACTTTTTTAAAAAAGCTCAGCGGAACAGAAATGCACTTGAGAAAAGTCACAGAGGTGAAAATGCTAATTAAGGGAAGAGTGGGAGCATAAGACCTATTCATAGCTTCTGTCTTTGATCTGTATATCTGTGTATAATCCTACAATTGAAATAATATCATGACTTAAATGCTTCTATATCCACTCTTGTTGGAATAATTTTTTTAAACTGTTTTTTTAATCACTCATTAAAAGCTGTTCTGTATAGTATGTTGGAGCGACAGACTAGAATTTTTTGTTAGAAGGTTTTTTTTTTTTATTTTGCTTTTTTAGGGGAAAAATACCCTTTGTTGCTTTGAGAATCATTTTAAAACCACTAAGGGCACACTAAAATAGCTTCCCAAGCAAAACACTGCTTTTTCTTGCCCGTTAAAAAACATTGTTAGCTAGTAAACCCTCTAAAAAACTGGCTGCATTTGCACCCAGCCAGTCTCAAACCACACACAGAGTAACATGGAAAACTTCACTCACAAGCTAACCCTGCTCAATTAAAGCATCCCCCTTTTAGCTGTCAACTGTCTTTAAAGATGTGGCAACACTGGCCCTGGCTCAGGATGCCTGTGTAACTATTATGGGTGCAGTGTAAAGCCAGGGCCTGCTGACCACAGGGTTAAGTTGGCTTCCCAGCAGACAACTTCTAAAAAGGATAATTTTGCCTCTTAACTCTTTGAGACCCTGACAAGAGGAAATGTCTTTGGTTTTTTTCTCCCTAGCCCTTCTCTTCCTTCTTCTCTATTGTTGCCTTAAATTTCTATCTTGATGTACCTCCATAACCCCAGGATTTTTGCAGTGAGATGAGGAGAAAAATTAAAAGCCGCTTAAAAGCCATGTTTACCTCTCCAAACAGGAGATAGAAGAATCTCATATCTGACTTTGCTGACCTATCCCACTTTCATTTCTTCTGCCAAAAATCTTTCTTGTCCCACCTCTCCCATCTCATTTCTCTCTCGTTTTCACACAGCCCTTGTGCAGTGCAGAGCAGAAATGGGTGGTGATATGGACCAGGATGGGTCCTTCCAGCATTCACTTCTCTAATTCTAATTAGCCATGCAACTGCATATCCAGTTTTATCACTGATGGCCTGCAGATGCTCAGCATGGAAAGGTGGCTGGGTAGCTGCTTTCCTAAGGGATGCAATAATAAGCTGAAAACAAAGATTTACTGTGGTTTGGCCTTGAGGGGCATCTGGTGTTATCATTAGTGTAGATCCACCTTGATGAGCATTACAGGGTTCAGTTCCCAGTCCAAAAGAACTGGTAGATTAAAAATACAGTTCAAAATATTTTTCTCTTTTTATTATTTCTTCATGAGAAGTTTGAGGCAAGGGAACAGTACAAGAAAACAGAATAAACTGTAGGTTTGAGAAATATTTAGATGTTTTAGTTGGGGGGGAGTCTGCCTTCCCTCTCTGATTTAGATTGATTCATGATTTATTCTGTTTTCACTTAAAGCGTCTGTATTTGTGAAACTTTTCTAAGGAAAAGAGTATATTAATATGTCTGGGTCTGAAAAACAGCTTTAATGTGCTAGACCGTGAGGTGAAAATTGCCCCACACTATATAAACACTGAAGACCCTATATATTCTTCAGGTTTACCTTGTTTCCAGCCATATAAAACCCTACAGCCACAATTCTGTCTAAGACTTCACAAACACAATCCATTCAGTGTTATACTAAGAGGCATAGACATAAACTAGCTGCTTTCAGTATTTTGAAACAATCCTTTTAAGGCTGGAGAAAATTTTAAGTGCAACTTGAAATGACGGCATCATTTCTGCAATAAGCCATAGGGTGGCCAATATATTTCTAGTTTATTGTGTAATGTTACCAATTACATACTTTTGTGCTTTCAGCCAATATTGGTATAAAGAAAATATTTACTTGATTTCAGGTTTAAAACTCCCATCTCATCTAAATCCCCTCTTCCCTTATTCTACTGCCCATTTACCAAGCAAGTGTTAGACCTCCAGGAAAAGTTGTACAGGCTTGAATAATTGTACCATTGGAAATAAATTATTGCCATGCATGACTCATGTTTTACTTAGGATAAGCATAAAATGTACAGCTTGTTTTCTTCCAGAGGGCCAAGGAAGTTATGCTATAATGCACCTTAATATTTTTAAAGTTTAGTCTTATTCTGTTTCTGGAAACAAAATTATCCTTCCCTGAGGGGAGGGAGGTAAAGACAAAGCGTGAGGGAAGAATGCGTGGGATACCTTCCAGTTCCTTGCAGGGCATCTCTATCTTGACTAATTAAGACATGTCCTAATCTCAGTGACTGAATAGCAGCTCCACAGAGGGGGACAGGAGGAAGGAAGGCAGCTAATCTTTCCCATGACTCAGGCTCACAGTGCTCACACTCCCGCAAGAGCGGCACTGGAGCAGAGGGGAGTGGGGCTGGGGAATCAGGCGTTCCCACAGCTGCTCACCGGAGCTGCCTCGCCCAGGGACTGGCTCGTGGGGCTGGGTTGCCTGTCCGGATGGCAAAGCCACCCACTGGAACCGAGTCTGCCCCGTGGGCACAGGAGAGCACCCGCCAGCCCTGCCCACAGGCATCCACTGAACAGCTGCGCCTTCCTCCCTCCTGCTTAGGAAGAGAAGGCCATAGCTTGAACGAGGGCTTCCTTGAATTGCATTCATCTCTTTTTTTGTCCTTTTCACTTTTTTCATAGCAATTTAGTCGTCTTTTCCAGGGCAAAGTCTTGGAGGCAATGAGTTCTTTATATTCTGTGAACTTTGGACGTGATTCAGCTCCCTTAGCTCTAAAAGGCAAAAGCTAGCATCCTGTCTGAGCTCAGTCCTTTCGCTTGCCTCTGTAATTTACTGAGAGAAGTGACACTTCCAGAGGGTGATTCAACCCACCTATTGTAGGAATTTGTCTTAAAATAGGATTATTTATTGTCACTTTGTCCCTCCCTGAGAGAGGACCTGGCTGAGAATGGGTTAGGAGTTTGACTTGTAGGTGGTTATGGTAAATGAGGTAAGCACTGTCCTTTGTATTCTGTCATGCCACAAATTTCTGGCAGCCCAGCTACACAGAGGTGCTGCTTCCCACTGTTTTGGGTTGCTTTTTCATTTCTTTATATTCTGGGACAGCCAGAACCTTTGTGGTTCTCTTTTTCTGAGCCTAAGATCTCCATAGGTTGCACTGCCAAAAATCACTGCTGGTTTCAGAAGCGGGTGATGGCCAGCAGGTAACAAACAGCTAACCCAGCAGTGAAGAACCAGCTGTATCAGCTTTTCCCACCAGGTCACAAAAAAAGCAAAAGCAACATGTGTAACATCTATTGCCAGAGCTCATGATGCCTGTAATCTCTGGGTTGGTTACATGCAGTGTAGCCATGAACTTAATATGTGGGAAAATCTGCTGAAGCAAATAGTGACGGGGGGGGGATAGCTCTTTCTACAGGAGAACAAACATTAATTTTAGATCATCATCATTAGTTTTTTCTCCCATACAAAGAATCCAAAAGCCTAATTCACAGTTAGTTTAAATGCACGTTTATGTGTTGGATAGATGGGTTAGAAAAGATGAGACGAAGAACTCAACTGCAGAATATTATGTGCTTTTGAGATCATCATCTCTTCCATTTAATTATTTTCACTTCTTCATATCTTTTATAATGCATTTCTGTTTGGATTTAACTTTCAACTTCAGTGTTTTCAATTGTGATTTAAAATTGTTAAATATTTGTGTTTCTTTAATTAGTTAGAGATTTTTCTAAATCTGTTCCAGGAATTGGTATTGAGACATTTATTTTTGCATTTGGCTTGCCAAGGAGAGCAATGAAATTTAATTTCCAGCCCCCCATACATTCAGTGTTTTGTACAGTGAATGTAGATTAAGAAAAAAGGGGATGTGACTTTCAAAAACATGGTACAGAAGAGTTTCACAGTTATCCTCTTAAATGGCTATTTGCTGACCACATATTTGAGAAACTGTACTGGAAGCATTCTTATGTATTTATTCATGCTTAGAGATCTGATCTTCAAAGTAGCCTTACAGGCCCTGAGGGGTAACTGAATATTTCCCTCAAGCTCATTTTGAAATCCTAACTTAAATTTATAGATCTTGATGGCTGCACCATTTCATTTTTTCTGCTGACACCATTCTCTAGAAATGGTTTGAATGAATGCCAGAAAGGTTTAAAATGGAAGCAGCAGTGTGGCTATTTTCACCCATAAATTTATTCTTTTGTCACAAAGGTGACACTTAAACACTGAGCACTTAAACACATCCCATTTTGTCTCAAGCCCTTTGTCTCAGACTGCAAACTTTTGAATCAAGGACTCTCTTTTTAATCTATGTGTACTGTAGAGTTCATGGTGAAAATTCCTCAAGGCTAATATAAAGTAACAATCATTATGAAGAGGACAAAGGCATGAAGCTATACTGAAAGCTGATAATCGTATTCCCGCATATAAGCAGTGTGCTCTGTTTGCTCTGCCTTCTTACACCACCCTCCTTATTGCTTTCTACTGCAGCCTACCTGATACTGGGGGACAAAGACTGTGTATTTTATTGCTGAAAGAATGTATTTTAGAGTCAAGGGTCTCTTTGCACTGTATTTGTATAACCACTTCTGTTTAAAGAAAAACGTCATTGATCCAAGTGCCCTCAGGAGAGCTCATCTATTGTAGCACACTGGGGAATGTCTTAAAAATCACTGCCTCAAATAGCTGGTTCACTTGTGCAAGGCAGGGTTGCATCCTCTGCTGCAGTCATGGACCCTTCAATTTCTGATTTTAGTGCAAAACTAAAAGGGAAACAAAAGCACTCAACTAGTGAGCAGATACAGCAGGATTGCAGACCATGGATGAGGGAGATTTGGAACAATGAAGAACGTCTTGGGCCACTAAGCACGCCTGTAAGATGCAGGCAGACAGCTATGCTTGCCTTAGAAGAGACCAGGGATAATGTAATTGCCCAGCATGCCATGACAAGGCATTTTTTTACAAAAAATCAGATCTAAATAACCCAGACAAACAATTACACAGATGTAGCCAATCTGTTTTCAAGCACAAGGAACTGCATCCTTAAGATTGACCAACCACTTTTGAAGTTTGCTGTGATAACTGGCTAACTGTTGCTAACTGCCCAGCGTGGCACTGTGTTGGATTTGGTATAGTCAGTAAGATTGCTGTATCACAGATACATGGGATTTCTTTGCAAGCTCTAGTAAACAGTAGTATATCTCTGTATTTATAACTGCTGCAATGAGTATTTAAATTAATTTAAATTCTACCGAATGATTTCAGAAAATTTACTTAGCTTCATTTTGGTGGCAGGAGCAGTAAGGTAGATTTGTGTAGGCAGTACTTTGTACTGAGTTTCTCTATTTCCAAACAGAGAATGATAACCAGTGCTGCATACTTTTGCAAGTGGTAATAAAATCTATACACAGAAACATCAGCCTAAGAGTAAATACTTGAGACTCCATGGGGGTTTTCACTTGAAGTTAGTAAGAAACTCGCTGCTACATATCTATATAATGGTTTTATTTCACTGGAAGTTGTAACAATAAATGCAGAGATTTAACAAGTACTAAGGTTTTTCTTCAGATTTTTAACCCCCCCCCCCTTTTTTTTTTTTTCATTTCTAGGAGCAAAATTCATTGGAACTTTTCCTATCCCAGATACCTATAACCCAGATGATGATAAAATCTACTTCTTTTTTCGAGAAATATCACAGGATAGTAGCACATCTGACAAGACAATCCTTTCCAGAGTTGGGAGAGTTTGTAAGGTGAGGACTCCTATCTTTTTGATAAAAACTAAGCAAGTTTGGTTTATTTCTGTGAGAAGTGTGTTTTCCCCTTTGTTACCAAATGAGCCATTATAGTAATTTTTCTGAACATAGATTATTAATGACATTGAAATTTACTTTTCAAAAATTAGACTTGATGTTGACGGTGTACCTCTTGTAAAAAGTTAATATGTTTATAAATTATAATCCTGTGTCCAACCAGTGAACTGTTGACTTTCAATGCAACAATGTAGTGCTTTGTTTCATGAGCTTCCAGTGAGGACGGATGAGTCAAACTGTACACACTGGCAAGGTATTTGAGGTTTTGTGGAAAGTGCCCACTGATGCATGGACATACAAGCTTCATCTTGGCTCTGTACACCGTTCCTGGGCCTTACTGGGAGCTGGGGTCAGTGATTTGTTTCTGCACATTCCTGATAACCTGCTGGAGTGAGGGGAGGCTAAGAAAGTATACAGTTTCTGAGCTACACCCACATCTGCCTGGAGGTTTCTTCCCTTGGAAAGAGGAGCAATCCTTGACCCATTGACTGGGAGGAACCAGACCCTGGGTCTCCTGCAATGTAAAAAGTTCATTTGGCTGGTGCCTGACCTCTTTTAGATGATTACTCCTTCACTTTCTCCTTCATTCTGCTTGGGTTTGCCCTTTATGAAAGATTTGTGCCCCAATGGTATATACAGACTCAGGCTTTCACGAACTGCACTCTTCTTGGATCTCTGTCAAGTGCTGAAGCCTCCTCAAAAGATGAGAAGAAAAAAACCATTCCTGCACATGAAGACAGCAGTCAGTGTAGTTTGCTCTTTAGCAGCCTGATGGTTTTACTGAGGCCTCTACCCACAATGGCAGAAGGGTCAGTAGACTTCTGTGTCAAACACACTCTATCCACTCCCCTGTGCCCTAAGACATTCTGTTCCTCTATTCTGTGGTAACAGAAACAGTCAGTAGAAGTGCTCCCATCCTGTCTTTGGGTCCTCAAGAATTACTGGTAAAAGTCAGGAAAATGGAACTTGAAAGCTGCCTTCATATTAGTAACATAGTAAACATAAGCTTTAAGCAAATGTTTATCTTGTGATAAATCAGATATCAGCAACACCACAGCAGTCACACAGGTAGGTACATTTCCATTATTTTGTTCAGAAGCTTTAAGTGACTTGCAATTTCTGAGCAGTGTGACTCTGTTGGCAGTTTCTCAAGAAACTTGAAAATTAGTACATGAAAAAAAGCATTTGTGATTTGCAGTAAGATGTGTTTGGGAGCACTCGTTCAGCTATGGACACACACTGAAGAGTGGACAAGGGTACGGATGTGTAAATCTACAGCTGCTCTGCAGTCCAGCAAACTCCCAGCTCCAGCTGAGATTTCAGTGGCCACAGCCATTTCACACTTCTGTCCTTGACCTAAAGTGTAAAGATAACAAAACATTCATTCATAAATCAGGTCTCTAGTAGGTTTTTAGTCAGATGAAAGAATGGATAATCTTCAGTGTGTATTTCACAGCAGAGTGATTAATGGTAGAATGGAAATGCAAACATTTATGATTTGCTGCTAGACATGGCATTTGCTGATTATGAGAAAGCACTTAATGCATTAGGAGAAATTGATAGACAACATTTTCAAGCCAAGACACATGAGAGAGTATAGTAAACTAAGATATATTGGCTAGAGAAAACCAGCATCCTTTACCTAGAGAAAAAGCGAGATAAGCTATCATAATAAAAGCAAATGTATTGTAAGGAAATCCTAATGACTGTGTATAATCATACCTCAAATGAGAATGAATTTGTAGAGTAATCATGTTAACAGGAAAAATGTAATGAATTTTATTTTTAGTAGTCAAACCAAAACAATGAAAACTGATAAGCAAGGTGATTATTATTAATAGTTGTACACTATCTTCTTTATTTACACTTCCCACTAGTTGCAGAATTTTCTTGATAATCCAGACTTCTGCTTTTTATGATATTTTTTGTAATTACCAACAAATTAAAAAAATACATTGCTAATTATTATAGTAAAAATAGAATTATTATGGGTATTTAATATAAATTAAATGTGCAAATAGACTTGTCTGTTCATGGACTCAGATATTTTGGATCTGTGCTGTGGTATGGAACCATCTGCTGTGCTTAATTGTCTCTGACACGGGAACAATGCCTTTGATTACAACTGATAACAACTATTTCTACTTTCACTGTCTCATTAATGTGATCTGTACTTCACAAAGTTAAGCCTTTGCCTTCTTTCCCTGTTAATCAGAGAATAACAGTAAATGGGAGGAGCTCAGCAACTTCTGAAGTAGTTTGCTTGGTGTAAACACAGTTTTTTTCTACTAGAACTTGATTGCTCTCTGCCTCACCATGCCTTAGGGCTCCTGTCCATTAATGCCAGAAACGCATGCTGAAATTAGAATAGGCTTTGTTTTTAATAAGAAGCTTAGTCAATGCAGCCTATTCTTTGGCTGGTTTTCAAGGGTTCAACAATATGGTCTCTCAGTGATCCCCTCCCTTAGGGAAAATTTTCTCTGGAGAGCATTCCCTTTTCCCAGCTACTTTCAGACGCAGAAGACTGCAGTGCTCTTGCTGGCAGCTCTTTGCCCAGGGTCCAACAGCTGTCACTTGTCCTGCTCACCAGACCATCCGCACGCAGTGCCCTGCAGCCTGAGCTGCAGGAGCGCAGCCCCTGCACTGCCCTCACTGGGGCTTACATCATCTGTTCTGTGTCACTGAGGGTATCACTGGCACTGGGGAGGAAGTGCTTTCAACAGGCACTTTCAGAACCAGTTGTGTCATTTATCATGGCAAATGGCATTTCCTGTTTTTGGTTTGAGCAAGGCAGAAAAAGTGTCCTTGCCCTATCTGCGATACTTGATACTGCTTATGGTGCATTCATACTTACATAAATTGCATTGTTAGGGGTTTTTGGTTTTCTTTTCATGTAAGGCCATAACCAAAAATAAAAATTACTGTTGAAGATTAGCCATCAAAATTTATTTCTTTTTAAGAATGCATGCAGTTACACATATGTATATTAAATGATCACACAAACCTTAACTTAAGAGCATGGATCCACTTACTCCTATTTCTAGAAACACAGGCATGAGCTTTTACAGCTACACTGTCTTCAAGCCCACAATGCTGAACCACTTTGCATCAGATAAAGACAGGACACAGTCATTACATATTGAGGAAGAGTTGGAAAAAAAAATACAATTGCAGCATCCATACACTGTGCTCTAAGCAGTCCAGTAGCAAGTCAGCTACATTTTTGTACATATTCACCACTAAATGATGGCAGAATTGTAATTCTATTTATCGACAACCTCATATATGTACAAGTATAGCCCTAGAAAAGACCCAGTTTTCCCTCCTATTTTCCCCACTGAAATAAAGGGAGAAATAAAAATGTAGCATAGCAGAGTTACAGAAAAGGTTTTGAAGAGGGAGGAAAGTTGTTGGAGCTTTTGTTTGTTTGTTATCTATATAGAAACACATCTTTTCTTGGTTACAACCTCATCCTATTGGAATGAAGTGGAAATTAGCCAAAAGCAGTAGTCTCTCTGCTGCAGTATGAAAATCCTGTTTATTATTACAGCGGTTTGCATTTCTGTGTTACAAGCTTCTCTTTAATGGTTTTGGTGATGTATTGCAAAAGTTAAAGTGTGCAGTCTTAGACGCTGGTTTCCGAGACTTCAACTGCCAAGAAATCAGACTTCAGCCCCTGATGTTTTCCCATATTTCCCAAAGTGTTTGGTATCCAGAAGCAGCCTTTGTTCTAGTGGGAACAAGTGAGCTCTTTGTTTTTTGTTTGGGTTTTTTTTAATACCGTTCTACTCCTATATATACCAAGCTGTACCTGGGGAAAAGAATACTGCAATTAGGCACAGCCCTCTTGGTTAAACTGTACTTTCTAAGCACACTGGAATGTAATCATTTTAAGAGCTCTTTAGTCAAGAGCCCTGGACACACCCTGCATTCCACCTCTGGGTAATGTAATTTATTTCCAAAGCCATGAACATCAGCAGAGTTCAAGGCTGTGACCTTGCCTCCTGTCTGGTGCTTAAAGCAATTTGTATGCCCAGAATGGCAGGAGGGAGCTATTCCTCTGCAGCTCCAAGTCCAGAGTCCCCAGTGGGCTTTGCCACAGGGCTGCTTGTATGTAGAAGTTAAGAGGTGTTTTTCTTGTCCTGGATATAGTCTAGCCATGCCTTTACTGTGACTAGGGAGAACTGGCCCATTATCATTATTGGTATTTTGGTATTGTGTAGATAATTGATCTCTCTGAAGCCCTTGGAGCTGTCCTGGCAGTGTCCTGCTTTCCCGTTCAGCCGGGTCCCGGAAGCCAAATAGCCATGTTCACATGTTCTCAGCAGGGCTAATTAGTCTGGGCTCAGAGCCATGCTCGTGCAGCTATCCTGCTTCCAGTTCTGGAGGCAACTCATTCCAGACGAGATTTAACTTCCTGTGTTACATGCTTACATACCTCCTTTGTCACCAGAATATTGCCTAGCCACAACTCCAGCCATGGGAAATATTTTTTTTCTTGATTACTCAATATTAATGATGAAGAACCCTCTGAAGAAGTCATCCCTAGAACAACTTCGGACCTCATTTGCCCACTGAGTGTCTTTGCATCTGTGAGTCTTTCGGCAGCCAGCTGCTCTTGGACTTCCAAATTTGATATTTGCACGTTATGTGCCATTTGAAAGTTTTCAAATTGTATAGAAAAGCAGATGCTCATTATGATGATTTCATTTTTTAGGGCTGATGTGTTGGAGACAGGCCAGTTCCATAGAGTATCTGCTTCTAACTGTGATGGATTAAGAGATATAACATCAGGCTTTGTCAGGTCTTTTGGTCCAGCTTTCCTTATTGGCAAGGGTTATATAAGTGTAGGAAGTTTCGTAAATTTCTGTCCCTTGTGGGTGTGTTTCAATAATTGGTGTTTTGAGGGGGGGAAATCATGATTTACAGATGAGGCAAAAATATGTAGCTTATATGTAAAGATGTGTGACTGAATTTTACTGAGCCTCAGGGAAAGTGAGAAAGAAGTTGCAGTGTCAAGATAGACCTTTAAAAACTGGACTGTGGAAATGCAGCTGCACGACCTCTGAAGCAAACTTTGGAAGCCATCCTAGTTTCTAGAGAGACTCATTGCATAAGACACTGTCAGTATGAAGTAGAAGCCTCTAGAGTTAATTGGAGTGAAGTTCCTGTGGCTAATCCAAAGTTTCTGACTTGTGAGTGCTTTGGCTCAGATGCTCAAATATCTGTAAGAGTAGCAAATCATGACTTTCTGATGTTGAAGTTATCTCACGTGATTGAATTATCTTCCTGGGATTTTTTTCCCTGTCAGTACATTTACTATAAAAAAAAGTGGTTTGCAGTTTTGCTATTGTTTATTGAGTACAGTGTTGTAAATGCAGATGTTTCAGGACTCCAGATACTAAGGAACTCTCTTAGATGATGACCTGCCTTTGTTCTTTGGTCTCATGCCCTTCCCAGCTCTCAGCCTGTGGTTATCAATGCTGTGGTCACAATATCTCATGCAAGTGACTTCAGGCACTTGTATATATCCAAGTGAGGAAACTAATTGTCAGGCATTCCTTCAGTAAAGGCAGATAACTAGTTTCTGGAGGAAGGCTCCTTCCATCTTCAACCCAAATCACTCTCTGAAGGGTGTATTTTCCACTGACTATAAAGGGAGCTCTGCCCTACTGGGTCCCTGGAACCTGAAATTCAAGACATTCTGATTTAAGAATGTGAAATTCTGAATGGCAAATTCAAGTTTATTTGTTCATAAAGAAACCAGTTTATCCCAGTGCTGGGTCTCATACTCCTTCAGTTTCACAGTGCTGACAATCTGTTCAAATCACATAAATTCTGATCTGCTGTTTGACATTAATTGCATGATGCATCTAATTACTTGACTTGCCTGTAGCTTCATTATCAAGAATGATGCCTTTTATAACCTGAAGGTTCTGTTCTCTTTTTATATCCTTCTTGTGTATGTCTATCATTTAATTATGTAAATATTAAAATTTAGATCAGAGACAGGTAAAAGCAAGTCAGATATACTGGAATAAACCATGGACAGTTTATACTCAAAATTTTAAGTAGATTTTCCTGAGAATCCCATAACATATTTTATTTCTTCAGCCATAAGACTTTGCTAACTTTAGATTCCCACTGAAATTAGAACAGCCTAATGGTGGATGTAGTAGAGTACATTTAATTTGTGGCAGCCTTTGGAGAGTTTAAGGGAATATTCTTAATACTGGCACATCTGCTGGAGATAATCTGAGCAGGTTTGCTGCATGGCCTCTAGGTAAAGAAAATGGTGCTTAATTTTATTCTTTTATTTGTTGTCTTTACCTGAGCCTGTTAGTTTCTGGATTTGGGGGATTTTTTCATGGTATGTTTATAACAGTCCAGAATTTTTCTTTGATGTGTAGTTAGATTTTCCAGTGTGGATCCCATCCAAAGATAATTTGGTAGAAACTTCTGGGTGTGATGTTTAAATACTTTCCAAAATAAAAATCAACATTTTCCATAGTGAACCAAACAATTATGCATGCTTAGTGTGAGTACTTTTTGAATGAAATAAAAACAAGCCTGATTGAGGAGCAGGAACAGATGGGAACTGCAGACACAGAGGAGAAGTAACTTCCCCAAGTTTACTTGATGTATCCATAGGAGAGCAGTCGAAGTTCTGAAGTCTCCTGTGCCTTCTTTCTCTTGCTTGTATTGCAAGTGTGCTTTTATTCTCTCTCAAGTCACGCTTCACATGTAGCTTGATGTTTTCACACATAGACTGAAATCAGGGGAAATTAGTTTCATCTACGTGAGTATGATTTGGGCAAGAAATTTTGCACAAATTTAACTTTTTTCTGTTAGGTTGACACCTAACAGAGTTGAATGGGGGCAGAATACATAAAGTAAAATAAAATAATTATAGAAAGAACTGTGAACCCAAAGACAGAAGTTGAAAGGACACTGTTGGCTGTTTCTCCATTTATAAAGTCAGCTACAGGGTTGGAGGTTTTTTTCCTCCATAATATAAGTCTTTGCTTCAGGGGATGCCATTTGTTTCTGGTAGCTTTGCCACATAGCTAAGCTTCAATAAGAGAAAGGCTCCAGGGCCTTTTGCAGTTTCAGCACTTTTCCTCTCTGTTCTCCAACATTTCCTTTTATTCAGGCCAGGAATTCTCTTTGGATAGTCCTTTTGCACATCTTGCCACTGGCTGTAATTAATAACCTGCTTCTAGAAATTCCACTCATTGTCTTTTTTCTTTTTTCTTCCTTTTTTTCCCCCCCTTTTAGAGGCTGTTCAGGATAATTACTGTCTTTAAAGTTTTATGAATCACAGTGTTTGACATCTTTGATGTAGACTGATTTTTCAGATAACTGCACTTTTTGTTCTAATGTTCAATTTGTCACTGTTACTTACAAGCAAATAAGTGATTTAAATCCCCAAAGATGCAGATGTTCTTTAGTTTCCTTGCCATCTGTTTTCCTGCCTACTGGATTCCAAGACTAACATTTGTTCATTTTAATGAAGCTACATTTATATAGTATATAAGATACAACAGAATAGAAAATAAATATGACAGAAAGTCTTTAATATAAGTTGATTTTTAAATGTCTTGATCATAAAGCAGTATCTTTTCTGATGGCTTTTATTTTCATGTGAGCTTATCTTTAGCTAGGTGGTTTGAAAATCCTGTTGTTTTGCTTAACTGCATATAAATTGCAGATCAAAAAACTGAAATTACCATGGAAGACTCCCAAGAGAGGTGCATGATTTGACCTTAAATTACTTCACAAAATTTACACTCTGCCATTTAAACAGCAGTCTTCCTGAAATGACCTATGCTGATGGAAGTGCGACATCTGATATTTGAATTCTCAATATAATTTGGTAGAAACCTGATTTCTCGCTCCAGCAAATTGTTTTTTGCAACCAGCTCATTGAAAAGGAACAAATTTAGGGTTTCTGTAAATAAGAGTCTGCCTGATTTATTAAAGTCATATTGGACTACTTCCCCATTTATCTAAGTAATTTGTAGTTAGAATTTTTTGTGGTATTTTGGGGTAATATTTCCTCAACAGGTAACAGATCAAACAGCCCCACTTCTAGTTGGCAATTATCTACATTTCTAACTCAGGCAAGCACAAATAACCAAGATTTTACAGGCACTTCTTTCTGTTAAAAAGAAGGTATTTCAGGCAGAAGTGTTGGTATTTGTTATAGCTTGTGAGATTACAAAGCAGTAAGTGCTAATTAAAGCTTTATTTATATTCAAAATGAAATATGCAGTCCTAAGTGCCTTCTTCTGTCCAGTAACAGAGTTTATAGTAAACACAACTAATCCAGTGTGCTTAGATGTGATATTTTGGGAGATAAGATTTCAGATCCTTGAGGCTGGTTGGCTGTTACAAGATTAGCCATATTTTTGGAATGAAAGGCTTGATCATGCTGCCTTCTTCTCTCAGCACTTAAATTTATCCTGTCTTCTTGTCCAGTCTCCCTGAAATATTTAGAGTTCTTTGTATTCAGACCATATCTCTTGTCAAAAATCATTTCAGTATATCTAGTTAATTACTTAAACAGGCTTGAGGCAAACCTTTGCTTGGTATAAATCAGCTGAATAGGCTCCTTAGTAGTCTATGGCTTTGTGTTTAATCCTTACTTCTGTCCACCTGTGCACTAACTGGACTTTGCTTTGGTGGTTTTGACTCTTCCATGCATTTCTTCTAATCCACTGGCTACCCAGCCTGTACATCCTGCTGTATTTATGTTCTGCTCCACAGCCAGCTCACAGCATCTGAGCACATCAGTGATTCATTCCAGACCGCTACTATTAAATAATCTATTTGGCAAAAGAGACTTGTCTTCTTTCTGTAGCAGCCCAGTCTCAAAAATAACTTGGGTCAGTATTTCCTTTGTGCAGGCTCTCAGAGGACAGTAATCAGGAATGGTGAGGGTCCCAGGAATCTCTGCCAGACTGGGCAGATATGATGCAAAGTGAGTGAGTATACATCAACATGGTCTGAAGGAAAGGAGAGCAACTGCACATTCTCCAGCACCTGAAGCCTCAAGATGAGTCAAAGACTAAGTTAATATGCACCAAAAATAGGATGAGGAAGGAAGGGGTGCCCTTTCTTAAAAAAATAGAAATTTACAGAGCTTAATAAGATAAATACTGCTTGAGACTTAAGGAGCAAAGACATACCTATACTATTCATAGTTTCTGAACCTCCTTAGTCTGAACTAATTCTGTATGTAGATAAAATCATCATGGCCTTTGTCAGTTCCTGCACATTCTCAGTCAATCCAAATGAATCCTGGGCATGTTGTAGGAAAGGAAAGATACTGTATTAATCTGAGATGACACATAGAATTGAAGAGTACTATATGGGTACTAATCAAAAAAATCCCCTAAAAGCCTCACAACCACAAACAAAAATATCTTCTAAGTAAAATGTGCTTTTTATTTCACTCAGCTATGGCAGTCGAAAGAAGCATGTTGAAGGATATGTTAGCATATTACAAGAGCAACTGTAAATCAGTGAAAGGTCTTTTCAGTCTCTCTGCACCATAAATTTGTCACTCTCTGGCTTCAGGAGGACTTGGTAGCTCTTGGAATGCTGACTGGTCAATGAATCCCCTTTGCTCCATTAATAATTGTACAGCGTTACTTTGGCAGCTTTTGGATATGTAAAACACACCTAGTGAATGTCTGTTCTAATGTCTCTTAAATTCAAGTTACATGGTTAACATCATGTCCTGGCTTGAGAGCAAGGAAATATGGATACATGTTAATTCCATATATTTTATACTTTAATGCACACAGCGCTTGCTAAGATTGCTTCATTTGAGCACAGTGTTTTGTTCATACTGCTCTCTAGCAACTCAGTGGAACTACTGATACATTTAAAATAAGAATTTGTGAAAATGCTGTGGTGGAACACAACTTAAGGTTGGTAAAAAAAAGTACATATCTTCCCATCTCTTGCAAAAGCTGAATGCTGCAGTGACTAGAGTAGGAACTAGACAAGAGTCCTTCTTCTATTCCAGCCCCATCATTTGCTCCACGCTTTCTTCCTGTTTTCTGATTTTAGTCAGGTAATTAGAGGCATCTCATCTGCTGTGATGCTGCACTGCATCCACCAGAAATCAAAGTGGAAGCCCTGCAATGTGAGATTTGCTTAGCTAATCTGAATTGCCAGGGGAAGGAAAAGCTTAACAGTCCTTGCTTTTTTAAGATTCTTTCTTGCATCTTTGTAGTTGTTTTGTTTCAACTGCACCACAAAGTCTGTTTGCTCTGCCTTTGAACAGAACACACACATGCAGAGGTTTTTTTAGCTGTTGGCTTCAGGCTGCTAATTTTGACACCTTTGTAATAAATCTGTTGGGTAGATGTAAAGCTTCAGGCTTGGCAGAACCTCAGGAAATCAAGAGAGGAGGCAGCAATTCTTGTAAGAGCAGGAGTTCCAAAGGCCATATATTAACAGGAATCATTTCCAACTGAGCTAATCTATTTGAAAGTAGCAGGTACATGAAAAGGGAAAGGATTTAGAGTGCATTACCAAAGAAGTGTTACTCCTTGTGAAGTGATTTCAGCACTTAAAGCCATCTTTCTGAATGCCTGTAGTATGAATGATACATCCCTGAAGGGCCAAATACAATCTGTGGTGATGACATGTAATTCCCACCACCGTGTTTCCTACTGTGGCTGGTTCTGTGCCTTCAGATTGCAAAGTGAATTAACAAAAAAGTTATTTCTCCTAATGAATCTGAAGGGGCTGAATATTTATGGCTAAATTTGTGGTCCTTAAACTTAGAACACAGATACCCTAAGCTTCAGAGTTTATAACTGAGAGAAGTAGGCACCCCCTGGGACCATGGGACCATTTAGAACCTACAGCTGGGAGGCTACTGCTGGTGATAAGATTTCTTCTAAGTGTTTCAATTCTTGGTTCCTGCTGGTATATTATTGCCCTTACCATTTTTAGGATGAGGAGTTCTGGGGCCCAAAGAGTTTTGCAGAACCTAAATAGTTCTGCTGTTTGGAACCAGCAGGGTCCTTCATGTAGTCTGTGGAAGAGGTACATAAGCAGACTCCTGGTTTGACTTTTTAAAATTTACATCTTCTACAATGCATCTATACACCTCTGCTGATCCAGGTCAGTAGAAGGTCACTTACCCTTCAGAAAGGTAGTTCAAATTTCAAGTGACCCTTTATAGATTTTTCCTTTCTCCAGTGACTAAAGGAAATTTGGGCAAGTGTGCTTATGTTTTGGTAATGCTTAGTAAAATAAATTTAAAAAATACCTGTTGTTGGAGGACAGATTGATATTTCTGTAACAATGATTATTAGAACAATATGACTGGTTTTGCCTGGAATGCATTTTTCTCTGTACTGTGTACACAAAGAAAACAGTGCAGTATTTACATTGTAAGCTGCTGAAGAATATAGATTTCCTTGTTTTTGCAAAATCTATCCAAAATATTCTGTTCTATTATTTGGTTTGTAAAGAACTTTGAAGGACAACTGATTGTAAAAATTAGCCTCACAGGGAGCAAGAAATCATGTGATATAGACATTCCAGTTAAAAAGTTGGTGAAGGACCTTTGCAATCAGTTGTGGGTAAAATTAGGAAATTTTAATTTCCCACTCTCTGAGCTGATAAGAAACTACAGAAACTTCTCAGAAAAAGGCTCTCCTACACTCTGTTAGGAAAAAAAAAAAAAAATAAAGATTTTTATGTTGTTGTGATTAGAGGAAACTGTGGAAGTAGACAGAAGATGCACAGTCCATAGTGTGCTGTCATGTGTTAAAGCCATTACTTTTTAAGTATTCAAGAATTTCATTTTATTTTTGTTAGAATGATATGGGAGGCCAAAGAAGCTTAATAAACAAGTGGACAACTTTTCTGAAAGCCAGACTTGTGTGTTCCATACCTGGTCCTGAAGGGGCAGACACACATTTCGATGAGCTGCGTAAGTTGATTTATCTTTAATGGCCTATTTTGACCTTAGTAATAGAGCTTTTGCTGGATTTTTTACCTTTGGATTATAGAAGCACTATGTCTTGTTTTGATTTTACTCCTCTTCCAAACAATGCTAGGAATACCTCTGACTTTGATCAGGAGTCCCTGATTGTAACTAACGTTGATCTGATCAGAATGACAGTGGTTTTTTTCCCTTTCCCTCCAAAAGCTGGAAAGTAAAAATCTGATTCAGTATAAAACCCAGACTATCTGCAAATGAACACATTTCAGAGTATCATTACAAATTCACGTGGCAGAAATTAAAATTCCAACCAAAATAAAACCTTTTACTATATTTTTGCAAATTTCCACATTATAAATAGTAAATGCAGAAATTGTCAATGGATGTTTAACTTAAAAAAAAATCCCCAAATATATTTTTCTCATTGCAGAAGATATATTTTTACTTTCTACAAGAGATGAGAGGAACCCACTTGTGTATGGAGTCTTCACTACAACAAGGTATGTGTTGGGACCATGTTTCCCCTGGATACAAATGATGAAGATCTTACTCAGGACTTTTATACTTTTGTATATACTCAGGTATTCTAGACTAGATCCTGATTCCTGAGTGCAATTAGGAACTGCTGGAATGAGGTGTCCAATGTCAGGGCTGTAGTCACTGAGGACAATATATTTTAGAACTGGAAATAATAAATTATGTCCCTAAACCTTTGTGTGGCTAACTTTTGAGAGTGATTGTAAAAAGTAATGTAACAATCAAAAGCAAACTAAATTATTTCAACCTCATCCAGTTGAATTTGTAAATTTCTATCATATTTATTGAGCAACCAGTAGTTGCTATTTTAGGCAAATTATTGTTGTGAAGCCTCATTTCTGTAAGCAGCACTTTGTCATCTGCTATTTCTTAGTATCAAAAGTACTCTCTAAACTGATAGTTAAGTGATTTTATAATCCAGAGTTTATGAAAGGATAACCCAACTTTATCTCAGGGGGATGCACTAATTAATTTGTGATCTTTCACATCAATATTGAGGTGTTCTCTATAGAATTGTATATATTATTGTATATTATAGAATTCTGAGTAATTTTTAGAAGGAAAATTAATAATTCTGGTCTGCAAAACCTTTGAATTAAGTGTAAATAATGACTAGCCAAATGCTGACCAGTATGAGTACAATGAGGAATTGCCAAGACACTCCTTAATTCAGAAGCAGTTACCACAATAGCTCTCTAGAATATATAACCACAGAAAAGACTTAAATTTAAGTAAATATTGCACAATAAATGAAATGGTTTGTGAAACAACTAAAGTACATGCTACTTAGCAACCTGGCATGGTGTTCTTTGAAAACGGAATGTTTTAGGTTTTTTTAGACAAATACATTAAAAAAGGGAAAATGCATGAAAATTAAGTAAGTGTTTATTTTTATATCTTGTTTTTTTGTCTTTCCAATGCAGCTTGTAATTCTCAGGGTCCTCACCTACATCACTAATATATGTGATGTGAACACAATGTAAATGAATGTGCTTCACTTTGGTAAAATTCTAATCAAAAGAGTTAGTAAATGATAGCTGGAAACTGTCAGCCACTAGGAAAAATGACACTCCATCAAGTAGTCCCAAAGGAGAAACCAGGTTTCAACCCAGCAAAGTTTAAAGCTTTTAGTGACACTAAATATCTGTAATTAGCAGTCCTGTGTACAATGATGTTTAGCAGCACATCAGCCGCCAGGTATGGGGGTGATCCCAAGCCCACCAGGCTCTGTCAGTGGTTCATTGGGGCAGCAGGGGCTGTTTGCAGCGTGCACATGGGTGATCTTCCCTTGCAGCTCCGTGTTCAAGGGCTCTGCGGTGTGTGTGTACAGCATGGCCGAGATCAGGGCCGTGTTCAACGGCCCCTACGCCCACAAGGAGAGCGCGGATCACCGCTGGGTGCAGTACGAGGGCCGCATCCCCTACCCCAGGCCGGGCACAGTAAGTGTCTCCTTCATTACTCACCTCTATTCTTACTCAGAAGCAATCATGCTTCACACCCCTCCCCGGGCTGGTAATTTATATTTTGCTCAGGATGTTTCAAATTATCCCCTCGACTCTTCCCCTTCTGTTGACAGCTCAGAATTCTACCTACCCTGTAGGTATATAAATATACATTTTTCCATGTCTCTGAGATAACATTGTGTCCAGACTATTTCCTGATTGTCTCTCATATTGTGGTCTCCCACTGTACAGCTGTATTTCTGTCTGTTGGGATCACCTCTAACGCTACAATGTTTCATAAAAAACCAAACGCATTTCTTTATATAGTGTTATCATGAAGTTTTTTTTATTTGTATTTCTATTATCTTCTGTCTGTTATAATAATTGAGATACTGTCACTGATTCTGTTGTGTGTATTTGTGCATGTGTTGTGTTTTGAAGTAAAATAAGGAGGCAATTGATGGACATTTTATGTGATAAAAAGTAAGTAACAGGAAGAAAAGAGAAATTTGGTACCTGGAAATACTTTCAACCCTAGTCTCTTAGACTTCAGCTGTAACAGACCAAAACAAGGAAGAAAACTTTGAAAAACTCATTAAAGTTTTCTTCTCCCACTTCTGCCACAGTATTAAATTTGGAAAATCAGGCTGACATTACAGATGAGGAAAAAATGGTAATTTCAAAAACCACATCAGCTTTAAAAACATCATCACAACTTCAAGCAACTCTGTAAAATGTAGAAGAGCAACAATTTTATCTGGAATAGTTCTTCATTCTCTTGGTCAGGTATTCAATGAACAAGTATTAGGCAGCCAGCCATGAGCTGTCAATGTTGGATGTGGCCTAGAAGCCATCTGGCCATTTCTGCACTACTTCTCTGACCTCAGCACTGGTGTAACCTTTGCCTCAAGCCACATTATCTAGGTAGTTTAGTTCATCTTTTCACACATCTCCTTAGGTCTCTGTGTTTTCTTCTTCAGCCTTCCACTGGACTGAACTGCATGGTCCAGGCTGATTCTGTTTGTTACACGTGGTGGTCCCAAGGCTCAGCAGGTGCTGATTCCATTCTCTTATCTGAGGATGACCCTCAGAGCAGCTCTCTCTCCAAAGACCAGGACAGCTCAGAGACTGATTTGGTCTGCCCAGGATCTGCCCTGATGGAGCAAATCTCTACTTATTTGGACAATTTAGGCATTGCCAGCTTATGCATCTCTCTGTCATGCAAAATACATAATGCCCCCAAAAAGATTAGTTTTCTGTGTGTGTGTGTGAAACTTCCACGGCTGGTTAAGAAGATCAGATGAATTTAATTTTAGCTACAAAAATGGTGCCAGCAAGAACAATAGCTGGTCCCATGGCATCTAAAGAGATTAAAATAACTCTCTTGAAAAACTCAGAGTGCCCCATAAGGATGAACACTTTGCACAGATAGACGGGTCATAAGCTCATTGCATTTTTGAGTGTATTAGCCATCACATGGTTGAGCTAGGATTCACAAGGAAGGAAACATGCCATGCTGAATGAAGCATGTCAGTGCTGATCTTTATCACTGATTTGAATATCCATGGTTGCTAATTTTGTAAAAGTTGGAAAGTTTAAAGATAAATATTTTCCGTAAGCCAACCCTTAGCTCTCCAGTTGCTTTCTTTAAGCACCTGAAAACAGCTGTGAGAACGAAAATAGTATCTTAAAAGTCCTCCAAACCTTGATAGTCAGTGGATTTCTGTAGGAGTTTGTGTGACCAAGGACTGAGAAGGGAAGTGGATTTACTGAGGAAAGCTGTCAGAAGAAAGGTATTTATCACTTGCTAAGTTGATCAGGTAAAGGTATTGCTGCATTGCTTTTTATTTGTTCTCTTAGTGAGCTGGACTGCAAAATACTTCAGGGTCCATTGTTTGATGTAGGGTGTCCAAATAAGTAGATTTATGCCATGCTCTTGGCTTGTGATGCACTATGCCAAACTTGGCTATGAACGGATTTAGGGTGGGATCTGGAAAAGCAGCAAGGTGCTAAAAGGCAAGGAAAAGAAGCAGCATGAACTTTGAAGAGCACTGCAGTGTGAATGCTGAAATGCTCTTCCTTAAAGATTAATTTCATCATTTTTTGCCTGCTGTGAGGTGGTTCAGGAATGCTCAGAACAAAGCCAAAGACAGTAATCTACCCATTTTTAAGTTACTACAATATTTTTGAAATTTAAGCTCCTCCTAAGTGTTGCCTACAGTTGGCATAGCTAACACTGCTCAGATTCTATATTTCCTGTATTTTAAGTTACTGGAAAAGTCTAAAAATGTCTATTCTAGGAAATGCTTTTATTTCTTTTGGTGGTTGGCTTTGAGAAATGCATTGACTTCCTTTCAGCATTTATACAGAAGCAGGAGACTGCATACCCTAATTTAACTTTCTGCTCAGCTGCCTTTATCTCCTAAGTAAATAAAGCTGCTCACTATAGAGGCTGTGACTACTTTGATTTTGAAATTTTGACAAAATGCTTCCTGTGGCAATTTGTGTGTGAGATAAACTCCCAACATGACCATGATATCATGCATTCACAATGCTGAGTGGGGAACAGGCAACAGCAGCCCCTCTTTGCTCATGTCCCTCAGCTGTGGCTGCCCTCTGCCGTCATCAAAACACCCCTGAACATGGTGATGGGGGAGCTGTGGCACACTCCACAGCACTGTCACTGCAGAACATACAGCTCTTTAACTTCCCTCCATGGTATTAAAGAGCAAGTGGAAACAACGGGAATTAAACAGAGGTAAGGATTCAAATCTATTTCCATTTTGAAGCTGAAAATAAAAAGAGACAGAAAAGAAAGCAGGAAGCAGACATCCCCAACACAAAGAGCCAGTTGAAAACCAAGGGAGCTTTTGCTCTATCTGCTTTAGCTGTTAAAAAATTGGACTTGCATATCTGCAGCTGTCCCCAGATAACAAATCCAGTTTTCTTCCAGTCTCTTAGGGTTTCACTCAGGAAATTATCCATTAATAAAGAAACCATGGAGAACTTCCTTTATAGTGTGTTCTGCATTCTGAAGCAGAGTTTTCATAATACCCTCCCAGAAATCACACACTGCATTTGAACAAGATTTTCAGTGAATTAGAAGAAAATTTTTCTAGTTTATTTACAATTGCAGTATCATAGCAACTCTTAGTGCCTGTTTGGAAATTCTGATGGGGTACATACACAGGAGTCATACTCATTTCATTGGTGGTGAATAAATGTTGTTAAGGTCAGATTTTTAGAGGAATGTCAGTGTTTAAAGATGCAGATTAACACTCAGTCTGATCTACTGCAGAGTGTAGGACTATTAAATGCTAGCCAAGGCAACAGCAAATGTTTTTGATGGGCCTAGATATCTTACTGATCTGATTTGTCAAAAGATCAAAATAAACATCTGAATGAGCAAAGTAAGAATCTGGCAGTCTGAGTCACTTAGCCGCAAGAAGCAGCCCAGCACATCACTCTTGTCCATGCGAAGAGCTTAATGTCTCACCTCTTTCTACCCTAGATCTGAATACAATCCTGGGCTCTTGAATTCTTTTTATTAAATGAGTTCCCTTACACAACCCCTCAGAGTCTCCTGTAATCTTGGAATCTTAGAATCATAGAATCAACTGAGTTGAAAGAGACCCATCTGGATCATGGAGTCCAGCTACTGGCCCCATGCAGGACACCCAAGCATCACACCATGTACATAAGAACATTGTCCAAATGCTTCTTTAGCTCTGTCAGGCTGGTGCTGTGACCACTTCTCTGGGGAGCCTGTTTCGGTGCCCAACCAACCTCTGGGTGAAGAAAACTTTTTCTAGTGTCCAACCTAAACCTCCTCTGACTCAGCTTCATCCTCCTTCATCTTTTTCTCTCTCAGAAAAAGAGAGAAGTTCTTTCTTCTTTCTCTGAAGAAAGGCTTTCTCTCCCTTTCTTCAGTGAAGCCACTTCCTTTATTTCTTCTGGTATTCCAGTGTGCAGGCTGATCAAGATTGTGGTGTTGGTCCCATTGGGACTTGGCTGTGCCACAGAGAAGTACTGGCTGCCAAAAAGCCTCCCTTGTCCTCCCTTCTGGTTCATTTTGCTGCTTTAATAAGTTTGTTCATAAAACATTTAGGGTGGTACAGGTTTCCCTTGTTATTTTTAGACTTATGTTCCCCTTTCACCTATCTTTTATGGGACAGACTGCATTCTTTGCTTCTCCAGTTCCTCTCTCCTTTGATCTCCCTACTGTAAAATGGGACAGCTTAATTAAGTGAAATGTTTCACTTTATGGTTTTATTTTCCTCAGAAAGCCTCCTACACCTCCTGTTACTAACCAACCTGTTTTCCCCAACATGAATCACTTTCCAGCTCATAACATCCTTTCGCAGTGCTGCAAACCTTGTCACCTTTCCTCATGGCAAAGGTCGGCAGAGAAGCGCAAAGTGCCACCTGCAGAGTCAAGTTCACTCATCCATCTGATCTCAGCTCAGTTAGCCTCAGATTAATGCTCAATTTTCTCAGCTTTTGCCATCAACAGCACAGGTGTGTTAAATGGAAAAGCAATACAAAGTGCTCAAGAAAAACCCAAGAACAAATCTTGCACAAGCAATGGGATACAACCATTAAAAAAATAATAGGGGACTTAAAATTTTTGTTTGTCTCATTTGTGCTTTTTGTTGCAGGGGAGGAGTGAGTTTGATTCCATTTAAAATTGGCACCATTTGTTTTTCTCCTACAAACCTGATTTATTCCCCTCACCCCAGCCCTCTTCCAGACTCAATGAGTAGCTTCAAGGTTACAATGAAAGTCTCCCCACTGAGAGATCAATCCTCCTGGTACAACTCATTCATCTTGTAGAGAGCATTAAGGGTTTTTGTAGACATTGCAGACAAATACAAAGTGGATTGTGCAGCTCTGATCAGTCTACAGAAAAGAGGCCACATGGTACTTAGGCCTCTCAGGAACTCACGTTTCACCTTCAGTGTGTTGGCTCTGTTTGAGGTCCCCGTCTAATGCAGAAGTGAGAGGATGAAGGTAGTTCCTCTATTATAACTGCTTCCTTCTTGATAAATCAGTGATAAGACAATTCATTTAGAGCCTGGAAGACTTTACACTCATTGTTTTTGGCTAAAATTAAAGGTAATTAGCCAATGAAAAGTAAAACACCTTCAACAGGAAGGAGCAAGGCGTTCCCAGGACAAGGGACACCTCCTTAAGGAGGGAAGGCCAGACTAAGACATCTAATTCCCTGATATGGGAGGGGCTTAAGAAATACTTCACTCTTTCATGTTTCATACTGGATGCTTCCATTACTTACAAGAGTGACTTGCTGGCATGATTCTCAGTTGTCCTTGTGAAATCCAGAAAAATTCCCAGCCTGGACATTATAAAAGTGAGCAGGTGCCTACTTCACTCAGTACGATCAGTCTACCCCCTTCCCTGTAGGTGCTTGAGTCTTAGTGTTAAGTGCGTCTCAGAAAAAATGTGACAAGACACTTTCAAAATGGGATTTTCAACACACTCGTAATATAAACCCTTTTGAAGTTCCCAGTGAACAAAATTCTCTTTTTAGTTTGTCAGTAGACATCAGCACTGCTGAACTACAGATGTGTCATTAATGGAAAGGATATATGTTTACATACCTTATAGCTAGATTCCCAAATAATTGCCACAGTTTTAATAGGTGTTAGATCCAGCAGCTCTTACTGAGTTCACTGGCTGGTGTGAAGCACTATCCAGTTTGGCAAATTGGAGGTTTTTTTAGGAGTCCAGCTTCTGGCACCAGCTTTTGAGAAACTTGGCCACGTTTCTCATATAATGTTAACACAGTCACACTGTATGTCTCAGCATTGTATAACATCCATACATCCAGCACTCTGCTAAGCTGCAAATTTAATAAGACAAGTGAAAAAAAGGAGAAAAGCTTAAATACGTGTGGTGGTGTTAATTTAGTGTGTATTTGCTTTTATTTGCAAAAGATTAGCCTTAACTCACCACTGTATGACCACATTTGGATACAAATAACAGGCAAGGGAATAGAAGGCATCTCTGCAGTTCACCTGGGATCAGGACTTAGTCCAGAGTGATTATTGTCAAACTGAGCTCACACAGAAGGCATTTCAATAAATTTAAATAACTATTGATTCTTCAAAAGATTTGTGCCACAGAGTTTTTACAGCAGTGGAGTAGAGACGCCCTTAACACTTCCAACTCTGTTTCTGTTGGGTTTGGGGTTTCTGTTGATTGGGTTTTTGGGTGGCTGTCTTGTTTTGTTTTATCCTTCATTTCTTGACACATATTTTTTTATCAAGTTATCTTTCATGGCAGCAAAGGCCTAAGCGACCTCTGAACCTCAAATTCTTACAAAATTCTTATTTAGTGGTACTAATTTGACTGATTTAATGTGATTAACTTTGTTTGATATCAGCTATCCAGAAGAAAAACATCAAATCTGAGCTGCTTGTTTAGAGTTCTCCATCAGAAAGAGAAAGATAGGCTTCTCTTTTGTGCAGTTCACATGCAGCCAAGATAAGAATCTAGATCAGGTGAGATGAATCCCTGCCTATAGCAAAAGCTGAAGGTGCTGAGAGAGCACAGTGATAGTGTTATGAGAACTTTTCTGAAGCCAGATTCTCTTGTAGTCCACATGAAACAACTCTGCCAACCTACCCCCGTGACATTTGATATAAAAGCCAAGATGTCACATATGTGAGACAACATCTGGTGCTGATGATGTGAATAAATGAACTATGAACTGGGCAGAGAACACCGGTATCACTATCATGAGACCTGCAGCAGGATGTGAACTCACATTTTCAGACATGAAAGGTTGTTTCATTCACCCACTTGACCATCCTACATCCTACTGATTGCTAGGAAAGGAAGCACAAGCCTACAGGAATTGTTCTGCAGTGATGGGTGGACACAGCTTTAAAAAGCTGCCTGAGAACTTTGCCAAAGGGTGGCCAAAATGACTTTCTCATTCCCCTGTTCCATCCATCATGCCACAGTGAGTGATGCCTCTGGAAATAACTCCCTTGGCCAAGCATAACAGTCACACCTGCCCAGCTGTTCTTGGTGGTCATGCTGTCTTAGGATAGGGTCCAAAGCCCACTGAAATAATTGGAAAAGGCCCTGTTGACTGTAGCAGATCTCTGGATCAAACCCTTAGTCCTTATTTCTACTAAATTAACTATGCAAACTGGCAGAAGATTTCCCTGCATCATTCGTGGTAGGCCATGGACCTTTGGGATTAATGGAGCAGATCTATAGTTCCATATTGTCAGAAATTTTATCCCATTGGTTTTTAGTAAGTGATGTCACTGCTCTCATCTTCCTCTGATGATGGATTTTTGGCAAAAACCCAGGAGATCTTTTAAGACTGAAGGGGCTACTCCCATCTTTCACATAGAAATGGGCTTCTGGAATTGAGTTGTTAATAGGTGAGCAGTCAGCACATTTCCAGTAGATGCAGTTGGTCAGTCTGAGTAATGAGTGAGAACATGAACTACAGAAAAGGGACATATGGGGAAAATCAGCCTGTAGTCCACTGTGAAGGGGAGATGAATTACTGCATGGTTGGGAAGTTGAAGAGGCAAATTTGTTTCTCATCCTTTTTAGAATAAATTAATGCAAAACTCTGATTCAAAGACAATTAAATGTTAACAATCACATGTTTCTCTCTATTTACCCCAAAAAAACTTTTGTTCTCTAAAGACAAACACCTCTAAAGGTAAACATCCTTTTTTACTCCCAAAGTCTTTTTTTTGTCCCAAAGTCATATTTCTTTGTGAAATTATTCTCCTGATACTCTTATCTTCAAAAACCAAGCTGAATACAGCCCACCTCAAGGATGTAACCTTGCAAAGACTTTGTAAAAGCACAGCAGAAAACAGAATGTGGGAGATGATACCCAGCAAGCAAGAAGGTGAAGTTCTTGCAGGACTGCTGGCACAAACCCCCTAGGGATAGCTCCCTGCAGTATGTGTTTCCAGTGGAACAGGTATTTTCAACAGGACTTTCCTTTTCTTCGTTCTTACTTGTATTTGACTATATCTTCAAGGAGAGTCATTTGAGTGGTTATCACAGGACAATACAACCCTTTTATTTTATTTATTTTTCTTGTCTGTTTTTTTACAGCCATAAAGGGAATTGTACAATGAAACAAAAATGACTGTGTGATGGAATTTATCTTAATTCACATTGGAACAGGTTTACTGTTCATGGGGAAATTGTCAAAAGCTATCAGATGATCTAGGAGCTTAAGATGTTTTTCAATAAGTTATTTCAGATCCGTTATGAAGATGGGGATGCAGAGGCTTAACTCTCATAGTCTGAAACAACACTAAGCAAGTGGACATTTGCACAAAGTCTCTTAGCTCTCTAGATAGCCATAAAATTCAGTTCAAGCAAGGAATGGAAATAGGCTGCAGTCTCTTAAATCACTGGGGCTACAGCTCTGTTAACTAACCTGCCAGAGGTCTGGTTCAAGTGCAGACCCCTAGTCGCTCTTTTGTTTAATGTTAAGATGGGCTTTGCCATAGTTTAGGCATGCTCCAAGTGGCACCTTACCCCTGGTAGTGCTATGGTGATGTTTGGGGTCTTAGGTAGACCAGGAATTGACCCCAACAGGCATTTCACATATGGCCATAGATGTGGATGTATAACATCAGCTGGTGTGTGCTTTGCTGGCCTGTTTTGTTTCTGAATATACAGGTAGTCTCAGATACTTTTGTGAAGCTTTTCCTTCAGTCAGAAATTTGTGTTTAGTTGCTATTCTGCCTTACATAGTGGAAGAAATCCTAACCACAAGCACTTAACTGGCACCATAGATTCAACACTTGTCAAACTGGATAGTTGGGAATGTGAAGTAAAGTATTCTCTGTCAAAAATTGCTATGAAGGAGGACTGTAGAGCAATTTCGCCACAATCTTAACTTTCTCTTGATAGAATACAGAAGTATTACTGGATCACATTTCTTTCTTCACAGTCTGTTTTAGAGCTCCACCTGGCAGTAAACACAGGGATTACTTCATTTAACACTATTAAAAAGAAGCAATGAATAGTTAATATGTGAAAGGTTGTCACCAACTGGAAGAATGTGTCCCGTTCATCATATCCAGAATTTTAGTTCCCCGGTAACACATCTAGATTTAAAACAGGAATTTTCTCAGGCTTGGATTTGAGACTAATTGTGAAAGAAGGGACAGAAAAGAGATGCAAACAGCTGTGGGAAGGAAAGCAGAGATAGGTGATGAGAGGATCATGAGTCACCAAAATAAACCACCTTGCACATATGTACTTGGGCTTACCCCAAAAGGCATAGAAAAGAAAAATGTGATGGAGGTTGAAGTGGTCGAGGGTGGTTTTCAGGCAAGATGTGTAGGAACCAACTCTGTGTAAGCTTAAGAAACAGGTGGGGTGACCAGTTTGTCACTAGGGGTCTGATAGAGGTGGGAGTGAACCCCAGCATGGGGAGGTGCATGAAGGACCAGAAAATGATGAGATTGTGCTGTTAAAAGCTAGAGAAAAGGATGCTGCAGCAGTGACAAGAGTGTCAGCTCAGTGAATGAGTAAGGAAGTCAATTTTGAGAAATAATGAGCCACAGGGATTGTCTGACATCTGAACAATACACTTTTTTTTTAGAAAAAAAAATACGTGTGATGTGTAGGAAGTACAGTTCACTGAAAATTTATTAATTAGGCCATATACAGGGGAAAAGTTATGGCTTCTGATTTCAGACCAGAGGCAGAAACTCAGGCAGAAATTCAGCTTTGGAAAGAGGAACAGGAACACTAAAAGCAGAAAACCCTTGAGATGCTGCAGTTAAAGTACATCAGCCACGGGAGGGCAGCCCAGGCTTGCTCTTGGCAGCTCCTGCTCTGCTCAAGGCAGCCTGCAGCAAACTTAACTGTGCTGCTAGCTGTGCCCAGAAGTGAATCCTACAGAGCGTGACAGGTCTCCTTTCCTCTGGTCTCACTCTCCTTGTCTGGGTAAAATACCAAGTGTGGTATTTTGGCTGTGAGTGTGGAAGGGGACGAGGAGGTAGAATTCTCTGCACACATACTGAGCCCATCATGAGAGGTTTTCTGGTTTTGAAAAAATTCTGTTAAAAAATGAGGTATTGGTGACTAAGTGCTGCTTTGGGATGAGAAGAATAACTGCAAAATATGATTGTTATTCTCTTTACAAATGTTATTGAGGAAAACTTGATTTCAAGTTGTACTTCTTTCCTAAAATTCCTCTCTTCTTGTTCTCTCTCATTCAGTGTCCAAGCAAAACCTACGATCCGCTCATAAAGTCTACCAGAGACTTCCCTGATGAAGTCATTAGCTTCATTAGGCGGCACCCACTGATGTACAAATCAGTTTACCCAGTGACGGGAGCACCGGTGTTCACGCGGATCAACGTGGACTATCGTCTCACTCAGATTGTGGTGGACCACGTCATGGCAGAGGACGGGCAATATGATGTCATTTTCCTAGGAACAGGTATGAGAGAGAACTTCCAGTGTCATTCTGCACAAACCCCATCCTTTTAGAGCACCTTTAGTCAGTAGGTCCATAATAAAACTCCAGATTAATATATTTTTCCTATGCATACAGCTTCAGGAAGCATATAGGTGCTTCTGGCTCTGGTCCAGGTCTCCATGCAAATGCTTACATTAAATTAATTTGTCAGTTCAAGATATCACTGCTGTTGGGATTTTAGTACCTTCTGCCACCTAGGTGATAAAACATTTAGGGGTCAGAGTACCTGAACTTTCTTACCCTCCAAGTACTACTCAGTACCTGTCTTTACATAACATGGTAGTCTTGTTTCCTGCTGAAGGCACATCAATAAAACTATTAAAAGAAAAGAAATTACCTTTATAGCTTCAAGGAGGACTTCGTATTATCAGTCTGACAGGGTGCTTCAGCATTTTATCTCATGTGATGCTGAACAGTTAAGAAGAATTTCAAATTGAGCCTAAGGCAACAATTCAATTCCACTCAACTAATTTTAAAGATACAAATTAGCAACATGATAGCTCCAAACGTGACAAGCAGGATTGAACAGAGAGAGGTCAAGCTATTCTGTCAGGGAAAAAACTGCTTTGCTGTTTTTCTATGGATAATTATGTATCTATTTACATTTTTATAATAGATAAATGCCTTAAGGAAAAGGTCTACTTTTCCCATAGTAATTAAATTTAGAATTACTGGATGATTTACCCTACAGCAAGGTATGCTAAGTAGTATGAATATACCTATTCATAACGTTTCTGAAGTAATGTTACTCCACTGGGGTTTTTTGTTCTTATTCCCTAATTCAACATTCTCTCACTCTCATTCTGTATAGGTCTTATAAAGCACTTTTCACTGAGTGCTTCAGTAAGGAGGTCATTGCCATTATCTCCATCTCAAGGAAGGTGAAACTGAGGTACATAGAGGTGGCAATTTTTATCCAAGTACAGTAGGTGAGCTATTGCCATGAGCTGCAAGGAAATTAAGATTTCAGTTCAAATCCTATCCCAGTGCTATTGGATTGCCCAGCATTTTATCTGGCCTATGAGCAAATTTTGTCATATAGCACAATTTGATATATGTGGATATTCTGAAGTAATTTGAGGAAAGGAGTGACTTGTCAGAGAGCATCATCTCTTGTAACATCTGGGTTGTCTCATCCCTGAAGAGTTTTCTATCTGTGTTACCATACACAGGAGTCTAGAGTTAGCCTCTCTCTCAGAACTTCTATGTCTTTCAGCAAAATTGGTTTCACAACCTTTGTCTTCCAAAAAAAGACAATGTCACAGACCCTCTGTGATCCCAAGTTAGTACAGTGGTATCAGAGAAAAAAGCACAGTTTCATTAAAAAAGACCATTGAAGTGCTGTTTTCTTCTCCGCTGGCTGACAAGTCTGGGAATGAGCTTTAGGAATGATGATGGAAAATCCTTGTTGCTTTGTGAGAGCAATATTAATATAGTCAACAAAGTAAAAGGAACTCATTCCCAAACTGTGTGATGCCTAGGATTTGAGAGTGCTCACTGAAACCTACTTATCTTCTCAGACAGCTAAATTACAAATTGCTTTTTCTCACTCTTACCAGAAGAGTTCACTTGTAAAAATGTACAAAATAGTCTTTTAGTGGCTGTAGAGGTTGCTTTCAGATGTTTGCTGTCCTCCATTTTGAAGTTTTTCATAGAAATAAATCTGTATTGAAAGACCAGCAGTCGAGTACTCTGAGGTTAGCTGTTCCTACCTGGCACTAAGACAAACACTTCAAGTGTAAGTAGTCAGGTTTAGAGGTGTCAAGGCCGGCAGTTACCATGCAGTCACTAGATGGCACTCCATAATATGCAAACATTTATTTTTCTGCAATGCCTTCCTTAAACATGATTTTCTTTTCTGTAAGTGCATGGTTTTGTTCTATTTTGTCCTCTAAACTCATTGTAAGGAAAGAAATAAATGATAAAATTCCAATTATATAGAGAGACTGAATAAGAATATAAAAAATAACCCAGGAGATGTTGAACATCAGAAGATCAGTAGCTTATTATATGTTTGAATGTACACAACCAGCTTGTACATGTGCAGGCTTTTGCAGTTATGTCAAACAAACTCTGAAAAAAAGCTCTAATTCATGAGGGAAACTGTAATAATTTGGCTTTGATTGGTAATATGAACTTCAGTAGTTTGGGAAAAGAAGAATGAAAATCTCATTCATTCCCTTATAGTGTATTATTTTTCATTATTTTGATATTATGCATAGAGTTTAGGACTAAGCTGCACTGCGTCATTCCCACATCCCAGCACCCAACCCACTTCTTCTGAGCAATTTCTGAGTTCTTTTTAAGGCTGTTCAAGGTTCACTAATGTGTAATAATCTGACATGAAATGAGCAGCTATTTTTTTCACCAAGCAAGAATTCATGTTAAAACTGATGAATAGATTTAACTTAAAAAAATTCTCTAGATTACTCCAAAGGATTAATGAGTAAATTAAGATTTTGATGCTGAATTATGGTTTGTTTTTATTTTTTAAAAATTCCTTAAATGAAAAAATAAATTTTAAAAGTACATTGCTTAATTCCTTGCATCAGAATGAAGCTTACTTCTGATTAAGGAGCTATGCTGGAAACAAATGAATTCTATAAAAGAGAGGAAATAATTTTTTGCCAATTTAGTTCCCTGAGCTGGATCTCTTTGGGGTCAGATGGGGCCCAGTTCTGGCTCAGGGAAATGTGTAGAAACTCATAGCTGGCAGCATGGCCATGCTTGTCTGTGTTTGTGTGTTTGTGTAGCAGGAGAGTTGGACCATCCCTGCCAGGAGCAGCCTGTGACTGTGTTGGCTCAGCCATAGAGTGAAACCATAAATGCACTGTATGGAGAGCTCTGCAGGCAGCAGTGGATGCAGTGGGGATAGATGTGGTTGGAAAGACACATCCCTCGTGGATTAGCTTTATCCACAGGGCTGGAAACGGAGTGGTCCATGCATATGAATGTAAAAGCCACATACCTGTGGGTTTTACATGAGGCACATTTGTTTCAGATGTAGGCACAGTCCTGAAGGTTGTGAGTATCACAAAAGAGAAGTGGACCAAGGAGGAGGTGGTCCTGGAAGAGCTGCAGGTATTCAAGGTAAGCAATGATACAACATCAATTAAATATTATTCAGGGGACTTCGTGGCCCAAACTGGCTTTGTCAGTCTGGTTGTTTGTTTACTGGAACATGTTCAAGTTTCCAGAGGGACACTATGTAAATTTTTAAATGCCTTGGTACTCTCTGGGCAAGTCAATTGAAAAAGGTCCAAAACCAAACAGACCGTGATTTTTCAAACCCGTAGAAAGTCTCATTTAGCCTGCTTTGTTCTAGTTTAAAATCTTATATGAGCATTTTTTTATTATTTATACATGTTAAAATAGTAGTATTGTATTTTTAATGTAAAATTTTCTATGACCCAATTGGCATTTGGCAGTATTCTACGTACAATAAATTTTTTTAAAATACAAACATACAAAATTCCATGGGTGCAGAGAAATCCTTTAAAATAGCAACATTGGGAGTTGAAAACATAAGGAAAATAAGAAGTTAGTTTTGATTATCACTGTGCTTTAATGTACTGGGGAAGGGTGACTCAGTATTTTTTACCATTTCAATTTGGTTATTCTGTAACTGGAACCCTGCTAACACAAATTATTTCTTCATAAATACAGCTTGTAAAAAGCCCAAGATTCTTTTTGTTGCACAGGAACAATTTCTGACTAATTTCAGTGCTGGTAAAGGAGCTGACATCAACATACTTTTACATCAGAAAAATGGAAACCTTTGTCTTCCCTAATGATTTTGTTTTTCATTTATTAGTTTCTTCTTAGTTCTTTGCATTCTCACTTTGCTTTCTTCTCATGCTGCACAGCTCTTCAGTTTTCACTCTGCTTTTCCATCAAAGTTCGTCTTTATCCATGACATTTTGATGACTTTCTCACACATCCTCTCTCCTATGTGCTGTACAGCCCAAATTTATGCCATACTGAATAAATTTTGGGAACTTTTCCAAGTGTAAGCACAGGATCATTAAAAATTATTTCAAAGAGTTCATTTCTTCATATGCCTTTTGATACGTCATGGTATGATGAAACTTTGATTTAAAGGCTCTATATGTCCTCTTCCCACTGTCTTGGACACCAATTATAAATATCACTCAGAAAATACCAAGATTACTCCGTGGCCTGCCAAATAATGAGCAGTTCCTGTATGCACACTAATTTGTTGCATTCTTAGAACATAACGTCAAGGGAAAGCGTGCCATATCATATTTAAGACAAAAAAGAGGTAATTTTTTTTCTACTCAGCAGACATTCCTTCACATTTTTATTGGTAACATTTATAACTGCTACCCCTATGTTTTTGAATCCAGAAAATTGAAGGGCTGAAAAAACATGCTTTATTTCCTCAAACTGCATTAATATTAAACAATAGGCTTAGATTAATCTTCTGCTGGGTCATAGATAATACCCTGAGCTTTATGCTGTTTTTACATCAATCATAGGCAAAAATTTCACTGTCTCTCATAGCCATGAAATACATCCTGGTGTAGAGATCTGCCTATGTATCCCTTAAATGGCAACTAAGCCTTTCAAAAGCAAATGCTTAATACGAACTAAAGTTGATATGAAGGCTCATTGCCCAGGATGGGGTAGACAGAAAACTCTGAGTATTAAAGCTAATTCCCTCCTTCCAGCTGGGGAAATTTATGGGAGTTCTTTTTGGAAGCACGAATTTCTTGACTTTCTGTTGTTTGAGGGTTTTATTAATATTTGTCTAAACCATGCAAATGAACCTATAATTTTATTTGCTTATTATATGTTGAGTTTTGCTCTCTTTTTCACTAAGAGCAGGGAATTTGTAAACTAATATACCTTGCTGTTTTATTTTTCAGCATCCTTCAGTTATCTCAACCATGGAGATTTCTCAGAAACAGGTAATCATAATCTTGTTTAACTACTGGAGGATATGAGTTGCACTGAACACCTATTTTCATGTGACGCCTGTTGCTTAGTGGCCAAACTTTCTATGGATAGCTCGTAAAATGTAACTGGAAGGAAGGAGATATGTTTGAAATTGTTTGCCTGCTTAATTCCTATTTGCTTACAAACAGTAATTTGTGTACCCAGGCTGGTAATTATTCAGGGAAACAAACCTTTAGTCATATGGTAGTGGGATTTGTAAGTGAAGCCAGTGCACATTCTTTTTCCAGCCTCCAGAAATACTTGTCTCTTTACAATCTAGTAATAAATTATTATTACTATTTTTGTTTTTATTTTTATTAGTAGTCAGGAGAGATCAGGGCCTCACTGCGCTAAAATTTGTACACACACAACCAGTCCCCCTCCTCTAAAATTGCAGCCTGAATCTGGGTGGTCCAACCCTGGCAGCAGAGGAGCCAGTCCCAGTGCGGTATCTCCTGATGGAAAACGGTTTTATGGCAGCTCCAAGCTCTGTGATGGCTCCGTGCATGTTCAGGAGGCAGTGTGACACCAGAGCCACCCCTCCCTGACCCGCTGAAGTGGCCAGAGCAGCTCTGGCACAACACAGCTCACTCACACGGGAGGAGGTATTTTGCCTTTCAGGCACGCACAGCACAGCTGGGTCCCATCTCCCATGAAAAAAGGTGGCAGGCCAGATGGAAGTGTTGCATGAGCCAGCTCCAGCTTGGACCACCCTTGGCTCCACAGGCAATCCACTCACACACTGGGGACAGGGGAGTAACCTTATCTCCATCCTACATCAGGATCAGAAGCAGAACATGAAGTTTTTTCACACAAGGTCACCCCTAGTTCCCAGATCATTAACATCATGACTATGCAGCCCCTCGTTTTTAAACGTGTTATTAAGCCATTCTTTCCATGATTTGCTTCTGATCTTTTGCTACAGCACACATCTAAAGGTGTGAGGGTGTTGAGTGCTGGTGTCTTTCCAGGACTGCAGTCCCCTTTCCTCTCTGCTGTATTGCTGGGATGGATGGGTACTGGCCAGTTCACACTGTGCCCTGAGAAACATTTTACACTAAAGGAAGAATTTTTCCCTTGTTTTACAAAATTTGGGGTAAAGTCTGCAACTGTGGCACTAAAGAAGGGAACTTTTTACACTGGCTACTTGGAGAACATTCCTAATTAATTTGCTTTGCCTGATTTGCAGCAACAATTGTACATTGGTTCCAGGGATGGATTGGTTCAGCTCTCTCTGCACAGATGTCACACGTATGGGAAGGCTTGTGCAGACTGCTGCCTTGCCAGAGACCCATACTGTGCCTGGGATGGAAACTCTTGTTCCAGATATGCCCCTACTTCTAAAAGGTAAGAAAAAAACATGATGTGCTGTGAAAGATCTTGCTGCTTGCAAGAATTTTAGATGTTCCAATTCATAACTTGTTGCCTTTTTACTTAGCATATCATTTGCCTTAAAATGTGATCATACTCTGGCCGTGTTTCACATTTCTGCTCAAAGAGCTGTGAAGACAACATAGCTTTGTTTAAGTGTGTGTGACAGTAACTTGGCTACTGCAGCTAACATCATAAATCCATCACTTTCCCTTTTTATGCTGAATGTTTTAAGGCACAAGATGCTCAGATGGAGGTCCAGGTTGTGGCTAACTCTGCCCGAGAGGCAAGAGCCTCTCTTAAGCTGCTGACTTTTTCATAGTAGTTAGAAAGCAGAGTTTAACATAGCATCCCAGAGTGGTCAATAATAAAATATATTTAATTCCCTGACCCAACCCAACAATTATATTTGTGGTCTAGCCATGAGAGGGAGACAGAGATTTAAGTACCATGATTTGACCACATTGGCAGCAGTCTTTCTACAGTGAAAGAACCTTCATCTGAATTTTCTGTACCCACTAGCTAGGACAGCACCTTGGATCTGGATGGAGGGAGAGCACACTGCAGGGTCTAGCAGCACAGCGCCTAAGCTGTTAGATGTGTCTCCTGAAGTTTATGGCTGATTTTGTTAGAGCCAGAGTCCTTCACAGCCTCTTCATTCCTCTTTGGACAAGGTCCTCCTGACCGTAATTCTTGCAGTGGGGTTGCAGTTTGAGCTCAGGTTCTGGAATGACACTTGCTACCTTAGGGGTCACAGGGCTGGGTCCTCAGCCATTGAAGTTAATGACTCATAAGTTATCATGTCATGGTGTCAAGAAACTTTATGTGTTCTCCCTCATAGCCAAAGCAAACTAAATTCAGAGAAGCATAAATGAAAGGAGAAAAGCAAGTGTTCAGGCTCACTGCAAAGTCAGTGACACGTGAGGCTTGCTGAAGCCTGGGGTGGGCTGGGACACGGAGATCGATGGTCCGTGCTTTTTCACAGATGTGCAGTTTGGAGGGAAGGCCAAAAGTCTGTGTCTCCAAAACAAAGGATGGGTGACTGGCCCTGGGAATCTTGCAGATGAGTTACTTGAATGTTTTCCTTCAGTGTTGAGGGCTGTGCTTCCAGCACGTCTACAGCTTTTGCTCAGTGGACAGATCGGCCCTGGCAACCTGCTCTCCTTCCAAGGCGTTGCTCTGCACACGGGAGATGCCACTGCTGAAACAGTTCTTTCCTGGGTGTCCAATTCTTCTGCTGAAAAATGGGAAAAGTTTCCATTTTTTTCATAGCTCTTGTGAGATAAATGCAATCATACACAGAGGAATAGTTTACTTTCTTTTTAGTGCTATTACACTGAAATGACAGTAAATCATGGTGAGTTCATGCAACACCCAGAGATTGGCAGGCAAGTTAGTAGATCATCTCAGACCATTGCCTTTTGTTTTTTTCAGTCCACAAAGATGAAAGATAACCGGATTTGTCAATTGTTTGTTAACAAACTGAAATACACGCTCTTCTCTCTTCATTTTAAGAATTGGTTTATTAGTTAGTATTACCTTGGGCTAGTACTGAGCTTTATTTTTAATATCACCTGTTGAACTTCAGATCTCTTTTATGATCTACAACATGAAATGTTTTTAGGTATTTGCAACACAGTCCACCCCACCAGGAGACCTGTGGTTCTAAAGCAAGTTTAGACACTCTTTCTGTCACTGTATTACACACACTTTGTTTTAGGCAGATACTTTTCTCTCGCTTTTTCTCTTTCCCCTCCCAAATCAAATTTGGTTTTCCCAAATCACAGACTCTTCTCTTGATGTCAGTTGTACAAAACTCTCTAGGCCACATGCTGCTTTGAGGGTGAGACTGGTTTTAGTTAAGACTGTAATTGTTAGCAGTAGGATGAGAGCAATGCAAGTCCACATCTGCTGAGCTCCTCTGTATTTTGTTGTTGCATTCCAGCAATTATGTCTGAAGTGTTACAAGTTTGCATGCTCTTCCCATAGGCGAGCCAGAAGGCAGGATGTCAAGTATGGAGACCCAGTTGCACAGTGCTGGGATGTGGAAGACAGTGAGTATTTTTCACTTTTCTTGGTCTTTTGTCACTTAAGCAGCAGATTTTGCTGTGAGGGTCTCTGTCTACAAAAACTTGCTAAGCTAAACAGAACAGTTGCTTTTGGCACACTCCATATCCATTATCCCATAGTTAAATTTTCAGAGCTGGGGCTGCTAAGGGACAGCCAGGATGGGATTTCACCCTTGCATCCCTTATAAGCAATCCTGCCCAGTACTCACACCAGGCAGGGAGATATGCCCCTGACACCAAAACATCACACATGTCCCTGAAAGTAGCTCATGGGATACACGTGATGTTCCATCCAGAAACAGGGCAGCAAATCCCACAAGGAAGCTTGCAGGGCTGGGCAGGGAGCATGCCATCTCTTCTCTGCCACTCAGGCCCCAAGGCTGATATGCAGCTGCCAAACCAGCCCCTTCCCCTTCCCACAGCTACTTAAATACTCCTGTTATTAACAGGAACCTACCCCCTTCTCCCTGCCCTCTTCCCCTCCCTTTCCCACTCCCTCTTTTCAGATGCCAAAGGGTCTGGCTGCTCCTCTGGCATCTGCAGCCCTTCTCTCTCAGCGAGCACTGTCAGTATGAAACCCTGTGGTTACACAGCAATCTCTGTGGCAGCATAAAATAAATGAGTAGCATTCAGACCCAAGCATGGCTTTGTCTGGGGTTCTTCTAGCTGCTTATTAAAGTGAACAGTCCAGACAAAACAGTATTGATTGTATCACCACGTTGAACACTGGCTTTGGGACAAGCCATCCCTTCCCACTGATCTCCGGTTATTCTGTGCCGCTGCGGTGCTGGGTGCCTGCTGCAGACCTCAGTGGGAGGCAGTGCAGAAATCAGAGCTGCTTGCCACAGGATCAAAGCCTCAAGTCTGTTGTACAGTGTAGAGGGCTCTGATTGTACGTGTGTGCTTGCAGACATAGTTAAAAAGTCAGGGTAAGATCTCATTTCCATCAAAGTCAATGACAAAACTCTGTTCATCCCAAGGGCCAGAATTTCCTTGCTTGCTGCTTGCCATGACTCTCCAAACACTGATATCTGAGACTGTGCAAAGCTCAGGGTTATAGAAACCCCAGCAGAAAGGCTGAAAGTGTCACATTTTCCTGGAAGCATAGATACTGGAAGAGTTAGCTTTAGTAGACAAACCTACAGTCTCATAGCACAAAAATTGGTATTAATTCTTTGCCCTGACATAGATAAAATAGCAATTTTATCCACCTGGGAGTGATTCCTGTGTGCTGTAAACCCATGAAGCTGACCTTTGTCACTCCAGGCTCTTGGCTTATTTAGGCCATTTGCTATAATTAGTAATATTATGGCCCCCAAACTTATTTAAATTCAGTGCTCTGCTGTGTGTGGTTCTCTCCCACACTTTGTTGGCTGAAAGAAGTTGTTTGGCTCTACGGAAATCTTAGTGGCACAGGGAAATAATGCAGAGATCTCAACTTTCTGTAGATCTCATACAGGTACTTGTTAAATTGAAAGCATGTTCCAAAATTGTTTTAATTTTGAAATGGAGCTAACTTTTGAGTCAGGAGACACCATTTCTTTCACCTTCCATTCTGTTATTCACGGGGCATAAGAAACAGCTTTAGTCTCTTGCTAAGGTAGATAAGACACAGATGAGACAGACTAGAAAGAAAAATGAAGATGCAGAGATTAAAAATTACGCAGTCAGAGTTACAGAAGACCAAGGAAGGATTTCAGACCTCCTCATGGCTCCTTCAGTGCTTGCTCTGAAACATACACTGAAGGGAGGCAAACTTGAGTTTATTTTATCCCTGTGACTCCTTTGGGTGAACAAACCAGACCATACAATCTAACTTCAGCAGATTTAGCTCAGGTTTAGTAGTTGCATTACTTAAAGGAAAAATACAGGTCAGATTTTAAATTCCTCATAGGTGAAAGCCCCAACTTTAAAATGGAGCAAGCTCATGATACAGATTTTATTGACCTCTTTAAAAACCAGTTGCACTGAAGGAAGGTTAGCAGCCGCCTCTAAATCCTTATAGTTATAGTTTAAGCTAAAAGTGAAGTTTCCTTTTGTGTTTTTATAATTCACTCACTCTTTTAGCATCTGTTCCGAATCAGGCTGTTTTCCCATTGCTTTAAAAAGCAGGTCAGGGTTAATCTCCTGTACCATGTTTGCTTTCCAGGCATTAGTCATGAAACTGCTGATGAAAAGGTGATTTTTGGCATTGAATTTAATTCAACTTTTCTGGAATGTACTCCTAAGTCCCAGCAAGCCTCTATTAGGTGGTATGTTCAGCGCTCTGGAGAAGAACATCGAGAAGAGGTAAGTTATAATCATCAAGGCAGGTTTCCTCCATAGAGAATTCAGCTGAGCACTGAGAGGCAGGAATTACTGGGACTAGTTGATGTTTTACTTTTCCCTGCCTCACCTTAGGTATCACATAGCATTCTGCTATCACCATTTGGGGCGTGCAGTGGGGAAGAGAGCAGCCATTTGCACTGTATCATAAGCTTATTTTGATATTTATTTTGACTTACCTGCTCATCCTATTAAAAAAAAATTAAAAAGGGAGATAATATAGATCAGTGATGAAAAGTCAAAGCAGTTTTGTCCCATAATTAACACATCTGCTTCTGTAGGCAAAAGTATGATCATAACCCTATCTGTCAATAAAATCTCAGCTCTGTTTAGTGTCTCATGGTTTTCCCTTACCATGTTAAGCAGTACAGCTAAGAATTAAATGTATGGTTTGCTGCTTCTCTCCATCTCTCCCCAGAGGAGGAATGGTCTGTGTGGTTAAAAGGCTTTTTATTTGCTTTTTTCTTGTTAGTGGAGTTTGAGATTTTTTGCTTAAATGGCACTCTGCACTGATGCAGAGAATTCAGGTTAAGGATTGCTCCTTTCATCTGGTGTAGAAAGCAGTGAGATTTGTGATGGCCCTTAATTCCTTTGAGATGCAGCTTTGGGGTCCTCACTGATGGAGAAGCTCTGGAGAAGCCTCCAGGTTGCTGCAAACCCCCTGCACAATTTGCTGATGATTCCTCTCTAATCTAGTGACAAAGGGGCTCTCCAACATGACTAAAAGGTCAGTGTCCTGGGACTGGTTTGGACTGGGTTTGTGAGTGAGTTTCAAACCTCAGGAGTTTTCATAGCCTTTCTCTTACATGAGTGATTTTGTGTCTGAGGCCAAGTCCTGCTGTGATGGCAACCATGGCAACAGGGAAAGAGAAGGGAAATGAGCTGCCCTTTCAAAGGATCTGGTCCCAGGTGCTAAATACGCTTTTCTGTTAAATGTTCATCCAAGTCAGAAGTTAGTTAAAATGACAGGAACTATCAAACATACAACAGATCTTCCACTTTCAGTGATAATTCATCCTGTGAGACTTCCTGAGTGCAGAGAACGTTCTGGTCCTTTCCAAAGGCTGGGGAGACTCAGGCCAGGGCAGGTGTCTTTGAGAGAATCATCTCTGGCTGAGATGTGACACATGGTAGTCAGCCCAGAGTTTCAGCCCTGGTTGTGTCTTGGCTCAGAAACCCAGAGTTAGGGGATACTTCTGATTCCCTACCAGATAAGACAAAAACCTACAAGGCTGTATATTGACTACAAAACTTCAGTACTTTTAATTTATTCCACTTCTCTTACACTTATTTTGGATTGATGAAACTTTTTTCCTCTGCTGGGGGAAAAAAAAAGCTTAGTTAATTTTAAGACAGGTGCATTAACACCAAAAGAAAGAGATTACTACTTTGAAATAATACCTGTAACCCCCATTATAGCCCATACGTGGGGAAAAAAAAAAGTCTTCTGATCAGATGGACAAGCACCTTCCCAGCCACAGGAGGCTGAAATGCACACCCAGCTAAAAATGTATTGGAATTTAAAGACCTACAGTCATTCATTTTACTGAAATGGAGTTACCTTTACTCTCCTGTACAGGAGACTCTGCTTACCTTCCCTAAGGCAGTAGTTTGTAAATGATACTTGATCAGGGAAACAAGTAAAGTACTTTCTTAATCCTTACTCTGTGTTTAAGACTAATTTTAAAGTAAATTTAAGCAGATAGTTAAAAGGTTTCTGACTTGGAGGACAGGGGGAGGGCTGTTTGTTACTGTTTTTCTGTTCTTGTGTGTGTGGTTTTTTGGTTTTTTTCTGAATGAGAAGTTATGTCAAGTTTTGAGAAGACTCAATCATTTTAAAAACAATGTATTGCAGCTATACCATGAGCTACAAACTTTGCGTAAATGAGCCAGTTCCTTGTGTAGAACATAATATTTCTATATCATAATAGATTACACTTTCAAGACTTAAAAGCCTCTTTTGAAGGGCAGCTTTTGAGTCTTTATCTGTGCCAATTTAAGCAAAAAGATATTATCAGTTGATTTTCTCATAAATCACAGGTTCAGCTAGGCCTCTGAAGGTCATGAAACCAAACTCAAGCTGTCTTTCATGTTTGATTGCAGAACAAACTGCAGGTCAAACCAACTTTTGAGCAAATTTATGGCATACTAATGTGTATAGCATGGCCTAAATTTAGGCTATGCTCTTTCTTGACGCACTTTGAATTTCCAAGAGGTTTCTTGTGGCAGTGGCCTGGCCCCCTTACTTGTTCTGAGCCAAATGCCACTTACCCAGACCTGGTGATGTTCGATACTGCCCAGCATGCCAAGGATGTTCACGTTGGGAGGGAGTTAGGGAATGTGTGCACATGTGTGGTGGCATTAGAAGCCCCAGCAAACACACAGAATTCATCTTAGCACATTAACAGAAATGTTTACTGGGCTTACTCTGTGTACACAGTCTGACATTTGTTTGCATGAGAAAAGTAAATCTTTTCTAAAAGGCTGGATTAACCTCTGAGGCAAATTTAGTAGAAAATTTGAAGGAGACATGTGCACAGATTTTCTACAATATGAATGTTAAAAGTAGGCAAAGAGCTTTTGCCACACAGTGCCTAAAGCCACAACAGTGCCTCTGTGATCTAGTTTTTGTAAAAATTAGCTCTTGGGGTGGTTTGGGGTGGTTTGGGGGGGGTGTTGGGCCTTTGGGAGGGGGTTTAAGTTGTTGGTTTTTGGGGTTTTTTTTTTCCAGTCTGAAGATAATAGCCTATAGAAATGCATATGCACACACTGATGATTAGATTAGGTCACTTAAAGATAATGTATAAGTTTTGTTTGAAGCTTGCCAGAAAATTCTAATAATAACAATTTCTAATATTTTGACCCAGCTTAGTTTCAGGATCCTAAGAAATTGAACTCCTGAACAAACTAGTTTTTTATATATTTTATTGCTAGATACCATTTTTGAAGAAACAAAAAAAGGTTTTTGTTTATATTTTAAGATAACTATATTAATGTAGAAATTACATGTTTTCAAATGTGTAAAGTTAAATTCCATTTATGGATCCCTAAATGATTGACCAGGTCTGTAGAGATGCTGAACAATCATTCCTCCTATTTGATGGAATAAGTGTGAAGTGGTTAAAATGTTAATCCCTTGATAATTTGCAGATCCAAAAATTGAGGTTTCCAGGTTTTTTAACTTGACTTACCAGTGAAAATGAATTCATCAATATGAAAACCTGATTGGAGACCTTCCTAGAAAATCCAAAGAGCAGAGTAATTGACTTTCTTTTCAAAATACGTCAATTTGACAAAAATACCATATGTGACAGAAACAGTGAGGTCATATTTAATGTATAGCTTGATCTTTGCTCAACCAATTCATTACCATAACTTTTCCCATTGCAATTATATTTTCTGCTCTCTCTGTCTCCCTTCCTGCAGCAGATTTCTCAAATAACACTGTGCATTCTTTTAGGGCATGTCTTAGCAGTGTAACTTATTGTGATGACGATACCATGCTTTGCAAATGACTCCATGCACCTGGAACTTAGGTTACGGACTTTTAGTTCCAGGGCTGGAACTGTAATGTCTCAGCAAGTCTTTAAACTTGGCTTTACAAAGAGATGGCTTTGCACTGTCCCAGACATGCACTGCAGCTTCCTGAGGGAAGGGAAAGGGCAAAGTCCAGACTAGATGGGAAGCATTTGGTGCAGCAGGATGTCCCTGACATTTCACCCTTAAGGTCATGGTTCAGAATGTGACTTCCAGGCAGAGCAACCTGTGGGGAGGGACAGGATCTCCTGTGGTACAGAAGCTGTCACCAGGTCATTTTGCTGCCAGTGGGAGTACATTTCCCTGTAGTTCAGGGCTCTTTTAAGGTCAGGAGTCAAATATCTAGTGCTTTTGTGGTTAGTGTTGCTCACGCAATTGATCATGTTTGTTCCTGTGCGTGCGGCGTTAGTCACTGGGATGACGAAAAGTGTTTCAGTGCCTGGAGTTCATAAAAAACTCAGGGGGCGTCATCTGTTCATAGTGTCTTAAACTGCTGAAGCTCTCTGAAGCTTTAAACAGATACTAGTTATTTCTCAAGAAAAAGTCCTGTGTTATTTTATGTATATAATAAGTGTCAGGACTGCAAAAAGTGAGTGTGTGGCTCCCTACAAAGGCATTAGTTTTGGTGCCTTGTTGCTCTGAAAAGCATCAGCAGCTCTGCTTTAGGCTGCACTTCACCCCGAGTCTCCTGTGGCTCCCGATCTGCCAAGCTGCCACCCCAGCAGCAGGGGACAGAACAAACCATATGGTCTGAAGTGACAGAATAGGTGCAGACCACTTTTAAGTTTCTCCTTTCTGCTCTGCTCACACCTGGCGGTGAAAATAAATCCACCAAAATTCATGGTGACATTCCAGTTTCTCCTTCACCCTTTCCACGTTCCTGCCCCACAGCTCAGACTATGTTTCCCTGTTGGACGAAGCATAAGGACTATCTGATATTTTGAGCTGGACCCACTTTTGGACAGGACATTTTACAAGGCACACAGCATTGCAACCCAGTTCCCCCATCAGAGCAGGGAGATGTTTTTTCATTCCATATTTTAGGCATTTTTTTTCAGTTTATCCAAGACATAAGTTTCCATATATTTTTGCATCTGGAGGTTTTTGCATCATTATGGCAACTTTCTTTGTTATAAACATCTGGCCTAGCAGAATCTTAAGAAAAAAGGCCATAGATTCAGTGCCAGCCCTGAAATCTAAGAGTTGGGTGATGGCTGAATAAGGCAGAAGATGCACAGCAAGGACTGAATTCCAGTAGTACCTTCTGTCAGGGGAGTGTAATTTGATGTTTGAATCTTTAGGTCAATGAGAAAGAAAGTCAAGAGAGTTGGGAAAAAGAAAAATATATTGATTTTGCAGCCTAAGGACTACTTACAGTTCTCATGCTTTCATTCTTTTTTTTATTATATAACTAATTGCATTTTTTTTACCTTGAGTGCCTTAAGTCAGACAAATACTTTCGACAGTTTCATGGGGAAAGAAGAGAACTAACTCTGAACTGGGTGACATTTCTGATTTGATTTGGATATATTGGAGGAGTGACAGGAATAGAGTAGTTTAAGGTTTAGTCTCAGAGTAAGCAGTAAACTTCACCTTGAAGCTAATAGGAATCATGCATTTCCATAATGACATTGTATCAGCAACATGTTCTTCATTTTTCCTGAGGCTGTTGGTAAATAAAAAAAGATGTTAAAAAAAAAAAAAAAGAAATTAACTCTACAGCTGTGTTGTAGTTAAATTATTATTTTCCCATACGAGAGAAACAGTCATGTGTAACAATAATGTCAGAAAAACCCTAGAGTGATCTTTATTTCCAGTCAAATTATGAGGATGTAAAAGAGAACAATAGAAAAACAAAGATGAATGTGAATTATCTGCAAATGTTCCTCATTTTCTTTTCTCCCTCTCTCAATTTGTTCAGGGGTTGCAGCTAACCCATGATTAGTCCAGCTTTACCTCTAACATTTTTTCACATGTTGATTAATGAGGAAAGGCAGGCTTTGAAGCCACTTTCTTCTCCCAGACAGGTGCAGTGTTTTAACTGTGAAAGAGTTGACATGTGAATTATTTGTAAAGAGGGAGCCATCTAAACACATCATTAGCAAAGGACAAAAAGCATTGACCTAACCTGGTGCCACAGCACTTTCAAATCCTTGGTGTTTTCCAACTTACTGATTGCTTAAAGATTTGCCCTCATTATTGGCAGTACTTATTTTTTTCTCCATTGTTAAATTCAGGTTGTGAAAATCAAGTGTTAGATTTGCATGGGGATCTTTTCCCTTTGTTATACATTGCCAGTATCTATGGCATGTGCCATAATTCAGGTAATGTAATTTTTGGAAATCTTACATGCTTCTCATAAAGGATGAAGGTACAATTTGTTGATACAATCTCGTCAAAAATCTGCTCCCACTTCAGTAAGAAAAGAAAGCTATTGGTAATCAATTACTTCATTTTTTGTGATTTTTAAATTGTTTCCTATGGAACAAAACTATGTTTCTCCTCTTAAAGTTTTATTGTACGCTCAAATTTAAGGACATGTCAGCAAGCTTCTGTAAATTTAAGTATGTGTATTTCTGAATTGTTAAATCCTATTTAGAAATATTTTAGAAGAGTTACTGATTTTGACATGGTGGGGGGTGAAACAGTTGAACAAAATAAAATTTCTTTCATCTAAGTAGTCTTTTAACTTTCCTCAGAATTTAATAAAGTACATTTTACATCTATAGGTCAGGAACCAAAGACCACATTAAACATTCAAGGGAAAGGTTAAAGATCTACTACCAAGTAATGAAATGCCAGGTGTTTATGAAACTCCAGAGCCCTGTGGGGAGGAAAGCATAGAGGAAAGACAGGAGGAGTTCTGAACCTATGGGTAAAACAACATAAACAGGATACCAAAAAGAGAAGTGAGGGGGGAAAGCAGTAATGAAGTGTTTCTCAATATGTGTGAAATCGGAGCCATAATTTTATCCTTCCAGAGGATAAGAAAGGAATGAACAATGAGGGCACAGAGAAGGAGGTGACAGTCACCCTAAATCAATGTCCAAGGTTAACACAGGACACTGTGTAGGAGCACTGCTTCATTAAAAATAGGAGTTATGATGGGCTGGGATTAAGGGACATAACCAATTTAGACTTCTACTTCTTTCTATGCAGTATCCCAAGGCAGAGAGGGGGACAGCTCCATCAGTTAACACGTTTATGACTAAAAAGTGATGACTGTCACACAAATGGCAAGGAGTTAAGAGTAGCAGGGTGCTGGATTTGGGGGTCCAGCAATCTTTCCAAGTTTAGATCTGCCATTATTCTGCCTTTCTTTCACTGAAAAGAGGCAAAGCCCTAGGGAGGGCACTTTGGACTGGCACCCAGCCAGCCAGAAGAGCCAGCTGGAGCCCTTCCAAGTGTGGGAGGTGCACAGCTGTCAAGACGCTCTAGACTACAATACTGGCAGAGCCACCGGCAGGCAGATGCTACTGCTGTGATTGCATCAAGCCCCAAGCTCAAAGACATCAGTCCTGTTTTCACTCAAACAATGTGGGAACTTGGTCTTTGCAGAATGCTTATGAAACCCAAATGTCTGGAAGTTAGCTGCTTCTTCCCATGCTTTTCCCTCTGTTTCGCAAACTCAGATCTTCATGTTGACGTGAAGTCTGGGCAGAAGAAAGGGATTTCCTTGTCGAGTTGCAAAAGCCAGGCCTCGAAGCACTTCCACCTGGCCCCTGCTCCTGCTACTCTCTGTGGAGTACAGCACCACAAGGAAACACCTGCCCTAGACATACTTCTGCCTAGAGCTCCTTATTTGCAGGTTCTTTTGTAAATTTTATGCTCCTGTTTTTACTGTAGAAGAGGAACGTTTACTTGGAGTGAAGTGTCACTGGCTGATTCAGTTGAGGACTAGTGCCCTGTTCCATGGGTTCTGTGAAAGAAGAGCAGTCTAGTTTGTCTCCCTGTTACCTTCTGTGCAAGTGCTTGTGGCTTGACCATAATTCCTCTGGTTTAAACACAGTGTGATAAATCAGAAGTAGCTTGTGCTCATTTGGCACCTGTTGTCAGGACAATCGATTTTCCAGGAATTTCCTGAAATTTGTATCATTTCACCCTCTGGGTACTGAGTAGACATGCTTATATACAGTTTACAAACAATGAAACTAAAGCTCCCAACACCAACAACTGGGGTCAGGAGCCAAAAAATACTTGGCCAGAGAGACAGGCAACCAGAGCTGCAATCTGACCTTCTTTTGTAGCAGCTGATTTCTTGTGTCTGCCTCTCTCATATCCATGGCAGTACACAGGCCTGTATCCATCCATGCAGATGACTTGCCTACATACCTGTTTAATCCGTTACTGAAGATTGTTACAGCTGCAGCAGTAGGAAACAATGGTCTCTGTCTCAGGTTGTATTATATTTATGTGTATTGTTTTTTCTGGAGATTTCAATATGGTCTCTCACACTTTTTTCATGATTTCAAAGTCATTGTCATAGAAACTTAGAAAAGGGTAAAGCTAAAAGCCCTGGAAGGTCATCTCATCCATCTCTTTGCTCCAAGAGACTCTATTATGATAAAGTACTAGTGAGCTAGAATCATAACAGATGGAGAATCATATGTATGTATAAATTTTTTCCCATGGAGTAGCAGAGGGAATTGTGTGCAGATTTTTTACATAAAGAAACAGTGTGTAGCTTACCCACTGTGAATAAATCTAATTTAGTCATCTTTATGCCTCCCTGATCTTCATCCTCTGAAGTTTGCTGGAGGGTCAGATGTGCACTCGGGGAAATTTTGCAGATTCTGTGTTGGTTCTTTCTGCCCCCAGACCCCCCCTTCTCAAACCCACTACCCAGCCTTAAGCTCAAGTTTTCCCAGTTTTCCCCCTTGGCAGTGATTCCACCGGCAGAGCCGAGGCTGCCTCCAGCAGCAGCGCAGGTCTGTGGGTGCCAGCTGTGCTGCAGCCTCTGTGTGGCAGCAGAACACAGCGCGCCTGGGAGGGAACAGCCTGGGACAATCCGGCATCATTTTCAAAGGAAATGCTGCTCTTGGACGTCAGGAGTAAAGGCTCTGCTTTCTACTTCCACCGCTGCTCCTAATCTTTATATGGTCTTTGGCAAATCACTTACCTTCTATGTTTCCCAGATGCAAAAATACTTAGGTGCCAAGTGCCCCGTCCCGTTTTTTGGTTTGGTTTTGGTTTGGGTTTTTTTTGAGGGGGGGGACACTATTTTTTGATTTAGGTTATTTTAGAAATAATTTTCAGATTACCAGAAAGGTAACTTACCTGACAGTATTAGTCATCTAAGGTACACCTTACTTTTAACATGTGGGTTTTTTTAACACGTGTATTTTTAAAAATATTTCTATTCGTAAATTAAATTACACCTCCATGCTGTCAGACTTCAGCTCCCACTTACAATCTTATTCTTTTGTTTAGGGTTTAGGGTTTTTTAAATTCTTATTTTTCTCCAAGTTATTTTCCAGATCTTAGCAGTGAAAGAACTGTACTTTGTTGTATCCATCCAGCCTTATTGCCTGCTTTTAATCACATCTCAGTGAGTCAAAGCCAGGATCAACTTCCTTTTGTAAAACTTGGTTGAAGATCAGAAACACAGCATTTCACTGGAAAATCAGTAGTAGTATTCATATTCATTGTAACAGGGCCTCAGCACTGCAGATATATACAAGCACTCTGGTGTTTTGGGTGTATTACAGATACCTTAAAAAGAGCAGTTAATAGAATGAATGGGATTTGTGGCAGTACATAGCTCCCCTTCCTTGGAGAAGGCAGCCACACTCACTGCACTGTGGTGTGATGAGTGTTGCTGTCTGTCCTGTCAGCTGTACAGCATGTGTCTTTTGCTACTGCCTGCTGAGTGTCCGTGATCCAGATGTTGCAGTTAGGAACAGGACTTGGGCCTTGAAGGAACTTCTGGTATCTGTCCCAGAGGCCCCTGGGGATGGGTCACTCCATGTCCCAGCCACTGACACACATCTATCTCATTTTCACAATGAGACTCACCTCCTGTGTTCTTTTTTTTTCCAACCCCACAGCTGAAGGCTGATGAAAGGATCATTAAAACGGAGCATGGGCTGCTGATCCGCAGCTTGCAGAGGAGGGACGCGGGAGCCTATTTTTGCAAAGCCCAGGAGCACACCTTTGTCCACACCATCGTGAAGCTGAATTTAAACGTCATCGAGAATGGACAGATGGAAAGCACTCAGAAAACTGAGGACGAGGAGGGCCGGGTGAGGGATTTGCTGACGGAGTCCCGGCTGAGGTACAAGGACTACATCCAGCTCGTCAGCAGCCCCAGCTTTAGCCTGGATGAGTACTGTGAACAGATGTGGCACCGGGAGAAGCGGCGGCAGCGGAACAAAGGTGGTGCCAAATGGAAGCATGTGCAGGAGATGAAAAAAAAGCGAAACCGAAGGCACCATGAGCCAGCCAGGCCACCATCGACGTAGTTTGTAAATGCTATTTAAAGAAAGGACATTTTCCATTAAAAAAAAAAAAATACTGTGTTCTGGTTTTGTGCATCTTGCCTATGAATTAGTACTGCTTCTTCTTGAAATCAGAAAACTTACCATCACTATTAATCTGTGTGAGAATGTACGGTGGGATTCAATGACAAATGACATGTTCCTTATTGGAATGCCACAAGCCAGGCAATAATTTCAAATGCATTCATTAAAAAAGAAAAAGTGTACACTTTTAGCTAATTTCTGGGTAGCCTTAGATGGTGTGAGCTGTGTTCTTTACTTCCTGCATAATTTTCACATAGGGTTTAGTGTTTGTGTTCCCATATTAACATTTGCTGCCACATTCCACCCCAGAGGTGGCTACATTTCAGGGGAAGGCAGATGTACTTCTAGTTCTTTGGCATCTTTCTGAATAAGAAACATGGTAGAAATGTGTGACAGATCTGCAAAAATACCCACTAATTTACCCACTGGGCCTGTATACAGGCACGCGGGTAGGGTTTGCTAGCACAGAGAGGCACAGCAAAAAATCAAATTAAGTTTTGGCTTAGGCACAGCATTCATTCTCCCCATAAAAAAGAGAAAGTATAATCATAGTTTAAGAGAGGGGAATTACCAAGCGTTACTCGTTAGTGTTTGAGTAGCCACCAGTTTGCAGTCCATCTGCTGAAATGAAATGTTGACTCTAATTGAAATTGCCACCAAGATGCTTGGGAGTAAATTTCCTAAGTGGTCCATGGGAGGTATGTGCACAAATCCTATTAACAAATAATGGGACTCTTGCCTGCACCTCTTTTATGTCTCTAAAGGTTTGACTCTGTTTCTCTGGCCCTTTGCTGGCTTGGTTTTATGCAGAGGAAAAGAAAATTAAAAGACAACAACAAGGCTAAAATGAAAGACGATGAGGGAAATATGTAGTGGCTGAGACCAGTGCTCTTGACACAGAGCTGACATTCCTCAGATGTGTGTATTCTTTGGGATTTTTTCTCAAAGGTCTTATGTATTTTTAAGTTGAAAATTTGCATTGTTGGAATTAATACTTTTATTATAATTAAATAAGAGATGTCCACGTGTAAATAAAACTTGTAAGTTAGAAATTTGCTGTATACCATAATTTCATTTGTAAAGTGTTCCTTGTTCCTTGGTTTATATTTTGGGTTTAATAATGTAAATTTTTACACCTAAGCAAGAAATTCTGGCCTCATCCTTGTCTGTTTTACATCAATATTATTCAATTAATTTTATTCCTGATATGCAGCAACAAACACGAGCTCAAAATCAGTCCTACTCTCTTCTCTCATGAGTCACAGTCCCCCTCTCCTCTCTTCCATCTAACCTCCCTCCGTTTTGCCTTTCACGCCTTTTTGAGTGTGAAATGACAAATTAACCACTTCCTCACATGGAAGACAGCTTTGATGGATACCAAAATGACAGACTTTACTTGTTTCTCATGCATTCTACAGATCTTGAGAGCAAAGTCTGTGGGAAACCCGTGCAATTGATGTGCACCTCATTAAGGGACCAAAACTGTTGGCTCTGAAGCCCTTGCCCGTGCTGGTGTTTGCGTGTGCATACAGTCACAGATCTAAAATTGTGAAGGTCCAATTTGCATCGTTGTTCATTTCCTCTGTGTTGAAAGTCGGATATGGCAAAGTGTTCATCAGATTTCAGAAAGGAATCTCAGCTTACCCACATTTCTTGTAAAACCCAAAAGCTGCATTTGCATGTGTTGTACAAAAGCCAGCGATACCATATGTCATTAATTTTAGATGCTTTTTTAATAGGAGATGTATGAGTTAATTAGGAGATATTAGATAGCATGCGTACAATGCTTTGATAGTGTAAAGCACTGAGTGCTAAATATTATAAAATACATCTGTGGGGAGGAGGGAATTTCTCAGCACAGGACCTTTAATCAGCAGAAAGACTGATGCTGAAGATACTAACCAGTCATACAGTACTTTGAGAACATGCAGAGAACTTTTTGGCATTTTTGCTGCAAATAATGTAGACCAGGCATTTCACAAGAGGCTCAGCAATTTGGGTACCTTGATTTTAGGGCCAATTAAGACTACTTAGGGAAGGTATGGGGGGTATTAAACTACTACGCAGGGATACTTAATATTCTTGGCTAGAAGATTATGCTGTCACCATACAGAACCTGCCTAGTTATTCCTTATTAGATTTTTATCACTCCACAAAGTCCCATTTTACTGGCTTGGGCATAAGGGAAATCAGTGGAGCCGCACCAAGGCTATGGAATGGCTGCATTCACAGGCACTGGCAAAGGGTCCACTCTTCTCATCAATGGTGACATGGTACATCAGTTGACAGCTCCCATCACGTGTTTGCCTACTTCATAAAAAAGGCAAAGCAGGGTCTTTTTTCATACTTTTTCTCCTCCATGAAAACAAAATAATCTGATTTTTGTTTGGGTATGATTTGCTGTTTGTATTCTACAAATGAACCCCCCTCCAACTGACTTTAGTAGAAATCTGGGATAAGGGTCTCAGTACTGGGAACATTCGAATTAAATGGTTGAATTAAAATGTTATTGCTCTTAAAAACTACTTTCATTTCTTTTATTTCAAATGTTCTTGCAATGAGATTCTTCTTAAAGAAATGACCTCATCAGTCTGGGATACAGTGGTAGCATAAAAGCCCAAGCGAGATATAAGACCTCTTCCATCATGGGAAATAAATTCAATATTCTCCAAACCAGTGTGTTGCACTGGGTTCATGCCACCCTGGGGAATATATTTAATAATCCGCATAGATAAAAATCTGTGGTTTGATACACTGGGTAAAATGAATGCTGTAGCTGCCAGGGGTAGCACATCTCATACAGTGCAGGTAATACACATGCAAGGAAGCCAGAGGACCTTGGAGACCCAGGAATAAGAGGGATAGATTCAGTCACTACTGGAGGTAAGGCAGGGTTTTGTTGGGCAGGACTCAGCAAGGCAGACCCAGGAACAGGAGGAGCAGGGAGTCTTTTCCACAACCTTCAGTCCCAGAGGGAGTTCAGATGAGCTAGACCAGAAACTGTAACAGAGGACTATCCCCCAACTTTTCAAAAATGTTTCATCTTTTGTGTAATTTAGAGGCTCAACTTGAAGTCTGCTTGAATTTCAATTTGATGATTTGGGGGTCAGTTGGGCTGCTGTGAGCTGTACTATGAGCCACAACAGGCCTGTAGTGAAAATGAAACTCAGCCCTGCCTCTTTCAAGAGCACTGTAAAAGTTTAAATTGAATGGATTTTTGGTACAGAGTGGAAAAAAGTTGCCTCTACATTAATAACTAGCTTTTGAACAGATCCCTTAGTGCGTTGATCCAAATGCCATGAGGTTCAACAAGGCCAAGTGCCAGGTCCTGCACTTTGGCCACAAAAAACCGCTGCAGTGCTGAGTCTGGGGTAGAGGAGTTGGAAAGTGGCCCAGTGGAAAAGGACCTGGGGATGCTGGTCCACTGTGGCTGAACATGAGCCAGCATGTTCCCAGGGGGCCAAGGGGGCCGGTGGCTCCGGGCCTGGATCAGGAATGGTGTGGTCAGCAGGAGCAGGGAAGAGAATCTTCCCCTGTACCCAGCACTGGTGAGGCTGCACCTCGAGTACTGTGTCCAGTTTTGGCCCCCCCAGTTTGCAGAGGACAGGGAGATACTGGAGTGTGTCCAGCAATGGGCAGGGCTTGTGAAGCTACTACAGAACATCTGAGGAATGTCTGAGGGAGCTGGGAGTGTGTAGTCTTGAGGAGACTCATGTGGGACCCCTTCACTCTCCACAGCTCCTGAAGGGAGGGTGTAGTGAGGTGAGCCTTTTCTGCTGTGCGTGCAAGTGAGAGGGTAAGAGGAAATGGTCTTAAGCTGAGACAGGGGCAATTCAAATTAGATATTAGAAAAAATGTTTTTGCTGCCTGGGTGGTCAGGCATTGGAATAGGCTTCCAGAGAGGTGGTAGAGTCACCATCCCTGGAGGTGTTCAAGAGGCACCTGGATCTGGCACATCTGGTGATGTGGTTTAGTGGTTCAAGGGTTACAGGGGCAGTGCTGGGCTGACAGCAGGACTAAATGGTCTAAAAGGTCTCTTCCCATTTCATGGTTCTATGATTCTAATCTTTGCTTCTATATGATATAGGATAATTATTTGAATATGCATTCAACAGGGATTACAGTTATTAATACATTATCTTTTTATTCGACAAAACCTTTCTGTTGACCGTACTTCAGCAAGAGGTCAGTGCTTGACTGAACCAAAGTGGTTTCAAGCAGATTCTTAGAATAACCAACACAATATGAGCTGTAGTTATAAAAATGCTGAAAACTGATACAAGCTTTAAAGCCCAACAGGGCTCTAAACTTTGCAGCAATCTTGCAGTCAGTTAAAATAAACCAGAAAATGGGATTAGCAGAAAAAGGAATAAAGTATTAACACTTACTCTGATAAACTGGTTCTGTTACTGGAAACCATTCCAACAACAGGTGTGAATGTGTGCCATAAGCAAATACTTTCCCCTCTAAGCAGTTAAGCTGCTTGAGGTATCTAAGAACCGGAGCACTTTCCAGTTCATATGTAGATTTTGTCCCCTGTTCTTATGTCATTCATAATGAAATAATTAGGCTAAATGCAACAGATATACACTGGTTCATGTGCTTTTGAGATCAGAAGATCCCTACAGTTCAAATGGTATGAACTGCTTTTCGAACCATTATAGATATTGATCTTCATTTAACATTTCAGATAATGAATAATTATTTGTTATCATTACTCATTGATTGTGTAATCAGCCTGTGTCCATAAAAATGTCTCAATATTTAATAACACCTAATGGAAATTGAGTTTGCTGACATTTTTTCGTACAAGCGTATGTGTACAGGAGTGCATATACAAATGTCTTATTTTCTGTTTATTTTGTAACAGAGGTTAATTTGCAAAAAGCAAATGTGATTTCAAGAGTCAAGGTTCATCTCAGCCTCCATTGACAGCAGAGATTAAAATCTGTCTGGAACTGAAGCCTGAGTACACTAGAATCTATTTAAAATCTGGTAGTCAAATCCCAAATCTATGTGTTGCTCTGTGGAATATATTGGCCTGGTTCTTTTTGTACACAGTTATAGATGAGACATGGAGGTCTAAGGAATTACAACTACCTGAATGGAAAATTAAGCCCATATGTCTCTCTAATATATTCTGTTGCATTTTATAAACTTTAAATGGTCTCTCTGGTAATATTTTGCCGTAGTGCTGCTAATGTTACCCCGAACTGGGCTGCTGTCATTAGCTGAAGTGTGACGTTCTTTGCAGTTGTAATCTAGATTTTGGGGTTTGTAAAGTAAATTCATTACAGTAGAAAAAATGAAGTTGTATGAAAAGAGTTAAATTATTAATTCTACAGAACAGATTTATAAGATTTAATTTCCATATATCAAAATAGTGGTTATAGTAAAATGTGTGAGAAAAACCAGTATTTTTTTTCCCTTTCTGTGCAGGTAAGGATAGATAACAAATTGTAACCTTGAGGGTCTCACTTGCCAGTGTGTGTCTGAAACAGCTGGTATGACAGCTGTGGCAAGGCTCATTTTTTACTTGCTTGATCTTTTCCCAGTAAGTCCATTGTCTCCTGCCTTTCAGACTCTGGTCTAGCAGATAACTGCACTTTTACATGGAGGAGAACTTTGGAATCAGGTGTTTTGTGACATATAAACACCCCTGCACAGTCATGGTATCACAGTCTGCCTTCAGGTGAGGACTTTCCTTAGCGTTAACTTTAGCATTCAGTTCAGATGCAAACCAGACACTGTGAGGTAAATTGGAGACCAGATGGAGTTTTCATTCACAAAGAAATTTTTTGGGGCTGTTGCTGAGAGGTCTCCTTTCTCTTTTTGCTCATGTGGTTGCTGTGTAAAATTTAAAATTAAAGTATTTTGTGCTTAAAAGCATAAGATTTTCCACATGATGTAAAAAAAAAAAAAACCCAAACAAAAGAACATTTCCAGGTGATTAGTTTTTTATTTTGATATGGGCTGCTGGTCCAATGTCTATGCATTTGTTCAGATAGTACAAGCCAAGAAAATAATGTGTCCAAACAGATGGCTGTGATATCTGTAAGGATCCCAGACACATTCAGTTTTGGTGGTATTTCATATCCTCCCTTCCCTCTGTGGTATAGAAGTGCTTCAGCTGGATTTTGGGATTTTTTTTTTTTTTTTTTTTTTTTTTTCTTTTAGTGGTAGAGTGTTTTTTGTCAGTTTGATTTTTTTGAGAGGGCCTCTTTTAGTGGGCTGGGTTTTTCAGACTTTTTGGGTTTTGGTTGGTTGTTTTTTGTTTGCTTTATTTTGTGTGCATGTGTGTGTTTGGTCTGCTTTTTGTGTTCTGCTCTTTTGTTCTTTCATGTTATTTCTCCTACTAAAAGGGACCATGCCCAAGGCCAGATGCTTTCTGGTGCTGTACTATATGACAGAGCAATAAGAGGAGCAGAAGGCTTGGCAGGTATTTTGGTATGGAGACAGCACAGTCTATTTGCAAGACACAGAATCTTAAGGCTTAACTGACTATGCTGAGAGTTCAGAGATCATAGTGAACTTCCCTGGCCTGAGTTGAAACTGCAGTTAGATTTATAGAAGGTATATTATTTAATTTATGATTTTTTTTCTTAAGATATTTTTTTAATCTGCCCTTTCAGACGTCTCTTTGCACAAAAAAAAATAAATAAAAAAATCAAGACAAACAAATTAAAAAAATTGCCAGAAGCCCAAAGACAAATCAGCATCAGAGGTTTTTCCTATCCTCCTTCATGTAACTTTCTCCCAGGATGGTTTTTGTAGAAATTAATTGTAATAATCATATATTAAGACTGCCTGTGAACATGTCTTTGCTGTAAATCTGGAGGCAAAGCATATGAGTCTATAAAAATACAAATGAAAAAAATTCAAAACATTTCCAAATATTTACACTATCTTTTGGTTTTGATGCTGATACCTCTCCATCCCATCTTCCCCAGTGACTGTCTCAGAACGTTGCTTGGCTGGGAAGAAAGGAAGAGATTGGATATTATCTCCAAATTATAAATTCCAAAAAAGAAAAGTCACATTAAATGGACTGGCTGCAAGGATTATGATTAATATCTCACTTTTGACCAAGAAAGACTATGTTTTCACTTAAAGTGAATTTTGTCGCTCTTCCCAGCACAGGACTTGCATGCCATTGGGCTTCTTTTTTAATTTGTAAATCATGAATGGTTCTCAGGTTTATTTTGAGAGTTAGGGTGATTTTCACTCCATAATACAGCAATTTATACAGCAATAAGACTGAAGTATCTATTTGTACATGTTGCAGCTCATTGAGTTGACATTATTACAGAAATACAGCTTAAATAATCTATATTTTTGCCATGCCTTCTGGCTTATTACATATTTCAATTTTACATGCAAAGGTAGCTGAAGCAAATGTATGTTTCATCAGTACTCTAATAAACAGAAAAATCTGAGGTTTTGCCTCTTTTTTAAACCCATATAGAACTACAGTGTAAAATGTAAGATTTCAGAGAAACAAGGTCCATGGCATGCTATGGAACTAGCAAGGGTGTTAAGGCAAGGTTCAGTAATCTGAAGTGTCTTTCTTAGAAGTCTTTCCTGAATGAGGACTGAGTGAGATCCACCACTCCACTGAGAATGTGCTTAAGGCCAACAGAGTGACTTTACAGACAGCTTAAAGAAGCTCTGAGCTGCACAGTGGTCGATGCAGAGCAATACACAATAGGTAGCTCTGTGCTTATTAATTTAAATTAAATAATAGCTTTTTAATGCATGCATTTCTAGATGATTAGCAACAGTCATTGTCCTTAAAGTCTACTCTGACACTGTGCTTTAAACTTAGCCTCAAGCCAAATGATCACCCATCCATCTTGGGCTGTCCCTGGAGCACCTTTGGCTCTAGAGTGTGAATGTCTCCATCAAAGTGTTTTCAGGATGGAGGTAACTGGGGGAAGGAAGTTTTGTTCATTTTTTCAGTCAGGCATTGCTGCATCTGTCCACAGTTACAGGCAGAAAGTAATTTTTCGAGAAAAAAAATATCTCTAGGCAGGAAAATAAATAGGCTGACTGGTCCACCTCCTGTTCTAGCCCTCAGCACAGCACCCTGTGTTTCAGGGGATTTATGGAAGGTTAAAGAGGCTAATTTGCTAACAGACGGTCAGCGTGTTATTTCCAAGGACAGCCGCATCGCTGCTCTCAAGGATGCCTGTTTCCCAGTCCCATGCTGTGTCCATTAGACCACTGTGCTCCTGACCCTTTGCTGGGAAAGGTCTCAGGGTACTGCTGGCCTGAAAGCTGATGCCAAATCCCAACTGCGGCAGTAGCATTCTGCTCACCTAAATTCCACCTGCAGTTGCAATTGGATACGGCATTCTTCATTTCCGAGCCTGAACTCTTGTTTCTGTGTTAGCATGCGCTGCTAAACAGCTGCTGTGCTCCCCCTCTCCCTCCCCTGTGTTCCCCCACTCCCTCCCCGCAGGTGGCTGCAGTTGATAATGTCTCATGTAGGATCAATCTTGGTCCCATTGAAGTAAGTGGGAATTCTGCCAGCGTGTCCCAGATCTGGCTCTGCAGATCCAGCTGGTAAAGCACTTGCAGCTCCTGCAGGAGAAGAGGTGCTCCGCACAGCCTGGCTGATTAGCCGTGTTCATTAGCAGAGGCGGGTGTCACAGGGAGAGAAAGAACGAGAGAAATCCTTCAGCTTCCTTCTGACACCACAGGCTCGGTAAGAGCTTAAATGCAGCACTGGTTTGTGTGCACTCAAGGAAACAAAAGCTAATTAAGCTGAAATCTGTCATCTTCTCTGTAAGAGTTTAGCAGGGTCAGACTTCAAGACAATTAGTGATGAGTCTCAGGAAGATGCACGCAAGCTCTTCTGTAGCTGCTCAGAAACATTTCCAGCGCTGATTGAGCTCCCCCTGCTCTACTTTTTTTTCCACGTGTGACGCCTCTTTCCAGGCCCTTGGAATTCAGGAGGGCTGTTAGCTGAGGAAATCTGTGCTTAAAGTAAGAGCTATGAGGTGAAATCCGGCCCTTCATGATTCAAATGGCGGGAAGTGTTCTGGGACGTGCTCACACACAAGGTCCATGTGTACCGTGAAAACAAGCTAACAGGCTGTTCATAATCATTTATATTTCTGCAGTGTAAAACATTGTTTAGGGGATACTTAGGGGTTCATATATTTTCCACCACTGCGTCCACGTAGTTACTGTGCAGAGGAACAAGGGGTAGTGTTGCAGAATGACAGAATATGCAGTTCCCAAGCACATTTCTGCAGGAATGCTCATCAAATACTGAATAAAAATGCACACCAGCTTAGACAGGACAATTTATGAATTGCTAATACACATTATCTCTCTCCCTGGTTTTTCTTTAAATTCTTTATAACAATTTGTAACAATATATAAACGGAAAAAGTTAGCAAGCAGTTTTAAGAGTTGCTAGATGAAACTGAAGTGTTGTTAGGACAGGAAATGACAAATCTTGACTCTTTGGCCAAAGTTTGATTCTTTCCCTTGCAATAAAAGTGTTAATGGCTATCCTTCTTAACATCTTCCAGTGTTGCAATTACATTTCATTACATCTTCCAGTGTTGGGTGCACTTCCACATGAAGGAAGGACCAAGTTGCTTCTTCTCTGCTTCTCTCATGGTTAGGTGGGGTTCTTAACCTTCTCTCAAGAAAATTTGGCTGTTGTTTTTTTCCTTCATGAAGAAAACAACCATAAACACTCAGTGTTTGGACTGTATCTACTAACACGTACTAGACTTGCTTGTCTCTGTGGATGGATCAGTGTCAGGGATTTCAAGCTGAGCACAGGTGTTGGCATGTGCAGCACTGAAACTGTTGTTTTAGATTTGGAAGTTGACAGCTTGGGCACATAGGAGGCTTTAAAAAGCACTCACATGAGAGTCATTGTAATTATGGTTTATTAGTTATGGAAACACAATTTTTTTTAATTAAATCAAAGTAATATATATATTTGGGTGATGCTGCCATACAGGGAATACGGGTAGCAGAATGAAATTTTTGCTGTCCTTAAAGGAAAAGCCCTCAGATGTCAACAGTGAGGTAAACTGCTCTATTTTCCTAAGCACTGCAGTGGACTGCAGTCCACTTTTCAAAGAAAGGTTTTCCAGATTAGTATATAGTAGATAAGTTGAGGGAAACCCCGATCATTCTCCTTTAATGAAGAGAAGACTAGAAATTCCCTGTTTCTTAATCTGATACACGTCAGATATTTGCTGCCAGGTCAGCAAATCATAATCATATTCTCATGGAATGTACTTTTAGTAAAGTATGTTGCATGAAACAGGCTGTGCTGGTTTCAGCTGGGGCATATTGCACCTTTCACTTCATATTATTTTTTGTAAAAAGAAATAGTGGGAGAACAGGAACAGGCAACAATCAACTTGCATCTGCATATTGTTTTCTTTGTATCTTTTCCTTCCACCTGGTAAGTATTTTTACTTCTTGTTATATTTTTCTCTTACTTGTTTCTGAGGAGATGTCATATTCTCACATGGGGTAAATTTCAGTATGCATTCCTGATTGCAGGACTTAAAACACATTGAAGAGGGTAACAACGTTTTCACTTAATACAGTCTAAACTCCATTTTGTAGAGGTGCCTTTATCTCAGGAATTCGTAATTCACTTGTTGCATACTTCATCTTGCCTCCTTTTCCATGTCACTAAAATGGCCTGTGAAGGTCCTCTTTGACAAATGAAAATGCTCTGGAATGTGAGTGGTAGGAAGCACATGTTATTTTATGCACTGATGCAACTCCATTCTGTTCCTATTAAAAGAATTTTTTCATCATGAGTGTTTTTCTCCACACACAACACTAAAACTTCTGGGTTTTATTTTCTAGCTTTTGTTGTTTGTGATATTTGTTCTGCTTTTGTTTAGACTGGAAGGAGACCTTTTTTATTCATAACAGAATGTAGGATTACATTCATGTATAGACATTATTTGAAGAGGAAAACAATACTAAGAAACTGACAAAATTTCAGACATAACACGAGAAGCTTGTTTTATGCAATGTGCAACCAGTTGGTTAAATGAAGCTACAGGAACTCAAAGACCAGGAAAGCATGTGTGGAAGGCAGCTTCATGTCTCATACTATGTTGCATTGTGTCATACACCACGATTTTTCAAAGATGAATCTTTTCATTAGCATAATACCTTTAATCACAAATCTGAACTTTGGCTGAGGCACAAATATAAATAATTGCAATAACAAGAGCAGCTTTGGGAACATAGAGACAGCAATATATGTGTTAGGAAAGTTGAGAAGATTTAAGATTTAGTGCTCTAGGCCAGTGACTTGATATATGATACTTGCATGAGAGAGAAATCCAAAATGTGGACCCTCGATCACAGCTTTTGGGGAACAATAAGAGAAAATGTGTGATACACTTTTATTGACAGATCCTAAAATAAATTTGGACAAGGTGAGTCCTAAACTAACTGAGTGACTAGGACTGTGTTGTAATGAGTGTCATAAACATTAGTGTCTTAAGGGTGGAAGAATGGATAAAAAATTTTACACTGAAATGAAAATTATAGAATTTTTTTTCTTTCTCTTGATAAAGAACTAATGGAAATGATAATACATTTTCTGGTTTGTATTATTTGGGGGAAAATACATCTGTGAATGTGCCAAGTGTCTGTTCAAAATAAGAAATAAGATATACAGATGTTGAGTATTTGGCCTGTGTCTTTGTAGATATTGTTGCAGAAGCACATTATTTAAAAGGAAAAAATAAAAATCTTTCAAAGCCTTTTCTGAAATGCTGTTTTATAGACCATACACAAGGATCTTATTTTATTACAAAAGATATTGTATCAAAGGCTATTGGCAAAAGCCATCATTATCTGGCTGTGTCATTTGTAGCTTTACTTCCTATTGAAATATGGGATCCATCTGCTCACTGATCACAGGATAACAGCCATCATTCCCACTTGCTTATCATAAATGATATATCTGAAAGTACCAGAAATGTGATGGAGTACAATCCCAACCCCTGGTCAGTTTCTTAAATCATTCATAGTTAGCTTAATTTAGGCCAGGCTGATATGCCTCCAGTGTATTGACTGAATTCCAGCTTCAGTAAATTCAGTTTGATCCACTTGAAATTTCCAAGGCATGCCTAAAATTCCCATCCTCCTTAATTTTTTATTTTTTTTTTTGTAATAGCCTATTTGCATTGATGCTCCATTCTGGTGCTGTGTTGGTACATGTGAGTCTGGCTCGTGTTTTAGCTTACTGCTGTGCTGCAAAGACTGCTTTGTTTAATCTTAAAATGAGTGTGTCACTGAGTTTGAAGAATCATAGCTATGAAATCTGCCACACTAAGCACTGAATCCATCACTAAACAGCCACATGGAAGTTGGTCACAGACTAAAAGAATTTGAATGTCACTGGAAAGTGTAAGTTATTTCTCTGTTGCCACGTTGATCTGCTCTCAAATTCCAAGACGCCTGTATGTAGCATTTTCTAAATAAGAAAACTTTATTTAGAGTTTGGCTTGAGAATGTGGAGTCAGCACCAAAAATCTGGTCTTTTGCACTCTGATTTGTGTGAGTGATATAGTACACAGCCAGAATTCAAGCCACAAGAAGGGAAGTTTCCCAATCCCTGGTGTGATTCACCAGGTTATCTGAAACTTCATCCAATTCAACAGCCATTAACTGTCTGTCCCTCTCCCCAACCACTTGTCCAACCTTATAAATATCCTAAACTCCCAGAATTTAAAATGATGTTTTGGAGCTTTGAAGAATCTTTTGGATATACCTATCAACAACTTTGCTTTTGATAACTGCTGTCAATACAGATTTATCTGCTCTGTTTAGCCAAAATGGTTATTCAGTTTTTTTCACTCAAAAACCTTCTCCTGATGAACCCACCCCTGAGGTACCAGTGAACATTATTTATGCCTGAATGACACATAAATCTGCTGAGAATGGCCAGATGCTGCTGCCTGTGGTTGCCTGTTAACTGTACACAACCAGTGATCTCTCAGACTTCATACCAAAATTACCTAAATCATGTGTTGAGGACAAATGACTAAAGAAATGTCCTTTTATTACTCAAAATTCCTTCCAAATTAATTGTTTTAAGTAATTTAAGAGAGCTTGCAATATGTAATACACCTGTAGCCCCTATCAGCTAAGAGAACATTCTTCTTCCACCTTAAGGCAGTATGTGTCAGCAAAGTACAGAATTATTTGTGCTACTGAGAGATTGCTGCTTGGTGCATTCATTTAATACATAATGCAGCACATGGGCATGGTCATAAATTCATTTTGCTTGAAAGTGGAAAAAAGCCCAGAGCTGCACATCTATTCCATGTGACTTGACCAAAGACACACTTGGACTGCATAACTTCAGAATCCCATTTTGCTGTCTGACCTGTGCTAATAGGACTCTATTAAGTCAGTTGTCTTCTTGAAATCTTTTGACCTCTCCATGATTAGTTACGAGATGATGTAAGTGGCATTGAAGAAATGGGTTATAAGTCACAATCTGACATTATTCCTCACTAAGTAGCTTCTGCATCAGAAAATAGTTCCAATGAGGCAGTTTCTCTCCTATAGCAGCATTTGAAAAGCCTTGGACAAATTTCAGCTGAACTTAAACCTAGAGTTAGGATTATTACTTCACAAACTGTAGATACATCCAATTTCAGTTTAAAGGCTTCAGATTGAACTATGTAGCCAGAAAAAAATTTAAAAAAATAATTTCCTGCCAATTACTTAAAACTATTTGCTAACAATTTAAATTTGTAACTCCTCCTACAGAAGAAATTTTAAATGTGCTGTGCTTCATTATTTCATTGTTTTACATGCCAAGGAGTCTAAAAATCAAACAGCTCCTGTGTTGCCTGGGATGAATTGGGGAAGAAAATTGTAAAAACTAATCTCTCATTTGCTGATCAAAAAATAGCTTGCTCTGAAGCACTTTCTTCATGTTTTTGTTTATTTTTTCCTAAAAGCAGTGATTTTGTTTTGAACACAGAATATTTCTATTTGCTCTGGAGTGCAAGAGTAAGAATCCAGGGGAATGATTTGTTGATTTACATTAAGACATTGCCACAAACTATGAATTCAGTGCTACCAGGGAGTCTGACTTCAAAGAAAAGAATTTCAGAACCATGGCATTAAAAAATTGCTAGCATGATCATGGGGATTTGACAGAAATACTTTCCTTTTTCTTATTTCCAGCTAGGAAAACATGGTTAAGCATCATTCCAACTCTTTGTGGAAACAGATGGTTTGTGATAGCGAAAGACTATTTCAGACTGAAATATGCTCACTTTTTTCCCTTATCATTCTTATCATTTTTTGCCAACTGTCCTTCATTATAGTAATTTGTGTGCATATTTTCTATGGAGTCTTCTTTCAAAAACATAACCCAGACCTTTAACATTTTCTATGCTTCTGTGCTGAATCAAATCAAACCTGGGTCAGTAAAAGAAAGATGCTTGTATTTTCTGTGTGTGCATTTTGCCACCCTGTTCATATAATTTTAAAAATCTAGTTAAATCCACACAGGTTGGTTTCATTTGTGCATTTAACCTCTGCAAAGGTAAGACCAATAAAGATTATATCCAACTGTCACTGCGTTAGATCAAAATCTCAGGCGAAACATATGGTACAGAAAGGTTTGGGTATATAACCCTTGAATCTGGATTTGTGGCGTAGAATTTCTGCTCTTACTTGGTAAAAGATGTGACTGTCAACAGTGCAATTTTCTCAGCTTATGTAGCTGTGAGTCTGGCATGGTGATATATCAGTACATATTATAAATAGAAAAAGACCAGGCATTAGTGTGTAGTCTTTCCAAATGTCCACCAGTAACAGAGAATAATTTAGTAATTAGACTTGTCTTTATCCAATATAGAACAATTTCACTAATTCCTACTATCCTTGCAGGATAAATGGTGGCTGATAGAAGAAGTCTTTTTGTTGTTTGCTTTCTATAAAATAGTATGGAATTGTAAAGTGCATTTCTAATGAGTTCCTTTTACTAAACCCCTCAACTTCTGGAGACGAAGAACAACGTCAGGATGAGTGGCTAATCAATTTAGTATGGCAATTCCTACAAGAATAAAAATGTCCCTTGAGTTAGTTGCAAAAATAATGTGAAAAATAAATCTCAAAAGAATACTTTTAAGTTTATTTAAATGTCCTCCTTTCTTCTGCCTTCTTTACCAAAATCCAGCACTGTGGCTATAATGACAATGAAAAAGAAAAAAACTAAGAAACAGATCAGGTAAAAGTATGGAAGCAGAAGAAAGACAAAATATCTTTTGCTTGTTTTTGGGTTTTTTTCTCTGTGATGAATTTTACCCTGGATTTCTGCTCTCTAGTAAGTTTTTTGAGCAGGGAAGGACTTAGGTGGAGAGAAAGTACTAGAACTCAGTAAGGTACTCAGAAATGCAGTATTTCAGAGGAACAAATGTAAAATTCGGGTTTCCAAAAGGAGTAAAATTTAACATTCATTATATTTATGTGCCATAATAAATAGCAAAAAACTTTCCATTACTGATATATGTATGGATTTTCATTCTGATTTTTATAACAAGAGGAAGCTTCTTAGTCTAGGATAGTTAATCTCACTCACAGATTTTTTTTATAGATCAGAGACAGGGTTTTTTTCATAATTCATGTTATTAATGTAGATTCCATCTTCCACTGTGAACTTATACTAAGCTGAGAAACTATTTAGATAACCCTCAAAGGCAATATTTTCCTGCAGACATTTGACTATTTTGGAATGAATCATTAAAGCAATTTACTTTAGCAAAAAGAAAAAAATAAAGGCTATTTCTGAAAGAGAAGAAGTTTTCATTCCCATGCTGTTTCAGAATTTATTTGCCTATTATGATTCCATAATAACTTAACTGGTCCCATTCCATTCCTAATTCATCCAATAACTTCTTTGAAAGCTGGAAAGCTAATTGCAAAAGTGATTATTTATAATATCTGAGTGCTTTATTCAGGGGGCCCATTAAAAGCATAAACACTGGGGACAGAGAAAGGTTACAACTGTTTTAATGAAAAGAAACATATGAAAGTTTTATACAAATATCACTCCTAGACTTGTCCAGATTTTAAATAAAAACTTCTATTGAAAATAATGTTTTCCTTCAGGGTATCCAGTATGTTCTACTCTAACCAATCCTGATTATTTTACTCCCAGTATAACTATTCCACTTTACTTGCCAGTGTTGTCAAGATTTTCTTGTGGTATTCCCAAAATCAAATGTTTTCTTAAAGTCATGATATTTAGTAAAATATTGAGAATTTCAGCTTATACTTTAAAAAAATAAAAGGGCTTCAAAACACACTACTTCTTCTTCAAGTGATTTTTGTTTGGTTTGTGGTTTGGCCTTCTGTTTCTAAAGAATCATACCACTGGTAAATCAATATGGTGACTGTCTGGGATCAGAATATTTTACATTTGCCCTGTTACCAATCTTCTTTTAGATGAATATGGCACCTCTGAGGGCCAGCAGGACAAGTGACATTCTACACCATCTGCTGTTCCCTTGGACAGACTGGATCATCCAGAAGTATTTTATTTATCACAACCATGATTAATTTGTGAAATGATGAACTGTTTAAAAATTATGGGTTTTACTTTCATATGTTTCACTTTTTTCATGGTGTTTATACAACCAAATCAAAACAACCCTTAGATTCTCATGCCAATTGTTCACAAAGAGATAGGCAACATTTTTTTATTATTTTTTTTTTGTTAAAATATGATATTTTGTTAAGATGGAAAAGCCTTGCTATTCAGTTTCAAACAATTTCAGTTTTATTTTCACAAAAGATGATTTTAGATGGAAAGAAAAGAAAGCAGAGGTCTGTTTAACCCTCCTTTCTTTCTGCCTACTGTTCTTATGTGTTAATGCACAATGGCACTGATGAGGGATGAGACCTCAATCTAATCCATCTTCAACTGACAGATCTTGCATGTGTGCAGAGCCAAAAAGATGATTTGGAAGTCTGAATATTTCATATCCTATGCCCCATGTGCACATTCAGTTCAGACTAACATTTGAAATCATCCTTTGAGACAAGGTCATAAAGATTTAATTTCCAAAGTGTTGTTTTCATACAACTTGGAGTTTTGCAGCTTCTGTGAAGCATTGTTTTCCTTTCTAATGTTGAATAAACTTTTGTGAACAACATCAGGAGAGGCAATTCCTATCTCCCATATAGACCCAATCCTGAATATTTCCTACCCCCACTGGACTCAATTATATTTTGGACTATTCAATGACTCTAAGGTATTTTTATAGTGAATTAATATTTTCCTAATAGATACAAACATGCTAGTACAGTTTATTAAACTTTTTCCACAATCTAACAAGCGCTCTAATTTTTATATCACTTGCTGTTCTAACCCATGACATTTCTCTCTTCTTTCTTTTACTTCCCAGCCTTTGGACAATACAGAGCAGGAGATGTGGTATGAGCCAGTCACTATTTCATTTTGCAGTGTCAGATCTCTGCTGTGCCAATAGAAGTGGGGGGCATGTGAAGACAGTGAGGGAATAGAAACTTCTGTGGATGGGCTTGGGGGACAAGGATGTTGCCTGGGGACAAAGACAAGCACATCCTTGAAATTGTGAGGCAACCCATTCTTTCAGCACTTCTAAGTGTTTTATGCTACATCCCTCAGGCTGCATCTGAGAAACAGTCAGGACTATGGCACGTAATGCCAGTATGAGCTGAACAAGAATCCACATCTGGAATGTAGATGGCCTCCTGCAGAGTTAGGTAGCCCAGACATCTGTATCAGGATACATCCTGGAGCAAAAACATACCCTTACATAGGGAACAGTGCAATGTCTTGACCTTGGAAACATTCATTATGGTTGGAGAGGGATTTTTTTAGACAGTGTGTTCTTACCAACCCTAATTTTTAGTTGATGGGTAGGCCAGGGGATAGACTGTGTTTGATGTGGGGAAGAGGAAACCATGGAAAAACTCTCCACTGAGCTCCTCCTGGGAGACCAGAAATGAATTGCATGTGAGCGATGCTAGTTACTCAATGAATAATTGGAAAGGCTTCAGATACAACAGTGATGAGAGCACTGTAAGAACCCATGGAGAGTGTAATCACGAAGGTAACAAAAGATGGGGGGGTGTTCAGCTTCAGAGCAACATGCCAAGAACATGATATAAGATGTTAAACTGGCTAAAATATCAACAGATCAAACAGAGCGAGGCTGAGACATAATGTCATCCTTCAAACTGCGGATTTGGGACTGAATTTACTCTTAACAGTTTGAGACTCTTCCCACTGAAATCTGTGGCAAGCTGCCAGCTGACCTCAGTGGGAACAGACTTAGGCCAGAAGCTACTGTGCAAGTAGAATTCACAAAGTGCTGAATCGATGCATTAGAAATAAAATTTGCAGTTTTTATGCCAGAGAAAAGGGAGAAGGGTAGGGAGAAGCCCCAAAAAACATCTAAACCAAAGGATAAGGAATAATGTACAATCCAGGATGGAGAGTCAGTGGCAGCAGGTAGTTGCAGAAGATAAGGTGGACTAAAGAGATTGAAACGAGCATCAACATCTACTTGTAAGAGAATATTCTGATTCTCCAGCCAGTCAAGTGGCACAGCAAAGGTGTTCTGGCTGCTGACAGTGGCAATGGGGTGCTGGAGCAGCCCTGCAGAGGAGAGGTTCAGTGGAATATTGAAATCAATTGTACTTATTTCTGTTAGTATAGGCATGATTGAGAAATAAAAATATGCTGATTTGGTAGGGAACACTTTACTCTTGTGGACACTGGGATAAACCACAATAATCAGGTACAAATTCTGAATAAAAGATCTGCCTACCTGAAAGGAGGGATAGAGCACTGCAGGTTTGAAAGCAACTATAACACTGAAGAAAACACTGGAATAAAAACAAAGGCACAAATCCATTTTCTTAAAGAAGAAAAAGTGCTAATGTAAAATAGACCTCCTGCACTGATGTCAGCTAATGCTGTGACCTGCACTTGAGGGAAATCAGCAATGATAAAAACAACCTCAACACTCTGTCCAAACAACAAATGACATGTAATGTGATTTGATTGAACAATTTAAATTAAAATGTCACATTACAGACAACCTATGCTTCTCTGAAGGAATGCATCAGGAAATTGTCACAATGGATCTGCCTTGGAACACAGCACAACAAATGGAAATCACCACAAATGGAAATCACCAAGGACAATGCCATTGTTGTTGCTAATTCCAGGCATTAACTTCTTGACTTTGATGTGTGTTTGAGCTCTTCAGCCTATTAACTTCCACTTCCTACAAGGGCCCAAGCATTCCTAACAGCAGCTTTTCATGGAAATCTCCCTGGTATGCACAATCACTGGAGCATGGATCACCCATCACTGGAGCATGTAACAGGATGCCAGAGCTGGTGGTGATCCACACTGTCCCTGCTGGGACACCAGGAAGGCACAAGGTTATCAGCTCTGGCAGCATGACCCTGACAGCTCTATTTGCTCCATTGTGGGGGCCAAAGTCTTTGGTCTGGGTCTCCTCTTTAGCAGAAGGGGGCTAGCACAGAATTCTGGCTACATAGAAAACACATGTCCTTACTGAGCTCTATTTTTATTAGCAACCAAAATTACTAGTTGTTTGTGTTGTTACTTTTGAACTTTTTTTTTAGAAGAAAGTTTGTCAGCATTTTTGGTACAGAAGATTGAAAAAATATGGTGACTTCAATTTAAAAGTAATTACTTTATAAAAAATGCTTAATTTCTAAGGTATACACTTACATAAGGTAAGACATGCACATTAACCTAAGGTATGACATACATTAACCTCACTTTTGTTAACATATAAATCTGAAATCAAATGTCTCAGTGACTTGAAAAATGGAAGTTTTCCTGTGAAACAAATGCTTTCATGTTTTTAATGCTTAATTTTCAATAGTAGGGTTTTTTCATAACTTAGGACAGCACAAATCTGTAATATGCGTTAATTAGAAAAATATTTTCATTTTTTTTCTATCTGAATCTAGGTGTGACAAGCAATAACAGAATCCTCATTAGCAGTTTGCTCTGTGGAGGTAAACTAAACTCTACAGGCTTCAAATTTGTCTGTGACTGGCTTCAATGGACTGAATGATCTTTTTGCCATTTATCAGTTTTTGTGGGTAAATAGGGGAAAAGAGCATTATTGGCTTTTCTACATTGAATGAGCTAATATCAGTTGAAACTGAGACACATTTTTATAGTTATTGGAATATCAAATCTGTCTTTATAAATCTGAATACAGAAGCATGATGGACACCTATAAGAACAGCAGATAACAGGATGAAGGATCAGAGGCTTAACCAATTGCTCCCTGATGTCAAACTGAGAACCAGCAGAAATAATCATTTTGGCATCAGACAGGAAAAGTCAAAGGTCAGGATTTAATGCCATCACAGAAGGATTCTTCAAATAAGCCAAGCAGGTGCTTACTAAAGCATGGTTATTTGTTGTGTTTGGGGATTCAGTAAAAGCATGATGTGAATGGGAATGCAAGGTCTCTGTGTAAAAACAGGGAGAACTGTCTTATCTGGAAAATCTTTCCCACAATATTTTTTTACTTGAACAATTCCACAGAAAGTAGGTGAGTAAGCTTCTCCTCTTTCCTATTTTTCTTCTCCTCAGCGAATAAGATTTGCATTTAAAGAATTCTCCTTTTTACAATGAAATACAAACCAGTGTCTTACTTCTCTGAAAGCTGGATGTGCTGTTGAACAGGAAGTGCAAAACTGTTCAAGTTCCAGCTTGTCAGATCAGAAACAATGTCTTAGTTTTTGTTCCAGCACAGAACACCAAATGTGACTCCAATTGCCAAGGATGTTCTGCTGCAGAACACCAGAAAAACTGTTGGCTGCACTCATATCCCAGCGCAAGAAGATGTCTATTTTTGCAGTCCTGCTTCTTATCAGGCAACATCAGTCAACATCAGTGCCAAGCTGAATGGAATCTTGGATAAAGTTCCTGAATGTACAGATCTGTACTTTGGATGCTGGTTTCCACAGAACCTCAGAAAAAAGCTGCTATCACACATTCCTCAACAGCTCCTAACATATTTGTCTGTCAGAAGTACTGGGAGAAATAGAACAGAAGGGAGGAAATTAATAGCTCATGCAGTACAATTTACCTGTGTCTGATATCAGTCCTCCTTCTGGGTTTTGAATAAAAATAAAGCAGTTCTAGAGACATGGCATTGCTTGAAGGTTAAGGGTAATGTGAAAGCAGGTAAAAAATGGTTGGAGTTGTTGGAGTTGGAGATGAAACTTTGCATATGAATTATGCAGTTATCCCTCATTCCACAGGGTCCTTAGGAGGGAGGGGTGGGATTGGAGTAACTTCAGACTGCTTTTGCAGGACTGGATAAAATTTTGAGGTCAGAATGAAAAGCTTTTCTCAAGCTGTTGGTTGTATCTTCAGAGTTCACTTGATTCCCTTCCCTGGCCTTACAACACAAATTAATGTGTCTATGTATATGCAAACTGTGTAATCAGCTGGAGGTTTCAGAAGTTGAAGGTTTTGCCAAGTCTTGGGGAATGCCTCAAGATCGTTGCTCCTTCAAACTCTAATGCCATCAGAGGCAATAGAACAAATTCCCTGTGCACATAATAGGAGCAAAATACACGCTCAGGATAGTTCAACGTGGAGTGTGTTGAAAGTCAAGAGATTAAGAAGGGAGAAAACAAGACTATAGAGACAGCAATTGGAAAGAAAAATAGAGAGTGGGACTGCTACAGGTAGCATTGACCATGCCATCAAACTTTGTTGACCATGTCCTCAAACTTTGTATGAACTTCAGTTAGGGATATAAACTTTTAGATCCTTGAGAAGGTCTCCTTTCTGATTTCTTAGATGCCCCTGTGATGTCCATTTGGAGCTCATCCTTGAGTATATACAAGTGGAAAACAAATGGATACATTTCTATCTTTTTAAAAGTTTTTTTCCCTTCTTTTTGCTTTCCCCACACACAAACACCTGACAGTATAATTAGCACATGCTGCAAACAAAGGGTTGAATTTCCAGAAGGACTTGAACACCTGCTGCTTCTGTTGACACTAGCTGGAGGCTTTAACTCTTCTGCTAATAAAGTTCCTAATGGTTTCTAAAATTATCAAAAAAGTAACAATTTCCCATTTGAAGTAAGCAAGGAAGTTTCCTGATCCCTTTCCATGGCTCACTGTGTTGTCTATTTAAGACACCCAAGTTGGAGCTGCTGGATTCCATTGCACAAACTGAGTCATTGGGGTGAGGAGTATAATAGCAGAGGAACTGTTTTAACAGAAGAGATCAAAAATCCATCTTATCCAGCATCTTGTCTCAATTCAGAATATTTCAGAAGTAGGTGTTAAACCCACTTAGTGCATGTGATATTATACAACAGGGGATATTTCTTCCTTACCCCATCTGGTGATCAATTTATACCCTGAGGCTTATGGATTGAATTCAGATTGGAACTATTCAATACTTTCTTTTTCAAGATCCAGAAAGAATATATTTCTAAATGCTGCTACATCTGACTGCCAGACACAGCAAATCTGTTGTTTCAAGCAAATATCCTGTAGCATTTTGTTTAAAAAAACAAAAACAACAAAAATAACAAGAAAAAAATAACCTAATCAAAATCAAAACACAAGCAGGCAGACAATAAAATCAAAACATACCATCAAAAAATCCAGCCTCAAAGTAGAAATAAGATCATTTAGGAAAATAGCCTAATAACATTTTGATCTAAATTTTTACTAGTTTCTTCAATTATACTTGATAAAAACCCCTGCAACTACTCTAAAATATGCTTTTTTTTTGAGTAATCCAAGGATTAACTTCCAATCATTTCAAGCTGAAGTTCTGAATCATGTTCATGTTCTTTTAACCAATGTTGTGACACTGTGAAATTACTCATGTTTCCACTACATGAAAGAGGAATAAAGGTTAAATGTCAATGAAGTTGTTCTACTTATTGGGTGGAATCAGAACATTAAATGTTGGTTTTTTGTTGTTTTTTTTGTCTTCATGATTCTAGGGCCAAAAATTCAGCAATCTGTTGTAACTGAGGGTGCAACCTGCTGTAAGGTCTTCCTTCCTTTGTTCTTTGTCACCAAGAGTTTCAAAGGAGTTGAAGGATGATTGTGATCTAGTTCCATTTAATTCAGTATGTGGTTCCCAGGTCGCAATATCACTTTTGAAAAGAGTGCTCGTTTATCCAGAAGGGTGTGTTTCCAAACTGCACTTTAGTCTTCATTTTTACAAGTTACAGCAAATGCTTGTCTTAAGACTGGGCTCTAAAACTGGGTCCCAGCTCACAGGAAATTCTGACATTTTGACATTTGTTTTCCTTCTGTATTGTTACATCAATATATCAAACAGTTTGAAACTTTATGTCAAACAAACTGCTGAAATATTTCTGTCCTGACCTTATTAAAATGTTTTAAGGTAGATTGTATTTTAAAGGTTATTTAGCCAGATAAAGCAAGTGTTCTGATGTCATCCTCAAAAAAAATTGTTGATAAAAATGTCATGTTCCTGTGAAATTTTCAAACTCATCTAATCAACACTTTTGCTAAAAAACTGTTCCTTTAGGAAAATAATAATGCCTACTTTGTATGCTGATCACTGTAGTGTTGGACTCTCAAACTATGGTGAAAAGGATTAAATTTATATTGCTATTGTCATGGATGTTCTTGTTAAAATACAGATTACTTGAAACTTGACTAATCAATCATAAATCTAAATAGTCACTTCAAGTTATACAGGCAGGACTTGTCTATTCTTGCTTAACTGTTTCATAAAGTAGCAATGTTGGTGATATCCAAAGCAGTTTGCAAGTAAAGAGTATTCTGCCTTTATCTGAATTGTTGAAATGTTAGTCCAAATTCCATTGAAAAAGAAACAATGCCAAAACATAAAGCCTTTCAACTAGTTCCAGAAGGTGTTTTTCATGATTTTCTTCAAATGACATGTGAAAATTAACTTATTTTTAAGACTTCTATTCTGTATGGTGTAATGCATTTGACTCATCCCATTACAACCTCCGTGGCATATCTAGAAATTAGGAAAGTATGAAAAGATGAGATTCATTCTCAAGCCCTACAGTTATGTTTTAATCAACATGTAAAAAGATATGTGGTCCCACTGCAATTAAAAAAGAATAACACAAATGAGAGAACTTTGCGCTCCAGAAGTACTAAAGGTGGGTGTTAAAGGAGGGATAATATTCAGGAGCGATCAGCACAGGCCTAACACAACTTCTGCTGAAAGCAAAACAAGCAGGTTTGACCATAATCTCTTGTGTCCTGTCCAAATAGCAAAGTGTCAAAACTGGAAAACATGCTCCGCGTGTCTCCGCATTTCCCCGTCTCAAAGTTTATCTTTACATTCTAGCAGTAATTTAGAACAAGCCTTCTAAAATGGCAGTGCAATGTCTTGAAGGGGAATAAGTTTCAGATGATGTGCTGCATACTGGATTATTCCCACGTGGGGTTAAGTGATACCCTCCGTGGCACCCACTTATGCCATGTGCAGTTGGTGTTATCTCGAAAATGCAGACTGCTTGCCAGCAGGCATTCCTGGTCATTCAAGTCTGGGCAAAATTGCACATCATAGAGAGGGCACATGCTTTGATTTATGTCTGAGATACTCTTATACTCCATTACTCACACACTTTATTAGCAAAACATTGCATGAGCACATGTGCTGGAGGACGGAACTCATTTACTGCACAGTCCAAAGGGGAAGCATCAGGTTTTCTGGGCTGATATTTAGTACTTGAACAATGTAAAACCTTGTGTCAAAGCCAGGGAGCTGGAATGACTGTCAACTGGTGTCGTTTTTGCTCCAGCTTTCAGGCCCTTTCTGTAATTAGATATATTTTCTGCAGGATACACTTGATACTCCAAACATGTCACCTCTTTTAAATTAAATACAATTCAGGAGAGAAGGCAGAGAGTCTAGGTATTTTGGCCGGCCTTGAAATCAAATGTTTAGCTAAAAGTCTTCCTATTTTTATTTTTTTTTTTTGTTTAAGAAGGTTGAAAGTCAAATAGCTGACACATTCCTGGGGACTGCTGAGTCAGCTGGAATGTTATTGAATTATGTTCTTGTGTCCAGTGAATTAGAAGATGTGGATTAATAGCTCCCTAAAATCTTCAAAGACTGATTTCCAGCTATTAGTTTATAGATGTAGCTGCTGATTCAGCTTAAAGGAAGTTTCCTGGTTTGAGTTTCAGAGTAAGATATTTAAATATGCATTTTAAATTAATTCAGTTAAGAGTCTATTGCTTGCCTGTGACTTTAAACTTGCAAGATGGCACCTTTAAATTATAAAGCCAAAGGGAGATCAAATCTAATCCCTTTGCTGTCCCAGTGTCTAAAGTTGTTCTTTAAGCTTGTACCAGTCTGAAGCTGAGTGCTCAAACCTGTAACTTAAATATTTTTAATAGTATTCTGCCTCTAGTATATCTTTATATGATATATCTGTACTTTACCATAGAGTACATTAAAAAAAAAAAAAAAAAAGTAAGCTCAATCATTTCTGGAGAAGAGATGCTTAACATGAGTTATTGACTCTTATAAAATCTATAAAACACTGCTGTATTCATTTGCTTTCTGAAACTTTTCTGGACACAGCAAAGCTTTAGGCATATACAGCTTCTAACTGAACTAGCAGTATTTCAGAAATAACCATGGAACAGAGGCAGAGAAAAACTGAGATTAAATTTACCATAAATCCAATTGTGAATCAAAGACAAAAGCAGAGCTAATAAAGTGTTGGAGACAAAATCCGTTAAATGAGGAGAGTTTACACCACTTCAAAATCTGACCCTTAATCTACTGCAGTAAACAGTTCAGAGTTTGCTGCCATTGGTCTCCCATTACAATCACATTTTTCTTCACATCTAATTCGCTATTATGATCAATTCCTAGTGCTTCTGTTATTGATATTAACTATTTCTTAAGCATAAATAGATCTGAAGAGAACTCCAGGAAGGGACTGCTGAAACTCACTTTTAGTGTAATGAAGTGGGATTTTCTTACTTGCTATCCTGAGTTATTTCACTTTATCAAATAATTTTACTGTATCTATCTATCTATCTACCTATCTATCTAATCTGAATTATATTCATTACATGATGCTTAGTCTTTTCACTTCTGAAATAAATAAGAAGGAAAGAAGAGGAAGGAAAAGAGAGAAAGCACCAGAACATTACAGTGGTCATTCAGGCTTCTTACTAGATTACTTAGAAGTAAATATGCAAACTAAGCCTGCTTTATGCTTTAAATACCTATTAAAAATATTATAACTGCCACAATAGTCATAAAATTCTTTTGTCAATACATGGGAAGTGTGGGGAAAGACAATGGGAAAGGTGAGAGAGAACTGCAGAGAAATACTGAGACACAGTTCTTACTTTTTAATAAGCCTCACAAACCACTTAATATCCTTTAAACAATGGTCACACCTTGGACTCCTGTCGAGCCCCCTTCCCACTGATACTGCCAGCACAACACCTCTTATGCCTTTATTAACCTCACATTTTATGATCTGTTAGTCAGGGACGCACAATTGCTTCACAGGCCATAACCACACCACCTGCCCAAGCATCTGAAAGCCGAGGTACCCGAGTGCAGAGCAGGACATGCTGCCTGCAGAGGGGATCCCAGCATCCTGGAGCAGCCAGCAGAGCAGGAATAGCCTCAGCTGCTCAAGTGGGGCACACTTGTGCTTGGCTGGCACGGGGCTTGGCGGAAGAGCGAGCAGCTCCCGGGTTCAAACAGTTGCAAATTATCTAAAGGGAACAGGGGTGTGAATTTGTTATGTGATCATGTAATGGAAGAGTCACTCATGATACAAATGTGCAAGCCACAGGGTCAGGGCTGTGAATACTAAACCCAAATCCCTGTTTCATGGAGCAGTACTGTAGCTTTTGGCTCAGTAAAAATAAACTGTGAAAGGTCAAATGAGTCCTCTTATTTAAAGCTCAGGCAAGATAGCTTTGATATCCTGAATATTCTAGCCACCAATCAGTTCTGTAAAGGAATATGTTCTAGATTTGAATGCCGCTGCCCCACCTCTCCTTTCTCAGATACTTCAAAAACTCCAGCTATTGCTGAGATATTGAATGAATATTCTTTCTAGAATACAAATTTTAGGAAATAGCTTCTCAGCAGGCATACCTTGGAAGGAACCTATCTGCTGTCCTTATTTTTTTTATTTTTTTTCCGTTAGTATAAATGTCTTCTGAAACAGCATCCTTGTTCTATTATACAGGATATTTTTAATTAATGTTGTGAATGTGAGGCACACTTTTGTCCATATTCCTTTTTTTAGACACAAGCATTGATGAAAGGCCAGAGAATAGGGGCAGAAAAGCTGAACAAGTTCCACCATCGGTGTTTGTGTTGTGCAATAATGCAAGCCCCCGCTCCAGTCATGGCATAACTGGTAAGACAAAGCTGTGTTAATGTTTGAAGCAGGAGAAAGCTGCATTCTGATCTCAGTTCTGTGTCCCTGAGAAGTCAGTGTCTGAGAGCAGGGATCGGTGCTTCCTGCACCAGGAGCAGCAGCCTGAAGACAGAGGAGTGACCTTGTACCACCCTTCATGTGAAATGAGAGGCAGCCTGGCACCGACCTTGCAATCTGAGAGCTCGTTTGCTCCATGCAACTGTTCCAGCAATTCTGCTCATAAGCTGCTCTTTCCTGCTCTCAGCATGGATCCTTCCTTACCTGCCCCGATTCTGCCCAGAATGCCCAATGCCAAACTGTATAATGCAGAAATTTTGAAGTCATTATTTCTTGTGGATGAAACAAGAATGAATTTTAATATAATCATGGTTTAGTTCATGCTATTTCCAGGTTTAGAAGTTACAAATATGTGAAGAAGATAAAGGTTTTCCACAGTAATGTTTTGAATGATTTTCAGTGGAAAAACTACTGCCCTGTAACCAACAAAATAGTTCATTTAGCTTCTATCTTTTTGAGAATCCCTTACCTGACTTCAGTTACTAAAACACTCTGAATGAAATCCTGGTCTTTCCTAAAGCTGTTAGCAGCCCTCCCCTGGAATCCTCCAGGGCCAGGATTCCACCCTCTTCTTCACATTCTTACTTTGGCCTCCAAGCTTTGTAGCTGAGAAATTCATAACTGAATTGCTCATCTCAGCCCAGAGGGCATGGCTGTTGACCCCACTTTTACACAGCTGGTGTGGAATGCAAGGACATTTCAGGAAATTTCATCTGCCAGGAGGTGCTTTCTGCCACACTATCTATCACCTTAACAACTGCAGGGGAGTGAGTACATAATGTGCTTGACATTAGCACCTGTTTTTATTACACTCCAGTTAAATACCAGAGGCCAAGACTACTGGGTTTTATTCAAAATACTGCTTTACCCTCAAACCAGATTGTTTCTCAGAAAATGCTGGAGAAGGAAATGAATTCCCGAAGAGAATCAGCCTCTTTAATCTACTGGTGTGATTGCTTGTGAAAAACTACTGATTGCACATCGAAGTTGAAATTAGTCATGTTTAAATGTCACTGATTGGAATACCTGATTCTGTAAACCTAGATGAAGGAAAGATTGACAAAATATTCTAATCAGGAAAGCAGAGCATTACATTAACTTAATATTCTAATGTACTTTATGAATTATACAAAAGGTAATTAATTCAACTCTAAACCAAATCAGTAGTGACAGACAGTGGATTTTTTACTTCTTACTTTGGTGTCTACTTAAAAGTCTGTGTGGCAGTGGTAAAATCCCTGTTCAGTTCCTCACATTAAGATATCCAAACCAAGTAATTACTTAAGTGAAAAACAGACAAACTACCCCATTTGCACCAAGCAGTGGAGGCAGCATCCTCAGAGCAGTCAAGCCAGGACAGCTGCCTATTGGCTCCTGGTCCTATAACCAGAAAGAGGAGTTATGGTCATGTGTTTCTGGTGTTCACTTTATTTACAAATTGCCCTGCAAAGTCCACCATGTCCAACCCAAGCACATGTTTTTTCTTGTTCTTACTTTATATTTAATGTTCTAAAAACTTTACCACAATCCTAGGGAAATTTTTCCAGTGACAAATAACGATAGTGTTTGTACTGTATCCTAGTGTCTGGTCTTTGTATTATGGCATTCGTGTACTTGCCTTATAAATAGAATACCTTAATTTAAAGCTCTGATTGCATAGATAATTATGGATCATAGTAACACATAAGTTTTCCAGCTATTAAGTTGGATAGGCCTTGCATTCCTAATGCTGTTTCAGTATCAAATTGCAATGAAAGAACCTTCACCACTCCATAGTTGTCCTGTAAGCAAAAGTTTGATACATTGATGCTGGTGAGATTGTTTATGTGTTATGTTCTTCCCACCATTAAATAACAGACATAGAGCAAAGTCACCTTACTGCCCATATTTCAATTTCTTTTTTAAATGTTAGCCTTACATTATCTTTTGTATATGTAACATTTATGCATGACATAGCAGAAAAAGATTAGACAAAAATCTAATTTATTCCATACTAAAACATGTGGCATGAATGATAGAGCACTAACCCAAGGACTTTCATGAGTAGTCAAACTGCACCTTATCCTCAGTGACAAATATCTCTGAATTCATAGCTGTTGATGGCTGTGTACTTGTCCACATAACCAATCATATGTGATTTTTTTAGATTTTCCTTTCTTATTTTTCAAGTCAAATGTAACACTAGGAAGCTACTGTACCTGTGCAGGTGAGAAGAAACATGTAATTTTGGTGTCATAGATGAATAAAACTGATATAAGATGACCCTCTTCTTTGTCTGGCCAGGTTCACCCAGTCTTGTGATTAAAATAACACAGAGAATTAAACTGTCAAGGAGTTCAGCAGAAAGGATATGATTTGTTGCCTCTTCATTACTTCACATAATTCTTATGCTGACTATTGGCTTAAATACAGGTGTTTGTGGTTATCAATCACCTTGGAAAATAAACCTCCAGGCCAGTTTTCACTGGTTTCTTGATGGGGTGAGCACATCTGCCTGCAGCCACCAGTTAGCAAACACACGTAATTCAGAAGAAACAGTTGCTATTGTCTATGTTGGAGCATTAAAATTACAAGCATTTGCACTGTTGGAAAGGTTTATGGGCAGAGGAGAGAGATTCAGCACATTATTTTCCAGAGAAAATGCTTTAATGACATTTTTAATATTTCTGGGGTTTTTCTAAGGTGTATAGTTCTTTATTTTGTGTCTCAGAGACCTGTAATCCACCCCAGAAAGTTTAACAATACCTTAGATATGGAACAATATTGGAGAGAATAGCAAGGTGGTACCTGAGACAAGGAAACTTGATTTCTGCTTCTGGAGTAGGACAACCTGTAAGTCAGAAAGCAGGGACCAAAGTTCAGGTCCCCACTTTGCCTAATGACTGTCCAATCACTCTTCTTCACTGGATCACAAGTCTTTTTCTAAGGAGTGGAACAAAGTCAGTATTTTCACCTGAAACACAGTTTCACAATTCTTGCCTGGGTGTGAGAGGTGTGGATTTGTAATCAATAATTTTTGAGAGAAGATGAGCTTTGAACACAGGTTTTGTGATTCTGCCCTGAATTATCTGGACAGGAAGATAAGAGATTATATTCTGCTTTAAGACACAGCTTGAGTGTGCAGCCCCAGGAGACAAATCCAAACTCTGAGCTCTGAACATTACGATTAATTTCATCATGAACATAGAATATGAGCCTCCTTAGGAGGCTCTGGTGGTCTCTTCCTAAATATCTCTTGCTGTCTGTTTTGGTTGGTGATTTAAGATGGCTTTTGCACTTGTCTTGAGGAGCATTGTACACAGAACTCAAATATCTAACCAAAGTCTTGCCACAGACTGCATCATAGGCACACACTTAGAAGTTTTGTACCATTAAATACAGTGATCTGAAGTTAAGCATTGTATCAGCAAATGGAGAATCTCTACGTTCCTCTGCAGACTCAGATTTTAACTTAATTCCTCAATTTTAACATTAATTTCTGAACAGTATTCATCTAGGGCTCTTCAGATTATCAGTGGAGACAGACACGCAGCTCCAGGGGACAGTGACCACATCCCAGGATAGCTGTGCTATGTCAGAGTCACTTCCTAAAGGAAATTCTCCCTGTTTAAACCAGTCTCCTTTCTGTTTATGTATTTTTGATTATTTTTCTTATTGTTATTATTATTTTTATATTTTTTAATTTTACTACTGGAAGGAAAAATCTATTTCTGTTGACCAGAGCAGCACAAGAGATCAGGTTAGACTAAATACTTAATTTTCAGTAGGTGGGACCAGTTAACTGAATCCTTCATGACTTAGTTTCCCATCTGTAAAATCGACATTGTTCTATGCCTCAGCAGGAGACTGTAAAGCTAAATAAATAGAAGACTGAGAAATGTTCGAAAATTGAGGTTGTGTATGATCTTCAAACAGCGGGAATTTTACTACTGACTTAATTTGTGCCAGGATTTAGCCTGAATAATTTAACTTTCATTTGGAGGAAGCTTTTATCCTTTTTTTATTTTTTTCTTATTATGAACTGCTTACTAAAGACAATAGAATTTTGAATAACAAAGAAGTCTTAAATAACCCCCTGACCATATAACCTGTATTATGTTTTATAACATTTCTAAGTATGATCACTTTTGCAGATGCTGGCTGTGTGGTTCTCACATGGGAACTTCAGCTACTTAGAGATGCATGATTGTATATAGCATATTTTTTTCCCTGAATGTCAGCTACTGCATCACTAGGTGCACACAACTGGAGAAAAAAAATGTTTCACCATTATACAGAAGTATGATAAATTCACAGAAGACTTTTGGTCTTGATAATCTCAAAGCAATAACAGTCTTAAAACAATTCTTATATTTTCTTAAGCAGTAAACATGCAGAGCAGACATGGTTGTGTTCTGCCTAATATCATTGGATGCTGGAGCATCTCCCAGTTCCTGCACTGTGCTGCGTGCTCAGAGCATTCCAGCTCCACACCAGTGGGAGAACACCCATTCTTCTCCCCTACCTCGTGCCTAGGCAGAGGAATGGGCCAGCAAAGCCCTTGCTGCATGCTAAAAAGTTGGTTGTCCAACGGTGTATGGACCCAGACTTTTGTGTCAGAGGTCGTTTTCTTTGTAATAAAAGTCAAGTTTTTGCAGATAGGCCAATTTGGGTACTGCTGACTGATGACAATTGATGACTTCTTGGGGAAGTTTCCTGTCAACCTTTCTCTGAAGTTTCTGGAGAATTTGAAAACAAATAAGTATTTAACAAAAATATGCCTCCTTATGTAGGTTTATGTATGCATTCAGTGTGTAAATCCAGACTCTGACGAGCTGTAGGAATACCCTATCCAGCAGCTCCTTCTATGGCTATGGTAGTGTTTGTTCTCTGAACTTGAAGATAATATCTTACCAAGAATATGTGTCATACACCCAAAGTTTTGCAAGGTATCTAGAGGTAGTCTAAATATTAATTATGCATCTTAGCAGGAAATTTAAATTGCCTGGTGGAATAATATAACAAGAGTACCTTATGAAATGATCAAAAAACAAAATGTTGCTTTTACCTTGAAACAATCCCATAAGACCTTGTGAGAAAATAAGACTTCACTTTCACAAAGATGAAAGGAAAATAAATGTTTATATTTTTCCAAATGTAGAGAAATTACTTGTTTCCCTACAAAACTCAGCAGAAATCAAGGAATTTAAAAGACAAACTCACCTTCTGGAGTTCCAGAAAAAATTGAATGCCCAGCTGATTACAGTTTGTCAACTCTGAACTCCAAGCTTTTGACTTTGTGTGTTTTGAAGCCCTCACCATCCACAAGAGAAAGCCTGGCAGAGGAGAAGTGTGGGTTGCTAAGGGAGTTCTATGGCAAAAAAAAAGACCACATGCTATCTGTAAGTGAGAGGGTAACCCCTAAATCACACACTGGAGTAGGACCAAATTTCAGCTACTTATGGCTCAGTAGAGCAGAATAGCACTGGCAGCTTTAGAGAAATCTCTGGTGCTTGAGTGGATGTGAAGTGGAAATAGCACTAATTTAAGGACTGAAAAGCTTTTATCTTTAACCTCTTGTTTACTGTTGCAGTAAGTCAAAATCTTATCTGTGCTGAAAGATGACCTTGATGTAGAACATATGTAGTTATTGGAGGATGATGGTCAGTATCACCATGATAGAAACCCCTGTACATGACTCAGTGAAGTATTAAACCTGGCTGAGCTCTTCAGGCTGAGCCCATTTGCCTGGAGTACCCAGAAGTTTTGTCCAGCCATAAATCAAGTAAATATTTCTGTAATTGCCTATGCCTGCCATGTGAAAGCCTCTAATCCCCTGCACCCTTCTTTTGCAGAACATTCCCCTTTTTCCCGACATACTAAATGTCTGTAAGACATTTAGAGAACTGGAGAACATTCCCAGAGTTATGTGTGAGCTGTAGATACATCTCCACTCTGCTTTATACACTGCAGGAATATATTCTGAAGTGCCTATGGCTTGTGATGTTTTGTAAACTGAAAAATTCTTTTTTAATGTGGTAAGGCTAACCTAGTTGAATTTTTATGCTGACATCTGTCACTGACATGAGTCTAGACTGTCTCATAGCCATCCATTATGCATACATGTTGGTAATAATAAAAAATGATCTGTGTGTTTGGCCCAGGAATGAATGCACATATGGAGTCTGTGGGCTTAAACTTCAGTTTTATGTATTTTGAAAAGAAAGAACAATTCAAATATTCATGAAGATTTTCTAAGCTTTCCAATCTTGCTTTGTTAAGATAAAAAAAAACCAAACAGAAATATTGGCTGTGAAAAACTATTTTAAATGGTATTTTATTTCTTTCATGTCATATTCCTAAAACTTTTTTATACTAAGGCAGCTCCCTTCTTTTTATAACCCTACAGTGATTTTGGACTTTCAACCAGGTTTAAATAGTAGCCACTATTCTCTTCTAGTAATTGAAAAGAAGTGGAGTCACAATACATAGATCAGGGTAAAAGAATTGTGTAATAAGTCAACAAAGAGGAGTAGTATCCTCTCTTTACTTAGTGAAAAACTGATTTAAAAGCTTTCTGGTTCACATCAAAATGTCGTCCACAAAACTGATTCATTCCACTTTCTAAATTAAACAGAACTAAGGGGTTTGGGATTTTTTTCTTGCTACTCACACAGAATGTTTTACAATGGTGATCAAATCTGATGCCCAGAAAAAGCTGTGGGAATTGAGGCCCATGAAATCTTGTTTCAACTGCTTTTATATTTGCTGTCGGAGATGGATATCATTCTCAAAAGGAGAAGGGCGTTACTTTGGCTCCTAGTGTACTGCTGATCCCTCCCTTGTGTGCTTGCCTCAGGAGACACAGGAAAAATTGTATAGCTTAGCTCTCAACCAGTGATCAGTAAAACCATTTATGGGTCACCCCTCTATAGTCAGTAACAACGCAGTTTGGAGCCTGTTAAGGAAGGACTTTCCCAAACTGTAAAAAAAGGGGCAGTTATCTTCCCCAAGACCCTTATTATTGTGCTTTTTAACAATTAAATAGGTTGTTGGAGCTTTCAATCACTACCCTCTAGCACTTTTCTTGGGCTCCAGATGGTGGAAGTAAAGGTAATAATTCAACAGTTTCAAGGAAGGAATGAGGCATTTTGCTGGTAACAGATCTATCTGCTATGGACAGCTCAGGTGTTCACCAGCAATTTGCAGCCAGCACTTGAGATTAGGGAAGAGAGCAAATACCTAAAAGCAGGAGATGCAAAAGCTCTTTGCATTATTTAGGGCTTGTGACGCATGCTGAGTACTTTTTTCTCTAAAAGTAGGCCACTGAAATAGTGAGGTCTATTACTGAAGCATAGTATTACTTCTTGTGAAGAGTCTGACTCATATGGCTGAATTTTTGATTGCTTACAATAAAAAGAAATTATTCAAGTCCTCTGATCACTCTATTTCAAAGCCCTATATTCCGTAAAGAGGATTAGCAATGTTTTTTATGTTCAATTAAATATTTTAGTATGCTTATTTTTGCTTACAGGGATGTACCTCTTCTACACTGGCTGCACACAACTTTTGCTTAGTTTTCTTTTTTGAGTTGACATTGGATACTTTTGTCTAATTCTCATCAAAAATATGTAGCACTGTTTTAAAAGTAATTTTCTAAAAGTATACTACAGAAATAAATATGAGTCTATGGCTCATATTCTGCTGGCAGAAACTCCAAAAGAAGGTTGTGCTGTAGAAATGCAATAGTTAAGCCATCTATGGGGATATGGGGTTTTCTAGCAAACTCACTGAGAACTATGTCTTGGAACTTGGGAATGTTTACTTTTAAAGAAAGTGCTGTGGTCACTGTCAACAAAACTTAGAGCAATAGTCACTGTGTGAACCAGCACAAAGGAAGCAGCCAGATAACCCTGAAACACACTGCCTAGCCCAGATGGGTGGTCTTGTAGATTGTCACTTGGTTTGCCCTTTCTGTTTACATCACTTGGTTATTTTTTCCATTAGAGAAAACCTTCAGATGCAGGGCTGATTGGTGTGTTTTCTTAGTTTGGTGCACATCCATCATGCTCTAAATATTGATTCTGCAGCTAGGGTCCTGTGTTGCTGAAATGCTGGTTACTCACAGAGTCAATAAAGGATATTTTTGTTACTAGGCTGAGAGGATTTGGATGTCTTTGACAAGCCTTTAATTTTCACTGCTATGGCCATCACTATGTGAGACAAATTTTCATCTGGAGGACCTAGTTTTTAAGATACTGGCACACTCATAGTGAACACCTTTTTTTGCCCCTCAATCTGAAATCTCTTTCATCTGTTTCATGCTACTGCAGATTTCATGGAGGCTTCGAGGAACAAAGAGACTACAGCTCACATCCTACGACAGACAGCAGCCTAGGACAAAACACACACACACACATTCACTCATCTAACATTACATTTAGGAAAGATTGCTTCCAGCTTAGACCCCCAAATGTTTCCATTTGGGAGACAGAAGATACTCCATTTGTGTAGCGTGAGAATTTGGTGTATTTGCAACCAGTGTCTAATGAGATAAAATACAAGCTGAAGGTCCAAATGGATCTTGGATACACTTACAAAATAAACACTGAACCATATGCCTGCAAAAAACAGCAAAACTTCACTGTACTGGAGAAGAAAGTAGGCAAGGAAAATATGACAAATCCACAGATTTGTCAGTTCTATAGTGGATGCTGCCTGGTAAACTGTATTTCACTTAAAATTATAATATCAGTGCAAAGATAAATGCAAAGATAAAATTTTACCTCTAAAAAATTTTTCACACCAAGAAGTTGAGAGATTTGGTCACGTTAAACTGCAGAATAAATAATGAAGAAACCTACCTTTGAAGTACTTTAAGGCTCAACTTTTACTATTTTCATCTGAAATATCTGGCTATTGGCTGAGGCACAGACTCGTGAGTACCAGGGCAAGGAGGGCACCAGTTAGCATTGCTGGACTTGCCAAGTACAAAGATGTCACTTACCAGAGAGAAGGGAGGGAACAGAAATTTTTAACAAACTCATCTTAACAGTTAAAATTTATTTTTGTATGTGAAAAGTCAAATCTTTTCATTAAAAAAAAAAGTTTGCAAACATTTCAGCCAATGATCACCACTTTTTTCCTCAAATCCAGTGGCAAAATTTCTCATTAAATGAAAAATCATTGCATGTTGAAAGTTTTTCCTGTTGAAAACACCACATTTGGAAAAATTGATCTTGGTGTGTGTAAATAGATATAAAGAAATTTAGATTTTTAAAAATCGGTTTTCTGAAAGGAAAAATCCACATGAAGGAATGTGATATCAAGTAAGGGCCTACAGCATGGTTTAGAAAAAGGCAGGAAGGAAGGATGTACACAAGCTTTTTTTTTTGAGTTCAAATGCTGGACTAGGGCCTTAGTTTGGGTGTTTTGTCTGAATCAGTTCACGTGTCACTAACTCATTTCCGTATAGCGAACAAATGAATACATTTTCTTTTGAATCCTGGTATGGTCAATATGTGATCATTCTTGTTGATAAATGGACTCTTAAAACTGAAGTGAAGAAGTTATAAGTAAGAGCTGAGTGTTTAAGAATTCAAATAAATAATTTGTCAGGAAACTGTAACCATCTGTCAGTTCCCTGCACTGCTAGGATTTTCCTTCTTTTTTCCCAGGCCACTTGAGAAGATGGCCAAACTGCCTAAAACAAATAAAGAACATACCTTTTAGGCTTTTGATCAAAACAAGTGAGAAGATGATCAGTCTCATAAAGGACAAAAAAAAATTAAGATCATGAAAGGATTACTTAGATTGTCAAAATGAATCACACATTTACACTATAAAACAGAGGCCAAAAGCACATTCCTGAGTTATTCTATGTCAACAGCCATTTTAGCTGGCATGAAACTTATTCTCTATTTCTATTTCACAATCTGTTTGAAAGAACTAAGGCCAACATAGAAATGATAGGTGTTTGATATGAAACAGCTATTTGAAAATACTGGTATCTTGTTAAAAATATCCTGACTTTCCAAGGTGTAAAGTTGCATGAGAAACCACTCAGTCTCCGGCTCCTTTAGATTTTAGATGTCATGTGCTGCTGGGAAACTACATGTACCCCTGTTGAGGATGATTCTCCACCTCCACAGAATGATAAAATCATTAAGCTTGAAAACCCCTCTAAGAACACTGAGTGCAAACATTAACCCAGCACTGCCAAGGCCACCACTGAATCATATCTCTGAGTACAACATCTACATGTTTTTTAAACACTTCCAGGGAGGGTGATTCCATCACTCCCTGGCCAGTCTGTTCCAATGACTGATCACCTTTTCTCTAAAGAAATTCTTCCTAATACCCACTCTAAACCTCCCACAGTGCTACCTGAGGTATTTTCCTCTTGTCCTATCAGCTTTTCCTGGGAGAAAAGACCTATCTCTTTTTTTTTTACTCACAGAAATGATAAAAACAATCCATGATGCAAAACAGCTCAGCTTTACTAGTGTTAACTCAAGTACCAGAAGCATCATTATTACCAAAAAACAGGGCACAGTATTCTGCACAGGCCTGTCTCTCACAAGTCTACAAGACTTTGCTATGTAGGAGCAGCCTCATTACTACAGACACCCACATCTCCTCCTGAGACACTCCTTCTTGGGTCAAGGTCATGTGAGAGGACAGAAATACGCTCTTTTAGGGTCTTTTAGGGACAAATTCATCTGCTTCATTGTAAACATCTATTTTCAGAAGGAATCAGGGAATTCTATGCTTAGGGAATGCACTGGGTTTTCTTCAGCCTTACACTGAAAACACTGCATGATGATTCAGTGAACAGGGAATCAGTCTTCTTGCTTGTAGGCCATTCTTACAACTAAGGAAAAGGCTGCTAATTACAGTGAGTCACTGTCACAATTAGAAGTTTCTCAAATTAAAATGGTGGTTGACTGATTAATTTTCTGATTTTATGGTTTCTTCTTGTTTTCCTAGTCAAATCCACAGAATTACCTATATGCTGGATATTTCCCCAGCAATGTATGATGGTTGGCCAATTAAAAAAAAAAAATCAGTTGTTAGAGACAAGACAGTAATTACTGACTTTGTCTGGTCTCTGTTTGGCACATACTCAGACTCCCTAAAGACATGAAGCTGCTTTTTGTAATATTGGAGAGCCCTAGTACTCTACAATCTTTACCATCCTCAGTGTAAGCATGAAATGTTCTCAGATTTACAGCATTTTGAAATACTCTTAGCAATAAAAGATTGACTTTTACAGTCGTTTCTCAAGATATAGATACATGTGTTGCCTGATTTTTGAGTCTTTGATGTTTGTTTCCAATCAAGGAGGAGGTAAAATCACCTCTTCCTCCTTTTTCTCTATTTCCTTCTCAGTGAAAAGTGAGTTAATTGCATGCCTCTGTTTTAAGAGCAGCCAAATTGACTGACCGACAATTATAATGAGAAATGAAGTAAAATCACAAGAACTGGAAAGACTGATTTCCACAACACAAAAAATTCATATTAAGAAATAAAATAAATACTTGTATTTTCGGAAATCTTTGCTTTGCTGTGAACAACTTAAGCATTCTAATGTAAATTATGTACAGAACTTACTTGTGATCCATCTGTTGGAATACTTTCAGCACAGTCTTAATGTTCATTAGGAAGCCATATATAGAAAGAATAGTGCAGAGACAGCTATTTAGCTTAGAACATTTTTAGTAAAATATTTATTCTAATTGTCTCCCTAGCTTGTTGAAATGAAATAGGTGTTTGAGGATACAGGTATAATGTATTGTGGAGCCTCTGCCAGTTAGACCATTAAGATCTTCAAAAGCATACTCAGGATAATGCATGGCTCAAGGACGAATCTAACTAAAATGGAGAAAATTTTAAAGTTGGTGTCTTGACTGCCCATGATTTTACTTAGAAGTATTTCAATGTGGAGGCAAGAGGCTTGCTTTATCCTCTCTGAGCTTCAGGGCATCACATCAGAGAAAATCACCCCATACCTATTTAATTTGCATTCTAACTCTGAGATCATTGTATATGGACACCTTTTGATCCTATAAATAATGACTTCACTTTCAAATGTGCCATTTCCAAACATTGACACAACCATTATTTTTCATGATCTGCTATTGTGATGAAATATTGTCCAGTGCTGGCTTAAGTCCCGTGGATAGGAAAATATTATAAATTTCTAGGCTGGCTAAAAAAAATAAATATAGGAAAAGGGAGAAATAGTTTGTGGAAATCTATGTGGAATGAATCCAAGTTCTTATACCAGGCAATACTTAAACATACTTAAATATGTTATACTTGCATACTTAAATATGGCAAAATATGAGATACAGAAGATTTTACTATACAGCATCCATCAGGTACTTGCCTTATTTAGCAAGTTGTGTAACTCCATTAAAAGTATCTTGATTGTGGAGAGTGTATCTCAGAAATATTTATGGAGTTTAAGGAAAAAAAAAATAGGTAGCAAACAGATGTATTGACTGAGATAAAAAATCTTGACTCTGCCTCAAGCTTCACATGCAATATAGGAAAAATTCAGAAAATAATGTTTCTTGGGTCTTTTTCCTCTTAAGATCCTTGACTTGCCCATGGCTGTGGCTGCATAAACAGCTCAGTATTGCCCTTAGCAACCTGGTGTGGGAGCGCTGGTGTCCCTGAGATCTAGCCAAGCTCTCCTGCCCTCACAAGGTAGAAAATTAATAGAGAGTCTTGGACATGCTTGATGGCTGCAGTGGTGCAGTCTCTAGATTTAATTTTTCAACACTTAGACAAAATGTCACATCCTTTTGTTTTCCTATCTATATTTTGTTTTGTCTCGTTTAGTAAGACATTAGATGTTCTCACTGCTTTGCAAAGAGCCTTTTGGTACCTTTCTTACTTAAATATTGCTGCTAAAATTCTAGACATTACTAAAAATTGGTGTAAAATCAGTTCAGGGACAAGTAAAATATAGCAGATTTTCTTCACATTATGATTATTGAAAAAGAGAACAAAAGATGACTGCTGAACTACTGAAAAACCCTCTACAAACCATGGCTATATAGAGAGCTATGTGCTAGTAAATTCTGAGTTGTGCATCCTTTTCTCTATTATTTTGTTATCGATATCTAAAAAGGGTTCATTTGTCAGTGGAGGTTTGTGGGAGGGAGGCAGGAAGGCAGGAAGAGAGGGAGGGAGGGAGGGAGGCAGGAAGGGAGGGAGGAAGGGAGGGAGGAGGGAAGGAAGGAAGGCAGGAAGGCAGGAAGGCAGGCAGGAAGGCAGGCAGGAAGGAAGGAAGGCAGGAAGGCAGGAAGGCAGGAAGGCAGGAAGGCAGGAAGGCAGGAAGGAAGGAAGGAAGGAAGGAAGGAAGGAAGGAAGGAAGGAAGGAAGGAAGGAAGGAAGGAAGGAAGGAAGGAAGGAAGGAAGGAAGGAAGGAAGGAAGGAAGGAAGGAAGGAAGGAAGGAAGGAAGGAAGGAAGGAAGGAAGGAAGGAAGGAAGGAAGGAAGGAAGGAAGGAAGGAAGGAAGGAAGGAAGGCAATATTTGTTTGAAGCACAACAGCAGGCTCTGCTTAGCAACCTGCTACCCTGAACACACCACCAGGTTCTTCTCTGATCATGCTGATCACAGCAACATATTTAGGACCTCCCTCATGAGGTTTTCATGTACACATACAAACCAAGAGTTGGTTTGTTGATTTGATTAATTATTATCATTTTCATAGAAAATTAATTGGTTATAAGGTACCTGTGAATGTTTGTAATTTTCCAAAATAGAGACTATAATCTCTGGAGGAAAAAAGACAAAAGAAGACTGAGGAAATCAGTGAAAACTGAGGAAAAATTCCCTGATGATGGAAGAGACAGGTTGTAGCAAGAAATGATGCTGCACCTCAGAGCATTCTGCTTAGCTACAGGACATTCCTTTGGGGTTCATGTCCTTCAGCTCTCCGGAAAAATTCCTAATCCCTGTCTGCCCCCCAGCACAAGAAATATCCCTGAAAGATGATTAGCAAGGTGTGGAGTAGGAAGTGGTGCTGGCCAGGCAGGAGCCAGTGGATGTGACTCCACTGAGTGGATCTGGTCCAGGCAAGATCAGTCTGGGAGAGATGTGTGTGTGCGGCTCACCCCCTGGGAGAACACGGCTGCAGGCCTCATCACTTTTGGAACAAAACACTGAAATTCCCCTATTTAATTTATGGCTTCTCTATTCTACAGGCCACACTGGAGAAGAGGATTAGCCCAAGGTAGCTGTAAAGGAACCAATTCATGCATGAGACAGCATGGCCACAGCAGGATGCAACTCAGAGGTATGAGCTCTGCTTCTCAGGAGTGCATAACAGCCTCCAGCTTGTTTAAAAACTAGTTTGGGTCTCTGTAAATTATTCTTCAGAAGGAGCATATTTTCTTTTTTTTTTTTCCTTGAGTTTTTATTCAAGCAAACTTCAAAAAGAAAAAAAAAGGCCAAACAAATGAATCAAACCATGCTCTCTAGACTGGAAAGACAGGAAATAAGAAAGAGAGATTTATGGGTTTTAATTTTTAAATCTTGGGTGGTGCTCAAAACCTGTACTAATGGGACCATACTAGTAGCTAGATAGAGACAGTAAATATCAAGAGAATCTCATTCATGTTTTTGTTGGGTGAAATCCTGAGTTTATATAGCTGAATTACATGCCAAAAAATTTCAAAGTTGTGTGTTCAGAAATAAGTACCTATATCCATGTGGGAATCAGTGAGAACTGTGAATTCTCAGTACCTCTGAAAATTGCTTTCACATAGATAAAATTTATAGGGCTACCTTCAGACATCAAGCTTTGAAAAAATTGGCCAGGATTCCTACCTATTTATTGTTTCCTGGGCCAAAAAGAGTGATGAAAATAGCTGGGTTTTTCTATTATTATTTCCATATGCATTATATTTATAAGAATATTTATGCAAGGAATGTTACAGAAATTCCATGCTTTGTTTCCTTTGTGAAAGATACCTTCCTCATAAGAAACACATTATGCTTGGTCAAATATTTCTCTCTATGGGAGGATTAGATCCACAGTACTGCAGGGTTCTCATTTATCAGAAGCACTTACTTTATCACCTGGCTTTTATTAAAAAAATAAAAAAAGAGAGAGATCTATTCTGTTTGGACAGCCACTGTACACTGGATTTAGGAGATTAAGGTTTACTCTAGAAAAGTGTTATTGTGAGATGTGATATGAATAGCATGACATCATTTCTGGCAATACAGTATCAGTGAGTGAAAGGGAAAAAAACCTAACATGCAGACAGCTTTCTGATAAGATGCAAGAGTTCTATACTCTATTCAAAATTTACTGTATTTTAAGACTGTGTATGTTATACACCAGTCTAAAAATGAGGATAGACAAAACAGCAATAAATTCTTCTGGGGGCATTATTTGAAAATATATTGAATTTTGTAACTGTGAGAGAAAGTGGAGTTTAGGGCTGATTAATGAGGAGCCAGTGGGTTTGGCTATATTTTTTTACTTACCAGAAAGCTAAGGATTTCCAACTTTTACTTTAAACCTTTTTATGTATATGGTACTTTAGATTTTAAAGCAACATCCATTATATATCTTTTTTGACAAGCTGCATGACCTTTTAATAACTTGCACGATGTAATGGGAAGACATATTTACTCAAAAATTAGTTCATTATAATAACTGAATTCTTCCTCAAAAGAGGACAAACTTTTATTACATCATTTTGGTTATTGCAATCAATATGTCAATTTGTATGGAATAAATAAATGAGAATGACCTATAACAAAGTGTATTTAGTTGTACAAGATTTTGTTCTAGGTAACAGAATTTTGGTTTACTTTATTTTGCCTTTGCTATACAATTTTTAGAACACATATTCCCTACATTCAAAATAATCTAGAATCACTTCAGAAATATGTGTCAGAATATTACCTGGTAAATCAACACCAAATTCCCTGCCAGATCTCGTTTTTTTATATTCACTGGATTCAAGGAGAATAGAAAAGTGTCATAATCCGTAATTTTACTGCATGTTCTTAAAAACATGAACAGTGAGTGCATATAAGGGAAAAAATATATATATATAGCTTTTACTGAGCTTTTGGACTAGACATATAGCAAAATTTAAAGAGCTGAGAAGTATTATTGGTTCGAATGTGGTGGCTCAGATGTGTAGTGGGTACACAAAGAGATATTCTACCCCAGAAAGTCTTTAGCAGAAAGTTTAGATATGAGATTTAATGTCTTCAAATTCAAAGACAGACTGGTTTTCCCAATTTCATAATTTAAACGTCTTAATTGCTAGGTCACACTGCTGTGTAACAACACAGAGATTTTGTTGAGTTTGTGTTATGTTCACAGATTTAGGTACTAAATTTATCTTACAAGTCTTTAGTGTACCCCCTAAATAAACCTTCCTTAAAAATATACATTCCTTGCCATCTTTGAGATTAACTGCAGTCATGTAGACACTTCTAAAGTGAAAGTATTCTTTACAAGAAAGAACTAGATATAACTCAATTTTTTGCAGTTTAGTTGTGACTGATTAATTATATATTTTCTGTATCAAGTTATTTTCAAATTTAAATGTGTCCTATGGTCTATTTATCGTTTTATTCACCCTGCATTTTAACAATCTTTGACAACTTCCTTACATTCCTAGGATTAGTTTATATATTGCTTTGTTTTATGTTAATATTTGCAATCCTTTCTGTTATGTCAATTAACTGCCAGGACATCCATCTAGTACACAGTGTACTAAAGTATAATAAAGAAAAGAAAAATACTTCAAGATGCTAACAAATTATAACCATGCCCAGATATAAACCAGATGTATGAGTGATAAACACAGAGATACAAAATTGTCACCACCCTTCAAAATCACAATTTTAAATGACTCCACCTTTGACCTGTGGCAATAAGCTTTACTAGGGCATGAGACAGAAATCTATCCTCACATTTTCTTGTACTGAATTTCTGAACAGTTTTTGTTGTTTTCTTTCTTTTTCCTCATTTGCTCCTTTATTAGGCTGCATCTCTCAGGCATCCCTAAAAAGAACCCAACAAGCATGAGGAGAAAGAAGTGGCTAATGGAGCTGTGGTTGCCTGTTAGCAGTGCTCAAGGCAAACATGTGCTTTGGGTTAGGAAATGGAGAAGTGCTCTCACTACCACACAGCCTTCTTCCTTCACTCACTACTTCACAGCTGTGTTTAGTGCTGGAGAATATATGTGCTGATATAAACCAAGAGCACACGTAGGCCAAATGCATTTTACCCGTGCTATGTAGCACAGTGCCTGAACAGATCCCAAACTGACTAATTTCTAAAGAAAATTTTGTCACTGTTGATTTGGAAATCATGCAAGAACTTTGACTTTACTTTAACAATCTGAAGAAAATGCATATAATTTTAGAAGATTTTTTTTTTCTTTTTAATCTCTCTGAAGTATTTTTTGTGAGAAGTGAAGACAGGAAGTATCATCCATATTTTAGGGATTTTTTAATAACTGAAAATGAAAGCAGATTCCTTAAATTAAAACTGGTTCATGTTTTGATTTCCTTTCGTGTTGAAGATTCATTTTAGTTTAGTGGCATTCAACCTATACCTTGTGTGCCCCTGGTGTTCCAAGGAGAACCCATAAGGGTTTAGAAAAGATGACTAAAGAGAGCAAAGCCAATTCTCAAAGGGCTTTACTTCATACTCCAACTGTAGTTACTGGGGGTTGAGTCAAAAAGGATGTCAAAGTTTTAGTTCAATGATAGTCAGGAGTCTTCAGGTTTCTGTTGAGCAGGATGGAGGCTCAGATTGACCTTCTGACCCTTTAGGCTGTGAGACTTGGCTGTGCTTCACATGACCTTGGACCATATTTCAAGCATCACAGTTCATACATCTATAAGGAAATCATGAAATTGACTCATCCAGTATAGGTTTTCTCAAAAGTGAGAAAAACAATAAAAGCTTTTATTTTCCTATCAGTTTAGCAATGGGATAGTCTGGTTGTACTTTTGAATGCATCTGTGAAGGATCAGCATCAATATAAAAGCTGGGAAGAAAAAAAAACCAAAAAATATCATCAAAACAAAAAACCCTACTGTGAACTGAAGACAATATTATTAAAGATGTGTCATTCATCCAGTCAGTGCTATAAATAAATAGAGTACAATATAATTCTATGAACATAAAAAAGCAGAGCACAATTTTCCTTGAAAAAATTAGTCTTGGTTCAACTCTTTTTTGCTCAAAGAAGTCAAACTAAATCGTGCTTTGAATTTTCGAGGAAATAAGAACATTTAAGCCTCAGTCTAACTGTGAGTATGCTTTATACGCAATTCAAAGAAAAAACCAAACCATTGATAATCTCCAGGGAAAGTTACTAAGTAATAGCTAAATATGTTATTAGCCAGTCACACTTAAAGGAAGTAACTAATTTTGGACAGGAGGTACCAAAAGGGCAGGAGGGAATCCCTTTTCTTATCACTGGTATAATATAGGAGCATTTATATTTAGAACTTAAATCCATGAGGGACAAAGGGAGCATTTCAGATGCATGACTCACCTTAGCATTTCTTATTTAAATACCCACTGCTCTGCAGGCATTGTACCCTGCTTTATTTACCAGCAGAGACATCACCATAGTGCCTGGTGCCTCTAAGTCTGGATGGAGCATCAAATTTAAACTGGAGATCCTGAACTGAATCTAGATGCTGTCAGCATCAAGAAGCTGCCAACACAGGCGTTGCATATCAAAGACAGAATTAGCTGTCATTTAAAAAATCAGCAGTAATGTTACAATTTTTAATCCTTTAAAGGATGGTTGTATCATTTCACTCAGTTCAGGCTGCACATATGTATTGTTCCGAGGATATTATGTAAACTGCCAAAGTCCCCATAACACCAGGGATAGTTAAACGTGTAAACAGAAATAATTCTATATTTAAACATTATAGTTCTTCTGGTTGTTAAACTATCATTAGAACAGGATGGAAGCTGGTTTACAAGCTTCACTGTTGTATTTCTACACTGTGGGTGGTAGAAGCCAAGCCATGTTAAGACAATAAAATTTCTTTGTCAAATATACTGTAGATGACTGTTTATACATAGCAAGATTTGCCTCTCACCTCCTGAACCTTCAGGATAGAGCATGGGTGAAATGGATATGTTGTTTTTAGTTGTTGTAGCAGCCTGGAAAGTTAGGACTTGAATCTGCTGACATGGCTGTGGTTATTTGCCAGTTCTTTCCCTCTGTTAGAGAATTAGACCTACTTTCTGCCTGACTCCAGAGGACATGCTGGAAGATGTCTCCTTTAATGCTGAAGAATGAAAACATAAAAAGTTTGAGCCTACATAGACATACGGGTGCTCTAATCTCTAAAATTAATATCAGTTTTTGAGGAAACCATCTCTTGCTGTGTAAAAGAAGTTAGAAACCTACAGCAAATACTCAGTGGGATGACAGCATTTAGCATATAGAAATATGTTAACAATAGAAGTGATATTTACCATATAATTCATGCTTCAGTGGAAAGCAATATGAATTAATATATATTGACAAAATTTAATTCTATTAGTAGGGTATTAGGTCTAAAATCCAATAAAATTTCAGCTATCATAAATCAATGCTTGGTAGGCTGAAACACTTAGAAGAAGTGGGGTCCCAAATCTGCAGAAGGATTCAATCATTTAGTCATCATTTAAAACAGTTGTTTTTTTAATGGGAATCAAACCAATATCCTTGTGGATTTGGGCCAAACAACCTTCACAGTGAGTGGCAGCAGCAGAATCTCAAATTCACTGAGGTGTTCCTTCCACTTTGCTGGGCCATCCTTGCAAAGTTGCCTTTTAAGACCATTTGTTATCAAATGCACCCACAGCATCAAAGTTTTGTGCCTTGATTCTTGACTCCTTCTCCCTTGGTTATGCAGCCTAACAGGATATGTGAGACAAGAGTAGGGAAATGTCTCCCGAGGAAAGAGAACTGCAGTTAAATTTTGAAAGTGCAGGCCAGGATGTTTATTTTAAAACATGTTATCAACCCACCACTTTACTCCATAATAGCTTGGTGTTTGGTGTCCTTATCCAGCACTGAGACAAGGGGCTGATGCCCTCCTGACCAAATCCATGTAAAATGTGCTGATGTTTAAGGGTTGTTCTGAACAGGGACATTCTGCAGGGTCCCATTCTGGGTGGAGTATTCTGCAGAAAGGACTATGGGATTTGTGATGTCAGAACAGCTAAGAGGTCACTGACATGGGAAAAAGCAGCCCTGGACACTTGTTTCTACATTCATTTATCATTCATTCATTCATTCATTCATTCATTCATTCATTCATTCATTTATTCATATCCCTTCATTTATCTCTACTCTTTTCCTCCCCTCAGACCCCCTCAATCTTTGATAACTGTGTAATGTAAAATAGCAGCAATAATTAGTTACAAAGTGTTTTGGGAAATTATGGTATTTCTGGGTCTGGTTGATGGATTCAATGGCCAAATATGGAAGCTTTTTTTTTTGAGTTATTTTTTTAATGAAAAACAAGAAATAGAGTTGTATTTTAATTAATGTTTTGGGAAAACACAAAATAAATTGTGTATAATAAATAATAAATTGTGTATATTTGTCTTATAGTCATAGTTCTGCTTGCTTGACATGAACAGCATTATTCAGACAGACTTGTGTTTAAAATAACATTTGTGGTACAGTGGATTTCATTTCAGTGCTTCTTTATTTTTGACAGATTTAAATATAAAACTGACATAATTCTAATTTAGGCCCTAGTCTAGAAAATTCAGTCCTTGAAAGGCTTTTGTGATCTATTCAAGCCTACTTAGAAAAGGCAAATATCTATTCCACTGCTTTAGCTAGGATAGCATAAATACCATCATTAAAAAAAGAAAAAAAATTAGAAAAAAAGAAAGAGGAGAAAGGTTTTGAAGAAAGTACATCATCTCATTTCCTAATACCTACATTGTAAGAACCATGGAGTCACTGAAACAAGACAGATTGCCTTTCAAATAAAGATTTCATATCTGTTTTTGATGAAACATTTTGAAAATACTGGAATTTTTCTCAAAAATCAATTTATTTCTAACATGAAGTATGAAATTCTCAGGTCTTACTGAAGTGAAACATAAATTAGAGTATTTGTGAGCTGATGTATGTAATTAAATGAAACATTTTGTCTGTTTTCAGCTATGTCATGGTGTATTTTCAGTTGCATCAAATTTATGATCATATGTCAACAGTGCAGTATTGCAATTTCTGTTTAATGAATTCATTATCTCAAAAAGTTCAACACGTGTAAGATCAGATTGCTTTCATTTTAACACTGCATTGTTAAAACTTTTAAACAGAGTTGAAAGAAAATTACATCATATTCAGTCTTTGAATGATCTTCTTTGTCATTTCCATCTTAGTTTTCTGAATAATTTATTCATTATATCTAGTCAGTCTTATATGATGTACAATAGCAAGTTTTAGTTGTAGAAAACATTACCAGGTTTTCAGCTACTGGTATGTAGATGTCTGTTTAGACCGGTGAAAATCCTCAACATTTGCACTCATTTAAAACAGATTTTTGGGTCATGAATTTTTTATTTGGTTGGTTGAGGTAATTTTTTTTTCAGCTTAGATTTTTTTTTGGTATTTTTTTTGAGGGGTTTGTTGGAAGGGGTCTTCTGAATGTTTTTATAAAAGTAGAATACAAAGGTGTTTATCAAATGGCCTACCAAACTATCTAATTGATCTCAGTATAACTTGACTGCACAGTGTACAAAGGGGTGAACTAGCTGGAAGAACATATTTATTTGTGCTTTGTCATAAGTTTGCAGTAGACCTGACACATCTCAAAGTTAACTTCAACAGGGTTGCAGGCCTGCAGTCTCTTTGGGGAGAAGATGGGGCTGTCCTGCAGCAGAGTCAGCTGATCCCAGTCAGCTTCAAAGGACACAGCAGAACACAGCTGAGCCCCTTGGCCAAACAGGGAAAATGTCTTTTTATTACCTATTATTTTAATTGTCAATAAAGTTAATTTTCTCCAAATCACTCTCTTTTGCCTTGATAGTAACTGGTAAGTGACCTCCCTGTCTTGATCTCAATTAATGGATTTGTTCTTCCATGTTCTTCCCATTTTCTGCCTGCTGCTGCTGAGGGAGAAAGAGAGGGAGCAATTGCTTGGGAGTTTGTTGGCCAGAATTAACCCAGCACATGCAGGAAAAGATGAGTCACTTTTATGCATAGTCAGCATCTGAGGGATGAAAATGTAAGGCTAATGCAACTGAAAGATGCTGTAGACTTGGAGACACTGTGGCAAGATTAATATCAATAACACTGGAAGGTCTCAGATTATAAAAGGCTTTGCTCCTACAAAAATGCATTTGCTTAATATTTCAGTTCTTATCACCAGAACAGTAATTTGTCAAAGTTGGGAGCACACTAATAAAATAGAGCTCCAGGAAATTCAGTCTTGTTCCCAGTTGTGCCAGGGAGCTGCTTTAGAAACTTGGAAAAATCTCTTGATTCTACTTTCAAACAGTTTTCTGACAGTAGTCAGACTGCTTTAGACCAATGCTTAAAAATTCTTAAGAAAAACAAGTCAAGCTTTCATAGATGGAAATGTAGCACTGTTATAAGCTAAATACAGGTTGTTATGCCTCTGATTCCCCTCCAAGACTGTCTGTTTAGTCTATTTGGCTTATATACCCTTGAGGAGGAATTGTCTGTATAGTGTTTAGAACAATGATATTTAATCCAACTGCATTACCATGCAGAGTTTTAAAAATAGGAATTGTTTCAGAGAGGCCATTTACAAAGCCATTTGTAGAATACTACGCATGAGCATAAAAGTTTATGGGACTTGAGCCTCCCAATGCCTGAAAAGGCAACATAAAATGAGTAAAATTTGGAATGGCTACACTGGGGTTATCTGGAAGCTGGTTCTGTGCTGAGGCAAGGATAAGCATGGTCCTATAATGAACCAAAAATAGGGTCTATCTTGAATTGTTAGTGACATGAATGTTTTTTTAACTCACAGGTTTGTGATTCTGCAGAATCATATGTGTTTGCTTTTCAAACACATAACAGAAGCCTGTGGAGCACCACTTTCATTATGGAGTGTAAGGTAAATTCCATTAGGATCCAATGTGGATCAAGTCATCAACATGACTTTTCAATTAACACACCTCTGTGGGCTCAGATACCTTTGAAATTGAAGTTTTCATAGGGTTTATCATAATTTTTTAGTTTCCTTTAATACACCATCACTGATTATTCCTAGAAGCTTAATTCACTCATAATTTCCATTTGCTTATGTTTAACTCAGCTGTTACATTTTAAAAGTTTTACTGCTGAAGCAAAGTTGATTCTGTTTAGAGAAAGTTATTCTATCTTTGATTTCTGACACTTGGTTACACAGGGATGTGTAACAGAAATCATCCACTTTAGGAAAGTGTGCCTTATAATTTTGGGGAGATAAAATTCCATTTAAGTCAAGAAATATGATCCTTTATGATTTTTTCATTTTCCTGAATAAAACTGCTGATAAGCCTTTATCAGGAGAGGTGTGGCTGATTTGGCTGAGAGCTGGGCAGAAGGCACTGCAGACCATGAGGGATTAGCCCGTGAGGCGAGAAGTGTGGCACTGCCGAAACACGCCTTTGCATGGAGGGATTGTTCTGTGTGTGTCAGAGGTGAAAACAAATCTTGTGCTGAGAAATACAAACCAGATTTCCTTTTGTTGGCCTGAGGATAGGAAGGGGAGACAAGAAGAGAGAAGGGGATACTGTAAATTGAGTCTGAAGTGAACTTTCCACAATAAGACTACTATATGAGCTAGTATACACTCCCTGAGGGTGAAATTCACTCTTCTGTGCTGGGATAACACATAACTGGGGTTGAATTTAAAATCTCTTTTGAAGAGTTTAGGGCAGCTAAACAGTTCTGTTCATGCAATCTGCCAGCTAGTAGTCCTTGCTTTTCTCTCTGGGCCTGATTTACAATGTAGAATCCCCATGTGCTTGACAGCCACCACTCAAGGCAGCAAACTCAGCACATTAAGAACTAGAAAAAAAACCAAAAACTCTATAGCTTGAGCCAAATACTGAATCTTTATTTGCTGAGATGTTACAAATCTACTTTCTCTGTGAATAGTGAAGTGGGGTTGCAGAGTTTGCTTTCTCAGCAAACTCTATTGGTGTTTTCAAAGACTGAAAAATAATGGAAAAGGCCGAACCAGAAGCCTTAGTAATACAAAAGCAGAACAAGAGGGAGAAGAGAAGAAAATTTCTATCATTCATTAGTGTAATGCATTAAATTCTGTCTCTTGCAGCAGAGCCCCCACTAGAATCACTTATGTGGGGTCAGTGTGACAGAAGAATTTGGTCAAATATTTATTTTTGTGTCTATTTTCATTACAGTGAGCCATTAGAGACATATTTTTTCTTTTTCAGAAAAAAAAATTAAAAATTGCTTCAATAGTGAAATTTATGTATGCTTTTCCAACACTGCTGTGTTAAAATAGAAAGGTTTCTATGGTACCCCTTGAGTGAAAATAGCAATTTTATTTAGTTTTTATTTGCTCCAATTCTAAAAATATAAATGACAATTCCTAATAGCACTACATATTTCAATGAGGCAATATTAATCAGCCTGAATAAGAAGATCCAAAATCTACATCTTTAATTCATCCAGTGTAAGATGCTCTATGACCTGAATTATAGCATAAATCCTTAAATTAGGTCTAAAAATATTGGTTTCCTTTCACTGCTTTCCCTGCAGTTGTAATTCAGTATCTATTCTTCCTGTGAAGAGCTAATGGATGTTTTAAATTCCTTTAACACCAAACCTGCAATTTGAGAAATAAATGCTAGTGGGTGGAATGATTCTTAATGCTTCCTTCCTCCTCCCAAGGTGTTAACATACCTCTACCAAGATGGTCACATAATGTCTTTATTTCTTGCTTTTCTTGTTTTATCTCTTCCTCCTGAGTTGTTCAGCCTCTCATCCTCTTGTAATTTTCTTTGAATTTATTACATAATTGAAGAGGAGTTCTCCTGCTTTGTAGCTGCTATTTGCTCTTCCCTTCATTTTTTTAGACAGCTCAATTCCAGAATACAGGTGTGTGGGTTTCCTATTTTCCTTATCTCCCTTTTCACAGTAAGATTAATGAGAAAATCACTTAGAGAGGTTTTCCAGGTAGCCAAGTAGTTGCTAAAAGGGAATAACAGATATTTTAATTCAATTGTCCATTTTTAATGTCATAATACCATTCAATGGTAACAGCTGCCATCAAGACATTATTTTTCTAGAAGATGTATGAGTGTTTGAGTGATGTGAAAATATCTTTTGCCATAGTGAATCAACTGTGTTTTAAATGAAGCTGTTTCAGACCTTCTTACACTCAAAAAAAGGTCCTGCTAAAAAATAATGTCAAGTGATTTGTACTACTGCTTTATTTCTAATCCCTCTGAGACCTTTATTTGCTATGTATATACATACCATATTGTTCTGGCCTATGTTTTAGTGATTTTTTATTTATTGTGGATTTTAGAAATACAAACAAGAAAATAGTTGCATAAACAACACTAAGTCAAGGCAGTTCTCTCCCAAAGAAGCTAAATATGATATAGGAGCATGTTCTCTTTGTTTTCTTCCAGGCCCTGTTCTAGGCTCATCTCCCTCCCTGCTCTGCAATTTTCTTTTTCTTAATACAGTGATTAATCACCAACTGGATGTATCCAGCTAGCACATTTGGAAACTAAACCCATAAACCTGCAGAACACCCTTATTGTGAAAGAAATGTGCATTCATCTTTTGGAGGTTGAAAAAGCCCAAAGCAAGCTGAGTACCCATTTCCTACAGCAGTGATATAACCTCACCTTGCTAAAGAGAAGCAAAACTCTCTGTCATTGCCATTTTCTGCATGTCTGGCTGTGAGAGAAATGATGCTGCTGCTGTCCTGTGCTTTCTATTCGGTGCTGCTGATGCAGAATGGGTTTACTTTGTGCACAGGTATTTAAGCAGTTTAGAAATACATCTGTAAGGTCAAATATCTCAGCAGTTAAACAAATCTTTTGGTTCTGTTGTAGTGCTTTTTAGTAATTGAGGTTGTTTTGGGGAAGAAAGAGACATTTTTTTCTGAAATGATTTAAGCATAATATTTCCTCAAGGCATCTTATATATTTGAAGGCATAAGTTACGTTCATTCTTTTCAGTAGTCTGCTGAACACTTAAATGACAATATTAAACTTTTTACTGCTGATTGACACTCAGTAAATGATTCTGAGTATCCCCAAATTAATGCCCAAAAGTTCTACAGCACCACTGAATGTTCTCTATGAGAAAATTTTAAAATCTTTTTGCATGTGTGGCAGCGTTTCAGATGTTTAATTTAATATCACTACTACAATCACCTTAGTTCAGAGTATATCTATTTCTTAAAATTGTAATTTAAAAATAACAAATGTGCTACAAAATTTCTAATGCATTGGAGTCTGCCTAAATGAATTAAAACCTTCTGTTTAGCAGTTTGCTGATAGATGCCTACTCATTTGTATAATTTTTTTACTGTTTACTCATAATTTATCCAGAACTTTTTAAATACTAATCCCATGTACTTAGGGGTTGTTCTGAATGATTTTGTGAAGCAGATGGCTTAGGACTACTAAAGAGATCTAATTTACCATATATTAATTTCATATTTCCTGGAAAATAGGTTGGATATCAAAGTTACCGGAATATTCCAAGGAAATCTTCAAATTTATTGTGATTCTATTTTGTATTAAAATGCCTAAATTATTCACTTGCAAGAATTGGAACATTTTTTCTGTTTCTTTACATCTTTTTATAGAGTAATTGGAAGTTTTGAAAGGTTAACAATAGCAGACTGTCTTAGAGATTAAAATATCAATTAGAGATACATGTGTAATAGCTGGAAATAGTTTCTCAGGTGCTGTATGAATCCTGCTTCTGCTTCTCATTCCTCTGCTGGCAAGCTTATCTCTGGATATGCATCCTTTGTCTAATGGCCATTTTATAGCCTGGCCAAGTCATAATTGTAATTAGCTTACCAATTAAGGATGAAAGAAGTGTATTGTTGTAGTAAGAAGCCCAAGAATCAAAGTAACTTGTTTTAAAATACTGGGGTTTTCAAACACTGAGTTATGCTAAATACTGTGCTCTGAGAAGGATACAGAGCTCATTCTGACTGCCCAGAGAGAATTAAGACTGAGAACCTGACCCTCTTTGATGTTGATTATTTGGAGCTGGGGAATCCAGTTGAAAGGATATAGCTGCAATTTAATGCGATTAGCCTGCCATACCAAGTCATTGGATAATTGTAGACCTTGCAAGACACTGCTCTTACAGTGTTGATGTGCTCTGGCCTTTGGGAGCACTGACTGAAGACGGATGATGAGAGTGAAATAGATTCAGATAAAATTAGAGACAACCGGGGCAAATAGATGTGGATTTTCTCATTTTAGCACAAACAAAACCTGGATTAGGTGAAATGGAATCTGGCTGTAATATGCAAAAGCTACTTATCTCAACTCCCTCTGGAATATGCAACAAACATATGGAATAAGCTTGAGATTTAACCTCTCTACTCAAGTTCATATGACAGATTCATTATTTTCTGCATTAGAGAGAGAATATCAAGGTCAAAATCTCCATTCTGATTAGCTGGCTAATGTGCACTCTTCTAGCACAGAGCATGCGTTGAAGTACAACCACTTTGCTGTATTTGAACATCAATTTGTTTCATCCCTGTTGAGGAAGTACCATAGTATCATTTCACAAGAATTAAAGGCCTCTGCTGAATTTCTGGTAATAAAATTCTGAACTCTTGTTTATCACCCAAATCTCCCATAAAGTGTATGTTGATCTCACTGCTGTAATTCTGGTTTAGTCAGAGATTACACCAGTTTTGATTCACACATTCTATCTCCCTGCATCCATTTATGTAAGGAAGGAATAATCCAAAATTCATCACAATACATACCTATTTGATAGTGTAGATGCAAACCACTGGTGTAGTTACACGTGCACAGCTCTAGCTGAGTTAATGGAAGGTGTGGTTTGGAAGTAAAAGCAAATTAAATTTGTGTAGGCATTCAAAATTTTTTAATTTTTCAATTATTTATTCAGCACTATAAAAAGGAATAGCAGTTCCCTCTGCAATCCAGAAGATTTAACTTGCCTAAGTGCTTTTAAGAATCTGTGTCCAAGTCATTAATAGGTTTTATTTATGTAACGCATTATGAATTGCCTAGAGTCAATTAATGAAGATGAATTGAGATGATAGCAACATACAAGCTGGTCAGTGTTAAAGAACAAAATCACATTCTTATGATAATCAGAAATTATACCTTGCTACTTTTTCCTTTTCCAGATCATTGCATCTGAGAGAATAAATTTCACAAAGAACCACAATCAGAGTTTTCCCTGATTTTTTTATGAGGTGTCATAGCATTATTTCATTTAATGTGTAAATAATTTGAATTCAGAATCAAAGAGTCAGGTGTAGAATCATTGATTCATTTGAGTTGGAAAGGACCTTTCAGATCATTGAGTCCAAGCACATACAAACACAGTAAACTGTCATGGTAAATTTTAAAGTATAGATAGGTTCCAGGAAGACACCTTACCTAACACTTGCTTAATTAAAATTAATAGTGATGAAAAGTTTTATTCTATTACTTCAACTCAGAATAAAAGTCAAGATGTTATTCTCATTTGCATTAGGCATAGTGCCTTCAGCAGCATATAGATCATTAGCATATAGATCATTATAGCAGCAATATAGATCATTAGTTGGTAATGTCATGTATTGCATTAAATGTTCTAATATGAAAATATTCCTTGAAAGGTGAAATTTTATATGGAAGGATTGTAGGAAGCTCCTTCTTTAAGTTGATGTTGATAGTCTAGGATGCAGAAAGAAAAAATAGAAAATTCAGCCCAATTTCTTACAACAAGAAATTGCAGATAACCGTATAGCAAGATAGTTTCTTGAATTTTTTTTTTTTTTTAAATTTTTTTTTATGGGCAGGCACACATAAACATGTTTATTCACCCAGACATTTTTTTAAAAAAACCTACCTTAGAAAAAATAAAAATATAGGTAATGTCTGGAAGCATCTACAAGCTAAAAGCTTGTACAAGCAATTCTAAAAGCTGTGAACTGTAGCTGGTGGTGACTGATTTCTGTCAGAGAAGTCATCAATAGCCTGTACAAAACCAGGAGATGCAACATCTGGCAGCTGACTGCAGTTTGCTGTCCTGTCAGAAGCACTCTCAGCTAATACAGTTATAACCAAAATTTAGCCCTGTGGAAAATACTCTAAACTGATGACAGCCACAAACTGGGAGAGTACAAAGGGAAAGGTCATTTAATAGTTTACATATTTTTCCATGAGATTTGTTTTTTGATGGACATACAATGACTTTAGACACTGATTGGAACCCTTAATTGATTTTCAAAACAATTTCAATATTTTTAACTGATAGCCATCTTTTTTTGGGGGGAATTTCTTTCTATGCAGCATATTTTTCAGTTTCTGTTGGATCCTAAATGCCAATTTTAAGTTCTTTGCTTTTTGAAACATACAAGTAGAATTTCTGTCTGTTCAAAAATTCTTATTCTACACAAGCCCTTGAAAACTACCCAGATCCCCTCAAACTTGAGAGTGACTGTAAAAACAAGGTTTATGAATAGATTCATAATAAAATTTGGAGCACAGGGAAAATATTTTGTTTCATATTGAGCCTGCTCATAATTTATTCCATGTAAAGTCTGATTCTCCAAAAGACATTCCTAATTATTTACTTAGAACTGTAAAAACTGGCATTTGTACATTGTGATTCCATTTGGTATGTAATTTCATTATCTTACTCTGTACCATCCCATGTGTTTATTTTTTTAAATTTTTTGGACATTGTTCCATCAATGTAGAACAGACTGCTAGATTTACTTTTACATCAGTTATTTTTTATTATATCCCTTTTTCAGTTGAAGCAATTGATGTTAAGACTCTGAAACTCTCTCTATATCAGCATAATAAATATGGAGAGATGATTCTCTAGTCCTGAGTCCTAGTTGCATCAATACTTCCATCAATACTAAGAAAAAATCTCATTGTCTTAAGGTTCCTGACTGTAAAATACCAACTAGAAATATTACATTATCTTGTCTTCTGAGCTATGCTCAGGAGATACTTGGGAAGTTCTAACTTCTCCGTATCAAGTTTTGAAAATTTAACAGCATAAATGATGGAGCTTGGAAATGTTTCTTGGTACCATTTAATTTATCAGTATGTTTTTAGATATGGAGAAATTAAGTGGGTTGCATTTCAAGGGTCTACAATAGGTAACAACAATGCTGTGCAGTATTCAGTGTGCATGAAACTCCTAAGAGAAGCCTTTACACTTACCTTCAAAAAAACCTCACAGGTCCATGTATAAAAGAAGTTTGCAAACTTGAATAGTTACTAAATTATCTGGATGTTTTCCTAACCTCAAATTATTTAGTTTTTGTTGCACTTGAACATTAAAAATCAATTGCTTTGCTTCTTCTTATTGCTTTTTGGAAAAAAAACCAAAAAAACAGGGACATGAATTTTACATAAGCATTTATAGATCAAAAGCTTATTGTCATAAACACTTCTCCAAAACCCAGATATGGACATTGAAAAGGAATTTAACAAATAAACCTTTGCATTTCCTTCACAAAACGTGATTTTTTTTTAATTAAAGGATTATGCTGTTTTTATTCTCTCTTCTCTTTATTTGTAGCACACATAGACATCTGTAAAAGGTCTGGCATTAAATTCTTTCCTTCTGAAGCCAAATGCAAAAGTCCTCAGCAAGACTGGGCTTTACCCTATAACTTACCAAACTTCAAAATGTTACCTTATGACTTTAAAATGAGCTTCTATAATTGTTTGTGATATTCTGCTTCTCTTCACTCTTTATTGCAAGAGAAGATGTAATGACAACTTTGCTCAGATATGACTGTAAAAAGAACATTAGCAGTAAAGGTTATTGAGGTTAAATATAAAACCCTTGTACCTTTTGCTATACCAGTACTCATCTACAAAAGTTAGTATCTTAATAAATTAATTCAGATACAACTAGAATATGAAATACTTTTTTTGAAAAAAAAGCTTGTTTTATACAACCAATAAAGTTCACAAATTTTCATCTTCAGTTTTGCATTTCCTTGAGATGATAGCACTAAATTAATATAGGAAAAGGTTTGTAGATCTAGATGTAAGCATGTTTGTCTATTCATAGAAAAAGAATAGTAAACCTGGTGTTTCTTATGAGCTATTCTAAACCAATTAAAACTTTATTTCTACCTCCAAAGTCACATTTCTTAATTCTAACTTTACAAAACTGAATTATTGTTCATCATTTTATTGTTACTGCTTTTTATGTGTTTCGGCAAACTGCAATTGTCAATTATGCAAATTCAGAACAGATACAAATAAAGCCTCTCACATCACCATATATTAAATCTAAATGTACAGTAAATATAAATAGTACTTAATAAGACAGTAAATTTGGCTTCACACTTTATTCATGGCTGAAAGACATCTTGGTAATGATTGAAGAGATGCAGCACATATTCTCCCTTTTGCCCTTTGAGTCGTCAGCTCAAAGACTTTTTCTGTCCTTGGAGGGTACTCTAAGGAACCAAGATTCTCGTGAACTCTGAGAAGCCTCTGCAAATAGAGGAGAGAATGGGCTAAAGTCTCATAGGGTCAGCAAACACAACAGGGGCATCTTCAAAACTATTATTACTCTTCTAGCACGTTCTTAGAACATTTAGTAATAAGAAAGTAATTTCAGGGTAAAATTAAAAGATTAGTGGATGTACTGAGTCCTTAAAGCCATGGCTTGTAGTAAAATAGGTAGAGATGTCAAAGAGCTTTGCATTGTCCCTGGGCTTTAATGAGTTTTCTCTATAAAAGTCTATTCTTCCAATAGATATCTGATGAGGTGGTACCACAATCAGATGCACAGAATAATTATTTGTCTCTCTGGAATCCAGAATGCAGGATGAATATGGTGATTAGGTATTTTACTTTCATATTCTGTTGCAATTTTAACACCTGTGTTACCCTTCATTGTCCTAAAATTACACTTTTTTTCTATTGATGGTTATTTTTTCCTGAATCAGGGCACTGACCTTGATATTATTCAATAGCTTGATGAAGGGCAGTATCACTCACACCCTGGCCAGGCTATAGGTCCTTTGCTTGTACAATGTCACTGATGATATTTCCTTTTGTCTTATTCCTTTATCCCGCTTAAATGCTGAATACACTAGGTCTGGAAGTAATGCATTAAATTTGGCCTCTCAGGCTTGATGGATTTGGAAGTATACGAATCCAAAGGGAGTTATAGTGCCCTGTAAATCATAAATATCTTGAGAAAGAGGAGAAATGTGTAAAATCCATAGAAGACATGAGTTATAGCACAGTTATCTTCATAAAATCAAGTCCTCCTGAGTATATTTTTCTGCATTATTTCAGTGTGAAAGCAACACTACCCACATCTAATCTGAAATGCATGTAGTTGTGTTTCAGTTTTATTGCTATTTTCACCCACCAAAAGAGAAAAAAAATGAAATTTTGATAGGATCAAGAAATGAGAACTATATTCAAACTGAAAACAACAGCCTATTTCCACAGCGAATTTAGATGAACAAATGAAATATATGTGTACTTATTTTCAGTATAACTATTGTCTAGTTTTAGCATTTCAGTAACTGCTGCAGTGTGAGCATATAGATATATATAAACATGTACATATAAATATGACCTGAACTAAATATTATTGATTGAGATTTTCTTTTACCTTGATTTTCTAGAATAAAGCTGTCTAAAATGCTAGATGCACCTATCTCATGCTTCTTCAACTGGATTATGACCAGGCAAGAAAATGTAGAAGTAAAATAATCAGATTCTGTCTCATTCTGTTTCACAAGAAAAAAAATCATACCCATTGATGCCTGTGCAATTTTATCACACTCTTTAGGAACAATAAAGCTGTTTTAACTGAAATTTACTTCACTGTGTGTAGCATGCTGTGTGGAAATAATATGGGGGCATTTCTGCGTAGGTTTCATTGTATAGGTGGGAAAATGTTACAGGGTAGAGTCACAAAGAATTTATCTTAAAATTTGGTATAAATACCACAGACAAAGCATGCAGTGGTCACCAGAAGATGTTGAATTCTCAGCATTCATGTAATTTTAGAAAAGTATTACTCCCTTAAGCCATTAGGGAATGTTATTAACTCAGATCTCATGAATTTCAGCTCTATTTTTATAGATTTTAGGCAGTGATTCTTTTATTCAGAGCCCCAGAAGAATAAATAAGTCAGAAAAAATGTGATCAAGTGTACAAAAAGAATTTAATTCCCTGCAAGAAGTGTCCTCTCATGCCTTAAAGCACATACGTAAACAGACGAACATGAGTCATAGCTGATGGGTTTTACTAATGATTATATTTCCATATTAAATAAGGACTCACTAACCCTATTGGACAGAAAAAGAGTCACTATGACTGTCCAGTGCCTCTTTCCTTTCTATATTCTGTATTCTGTAAAAAAAAAAGTATTCTGTAACCTTTTCTGCTGCTCTGATTTTACCTTCTTTACAAAATCAAAGGCTTTCAAAAATACTCTCCAAACTCATTCTTTCTTTTTGTTCCATGTATTTGCCCTGTTGGCAACACCGTTCTATTAATTAACCTTTACCAACCTTTCATAGATCTCTTTTCTAAACTTAAACACCAAATAAGAGAACTGTTCATGGAACATTTAAGGAAGAATTGGCTGAAACAAAAGCTTGACATTGTTTTCAGTAATGAATTTTACACTGGAGTATTCAACTGAACTTGAGGAGATTTAAAGCACATTCTGTTACTGAGACATAGTGAAATGCTTTGCTTTAGCAGCTGTTGTTTACACCTGAAGCTATTGTACAAATCTAGGATCTCATCAGTTTTGGGGGTTCTCTCCCATCATTTTCTTGATTTCTTTTTTTTTCCTTTTGACAAATGAAGCTTTTATAAATTAACTCAGCCGGTGCACATTTGACCCCAATTTTTGAATGCGTTCCCTGGGTCAAGTACTTTGGTGTGTGAGAATAGAGTCATTCACCCCACCCTGAGGCAACCAGAGTACTCATGCATTTAACTTACCATCAACACGTTTTTCATCATAAATAATTTTCTACATGTTTAATCTAGGCAAAAAAAAATCATGCTAAAAACAATTACAGGAAATTACACTTTATTTTCTAGCCTCTGCTTACCATGTGACACTATATACTGAATAATAAATTACAAATTAAAATCTTTAGAATATCTGGTATGTGGGTGTTTCAACATATTTAAGTGAAAAGTGCTTTCACTCTGAAAAATCCAATGAATCTTCCCCCCTGACCTTTATGTAAATTTAAGACTGAAATTCTTATACCTGTACATCTCTGTCTTCCCCACTTTGTCTTATCAGTTCATTCCATGGGAGTTTTGCTTCCTCAGTCTAAGTGCCAACATATGGTTGCATTCTGTAACATGAACTCATGGCTAAATCTATGAACTCCATTCCTTAGCCCCCACCTTTGGGACATCAGTAGGTGGTAATCTTAGCAACCTGGATGTGATATCACCATTGTGGCATTTTCATTGACACAGCTCTGCTGTAGAGACCCCTTTGCCCCTCAAGTATAATTCCTGAAGAATTAGCCTCTCATTACAAAACATTAAATCTCTTGTCACTCAATCCTGCAGGTTGATGGAAGCATAGGATATGCTGTGGGGGTAAAAAGCTCCCCTAAGAGCTAAATATGGCGCTTCCCTGCTTGGTGATACAGACTCTGGATGGGTGGTCCCTCTGGATCTCCTTTCAATAACAGGTTCACAGGTAGACAGCAGCTCTAGACAGGATTAGAAAGCTTGAATTTGACAACTCTCAAACTGTATGAGATTTGAAGAGCCACCTGTATTATTCTTATGCTTTGTTAGGTTGGCAAGCTGAAGGAATTGCATTTGATAAGAGAGTAGTTCTTTATCTATTATTTTAAAATATCTAAGGAAAGCTTCCCTCCTGGGTGGTTTGCCTTTTCTTAACTTAAATTTCTAGTCAGTGTTTGAGTTGCCCCTTCCATCCTTCTTGTGGTGATTTAGGTTTGGTGAAATCTAAACAATGTGTTTCATATTTCTTATATGCCAAGAGGGACTTTCAGGGCAAGGCTGAAAGAAAGCAGTGCTTTTGGTTAACATCTCCCATGAAGGCAATATATCTAGAATAATCGTCCTGGGAAAAGCAGGCCGAAGAAATTTGCTCAGCTGTAGACTGGCTGAAGAGCTCAACAATGTGATAAATGGGTTACCTTATCTGAATACTGAATAATGTCAACCTGTACATAGCAGCCTTGGTAATCATGCAAATTGTTGTCACATTTAAGTAAAGAAAAAAGTTCTTCTAGGGACGTAAATGTTAAAAATGTTCCCTTTCCCTACAAAACAGAAGGGATTAGGGTTGAATACTAAGAAACAGTCGTGTTATAAACTCATTCTGGAATTAAAAATTTATAAAACAAATTTTAAAACTTCAATAAAAAACTTTTGTCTATATTTTAAAACACTAAACAATGAAATAGTAATAAGATACTTAAGACAGAAATTATCAGAGAGAAGTGAGACAACAGATACAGTGCTTTGTTCGTGGTATCATCAGGAGATGGTAATTTAGGACAGCAGTTCATACAGTGCTCAAGGATTTTTCAGAAAATCTAGTAAATGTTATTTCATAATTTGAAATAAACCACAAATTTTTAAAGCAAATTAATTACTTTTGCATTCGACTGGCAAACTATAATGACAAATTAACAAAACAGCCCTACATTTTTGAAATCTATTTTTACAGACATATTTTATTTAAACTGTGTTTAAAGTCTGCAATAAATTGTCACAGAAGCTGAACAGAAATAAAAATTCCAGTTTAAATCAAGCCATCAGAGAATCCAATAGCTAAATGACCGAGCCATGGGTGGATTAACTTTATCATCAATATTGAAATGCATAATGTATAAAAATTAATAAAAGAGGTATTTATTAACCTTAAAGGATATAAAATAACCTGATAAGCTACATGAAGTTTTTTTTAATATTGATTCCTGAAGTGGAAGGGTGCTCTTTATCATCTCTTGATTTACAGTTTAAATCAGAAGGTCATAGAGACCAAAGAAACCCCCCAATCCCCCCTGCAAAAAAAAAAAAAAATAAATAAAAAAGCTTCCACACCCCTGTATTTCCAGGTTCTGTTGCCTATTGGCCACCCCAGTTCAAAACAGTCTTTGGAAGAGGTTCATTCCCTTGAGGAATCACGACCATTTTTCAAGCACAACCACTTGTTCTCTCTGGAGGTTCTTTGATTCACTTCCAGCCTAGCAGCTACAGATGTAAGGCACCTTTTCAAAGCATGGATCAGCAGAATTCTTCTCCTGGCTTTTCACCTACTAATTGCAAGCAGGGAGCAAGTTCTCCTTTTTCAAACAAAGCCACAATTTTTAGATCTTCCCTCAGTATAACTGTGGCTGTAGAGCCATATACTGCATAAATTGTGATCGTGATAATGTGACACTTTCATCTTAGCTTGAAATAGCATCTGTCTGCTGCAACATCTTTGAAATCTTGATTGATAAAGGATTTAGACCTGGTTTTAATTATCATCTTATGTACTTGGCAAAGGTTAATATTTTGCATGAGGAAAAAGATCAGGCTATAATTCCTGGATTTAAAGCAAGAACTCCAAAAGTTTGATTAACTATGACTTTCAATGCTAGAAAAAACTTAGATTTTTGAAATGAATAATTTTATTGCTTGTTTGAGAAATATGGCAAATTTTTTCCTTGGCTTCTTCAGTTTATAAACAGAGGTTATGAGTGCTATGAAAATAGAAGCAAAAATGATTCCATGATAAACACAGAAATTTCTGTTTCAAATGTATTTAAAATTCATTAATGGCCTAAAGTCATGGTCCTAACGTTAAAGGAATTACACTAGTTCTCATTTGGCCGTATTTTTCTGGTAATCCTAACTTGATCTGTCCCTAGTATACAGAAAATCAAAGAAAGTTGTGAACTTACTTTTGTTTCTTCAACTGCTGCCAATTATAGGAAACAGACAATTAAATCTCACTGTGTCATATTAATTCTGCTCATGAACTAAAATATAGCTTCACAAAATACATTTATGTTTATTTTATCTTTCAACATACCTTAAGTATTAGGGTTTGAGGTGGTTTTTTTTAGTATGATTATTTTTTGACAGATGGATCTAGATCAAATACCTATATATGGCCTGGATGGGTATTACACGGCATTAGTTTTTAAAGAAATAGCAAACCGTAAGTAATAAAATGTAAGTTCCTAAGACATAAATGTAGTTTTCATAGAGTTGCAAAATCACAAACTGAGTTAATTTTGCTGTACAAACATTTTTTTTTTTAAGTTTAGAAAAATCATGCGCTGTGCTTTTAAAATATTTATTGAATTATTATTGGTAAGATGACTAATAAAGTGAGTGACTGATGTTGAATTCATAGGTTTCTGTTGTGGGTATTTTGGATTTGGGGTTTTTTTGTGGTTTGGTTGGGTTTTGTTTTTTTTTTTTTCTTTGTTTGTTTATTATGGGGTTTTCTGTTTTATTTTTGTTTTGTTTTTTGTTTGTTTATTTTAATCAATATTTCTGAATACTCAAAGTCATCATCCAGACAATATGGTTTTCATAATCCTTTTCCCTAATCTCCAAAGGGAAGCAAATGGGAGCTAAATGGAAGTAGATGTTACTATCATCTTCCCAGTCTCACCAGAGAGCAAGGAACAATTTAACATAAAGAAAGAGGTATCTTTTATTCTGTTAGGATGATCTGTCCTCATTTGAGAAGAAGATTTCTAAGAGTTTAGTGTGATCAAATTGGAATCATAATCAAATTACTTGTATAAAAAACAATTAATTACTACAATGTAGAGTGGGTGGAAGTTCTACTTACACAATTTAGTGTGTAATATGATGTCTTTACTCCAAACCTTCAAACTGACTTGCACAAGGGATTGATGTCAGAGGCTATGGACTATTTTTAGATGATTACAGTGGAATGTTTGTGATCTATTTGTTAAAGAGCTGTGTATGTACTAGGGTTAGTTTGTTCTGAACATCAAAAAAGCATTGAGCAAATATAAGTTTTTCAGACACTTTTTTAACTCTTCAGAACATACAGAACAGGCTTATTCACTGTGGAAATTATCCAGTCTTTGTTGTGTGGAGCACTGGGTTGACAAAGTCTTTGGCTTCTAGATTTATCTTATTTCCTTTTCTGTGTGTGTCTGAGATTTCTAGATGGGAAAACTCATATAATTCAGTGATTCCAATTCTTTAGCTTTTGATTTTCATTAATCCAGATTGTGAGACATCATACAGAACACCCATAGATTAATTTTTTGTTTTATTTAAAATGGGGTAGTGTTTTTTGTATTTTCACTGAAGATGTTCTTGGCTGGCTGACAGTTTGTTTGAACTGTTTTAGTGACTGTATTAATAAACAGTGCTACTTGCAGATCATGGCAATATGCTTTGCGTTTTCATTCCCTGTTTTTGTGTTATTGAGACATGTAATGAAAAAAGTATACAGGGCTGGATTTTAAGCATTTATTTTTAACTACTGTTTACGGCTCCAAATTCATTCCTTGTGTAAGATGTGCCTAGAAAGGCAATGAATATGGATGATCTTGACCCATGTTCCTATATTTTCACATAATTTCTGCAAAAGACAGTTGTCTGTGCTGGTCTCTGTGGGAGAACTGTATCACATGCTAACTTTGAAAGAGGATTAAAGAGATGATATAACAGTTTTTCTAACTCTAGTTCAATGATACTTTATGATGTGATTATGAAGTGAGCTGCCAAAAGATAAATAATAAAAAAAAAAAGAGCTTTTAAAGGAATAGCTTTTGTTCATATATGTTTTCAAAGAATGCAGAAAAAGAAATCACATCATACATACACATCAATTCAGGAGAACACAAGCTTCTCTTAAATGCTGAAGGAGTTTTAGGATCTATATTTCTTGTGGATGTATCCTTTGCTTAAACTTACATTTTTCCAAATACTAGGACAAGAAAAGTCTCTCTCATGTGTTGACACCTGTTTCACTGCATCTGAAAAGTTTTTTATCCATGAGCTATTAAAAAATTTTTTTTTTTTTTTATCCATAGAATGTGGTTACAAATTATTAAAGCTGGGGAAACAGGGCCTCATTAGATCAAAACCCAAACACAGGTAAAATGGAGCACAATTTAATTTGTTTTCACTGTAATTTTTTTTTAATTTTATTTTTGAAGATTCTCCTCCATACTCCCTCTTAAATGTTGAATCATTTTCCATGAAGCATCTTTCATTAGTCCAGGTTCCTCTAAGGTTAGCTGCTGCCATTCTAAATGTAAGCTGCTAATGTAAAGAAAAATGATCATTCCAATTGTGTGGTCTTCTGCAACCTCTGCTGTGAGGCCAATAAACCTGAAATAAGCACTTGCAAAAATGTGCTGCAAAATACTCCCCAAAGCCACTGGTGCCAGCTAAAAAGACATTTTTTAGTCTCATAGATAAAAAAAAGCACTTAAGGAATGAAAGGTTTAGTTTGCTGGTTTTGTGCTAACTAAAGCTTGGCTCCAATGGTGAATATTTTAATATTGGCCTGAGCAATTGAAAGACATTTGACACTTACACTTCCATAATAGAGCTATTTCAGGGATGAAGCTATTTTTTTTATTGCACAATATGAAAATCATATGGAAATAGCTCTTCATGAAAATAACAATAAACAAAATATCCACATGCCATCAATAATTCTTTGTTATATTGTGGCTGTAGAACCACTCCACAATTATCCTAGGCTTGCAAAATTCCTAAAAAGTAATCTGTAGTTATAATAAAGTCGGTTTGTGTGATGATGTCGTGCAATGTGGTCTAATTACAGCTAGAATAAACAAAATGATGGTTAATCCTCACAAAATGTCCAACAGTTTATAGGCTTTGGCTTCAGTTCTGCATTCTGAAAGAGCAGAAGCTTTCAGCAAAGCCCAGTGCTGCTGCATTTGCCCACAGTTATCTTCTACCCCAGTGTATATACAGTGACCTACTTTCTGAATAAAGCAGCTTCTGCTGGCAGAGCCTGCATTTGGAGGATGTTCTGCCTTTTATGGGCACAAGCAACAATTTTTATGTGGCTCATGAGGAGAAAGTGAAATAGAGAGCTCCTGCATTGTGTTTTTTTACTCTCTGGTTTTCCTGGGTTGACAAACCAACACTTCATTGAGGTGCTAAGGTAATGTCCATAGGCAAGAGGCAAAGTACCACCAGCACAGGTGAAATATCCCTCAATCACATCCAGAGATGAGCAAGGGTTCACAAGAGGAAAGACACATTTGAAATACTTTCCATTATTTTTTTAGTTTATGTTTCTCTGTGGGGGCTTTCTTTTTGTTTGTTTTTATGGCTTTTGTTTTGTTTTGAACTTTTTGGTGTGTTTTTATATCATTATTATTCTAACAGGTCCTTCTGGTCAGACATGCAATGGAAAAATGGCAGAAAACATAAAATTAGCCTTTTGAGTGCCATACCTCATCTCTGGATTTCATTAGGAAATAGATTTTAATGAGCAGTGGTTTATATTGTTTTAAATTAATAGAATTTAATGTCAAAGAAGCGTACTTTTACTTTATAACCTATGCTGAAATAAAGCTTTACATCTGAAGATTTGGCATCCCCCAGTATTTTTGATTACCTCAATCACTAGTAGCTTACTTTTATTAATAGAAATATTTGAGAAAACCAAGAAGTAATAACTAACAAATGTAGATTTCTTTTCATTCCTACTTACAAAGTAGTTAGAATTCATTCAAGCCATCTATGGTTACAGGGATAGTATGTAAGATTATCTATCCTGTCGCTATGTTGGCACAAAAGAATATGTTCAGAATATAATGAGCTTAATAATTTTGATGATAAGCAGCTGGTGATTTTTGCCATCAATACAAGAAGTATCAGAGGGAAAACAAATGGAAAAAGAAGGGAAAACTAAAAGAGAATATGAAGAGTTGAATTAATTGTTTTATGTATGTCTGTTCTTTTTATGACATCTTTTAAGTGGTTTGTACCCTGAGTGTTGAGGAAGCTGCATACTTAACTGATTCTTTGACCTCTTTGAAAACAATTTGTAGTTATCACTGAGGTCTATTCTTATTCCAGCATCAGTGGGTACAAGCTTACAAGTAAAAGTTTTATGTTCTTGTACTGTATTCCTAATTTTTCATCTTTTCCCACCAGAATACGATTTTCATATGGTTTGATCTTGTGCTAAGGTTAAAGACTGATCCTCTGATGAACTTGAAGAAGACTTAGGCATTATGCTCACTACATGAAAAAGAAACAATAAATTAGAAAAGAAACCAAAACAGATTAGAAAAGGGTAAAAAACCCAAGCAAATGAATTAAGCTCTTCCTCATCAAACAAAGTGATATAAAAAAGACCATCTTATGTCCCAAATAATAACAGAGGTGGTTATCAGCTGTTTGTAGAAGAAATTGTTACTGTTATGTTCAAAGAGGTTATGAAAACATTGATCCCCCTACAATCCAAGAAATTTCCTATAAAATTTAAATATTTTAAGTTTTTACGATTGATAGTGGCAAAATATATGTAATCAAAAAATGATGCAAATTGCAATCTGTGTAAGAGAGTAGACTGGAACTGTTTAAAGAGAATAATCATGTGCTGTTTAAAAAGAGTGATGTTGCAAACACCAAAAATGTAATAAAAATATAGCAAAATAGAATGAGGGAAATTTAGGATGCATTTATTTATTCAAGCACTGGACATTGAAAGGATATTTTATGATGAATGCTGGATTACTTGAACAAATAGTAAGTAATGGAATAGTAATAATTTCTGATTTTAGTGCAATGGGGTTTTGTCTTTTTATACTAATTTAAAGAAATTATCTAGAATGAGAGTTAGCCCCCTCAGGAACTGAATATAAGCTGAAGCTGCTTAGCAAACCTGCAGATCAGATCCTGAGTAGGGAAATAGGTCGTAATCCTATAATTATACATGAACATAGCCTTTTTTTTACTTGTGGTGGGAGTCCCAACTTATTTTAGCAATTTAAAATTTATCTTCTGATAGCACCTTGGGAGCCTTTTATGGTCAGTAATGGAGCCAAAACCCAGAGTATCTTAGCCCTCACTGTGCTGTATTCTCGTTAGTGCTCATGATTTACCCTGACTGTGGTTTACAGCAGAGAGGAGCTGAGATAGTGTACCATTAAGGAAAATAATTAACGTTTACTTTTTTAGCTTGTCATGAATATGTCTCTCGAATATATGAAGAGATTTCTTCCACCACATGTAACCTCTTCATCTTTTATGACCTCTCTACAGCTTTGAACAGAAACCAGCATTTAGATGATTTAGAGAGTGTGAGGGGGAGATGGAAAAAGAAAAACTACTGTAAATATAACTCAAAAAATCATGACAAACTGGGAAGATAAATATTCTGTGGTTTCAGTAGATGATGTTCTGTCTGGCAAAAAGTTTTGTCAGAAGAAAGCTGTTACCACATAGCTTATAGTAATGCCTTTCACTTCATATTGAGTTTTTTGTTTGTTTTGCTTGTTGGGGTTTTTTGGAGGGATGTGATGTTGAAATCAGTTTGGGGTTACTTTTTACCCAAAGATTACGTGGACAATATTAATAGGCTGTTCTGCCTGAAGGCAGATGTCACTCTAGTATAAAACAGAGCTGGCCCAGACAATGGGAATACTTTTCCCGTATCAAATGTTGGCTTTAGCTGCAGGTTAGCTCAGTTCTCACAGAGTTCAGAGAAAACTGGTGAATCAGCTCAAGGCCTTGGTTTAGGTGCATGCTAGCCACAGTAGGACACTGCCTTTACTCCTTGCCAAGGTATCTTTATCTATTAACAAAATTAGATTTATGTGGAGGTAAAGAAGTTCCCATCTCCACATCACACTGACCAATGTGATGTTTGCTCCCAGTCACTTCCCAGAGAAATAACAGCACTTCTACCTGCTGGTCTTAACATCATCACAAAGTCAATCATGTATATTTTGAAGAAGTACAGCAGGTGACTAAGTTCTGTGAATCTGAATCCTGTTTTCTGATGCTGTTATTTTCTGATTTAATATTTTAATGAAAATTTATATTGATGGTTAATATAAAAAGAAGCTTACAGTAGGCTATTTTTGAGATTGCCATAAATGTTGTGTTCACTCTACAAATATAATTTTTTAATTTACACAAAATATAAAAATATTGTATAATTTAAAAAAAAATCACTCAATTACTTGCATAGGATTATTCAGCTAAGAAAATGTGATTAATTGTATTGATTGATTTGAACTATTTACATGAAATAAAACTTGCAAGTTTGGAACAATATCCTGAAGATTGTCAGACATAGCTGCTCTGGATGCTGTTTTTTGTTACCATGAATGGGTGGAAGCAGTTGAATTTTGCCCAGGGTGTCAGCATGATGGTGACTGATCCAGTGCACAGCCGTTTCTACAAAAGAATTCAATAAAACCCTTCCTTGAGCTTGCTCATAATTGGAAGCATGGATTCCTTTGCACTGCAGATATTAGAAAGGATAATTAAACAGTCTTTTTTGCTACCATCACTCCTCCTACAGAGCTAAAAAGTAACCTTAGAGTTCAGATGCAGCAGTGTCTCTTTCCTCATTATTGCAAATGAGTGTAGGCACAAGGCTGATAATTTTACTTACACGTGTGCTTGCATGCATTGCCCTATTGGTTTCATTACTCTGTGTACAGGAGGGGACATGCATGATCAAAGCAAGGCATCAGTAACCTGCTCTGACTTATTTATGTTCTTTGAAACAAGACACTGTACTTCAAACAGGTTTTTGTGGAAACAAGAAAAGTCATTTTTAAAAGTGCACAGTAGAGGGTAGAAAGAGGAGTTATCTTTCTCAATTTACCATTAAAATAATTTTAGTCTATGTAAAACCAAGAAAGATAACACAGTTAAGCTTTGGATGTTGATGACTGGAACAGGAAACTTCAACTAAATTCAAGTTACTGATCCTAAACTTTGAGACTAAATCTACCAACAGATAACACTCTAAAGGAATCCAACTTTTCTAAATTTCAGGTGTCTGTAATATTTTAATAAACCTAGAGTGCATGGTTACATGCAGTCTAGCCACAGATTCGTCCATCATGCTTTAGAATAAAAAAAATTATTATATTTTTTTTTATTGGCCTGAATCTGGAAGATGCCACAGGTTTTGAACTATTTGCAGTAACCATAACCCAGAATGAATTGTATTCCCCATGTACTTTTATCGTGTTTTTTTCCCTAATTAAAAGTACATGCTTGAATAACTTAGTTTAACATACTGATATTTTCTAAATACAGGCTGATGTAATTTCATCCCTGGAAGGTGAACTAGGATAACGGTAAAATAATACATGTAGGCACAGATGAAACATGTACCAAACAAATCTCTATGTGCCCCTTGGTATCTAACCAGGTCCTAAGAAATCAAGGTTGTATCTTCAAGTCTTTCACTGTAACTGGTATAAATGTAACAGGTTCAGACTATAGCAGCATCTGATTTTTATATTTTAAATCAGTTGTAAATTTATTTTCACATGTTTCTTCAAAACATCTATAACTTTCAAGTATTTTTTTTTTTTTGTGACTTGATAACAAATGCAATGGAAAGGCTTTTGCCTAAATTGACATTTTTATTCCTTGATTCATTTTGCTGTGATGTACTTCTCCATCTATGCTAGGAATTGTACCTCTGGAAGGAAAATTAAATTGTACATGTGTGTGTCATACTACATGAAATTGTTCAACGGTATTGTAGAAAAATGCTACATATAAACTAAAAGTCCTCTACTGCATGTGATAGCTAATAATTCATAAAAGAACTAATGATAATTTTTTACATACATGGAAATTGAAAAATCAAAGATCAAGACCTGAAAAATGCATTGTAACTTATGCCAGTTATAAAAGACTGAATAAAGCATGTGTTTATTAATCAGAAAATGTGACTGGTATTGAAAATGTAAAGTTAGCTGGCTAGGTTCAAATCAAATTAAAACCAGCAAGCAAAGCACCAAAAATTCTTATAACATGGTACCTTGATATCAATATCAGGGTATGTAGATAAATAATTTTGAAGAAAATATTCTTCTGAGTTTGTACAAAATTAACCTGGAAAAAAAAATATTATTCTGATTCATTGTGGCAGAAGGCAGAGAGTGCTGGAGAAGAGGATGAGGAAAAAGATTTTCTCTATTGCTTGTAATGGCCTTTAGAAATCTACTGGGAACAATTTTGTTTTCTTAAACTAACTGCTCTAAACTGCCTGACTGAAATCCTGACCTATCATCATAGCAACAGATAATGTCATAACACAGATCCATCACAATTTATTATCTAAATATATTACATATCTTTTACTCTTTTCTCTCAGTGTTCTCCAGCAGTCTGAAGCTGCTTTTGACGACAGTTCTGGAAAATGAAAAAGTCGTGGAATGTGTGGGAACCAAGAGCCTGGGACACTACTAAACTGTCATAACTTGAAAACTGTGTCATCCGTGAAATAACACATGCCCCAGTTTATATTGCACTGTTTAGATTAAAACATAAACTGTAGCACATGGAAATTTCTTCCTATGCACTGTGTGCCAGTGCCTAGGATTAAAGCTGGAGGCTCAACTCTCCAAGTCTGGGACTACAAACCTCAAAATCCCTCTCAGACATCACTTTTCTCTCCTCTTCAAGTTAAAGAACTGATTTTTTATTTTTTTTACGCTGAGGTTCTCCCATTGCTTTAAGTTCTTGCTCTGTATAATTCAGAAACTGGATAGCTCATGGTGCTTACCTTGTGCTTTTATTTTAATAATTTCTTTGTCTTTTTGTTTGACTAAATAAATTGTGAATTGAAGACTGTGGAGTTCTGAATAGGAAAACAGAGTCTGTAAATACTGTAATGGGGATATAGTGAAGCAACTAGTAATAACTATATAATATCAGGGAAGTCTAGTGATAACTTCAACAGGAGTTAGAAGTAGAAAAATCGGATTTGTATTCTTATCACCAGCCGCTACTTTGTTTGTTTCTCTGGATAAACTGCCTAGGCACAATTTTTCACAGGAGCCAAGTTATAAAATGGAGATTAGAGCACCATTCCACTTTTCAGAAACCCTGTGAGGTCAAAAACACAAAAAATTTGCAAGTAGTTTGGAAGGTGACACCTCAGGTCAGGATTGTGCATTGAGCATTCTGAGATGCTTAGAAGGCAGCCTGATTTTAAGTGCTTCTCATTGTCAGGCCTCAAGGTAAAGTTTTCAACAGATAATTATGGCAAAAATTGCCCAGCTCTTTCTTATTCTGAAACTGAGAATTAGAATCATGTGGAGACCAGAAGTTACCTTCAGGAAAGGATTTTGAGGCATTAAAATGTGTATCACTGGGAATCAGAATTATCCCAGAGAAATGCTGGTGTTGTTTGGGAAGAATAATAAGAAGGGATTATTGTCCTTATGTTTTCTGGTTGAGAAGTTCTCTGTTATCAGGTTTCATCAGGAAAGCTTGTTTAATCACTGATCATGTCACTGCTTAACTTTCAATTTTTGGAAATTAAACTAGTCTTCTGATTTATTTTTTTTTTTCCCCCTCAATAAGAAATGTTCTCCAGTCCTTTAATCATATTCCTGGACTTCTCTGAGCCATTTATAATTTTTCATCATCTTTCTTTAAACACATAATTGGACACAATAATCTAGCACTTATGGCTTCATTGCCAGTACAGATTTAGCATACTCTCTTCACATATACTTGGCATTTTCTCTACTAAAACTTTCAAGGACTTTTGTATTCCACAATGAAAACTCATGTTCAAGTAATTATCCATGCTGACCTCTAAGTCACTCAATATTTCTCTCATTCCTTAGAATTCCCAATCCTGAAGAATGACTTACATTCCTTATTCATAATTATGTTCTTTCCACTTGGCAATGTTGAAATACACATCATTTTCCCACAGTGTGTTTACCAAGAAACTGAGTACATTCTGCATATGGGACATAGTCCTTTTGCTGCTACTGATTCTCTTGATCTTTACGTCATCAGAATATTTTATAATAATATATTTCCATCATGTTTTCTCAAGTGATTAATTAAAAAGTTTAAACAGTATGTATTCAAGAATTAAAGTCTACAGTCTGACATTAAAATTATTACTTTATGATAGTAATTATTAATTAAAAAATATAGTTTGTCTTAACATTTTAATTGTGTAATACTGTCTATCAGTTATCAATACGTATCATCATATATGTTTCCTAATATTTTGCTAAAAATTTATCACTATCAGATCTTCTTCTTTTCTATCATAATTATTAGTTAATTAACTGATGCTCTCAGCTTCCTTCCATGTCTGTTGTAGATAGAAGAGCTTTCTTCCTAAGCAGAAATTTTGACATTTTTGTCACTTTAGGAATTCCCAATTATCTGTCACATTTAATTACTTTCTCCCAATAGACTTTGCTCATAATAGTTATCATGTTCATGAAGCTAGCTTATAAAATTTAAATGAACTGTAAATATGATGGAGGCTGGGATGCTTCAGATGTAATTGACTCCTTATACCTTGTACTCTAGCAGTTGTTAATTTTTGCCCTGAGATTAATGGTTCTTTCCATGTGAAGACAATGTACACTAATTATCACCTTTTTTTCAGATAAAATTTTATAATTTTATAAACTGTGAAAACACTGAGGGGATCCTTGCATTTGACTTCTGACAAGTCTCAGTAAGAATTGAAATACCTGATATTAGTACATCTTTTTCAACCTACACATGATGTATCAGTCTTCAAGGAGTTGGTCATCCCATTCCTTAGTGTGATTTGGTGATCTGCAGCCACACATTTACTACTTTACTCATTACCATGGTAGCTCCTAATTGTTAAAGTTTGTTTCATAATGCTGTTTACTTTGAAAGAGTTCAAATTGTTTTTAACATATTGTATCTTTCCCTTATTTTTTTCCCCACACCAATTTCTCCCTTTATAGGTTATAATCATCAATGGAAAGAATCCAGTAATGTGAATTTTATGGCATAATTTCATTTAGGAACTAATGAGATATTAAAACCCAAATTCAGTAATTTTGAAATAGGTCAAACTCATCTCAGACACTAGAAATTCCATTTTCACTTGTTTATTAACTAGACAGAAATGAAATAGTTTCTCCTTTATGTCCATCTGAGGCTTGCCAGTGCAGGATCCTTATTTCATGGTTTAGTTCTAAGTGCATAGGTGTACATTAATATTTTTTCACCTCTTCTTTTTCTTCTTACATTTATCCCTCCTAGCTACTTTAACCATACCATTCATGGAAGATTGATTCCAGGAAGCTCTAACAAGAGTGCATCCTTCTTTTGCTGCAGAAGGAGGTTATAACTTCTGCTGACCCTTGACTTCTTCTGCTCATGACATGGGATGAATCTCTGGGAAATGCTTTAATGTTTTTCTCCTTCAATCCCCTTGGAGGTCTCCAGAGTCTGTTGCAATTAGTCATGTACTGTGCTATCATTTGTAGCCATGATCATGTTTTTAGGACCACTTTAAGCTGCAAGACATTTTCCTGCCTACCTCCAAAGCAAACTGGAGTAATTCTGGTGTTGTGATTGCAGTGTTGGAGCTGTCCTGGCTCCAAGGGAGAGCACAACATTCTATTGTTGGCCAGCTCATCACAGTGCATTTATTATCTTCTTTGTAGGACAAAATACCAATGTCAGGTGGTTTCTTTCCTTGGGTCATTGAAGACTTTTCCTTGTCCTTTAAAAACAGCTTCATGGCTTTTTGTAATTCCCAAATTCCAGCAGTGAAGAAGGTCTGTGAAGTTCTACCTTCAAGGTAAAACGTAGTGGATTCTTTGATGGTGTTTTAGTGAGGCCCAGGCACACAGCCTTAGCTGTGAAATAGTAGCTACTGATTGAGCAATGACTATTCTGAGCAGCACATGAGGGGAGCTCTGTGGTAAAAGTAAAATGTGACGGGAAATCCAGACATAACTATATAAAAGTACAATTCAGGTAGATGTGGGTTATACTAAAGACTGACAGACACATACATGAATAAATAGTACTTGAAGGATCAAATTAAGATAATCTTGCTTCTTCAGTTTTAAATTCTGTATTCCCTCAGTTAATAATACTAGTGGTAATAAACTGTAGTTCTGGGTTTTTTTTTTTAATAAAAATTAAATGTAGTTATTAAAATAAGTGGTTGTCATAGTTGGTATAGCTTTAATCAGAGTCACACCTAGTAATTTTCTTCTGGAATCATTCCTTACTTCTGTGGAGAGGGTCAAAATTATGAAAAGTACTAACCACCTTGAGATCATTAAAACAAAAAAAAAAAAAGGAGAAAGAAATTAAATATTTTCACACACGAACAATTCTCTGTAGACTTCAGAACTCCCTTTCACCATATAGAGTCTCTAAGGCCTAGCATTTCATATCCTTTTCTTTCATTTTTGTATGGCTAAAACAGTGCATTGCACTAGAGAATACCCTGTGATTTATCATTGCTGGTTTAATCAGGGAACTGCTCTTTCAGAAAAACTGTTTGCCTGAAATGCTGTCCCTGATGTACTATTTAGTTAGATTGGAAAAACAGTGGCAGATTCTGTGGCCCTTTTCAGGTTAAAAACCTGATAATTTTCTATTTATTTATAAGTCCTTTTCTAATAAATTTCTGTGTCTGCTTCTGACATTACTTGCCAGCTTAACATTTTTTCTTAGAAGGTGGCTTAATTAGCTGAGTAGCTAACAAGCTGAATAGAAGCCTAAACACTCAACTATTACATGTTATTCTAACAATATCGAATTTTACATCAATTCCAGAATGCTCCCTAAAAGTAACCTTGCTATGCTCAGTCCTGCCTGAAACTGTAGGGCGGTGAAAAAGAAGATGAAACTTAAGGAAAAGGTTTTGAAAAATTTCATTTTGTTCTGTAGATATGTAAATATCAATGGGGACAAAATTTTTCCCATCTTGGTGCATGCCCTGTCACCTTCTTAGCCAGCTATTGAGTATATAAAGTAAAAAGAATACAAACTTCTTCGGTTTATATTGTTTTTCCTTATGTCCTAATTTGATCTGCTGATACACACTCACAAAAGTCTTATTTGAACATAGTCTTGATTTCCTTTTTCCTCAAAGAGTGTCAAGTGGGTTAAACTTCCCATATAGTCTTATTTCTCTGAAATTCAAAATCCCTTATGAAAACATACGTTTTCTACTTCTACTGGTGTAAGTGCTTACAAAAATTTCAGTTAATGGCTGAAATGGCTAAGTAAGCATTGGCCCTAAAGTGATTGGTGAGTTAAATGGTGTAAGGGAGAGCTTGGAGAATTACCCTTACTGCTTTAGAGCTGCATCTTGGTTCTGAGGGCTGGCTTAGTAACAAGAAAATTGATGTGATCGTCTAGGTAATGAAGCTTCTAAGCCAAATTTTAACTGCTGAAGTCTGGGAAACAATTTGTGAAGTCAAATAAACCCAGCTGACTTCCAATTTCACACCCATATTCTTGCTTTCACTGGAACTGACTTTGTTGTTAGAATTTGAATCAGTCCTTCTTTCCTAGCTCAGCTTTTAAAGATTTCTTTCAAATTGGTGCAAGTCCCTTATGTAGACATTTTTCACAAGTTCTTACTCAGCTAAATTGGTTTAGTTTGAGACAGTAAATTAGGAAATTAAATTGCTTAAAGGAATAGGAAACTCTTTTAAATATATTTTCATATAGAATTTCCTGTAAAGTTGGGCATTAAGCTATTAGAGAGCATCCAAAGGAGAGTCATGAGGACAGTGAAGGGTGTGTAAGGGAAGCTTTAGGAAAAGCAGCTGAGATCACTTGGTTTGTTCATCCTGGAGGAGATGAGCAGAGATCTCATGGTGATTTTCAACATCCCCATGAGGGAAAGTGAAGGAACAGGGTCAGGAGTTGGACTTGATGACCCTGATGGGTCCCATTCAACTCTGACTATTCTATGATTCTGTGAAATCCAGTTTAAAATGATCCAGCTCTTGCTGAATGAACAACAGCTAAATGAGGTGTAACTTTGTGGCACCTAGATTTAGTCACATATGTGAATGATTTAGGATCATGATGAAAACCACTTGAATTTACTTTTATTTTTTTTTTTTTAGACAATCCAGAAAATACAGAAAATATGCATCAAGTCAGAAGCACAAAACACGTGCCAGATCTTTCATGCTGTGTTGAATAGAAAACAAGCACTAATATCAGGCAGTGTGGCTTCCCCCAAACCTCCAGTAGCATGTCTGCCACCCAAATTGAAAAAATGTGTGTGGTGATATCATTTTAGACAGCAATGCTATGCCTGTAAAGCATTACTGCCTGGGAATTGATTTCAATGATACAAATAGAAGAAGTTATGATACTAGTAAATTAAGGGGGGATTTAAATTTTTCTAGGAAAGTGTCTTAGAGATGCTTAAGTCTCCTGTGTCATCTCCTTCATTAATTTTCAGTGAAATTATTTTTCTTGAATAAAAATTATTCTTTTCAGCAAATTAAGCTGTTACTAAGGGATGGCAAAGGTGCACAGAAAGGAACATAAAGCAAGAAAATAAATGTTTGGTCATCTGTCCTAATAACAGCTGGTTGAAATTGGACTAAAGTAAAATTAGTTTGATGGAGTCACAACTTTATAAATGTATCAAAAAACATATTTTGAATTATGTGGGGAGGGATGTCACACTGAAGTTCTGCATGGGAATTAAAGCAGGAAAATATTTTGTAGGACTAAGTTCAGATAGAAATGGCACTCACTAATCTAAACAGAATTCCACCAGATCTGAAAACAGTGATAGACCAGAAGTTATCAGCAGAACATTTTGTAAGCACATTGATTATTATAAGATTTTAGTATTATACACAAAAGGAAATTTATATTTTTCTTTACATAGTGTTCTCTGAAAGAATAAGTACCCTCACCCTACTATTACCTGTAGAATGAACCTTAGACATCAGACTGAAAATAATTAGGAAACTTCTCTGGGCTTTGGTTTTTCATTTCAGTATCTTTGTTCCCATTGACACTGCACTGAGGAATGCTGTGAGACCTCAATGAGATGTGAATCTGGTGCACCAATTCTAATACCCTTACAAGCATATTCTTTGCATTAACCTCCATAATCCCCTCTGAATAGGTCTTTTTAGTCTCTGCCTCCTACACATTCCCTATCTGTTCCAGCAGCACCAGAAATACACCACTTGTCAAAGTGATCTGTCAGAGTAATGGTAATGTAATCATGGACTAATAATTTTAGATTGCTGCAAGTACCAATGTTACTAGAACTCTTCATTCAAAAAACAAAGGAAAAAAAAAAGGAAAAAAGGGTAGTTAATACATATGATACAAATGGGTGATGATAAGTTCCTTCCTAGACTACATACAGTTCTGCTCCTTGTCAGAGAAAGTATTTTCCACAGTCTCCCTCACCTGGCTTTGCTGGCATCTCACTCACTTTCCTGGAGGATGTGTGGGAGTTGCTGTCCTGTTTTCTGCAGAGAAGCTCAATACAGCTGTTGAATTTTGTCTCCATGGACAAGACTGCTAAGCATTCTATGCCTTAGATTTGTGCCTCAACAGGAAAAAAAAAGAATTCAAAAATCTATCAAGAATGACATAATGTTCTTGTAATACTGTTGGTTTTCTCTTCTGCTCCTGTGTACTGTTATTCAAATGCTGAGGGGCGCTGGATGACTCAGATTCCAGGGAAGTATGCATGAGTTTCACACCTACTCTTTAAGGCAACAAAGTAAAAAGTAATCTTGTTGCCTTGTGCTCTCAGAATTTCTCTCACTTCCTATTTCTCTTTCTCACTTACTTAATTTTCTCCTGCTTCTTTCAGCTAGAAAGGGCATGACTGACTGGGAACTAAGTGTACATGAAGAGTGCTGAAAGTCCAATGGATGGATCACTGCATGTCAGTGAGCAAAACTCCTGGATATGAACAAATTCTTTGCACAACAGAAATACTTTAGCAGAAATACTTTTAAATAGATTTGTCATGTTGATAAAAACATCAAAATATGCCCAAACTATGCTTCAACAAGACAAACATATGGTTCTATAGTCTTAACGTAATACTGAAATACTTCTGTTTGTTTATTGTGACTCAGTTCAGTTCTGCAATTCCTGCTAATGTTATGCAGTTATGTATTGTTAATTTTTAGTGTGCTTCCAGCTGTAATCACTCTCACATAAAAAGTCAACTGCTACAAAGCTGGCATGCTTCTGCTGTTAGTATTATGAATCCTAACACACTCCACATGGACTACTCCCATGCCATTGTCAAATATTTTTTCACATCAGAGCTGTGTGTTTAATCATTTTTCCAGTACGTCCATAAAGCTTGAAAAGGAATCCTTCTGGAATGAAGTAGTGTGAGTTTTTCATTGCTATCACCAAACTAAACAAGTTCTGGCCAGATTCTGTACTAGGTCAAAAAAAAAGCCAAAAAAAAAACAAAACAAAAAACAACCCCAAAACCAAACAAAACCAAAAGACAAAAACTAATTTGAGACAAAAAGGAACTTATTTGAGTATACTTAACAAAAGAAAAATGGTCAGTGGACTTACACAAAACTCACAAAATAACTATACTTTCAAGTTACAAAACAACTTATATTTGTAGCATTTCCCTATGCTTATGGAAGAGTATAGATTCAACATCCTGCTCTGCTTCAGGAATTTTAAATCTGAGAATGTTCTCAATCATCCTGCTTTATATCTGAGATAGAGCTATTTTTAGTCTTTTCTGTTTAAATTATTTCATTTTGTGTAAACTACTTGGATACTCTCTAAATCTGAGAATGTATATCTAGGATAAGTACCCTAAATACTGTGTGGCAGATGAATTATCTCATAGTTATGTTTTGTGCTTTGTGCAGTGAACATCTGAATGTTCTGTATGGATGAATTGAGGTAAACAGCTTAAAAGTGTTACCCAAAGCAGCCTTGAGAGTTAAGAGTTCAAATTACTTGCTCTTACATGGATATTAAATCTGTAATTGGTATTTTTGCAGCCTATTTTAGCTCTTCAGCATCAATCCCTCTTAGTGGGAAGGTTTTCAGATTGTGTACGAAAACCTGCTGACTTTGGCATATTTTGACTGAAATACAGGAAACCAGGTTTCCACTCTATATTTCAGCTATGAAGAAATGTCCACAGGAAAAGCTGAAACTGAGTTTTTGCCTCTAGTATAGAACCCATATCTCAGCCCTATGTACATTCTCTCTTTCCCCCTCATATGGTTACAAAGTTGTACAGCAATGTCATGGAAAACAGACAGCACACAGACACCATTCTTGTACATGAATCCTCCTGTGAAACCCCTGAAACAAATATGGAGTGGTTTCTTTTTTTTCAAATTTAGAGACACAACCCTGAAAGTTTACACTCTGTTCCTCCAAAATTTCACTACAGAAATCCATGTGGACCTAATCTTATCTGCCCATGGGGATGAAAGGGATGATACAGTTTACTTTACTTCTTTTTTTTATTGGTTGTCATAAAAGTAAGCACTGTGTCAAATGTTTGAAAAACTTGGGATGCAATCCTGTTGTAACCTATATTTAGGTGCAGATTTGGAAACACTTTGCTGGAGTTTCAATGACAGAACGGTGCCTATAAATTTCTCCAAGTGCCTGAAAAATTATGTTGCTTAAGAAAGAAAAATACAGTCTAGTCAACTAATCCTCCACTCTTGTGTCTTCTGAAAGAATTCTTTGTTTGCCTATGTTATAGTAATAATTTAGGTAATATGCAGAAACATTCTTAGACAGTTGAACATGACAGACTCTATTTTCAAGCTCTTAGAATATTTCCTGAGATTATTTTGGAAGGTGTCAATTGTCCACTCAGAGAATCTCCAGGCGTGTTCAGAAGCTGGAATTTCTAGAGGACTAATTTCAATAGTTTTCATAGACCCAGCCTATTTAGAGGGGGAGACATGGATGACCACTGATAGAAGCTGTCCTGGGTCATGCAACCTCTGCTTCAGAAAGGATTCCAGAATATTTAATTTATTAACTAAATGAACATAGTAAGGTCACATTCTATGTTCACAAGTCATTAAAAAATTTGCCTTCCTTCATTGTCAGAAAATTTGAAAAGTAAAAGCAAAACAAAAGCAACCCCCAAAATTTGGTGTGTATCCTGTATTTTCTAAAGAAAAATGATTGGAAGTTTTATAACTGTGTAGCATGCAAGATTTCTTTATGTTTATACAAAAAATGGTCTATCCATTTGCAAAGCAATTTACATCACAGCATATCTTGTGGTCAGCTTATGCCTATGGAGGTCTGAGAGTCTTGAGACTTCCACAGGCATCACATTGGTGTCTGAAAGACAGAACAAACCCTCTCACAGTGATCTCATGGATGAATCTCAGTAAATGTGCATGATAATGTCTGAACGAGACAGTTCCTTGTCTTAGCAATGTATGAGATAAATTATAAATTTAAAAGAAATTTGTACAAATATGTTTAATTTATTCTAGTTTGACTCCTGGGTTTCATTCCATCCTTCTACTGATAAGGCAATAGAGGGAAGTGAAGGCCACTGGCAGAGGTGTTAACAGAAACACTTCTGTAATGCTTCAGTCCTACAAAAACACATGAACAACACATAATTCCATGATCCATTCACCTGTTCCCTTTAATGCTGTATGATCAGAGAAAAAGTCTTGATTTTGTGTTAAAAGATCAACTTTGCTTATATAAACTAGAAGAGGAAGTTGATGTATTTTTAGGAATAAAGTTGCATTTTGATTTCCACAAGATGTGTATGAAGTGCCTGTATGGACAGCAAATGTCTGATTTACAGGGATAGAAAGGAAACAGAACTCATGATCCACTGGAAAAATGAGTCTTTTCCTGTTGAGGGAAGGGGTGTCCCTGCATTGCCAGGACACCAGCAAACTTCAACACTCCCTGGTTATTCCACCTGTTCTCCCACAAACGCTGTAGCTATGGGAATACAGCATTTTGTGATTACAAGGCTCTGCCACTGTGGCCTTGGCTGAAGGTACAGATGCCTTTTATAGAGAAGGTAGGACTTTTATACATGATCTTTTCTGACACTGGTCATGTTACAGATAATTTTAAAAATTGGACCAGTGGTAAGATCATAGTGATAATTTTGAAACAACATGAATGTGTTTGAAAAATGGCTTTTAGTCCTTCTCTGAATATCAAAGCCCAGGACAGCAAAAAATGGAAACAAATAGCATATATTTGATAAATGTGAATTCGGGATTCATTAAAATGATCTAAAATTCTGGGTATTCAGTTCCAATTGGAATTGACTTAACTGGGAACTTAACCCTAACCTTTAACCCATTCATATTTCATTGCTGTTGCTTTTACTTTTAAAGGGGCTCCTGCCCAAACCCTCAATACCCCCAACTCCCACCAAAACCAAAATAAACAATTGGATGGACCAAGCAAAACAAGCTGTAGTTATAGCACAAAATAATAAAGTGTTTAATAACTTTCCCTATTGCAAGATTGTCTTTATTTTTATGCTATTTTGACAAGGCAATAAATGCTTCTAAGCACTTACTAAAATTAGTAAAATTATTAGATTATAAAGGAATGCGAAACAATGATGATGAAAGACCTTTGCAGTTTTTTCTCTTTACAGCCTTAATCAACCTCCAGTTTTCTAAGTTGTATTGGAATGCCAAAAATGAACTGAACTGTTCCTTTTTGTACTTTATTTCCACTTGTCTTTTCATATAGTACTTAATTTTCCCTAGAAAGCCAAAAAATTCCAGATGACAGACAGAAGACATGGGCGTTAATATAGATCATTCCTAAGACAACTGATTGGGGTACATTTTAACCAGTTCCAATGAAAGCCATGGCAGTTACAAATAAAGATCTATGTTTATGCAATAATTTATGGTTCTAATAATGCCACTTATATGAATAACATGTTTCTTATAAACTGGATAATAAACTATATGCTAAGACCATAGCAAGCCGATGGCACATTAGTTCCTGCATTTTTAATCAAGTGTGACTCCAGGGACTAGGCACTACAATCCTGATTTTACATCCTTTCATGGCTGGGCAGGGGGTGGGGTAGGGAAATCACCCCAAACCATAAAGGGAAAGTGTAGAGCAATATTGCTTAGCCTGAAAGCTCTGTGAATCTTTCATTTCTATGTCTTTGCATCACAGGAAGGAGAATATAAAGGAACTGTCATTTAGAAATGAATGACCTTTGCATTGAAATAATAAAAGCAAAGTTCCTCAGAATCCTTCCAGATGAAGGATGCTGTATAAAAGTAGGATTGCTGCTGGTGGTTTGCAGTGGCAGTGACATTGCTTTGTTATGAGCTATAGAGGAACTGAGGAGGGATTTAGAATACTTGTGAACTAGTTTGCCACAAGCATTTTTGGATATTATTGCTTTGCAGATCCAAACACATTAAATCCTTTAATAAATTCTTTAGAAAATCTGTCTGGAAAACAATTACTCTGGATTTTTTTTTTATTCTATAAGTCTGTGTCTATCTGGAAGGAAAAAAAAATGAATTCTTTAGAAATGGAACACGTGTTTTGTGCAAGTTTTCATATAAAAACATAGAAAAAGTACTCTGTCCCATCTTACTGCTCTGATATTGTAATTTCAGTTCTAATCTGCATTTTTACAAATTTAAACTGACAGAACTCATTTAGCTATAAAGTTTAGTATCTTTTCTTTACAGATTGTTTACTGAATAAACATTATTATCAGCTAACTTTCCTGTTGTTTCACAAAGCTCATTGAGAAGAGTTTGATTGAACTGATAAAACATTCTCCAGGAAAACCTTGATTCTGATGAAGATTCATTTAAAGAAGAAAGAGAAAAATATTACTTCTCTTGAAATATTGCATCAGGAATTTCTGCATTATTGCTTTAATTTTTTAAATTTCAAAACAAATGAGGCAAGTAAGACCTTGAAAATAGTTCAGTGTCTATAACTGAACAGAAGGTAACAGCTAATTTTGTTGCAAGTGTATAATCCACAGGGATATGTGCCTTGTTATGGTAAAATTAATATTCATTGGTAAAATAAGCCTGTTTTAGCATTTTTGTTGTATTTTGTAGCTCTAAACTAAGGTTAAAAAAAATGTGACTGTAGTGTATATATTTTCTAGAAATTTCCTGCCTGACCTCTTAGTCATTTCATTATAGTTCACGGGAGCTCAAAGATTGTGCAAGACAGAGTACTTCAGAAATAGTAAAAAATTAACATTGTTTTTTCTTAAAAAATGGAAAATGTGTTTTGTGCTTTTTTTGACTTCTTATTGAAAACCTTTTTTTTTTTTTTTTTGGTTAATCAATTGCTAACTAGGTAAGAATTTTTAAAAATTTCCAAACTGCTCTGGATAATCTGTCATCCTCCATCTAAACAGCTTTCTGAGCATATGAGTCTTTTTAAATCAAGATTCTCTCTTGGAATCTCATGATTTTTCATCAGAACCAACAACATAATTGTTGTAATTGTTATTCGGTTGTTACTTGATTAAATTGTTCATTTCTTCCTGGCAAGTAACTGTTGTGCAGTTCTGTAGGTTGGTATCTTCTGAGCTCTCATGCCCCACAGAGGCATAATTCAGTTAATTTTTATTTGTTTCTATCTAGATACCTGCTGTTCTTTCCCAGCGTCTTTCTTCTGCTCCATTACCCAAGCAACACTATAAAATCTGTGTAGAGACAATAAAGTCAATTGGTCAGAAAATGGCTCTTGGTTTGCCTAACGCTGCAGGTAAGACCAGAATATTTAATTGCAGGATTGTCAAAGTGCCATGTTAGAAGGACTGGAAAGCACAAAAAGAAAAAAAAAAAAGTTTTAAAAATTTAAATTTAAATAAGTTTAAATATTACCTCTCAGCTTCCATTACCTCTTCATTCCTCTTAAACTAAAATATTTCACTCTAGTTCATTCATGACTGTTTCAGATTTTTTTGCAAGAGTAAATAGTATCCTTATAGATGAGCTAATTATGCCAGCAAGTGAAGTGTATTATTGTATAAATTAGAAAAGATAATTTATGGGAAATGGAAGTTCAGAAATTTGAAATTTTCTGTTTCAGCAGGATGCCTTCCACCATAAAGTAGGTTATAGTTTGCAGGCTGAAGCAAGGCCAAACACATGGGTTTGGATGGAATTTATGTGCCAATAATTGTCATCCAATGTTACTGAAAACTCCTTGACTGGAGATATTAAATGATTTGCCATTATTTTTCTTCTCTTTTGTGTGTGGCACATCATTACTGAAAGCTTGTTCTCTTTGCCTCATAATTCAGATTCTTGGCTCACCATGTTGAATTTTATGGTTAAGGGTGGTGCAAATCATTCACAGCTGTCTGTTGGTTAGGTGTTCTCTGGGCTTAAAAATACTCAACTTGGTATTGCTTCAACCCAAAATTGAGAATTCCAAGCCTCTGACTTAAACATGCCAATTTTCATACCCAATTTTCTTCTTTCTTTACTATTTTGGATGTGTGGTGGACACTTTGCAGGCAGTGCTGTCCAGACAGTGATGCCTGGAGCCAAACTGGGTCTGAATTAGTATTCAACAGATATTGCCCCAACGAGAACATTAGTTTAATTTTCCATTATTGTAATCTTTTTTCAACAATATAGACTTTAATTTCCAATCAAGGTAATAACCATAACAAAAGATTTGAATTTATGGTATTTAAAATTTGGAGTGGTGCAGTTGTAATGGTTAGTTGTAAATCCTTTGAGCTTACATTTTGAAATTTGTCTGAGCTCCACTGGCAGCACTTATCCAAATAGATGATTCCTTTTTTTTTTCCCCTTGTGTTGGTAAATTGTAAGCTCTATTTCTAAGCAGAGTTATGATAATATAGCATCCACTTACCATCTATGAATCAATATGTTGGCATCTGTCTGAGTGTTGAAAATTCCATTTGGACTTACATATCCAGGATATTTTGTTAGGCCTTATTAAACACATTCCAGCTTGTCCTTCCTCTGATGTTCAGTGGAGCTGTCGTTTCCCCATCTCTGTGCCTGAGATCCAGCACCAGAGGCAGTAAAGCTGGATTTTTTGGCAAGAACCCACAGCTCACAGGATGCCAGCTGAGCATAGCCAGCCTGGACTGTGGCTAGAGCTATTAAGAAATAAAACCTGCTTAGGGGCTGGATCTGTCAGGTCTGTGCCTGCTGCAGAATCTGAACTAGCAGCAATCGGAACAGAGATTTATAGCTAATATCTACTGCCTTGACACGCTTCAGGAAGTGCAAAGGAAATTACATGAGGCCAGAAATGACTTCTCAGTCAATGAAATGAGGTCCCATGTTCACTGTTTCTTGGTGGCTCCTGGTCAAGCTTGCTCAGATTACATGTTAAAGGACAGACTAAGTGGTTTTGTGGGTTGTATTTTAAACTCAATGCTCTACCAGCATGATCTGTAGTTTAAAAGTCAACTTGTGGTCTCTCTGGTTCTCATATCTTCTGGAGTTATGAAGATTCTTGGGCTGAAACTTAGTTGCTTGAGGTTTCTGTGCCAGAAGAAAAGTCTGGCTTGTGCATTCCTTTTAGAGAATCTGTGAAAAGTTTGCATTCTGGGGGACTTCTGCACAATTTGAGAATGGCAAAATATCTTCATTTTTGAACACTTCGTCAATTAGCCTAAATTAACAAGGTTCCCTACAGGCATCTTCCAGAAACCTAAATAAAAGCAGTATATGCTGTCTGAAGAATTGATTACCAAGTCATTTGGTCTGCAAAGCAATTCCTACAGAAACATAGTGAATTGTGTTTTTAAGCTCTTTTACTCATACAACCCCTTATAGTCAGAGCAAATATTTATTGACAGCATGATTTTTTTTGTGCACGATTTATAAAAAAGACAAATTTCAATACCAGAAGAAAACTGTGCCTTTGTATATAAAGTGAGTAGAAAGATGTAAATCACTCTAGGACCATGCCTATTAATTTTCTCAAGGGCACTTTTTATCATGGCTTTTCAGTACCTGTATTTGAACCAAATAAATCACTTGAAAATTTTCTAAGATGGAAAAGTTATTCCACTGTTCCCTCTATGTGTGCCTAGTTTGCATCAAGGATGGCTCATGCTTCAGTGGATTTCTTATTGAACTCTTCAGTTGGTAGTTGCCATGATTTAGAAAGCCATCCTTTTATTTAACAAAGAGCATTTCAAGTACGCTACGGTCTTCAAGATCATTATTAAAGACGTTGACATCCTGCTTTTCTTTCTCAGCAGATTGCTGACCTCTTAATGCCTGACAAGCTCTTTTGCTTTCACGGGTATGAGCATCTTGCTTTAGACCATAAAGTGTAAAATATTCTAAACAGATGGACATAGCAGTACAATAGTCTATTGAAGCCCAAAAGTATTTCGGATACCTGAGATTTAATCTTTTTTCATCTGCATTGGAAAGTATTTCCCAATTTAATCAAAAGTTCTGTTTGGTCACAACCCAGTAAAAAGAAAGATAATCTGGCTGCCATTGTCTGGCTGCCATTGTCTGGCTGCCATTGTCTAGGCAATTTACAGATAATTCAATTTATGGAAATTAATAGAAGAGAAGGAAACAATAAATTTGTAAACAAATTAACAGTATTTAAGAAAAATGCAGAACTAGTTGGAAAAACAAAGAGTGTATCTAAATATAGTTTTAAGGTAAAACATTCACAGAAGTTTATTTGATTGAAAATAACTTTAGGGGTTTGCAGAGCAACCATTAATGAAACTACATTTAGTCCCAACATATTGCAAAGAGTCTATTTAATTTGTAAAAATAAAAAGTCACTATATCTGTTATAAAATATTTTTTTCATAGAAAAAATGCTATGGTGTATATATAGCAAACAGGTGACACTGTTACATTCAGCTTTGACATGTCATATCCTCATTTAGAACTTTGGCCAAGAGGTCAAAGAGGACTACTGAGTATTGTAGGCCCAGGATCTCATGCTGCTTTTCCTTGTAAGTGCAAGTCAGAGCAGTGTAGAGAAACAAGTAAACATTCAGAAGTGGAAAAAAAAGAAAGTAAGAAAGAAGGAAAGAAAGAAAGAGGAGAGGGGAAAAAAAAGAACAGCTTTGAAGCATTTTATTTCATCCCCATGTGAATCAGGACCACTCCCAGAAAATTATCCTTTTCAGGCTGCACTCTTACCCAAAGCAGCTGGAAAAACAAACTGTAGAGTCATGAAAAAGGAGGAGAAGGTAAATCAGCAAACTTCTTTAATCAGCAGAGTTAAAATTAGCTCCCCAACATTCTGAGACAAAAGAGGACATGAAAAAAATATTTCTTTTCCTTTTATTTCTTGTTGAAATCTTAGTAGGTATATCATTTTTTCTACCTGCCTGCAACTGGAACTGTGGATTTGCACTGAAAATGCAGTGAAACTTCGGAAAGTATTGCAGCTCTGTCAGAATTTAAATGAAATCAACATGGGGTTTAAAGTTTACATTCTCATAAATACTAACAACAATTTGTGTATTTATTTTGTATTGAACAAATAATTTCAAGTTCTCAACACTATCCCCAAAAAGAAGAGAAATAATGAATGGTGCCCACAATAAAAAAAAATATTTTGGGACTGTTGAAAAAATCCTGCTTCTTAAAATGGTGTGCTGCCCCAGCCCTCAATTGATTCACAGTGTTTTACTGCTGCCATAAATATGGTAGTGCAAAACAGAAAAGTTCAAAGAACAGCTGCATATTTGTGCTCTGATCCAGTGATGGGACAAAGGCAGTCAACAATCAAAGCAAATGAAGGATGGTTATTATATTCTACAGGACTTGCTCACATTCTTGAAGCATCAGTCTTCAAATAAATTACTGTGATAAACCTGTAGCAGGGACCCTCCTTAACAGTTACATCTCTGTGAACAGAAGAGAGGATGGCAGAGCATTAAGCTAACAAATGTTCCACATTAAAGCTTCAGGATCAATAACATTTTTAAGATGTTATCAAACAAAGCATTCAGTGTTGGAAGTAACAGCCTCAGCACTATGCAGATAAAAACTGTAGCAGCCTCAATGTCTCTGCAGAAATGCAGTTGCAGAGCCAAAATTCCCATTGTTCCTTAGTGTTTATATTGCACTATAATGAGAAGATGCTCAATAGGAACTAAAATTAATTGCAGATGGACTTACAAGGAAGAAAAGACACATATAGGTCCTATAATAACCCTTTTCTGCTTTGAGGAATGAAGCAGTATTCTAAGTGTGGAATATAGGTCCTTCTATTTGGTGCTCCTAAGGGAAGGAGGAGATACTTCTGTGCAAGGTTGGATGGGTCACTGGAATGCTGAAGTGTGGGTGACACGTGCCATCACTGTCTACCAGCTGCAAAGATCCAATACTGTCAGATTAGTGAAGCATTGCTGCTTCAGTCCTTGGAAGGAAAACCCTTTCCAGCTGCTGGAATGAACTGATGGAATAAGATTAATTAGAAGCAGAGAACAGTGTCAGCTTCCTCAGACAGCTGAGCTGTTCTTGAGATGAGATTACGTCCTTGTCTGAATGAATTACAGGGCTACATGGAAATGCACCAAAGATTAAATTTTTGTACGGTGCACAAAAAAACCCTACAAACTGTGGGTGTAATCGTTTGGGATAGGAGTCAGTTCTGGATTTAGACACCTAACTGGAGACATCTTGTGTTCCTCAGGGATATATCCATATATCTATATATCCATATATGGCCAAAATGTCTAATTA